>NC_140467.1:27405115-28005115 GCF_051167445.1 Perissodus microlepis | reverse complement strand
CAAATTCGCTCCGGCTCATGTTTCTTGGGTCCAACGTTACATATATTTATCATGATTAGTTATTACAGCAGTGAACCAAGATTGTTGCAGTTATTTATATTTCCTGTCACCTTAAATCTTCACTCAAAGACAAGTATCTTTGACAGTGTATATATAGATGTATCATATATAAGAGACAAATATTGTTTGTTTAATTTGTTGGCATTACTAAATTTGGCTCAATGCTTACATATATGTGTAAAAAGCAAATGTACGAGCTGTGAAAACTGTTTCTGATAGAATGAAGAGTAGACTGATATATTAAATATTCCTTTATTGGGTGAGAAAATCAGACCATGTCATAACTGCTTTAAGTCACACAGAATAGATATCAGAGCCTTAAACAGGCTGACTTCTGCTAAATGGGTCAAACTGGGCAGAAAGTATACAAACACATAACATCCTTATAGAATATGATGTAACACTATAGATCAACTTACCTCAGAATATATAAAGCATATAAACAATTACAGCAATATGATGCAACAAACAGCAGTACTACTAATCCAAAATACTCAAAGCTTCATAGAACTGAAACAAACATTTATTTTTAGCTCCATTCTGCTGCTGATACATACTTTAGGTTTCTGAATATTAAACTTGTTTCTGCCTTTCATAGTGTGTAACTTGTAAGTAAGTACTTTCTCCCACACTGAAAACACTGGAATGATAAAATTATTTGAACATTACCTAATAATTTAAAGCCTCTACTTTAAAATATACGCCTCTTCTCACGTGTACACCACTTTGTATTGGTCTTTCACGTGGAATTCCAATAAAATTGATTCATGTTTGTGGCTGTAATGTGACAAAATGTGGAAAAGTTCAAGGGGGCTGAATACTTTTGCAAGCCACTGTACAAAGGTGCACTGTGTACATGCATATTTAATTATTGGGGACTTTAGCACAACATTTAAAACCATATTTGCTTGCAAACTGATGAGCAAACTGACAGACCTGGGACTGCCTCACTCCATCTGCCTCTGGATAAAAACCTTCCTTTCTGATCACTCACAGAGGGTGAGAGATGGCCACTACATCTCCTCACCTCTCAGTTTCAGCTCTGAAAAGCTGTAAAATGCTTTAAATACATTTAAAGGTCAACATTTACTCCCTCCTTCACATTTTCCAAAGCCCTGGTGTCACTACTGAGAGCAGCTGCATCCTGCAGGCACCTGCCACTGTCTGCAAACCTGTGGAAATATAAAGACTCACTCACTGCTGTTAACACTTAAACATCAAATCAATTTTCACCTCCATCCTTTTTCTTTATATTCCCATTTCATTTTACAGAGTTTCACCAGAAGAATTTTAACAGTGTGACCACTATAAAAAAAACAACAACAACAACAAAAAACCTACTCACAGGAAAACAAGGAAAGTTGGTGTGGGTGGTGTTCCTGGATTGTAGGACAGAAGTTAACAATGTTATCTCAAAGTTCCCCAGAACAAATTCTCAGGAAAATAACTTGGCACTGTTTAAATAACAACTTATAACCATTAGCATGTGATCAGTTTTAAATCTCCTGTGTGATGAAAGTCTCAGCTTCATAGGAACAAATCATTTTGATAATCTCCTGAGCAGGAGAGATGATGGTGATAATGTTCTGTCATTTGAAAACCTTAGAATCAGACTGAGAACTGTTTCATTGTATATTCTGGTGTAGCATGTACCAACCCTGGGGTGGTGTGGCTCGTTCTGCTGCCCTTCATGTGGGCTGTAAGGTGCTGAACACATGTTTGTAACTGAGGACAAAGCTCTCACTGGTGGATCAATCCAGTCAGTCTGATATGTCCTGTCATGTTTCTCCAGGCCTGCTGGGGGCAGAAGCCGAGCACACCTGAGAACACTGAGCTGGTTTTCTGTAACTTCAGTCTTCGTGCTGCTGAAGGAGCGGAGAACGACCTCTGAGGAGCTTGTCTCAAACCCAGATGAACTTCTCAGTTGTAAAAACACAGACTGGTTTCTACTGAACAAACATCTGCAAATAACAACAAATAGTTCTCGTCATCTTTAGTTTTCTAAACATTTAAATTAAAGTCTTGCTGACTCAGTGATGAAAAATCGAATTTCCTTTTCCTTTCCAGTCATCTGTGTGTTTGATCCATTTGGTGCTTTCCACACGACTTTCATTTCTTCATTTTCCACAGATACCAATCATCAACATTTCTTTAAATGTGTTATCAGCAAACCCTTATGTGTTGATTCTTCATCATAAGTTTACTTTTGAACTTTAATTATAATTTAATCTTGAGATTATGGAAACAATACATTTACAGTCACTTCATTAGAAGTTTAAACTTTTATGCATACAGACTTTCAGCTTCATATATTTCTTATTCAGCTTTTAATATTCCTGTTTTTTTTCTAACCTCCACCTCCTCTCGCTGGTTTCCTTGGTGATGTCTGAAGGATGGGTGACAATCAGCTCTGGATCTGCTGATGCTATTTCAGGGGAGATACAGTGAGAGATCGGCCTGTTGTGTGTCTTTCTCTTCTTCTCTTTTTGTTTGTTTGTTTAGAGCAGGGGTGTCGAACTCCAGGCCTCGAGGGCCGGTGTCCTGCAGGTTTTAGATGTTTCCTTGATCCAACACAGCTGATTCAAATCGCTAAATTACCTCCTCAACATGTCTTGAAGTTCTCTTTTTAACTTTAATATGTGTGTCAGAGTCCTACCTGTGCTCCACAGCAGCAGCAGCAGCAGCAGGTGATCCATGTCCAGGTAGATGTCTCCCTGCCTGGTAATGAACAAATCATTTGATTCAGGTGTGTTGACCCAAGGTGATATCTAAAACCTGCAGGACACCGGCCCTCGAGGCCTGGAGTTTGACACCCCTGGTTTAGAGCTTTCTTTCCCAGGTTTCTCATTTTAGTTGGAGTCCTGTGAGTCTTCTTGTTGGGTCTGTAACTTTGCTGTAGCTGTTTTCTCAGCTGCTGTGATTTCCATGATCTGCTGTTGTATTAACTCCTCTTTTATTACACACTGTTTTTGTCTGAATTCAGGCAAATCCTGATGTCCTTCTTTAATCTCAGTTTTCTCCTCCTTTAGCTCTTTTCTCCTCTGTGCCTCCTGCTCATCAGTCTGCTGTGATTTACTGACTCACACCAGTTTCGTTAAACACAGAAGGAGGTGCAGAATAAACAGCAGTGAGTTTTCGGGTGTCTATGGCTCAGGAGGTGGAGTGGTTGATCTACTAATGGGAAAGTTAGTTATTCGAGCCTTGCCTCTTCAAGTATGCATGTTGAAGCTTTGGTGGGAGAGTACTGAACTGCCAGAGTGTGAGAGTGTGTGAATGCAGACAAAGTGCTCTAACAGTGTGTGTGAAGAGGCTAATAGCAGAACATTTTTTGCAGCATCATAAATTTTCAGAGGAAGCAAAATCTGCAGGATGAAGCAGGATAAATTCAGGCAGCGCCTTTTACTTCCATCAGCGATTAGAGGTCAAGAGGGAAGGATGAGGAACCAGTGAATACTGACTAACCTTCTCTATGAGCTTCAATATTTTTTGAAAAGTCATTTAATATTTTATCTGTGCTGTTTATATGACCCAAAACTGCTTCCTTTAGCAGGTTTTTATGGTTTTTGTTTCAGTTCTGCTGTCATAAGCACAGATAATCATGCCTGCTTTATACCACAAAACCTGGATGTAATTTGGTTCCTTTTTACTAATTACTTAAACATTGTGATCTTATTTATTAGTATTAATTTCACATTTTTTCTGTTTAATTATCTTCTCTTGTGTATTTTTTTCTATCCAAATTGACTCCATGTAAAGCAGTGACAGGTGTACATGGTGGAACAGTAATTATGTAGTTATTTTGCTAAAGGTTTTGTTTAATGTTACGGCTGTTTAAATAATAAATCATATCTTTTCTCCTGTTTCTAAAATTGTGATTCAGCACTGAGTTCAAGCAGAGTTACAGACCCGGAGCAGGGCTCGACAACCAACCAATCAACTATCCCTGCCCCACCCCACCATCCCGCCCCTTCCTGTTAGCAGAAATATACTGAGGACAGCGCGTGATGGTCAGAACAGAGAGACGTGTAGCTGGACATGGATCACCTGTTAGTGCTGCTGCTGCTGTGGAGCTCAGGTAGGACACACACACACACACACACACACACACACACACACACACACACACACACACACACTTTCAGTTTTGTTTTTGTTATTTTGGGGGTTTTTTTTAAAAACCTTCTAGCTGATTTTAGACTCTGACAATCAGAGAGGAGCACAAACTGATGTGCTGTGTTATCCACTGTAATGACTGCACATTCTGACTTTGAATGGAGTAAAAATAAATAAGAGGAAACATCTGCTGTCAAAATATGAAGAATCTGTGCCTGAAAATGTTTCAAAATAACAGCTTTATAGAGAAAGTGCTGAGCTTGTATGAGGAGTGAGTTTTAGAGCCTTAAGAGGGAAACATGACCCCATCAAGTGGAGGCTTTTTACAGTTACGAAATTAAGGGAATTAGAAAAAAGACTGATTGATATACACTGTAAAAAAGAAAAGCTGAGTAAACTTAAACTTAAAATAAAGCAACCAGCTGCAAAGCATTTTTGAGTCTACTCAACTGAATGCTAATATGTATATAAGAATATGAGTCAAATTAAGAAATTCCATCATGGCGTTTACTTAAGTTTCTTTTTTTATTTATTTTAAGATTTCTATTCAGATCTACTACTTAAGTTAAAGACTAAAGTTAATTAACTACTAGAACTGACCTACCGGAAAGGCAGCAGCACTGCATGTTTTAGTTGAGAGTTTAGTTTAATTTTAACTTAAAATATTTTGTTTAGCTTCACTAATAGTAAGCGCTTTAAGTGGTCAGATAGAGAAGAGAAGAGAAGAGAAGAGATATACAGTCGCTTGCAAAAGTATTCGCCCCCCTTGAACTTTTCCACATTTTGTCACATCACAGCCACAAACATGAATCAATTTTATTGGAATTCCACGTGAAAGACCAATACAAAGTGGTGTACACGTGAGAAGTGGAACGAAAATCATACATGATTCCAAACATTTTTTACAAATAAATAACTGAAAAGTGGGGTGTGCGTAATTATTCAGCCCCCTGAGTCAATACTTTGTAGAACCACCTTTTGCTGCAATTACAGCTGCCAGTCTTTTAGGCTATGTCTCTACCAGCTTTGCACATCTACAGACTGAAATCCTTGCCCATTCTTCTTTGCAAAACAGCCCCAGCTCAGTCAGATTGGATGGACAGCGTTTGTGAACAGCAGTTTTCAGATCTCTCTCTCTTGACCTCTTTGATGTTTACTTTTTTGAAGAAGCAACTATATAATTAATTGCCCAACATTGGTCATTATTTACTGTATTTTGCAGACAGAGAGTTACAGGACTCTCTCCCAGACCACAGACTCATACTCAATGTTCCCTCTAATTTGTCTGAGCGAACGCACAAACTCCCTGAGCGGACCCTTGGACCACTGTGAGCAACAGCAGACGTGTGCACTGTGGTCACACCAGCATAAAATCCATCCAAGTTACATGGTTTATTACAATAATCAAATTACAGCATTTACATGTATGTTAGACTACTTTTAATTAACTGCTTTAGCCCACTTACAATGAAAATTTAAAAACATCTTGTTCATGACCTGTGTAGTATGTTAACACTGTTGGAAGTAAAAATAACTTGAACTCCAATTTTGAAAACACAACTTTCTTTTTTTCATCTTTTTTCCTTTTCTTTCTTTCTTTCTTTCTTTCTTTCTTTTTTTTTTATAAAGCTCTGACTTGTATTATGAGTCTGTGGTCTGAGAGAGTCCTGTAACTCTGTCTGCAAAATACAGGATATAATGACCAATGCTGGGCAATTAATTATATAGTTACTTCTTCAAAAAAGTTACTGAGTTTTGCAATACAATACATATGATGCATTTACATTTGGAGATGCTGTCCTGTAACTTCACACGAAGTTTTCTGTCCTTGACAAAAGAAAAAACAGATAAGTCATAAATTTGTTACCATACTGACATAATGTAAGGAATGCACACAGATATCATGTTCAAAATGTGAGCTTAACAGTTAAAGTATGGTCCCCCATACAGTCCATACACACTTTTTCATAGATGTAAGAGCAATAAAAAGGTGCAATAATAATAAATAAACCATAAATGTTAATTGAGTTATTTTATTTTTCTAACTTCAAAAACTAGTTTCTGTCCACCGTTTGTGTGACTAGCAGTCTCACTACCAGGTGACTGTTGTTGTAATTTGGTGATGTATAGAAAAAGTGAATTCTCGAGGTCCTGTGATGGGCCATGTGCAGTCACACAAAAGAAGAACTTAAAATTCACCATAACCCTCACTGGAGAAAAGGGCTGTTTGGAATTCTAATTGACATTACGATTGTTGCACATTACTCTAAAATCTGTGCTGTGAGAGTGACTATAAGATCACAACCTGATTTAAAACAGAATCTAACATCAACATTCTTGCCCCTGGAAATAGCTCTGAGATATTAAGAGAATATGGCAAATGAGATCACAGGACGGTCAAATGCTTTTACTGCAGTGTTTCCGATCATTGTCATGCTGAAAATAATATATGCTTTTGTCATTTAGATGTTTTACCGATGGTATTACATGATAGATCAAATTTTGCATTTAGAATTCTTTTAATTTTGACTTCATCTCCAACACTGTGCTGCTCTCTTTTGAATCATAACTACCTATGCTCCATTTTTTTAAATGGAAATGAGGAGTCTTCTTCACATACTATGTTTAATAATTCAGTTAAGTTTGATTCAATTTTATTTGTATAGCACCAAACTACAAGTAATAATAACCAGTAGTAAATAATAATGGTGTCATTTCCAGTTGGAAACTGTTCATGCTCTTCAGGGATTTGATTCAACATCAACATGTATTTAAAAAAAATTTACAAGACTGCATCTGTGAAAAACAAAAGCAATACCGCACCTTGAGGTGACTTTTATTGGTATTTAGCTATATAATAAAACTGAATTGAACTAATTTTTATTTGATCACGTTGTTCATGCTTTTAAATCAGTCTTTGACTTCTGTACTCTGCACTCTGGTTATTTAGATATTATATAAGATACTGACAGAAGATACTAATCAGACAAAACCTGAGTTTTGGGTCTGCGCTTGCAGGCCCTGCTGGTTCAGAGACTTATCACCCGTGAACAAAGCAAGACAAACAGCGAACAGTTTTAACTTGCAAGGGAAGCCTGGTCGGATCAGGCTGCAGCTCTTCACCCGACCTCAAATGGCCGACCCTTCCCTGCAGCCTTTTATTCTGTGAATACACAAGCACCACCCATTGTCAACCCGTGTGTGTGTGTGCGTGTGTGCGTGCGTGTTTGCAGGTTAAAACCCAAATAAGTGACTTCCTGTTGATCACAAAGGGTCATCTCCCCTCACCCTGTATATGGCTTAACCCCTTTAATGGTACACCATACACAAGCATAGGTGAGGCCATAAAGGGCAGCAAGTTTACTAAATAAGAAAACAGAACGTTTACATAGGATGTACCTGCAGTTAAACACTGTAGCTTCCCCCACTATTCTACATGTAGGGGAGGACAATAGAAACAGAAGAATGTCTTTAATCATACAGTTTGAAACAAGGCTACAAATTTAAGTGCAAGAATGACAACTATTATCAAAATCACCCTAACACTAAGAGTTATGTCCACAGCTGAGCTCCACAGAATCCTGCTTTATGCTGATGGTTCTGTGATTTTCTCCTCAGGAATTCAGGGTTATGGAAAACAAGATTCAACAGGTACACAGAAAAATTAAAGTGAAATGAACAATCACTGAGGGAAAATCGTGACTCGCATTTGTCTCTCATCATTTCAGAAGTAAAATTGCTTCTTTACTGATGACGCTCTGCTTTCTGTTCAGAGTCTGATGATGTCAGGTTGGTGGGAGGAGCCAATCACTGCGGAGGTACACTGCAGGTGAAACATCTGGGAGAGTGGAAACCATTGCAATTCATTGACTGTACCCTGAAGGAAGCAGCTGTAGTCTGTAAACATCTGGACTGTGGCTCTGCTGTTTCTATAGAACAGTCCTCACAAAGCTCAGTGTGGGGGGTCAATTCTACCTGCGTTCAGTCAGGATCTGCTCTGAGGAACTGTGTAACAACAGAAGGCTTCTCCTCTGCCGTGGAGCTCAGCTGCTCAGGTCAGCCCATCAGTGACACTGATGTACCAGACACAAAGACCAGGTAGAATAGTAGCACATCATCTGCAGCAGCAGAAAAGCCTGAAAAGACTTCTTCTATCAGTCCATCTGTGGCTCATCAGTATCCTGACACCCACACAGCCACCTGTAGTCAAGGCACCTATATATAAAGTAACCCTTTTGAATCTTTGGCGTATTCTCTAAAATAGTATAATTTTATTTTTCAGAAAAAGTAGAAAATTTAGCAAATATTTGCTGATATTGACGCACCGCAAAAACAAATCACTGACAGCTGAAACATGTCTCTGCTGTCTCTGAACTCTCTGTTTGATCTTCTCTGATGTCTCCAGACTCTGTCAGGCTGCTGAACGGTTCCAGTCTGCGTTCAGGCAGACTGGAGGTGAAGTCTAACCAGAGCTGGTCCTCAGTATGTGAAGCTGACTTTGACCAGCAGGATGCAGAGGTGGTCTGTAGGGAGCTCGGCTGTGGGCCTCCTTCGGTCCTCCAGGGGGCGCTCTATGGAGAAGTGGAGGCTCCAGTGTGGAGCAAAGAGTTCCAGTGTGGACTGCTCTCCTGGACTGTAGAAGCTCAGGCTCAGCTAGAAACAGCTGCTCACCTGGCAAAGCTGTTGGACTCACCTCCTCAGGTAGAAGAGGAGCTGCAGCTTTCATGTGGTTCAAACTCTGAATAAAGTAAAAGAATGATCCTACCAATCATTTAATTCTTTGTAATCCAGTGGATCAAGTACCGCACAAGTGACGAATGAATCTTTGGACATTGTTGATCACATGACTCTGGCCAGATGAATGAAGCCTCTACACCGTGCTTCTGAAGCACTGTGTAGTTGGTTTGTTTAGCACATATGCCAGAGCTTCAGCACTAATTCCTTTAAACCTGTTTGAATTGAAGAACTTAGTCATTTTTACTCACCTGAGCTCCCAAACTGTTTGCCTCATTTCTCACTCACCTGCCTGCACAGAGACAAAGGCAGAAAGACAGAGACAGAGAGACAAGCCTGTAGACAGTGTTAAATCTTCAGTTCTTTTGATCTTTGGGCTAAAGGAAGGACAACACTCGGTGTATAAATGCTCAATCAACAATCACTTTATTCCATACAACACTTTTGAGCATAAACCATCCGGAGGGGAGATGAGCGCGGGAGGGTGTCCGTCTGATCTCGAAGTGTCTGAGCGTTTCTCATATTCTTATAGCTTCAGCCCCCCTCCAAAGTCATAAAACCTAAACATCCACATTCTTTCTCTCACTCAGTGAGCCTAAGTTATGACCTTGGCTTCCTGTGCAGTATGTTCTGTTCTTTTCTAATCAGACAAATAAGGCCATGCTTCTCTGAAAACAACATTTCTTATAACTCAGCAGTATAATGCATCATAAAACAATATCATACATTCACAATAAATCAGCAGTCTAATGTAATACAAATCAGTTTAATAAATGTAATTGTTATCACCTTCTTCTAAGTCAGGAGAATAATGCAAACTAAAACTACATAATGATTTCACAATCTTTAATTAGGGGTATAACATAATATAATAATCTCACAACAGATACAGTCAGTTTCTTGGACCTGCAGCTATTAAAGACCCATTTATATAGGCCTAAAATGTCCAGTGGAGACGAGGAGTCAGTGTCTAAATAAACAGTTCCCAGATTAACTTAATTGTTGGAGACTGCAGGAGGAGAAGGAGGAGAAAAGCAAAAGAAATTGAGGAGAATGCAGAAGAAGGGAGAAGAAGTGAGGAAGAACGTCCTCCTCACACAAGAGGTGGATGAAAGTGGACTCAGAGAGCAGGCTGACGGTTCTTTGCTCTCTCAGAGTGTTAAATAAGTAAACATCAAAGAGGTTAAATACAGATTTACTTTCGTCCTTTTCTTTAAATTTCCAGGTCGTGCTGCAGTGTTTCATCAATAAGGTTTAAAAACTTTTGTGTGGGGAAGAATTTAAGAACATTTATCTCAAACTTATACTGAACAGATTCTCAGGGAAAACAACTCGGCACTGTCAAAATAATGACTTATGTAACAACTCTGCTTCCTGTTCAGAGCCTGTCAGGTTGGTGGGCCAAGCCAGTCGCTGTGCAGGCATGCTGGAGGTGAAAGTGGGAAAGTGGAGAACAATCGATTATTTTGACTGGGATCTGAAGGAGGCACATGTCGTCTGTGAACATTTGGGCTGTGGCTCTGCATTTTCTATACAATGGAAAAATGAGCCCTCTGAGATTTCTGTGTTGAAAATTGAGCCTGATTGTGTTCACTCCGGATCTGCTCTGAGAGAATGTGCAAAATCATCTTCCTCTTTCCTAACCCTGAACGTCACCTGCAAAGGTAAGCAGAATCATCTATCACATATCCTTATCTTATCGACTTTGCAGGATTTAGTTAACTGGAGGTTAATGGTTTGAGAGAGGGCTCGAGGAGCAGACATATGCTCTGCTGTTTACAGTAAATGGTTCTGGAGAGAGTGCACCCAGCTGAGATCCTGCTTCATTCTTTTTAACAGAAGGTGGATGTGACCTCACCTTGCATCATCTCTATGTTTACAGACCTGCTGGTTCAGCCAATCATCTCTGTGTCCTTCATGAATGGGGTCTCCATGGCCCAGCAGCAGGGGCTTCAGGTGTCCAGGGGCTCAAACTTCACCATCAGCTGCTCCATCCAGCCACAGTACCCGGGGGGCTCCTTCCAGCTCACCTTCACCTCATCCAACACGGCGTACAACTACACCCAGCCAGCTGTCAATCACTCCGCCCACTTCCTGTTTCCTGCTGCAGAGCCCACCCACCAAGGAAACTACAGCTGTGTTTATCACGTCTATGTTTTTTACCATGACTTGTCCTCTGAGAGCCCCCTGCTATCTGTCACTGTGTCAGGTAAGTTGAAGCAGAGGCTGCTGGGTTTGTGTTCAGGTCAGCGTTAAATAACAGAGAGGTTCAGGTTATGAGTTATGGTACTACTACTATGATGCATACACTGCAGTATTCTGAGATACATAGAAATATTAGCCATAAATATGCAGTAAGTATTTTTGTACTTTACCACATGACCACATGTGGTCTTGAGCCATAGGTCTCCAGCTTTTTGAAGGTCTTTCACTGTTTTTCTTTGGACATTAGCTGCTTTTTCGCTCATTTTCAGTCCAGTCCTTGTACCTGACTGATCAACCAGTGTTGTGTCTACACATAACAGATAACTTGGCAAGGACTCAATTTTACATTATTTTTTAAATCACCTTTTTGCTAGAAACCTGCCACCAAAGTGCAGCAATTTTTACATGTCTTAAGTTAAATCTATGAAAAATGCCAATTTCTTATTTTTGCCTGTCCCGTTTGGTTCTTTAGCCATCAGAATTGATGTCTGAAGGCCAACAAAGATACCCAACGGATTTATTTTATTTTATTTTCAGTTGTTACAGATGGGACAGACATGGCTGGGGAATAGGACGGGGAGAAAGAAAGATGAAGGAAAAACAGAGGAGAACAGGGAAAGTGAGAAAGGACACTTAAAAAGAAAAAAGACCTCCTGGATCACCTGTTGAGAGAAAAAAAAAAAGGGAAAACAAGAGAAAACAAGCAAAAAAAGAGAGCAGCATAACAAACACAGCACCATCGCAATAATCATGCTAAGTGTAAATAACAGTAAATACTAGTGATGTGTCGATCACGAAACAGCTCTTAGAGCCGGATCTTTGAAGTGAACGACGTGGTTTTTTTTCTTTCTCTCACCCTCTCTCTCGCACTTTTTTTCGCTTCAGAGGGGGGAGGGGCGGTAGTTACACTCGCAGTAGCACAGGAACAGAGCGGGAGGAAAAGAGAGAGAAAGAGAGCCAGGGACAACAATGTCACATTAGAAAGGCATTGTAATCATCCACAACTGAAAATAGTTGTGGATGATTACTATAAAGGATTCAGAAAGTTTATTCATGCAGGTCCATATGACAGAGAATATACATCTTCTTTTTGTTTTGAATATTTTAATTGATGTTTAATTGTGTTGTGGTTTGCAGTGTTCTGTGTTGTTTCACTTTAAATTTGTTTAAAAGAAAAAAGCTGAAAATTTAAATAGTTAAAAGTTGAAATGTAAATAGTTGGTTTTTGTATTTTATAATTTATTTATTACATTTTATGTTGAGTGAATAAATAAAAGTATATTTACGCTGGCCCCTAGAGACAAAGCACGTACAAACTCCAAATTGCGTAAAAACTCCAAAGCATGTACAAACAGGCTGGTTGGAAGCCAAAAGAGCCGGTTCACTAAAAATAGCCAGAATTCCCATCACTAGTCAATATTAAATATTGAATGTTGTTGTGCAGCACGCAGGTCCGACCGCGCACAATGTGCTTTGAGGTAGCAGCCAAGAAAGATGTTGTTTGTGTCTGTGAACAGTGAACACCCGTGTGCACACCTGTGTGGATCAGTGTGCTTGTATTAAAAAGGTTTTTCCATTTAACGATCTGTTAAATAGAGTGTGGGGAGCCAGAAACCCATCCACCAGGGCATGAAGCAGGCATGGAGGAGATCCAGGCCCCAGACATCCAGAGGCCTTGACTGAATGAATCATCTCTTTAATGATGCTTGTTGACTGTGAATGTGTCTTTATTAGATCCCACACACTCAGATGTTGTTAAAGGTGTTGTCATCACACTGGTAGTCCTGCTGGTCATTGTACTCATGATCCTTGGTCTTCATCTCTATCGTCAGGTACTGAACACGTTTGTAGCTGAGAGTGAAGCTGCTCCTTTTTCAATTGAGGATAGGATAGGATTGCCGTAGAAAGCCTGATTGCTGTGCTGTGATGTGTCTCCAGGTCAACAAACAGTAGAACAGCCAGCTGACTGACTGTAAACTCTGTGTTTGAGCCCCTGGAGGAAGGCCAGGAACAAGTTCAGCCAGCAGAGGAGGACCTCCAAGGAGCTCGAAAGCATGTTTAGACAGAGCATGGTCTTATTTCTACACCATCTGTTTTGTCCTCCATCCTCCTGTCTGTGAGCCAGAAGTCCGGTCAAAACACAAGTTCAGCAGGGCTGTGCAGAGATGTTTGAAAGGGCAGGTGCTCAAAGTTAAAAAAGGGGCACATAGAACCAGGCTGAATAACAACAACCCACATTCATCAAGAATCTAATATGGAATTGCATCATACTATATCACTGTCATCAGGTGGGGACTATGCAAAGCAAACATAGCTTATATTTTACCTATATATTACAATGATGCTGTTGAGGGGTTACTGCTGCTCCTGCTGCTTATTGTGCTGGAGGGCAGGTTTGTGTTGATCTGAAACTGTAGACATCAAAAAGTCCATAGGAGAAATGGTAGCTGATTAAACAACTGTTATTAGATGATAATAAAATGCAAAGATTGGTGACAGCGCTTGGAATCATAAAGCAAGTGATTGAAACAACTGTGGGAAATAAACTAGGCTCTGCCTGTGACTCACTCTTTGCCTCTCTTCCTCCTTCCATCTCCTCATCTCATTTATCACTCTCCACTTGCTGTCCATCTGAGAGCAAGGTGAAATTTGCTATTGCATTAATGTATTATTTAATTATCCACACTTAAAAACTCTCACCAATGTTATATCATTAGTAATAAATTTAAAAAATCTATACTGTATATACTATGGCCACAAGTTTGCATCATGGTGCTGATCCAGAATCCTTCCTTTATTATATATTATAGTGCTATAATTATAAAATAATGAGAATACAAAAATAAAGTAATAAATATAAAATGGGACTAGGGATACGTATTTATGATTATTCAATTTGTTTGACTATCCATTCTGTGCAGGCAGAACGCTTATTAAATGTTTAACCCTTTAAAACCGGTCAGAGCGGACACACTCCGTTTTGCGCAACTACTTTTAAATCCCTGTAGCACTGCAACCACGTAAGCTAGCGCAATATTTTTTTTTTGCATATGAAACCGGAGGAGTTGTACTTACATCTTATGCCATCAGCTTGTCCTCGGTCACAGTTTCCTTCCACATATAGCTTTGCAAAAACTGCATAAAAAGCGCTTGCAGCAACAAAAACATAATATTCCAGAAACACGCTTTGCCGATTTGATCAGCTGTTCATAACACTTCCTATGTTGGAATAGATGTCACCGCGAACTATCGCATGTCCGCCATTACCTGCCCGAAACCGGAAGTGACATCATTTTTGCGAAAATGTAGTCTTTTACCATCAGGGCCTCATGAGCCTATACTGGTGTTTTTAAAAGTTATCTTTGACTTTATGACTTTCTGTGTCGTTTCTGGGATGCTTAGAACTAAAATTGCACTGCTGGAAATAGTTTATTTTGATGCATATGCTGCTCTTTTGCAAATTTGCACTATAATATTTATTTTCGTTTTTCCTGCGGTATATAAAAATTGGTGTATTTCAAAAATAAAACTATGAAGACACTCAAAATAAATTTCCTGTGGTGGGAAACTATTTTGTGCAATTTTTTAGTATTTACAGTTTTGAGGGATAAGCCTCTTAAATTTCTCTAACTAGAAATATATGTTAAAAAAAACAAAAACGATTTTAAATTTTTTTGTAGTTTATTGCACTTTTTTGCAATTTATGTAATTACTATGCACTTAATGCATACATATTATTAAAATTTGGGCTATAACGGTTGTATTGATGTATAGCAACTTGAAATGCTCCCAAAAATGGCACTACAGCATGTAAAAATATAATATAAGCTCTGGCGGACTTGGTTCTATGGTAGGTCTTAAAGGGTTAAACTAGAGATAATTTTACTTCTGTAAAATCTGCATTTTGTCATATTTGATACATAAATATAATACAATCTGTCTTTTGATGTATTTTCTTTAAAATGTGTGTGTTTTTTATAATCATCCATAATTATGTTGATATGCATATGTCAGGGTTCCTGGGTCGGTGACCCAGTGTTTTCAGTTTTGTTCATGTTCAGTTTAGTTTGCCACTTCCATGTTCTCACTTCCTGCTTTTCCTGTGTCAGCTCGTCTCGTGTCATTCAGGCACGTGCAGAGGGGGGGGCTAGAGGGGCTTGAGCACCCGCCCCTTTCCTGATGGGTGCCCAAAGTGCCCTTTTGTTGAGGCAACTTTTTAAAAAAAAATAATTATTATTTTTTTATGTGTGTGGGCGTGCGGAGTCCTGTCTGTGCCCCTCAACAATAATATTTAACTATTAATCACAGTTTTGCTAAATAAAAGGATCTGGCTTGCATCAGTCACATGATCCAATGATCGCCCTTGACGGCAGAACGCGCTGGTTACGAGCCGGGAACGAGCTCACAAAGAGCACGCGCATTTTTAGCGGTCCGGAGCTGTAGGAGAAACACAAGTTAACTCAGAGACACAGACTGATGCGACAAAACCAGTAAGTAGGTGTACAGCGTAAACTGTAGTCTATAGCACCCAGGAGTATTGGCTTATTATGTACACGTTGGTAAGCTGTCTTGTGGCAACTGAAGAACTGAAACAAACGAGCGTGCTGTATTTGCAACAGCGCGACAAACATTACCTGTCCTTTTATTAACTGCACAAGTAGTGCTGGTCATAGCTGCTGGCTACCTGGCTGTCATGGGTGTGTAGCTCTGTCCACCGTTTTAGGGAACATATTTAGTTTTAAAGTATTTAGAACATATTTAGTTTTAAATTAAGTTACAGAGCTTTTCCTGCCTTTCTGGAGGGATTATATTTCACTAAAAAACGATCTAATATGCATGTCCACATAATTATGCATTATTATAATTATAATATATTAAAAAACACACACCGTATTTTAAAGAACATACAGTAAGAAGCAGATTATATTAGATTTATATTTTAAATAAGATAAAATTTGGATTTTACAGCAGTAAAATTATTGTATCTCTACAGTTTAAAAATGTAATAAGCTTTGCCCCTGCACACAGTGGATAGTGAAACAAATGGAATCATCATAAATACATTATTTCATATTTATTACTTCCCCCTCCTCATTGCTTTATTATTGTAGCTCTAGTAATAAATAATAATGTAAGGATTCTGGATCAGCACCGTGATGCCCATAGTATATACAGTATTCTGAAGAAGGTCTAAAATGTCACTGTGTGTGCGTGCATGTGTGTGTTTTATTTAGATGGATTTTTTAAAAAAAAATATTACTCATGATATAACATTGTCCAAACATGGCTGGTAAGGACATGAGGAGGAAACAGTAGGAGCTGTGTGAGGCTACTAAAGGCAGTGCTATAACATTTTTCTGTCATCATTTTATTATAGATTAAGTGCAAGAGTTGTTAGGTGTGGATAATTAGATTATAGTTTATTGCAATAGCAAGTTGTGCCTTGTTCTCACATAGACAGCAAGTGGAGAGTGATATATGAAAAGATGGGATGGAAGGAAGAAGAGAAGCAAAGAGTGATTCACAGGCAGAGCCTAAATTATTTCTCACAGTTTTTTGTTGCCTTATGGTTCCAAGTGCTGTCACCAATCTTTGCATTTTGTTATTATCTCATGACACTTGTTTAATCAGCTACCATCTCTCCTATGGACTTTTTAATGTCTACAGTCTCAGATCAACACAGCCCTGCCCTTCCCATATTAGATTCTTGATGAATGTGTGTTGTTGTTATTCAGCCTGGTTCAATGTGCCCCTTTTTAACTTTGAGCACCCGCCCCTTTAAACCTCTCTGCACGGCCCTGGTGTCATTAGCCAGATTATGTTCAGCTGTGTACTCACCGGTCTCTCATTATCATCCTCATCAGTCTGTGTATTTAAGCCCTCTGTTTCTACTCGTTCACTGTCGTGTCATTGATGTTATGTTGTCGTTTCCGCCTGCGTTCAGCCAGCCAGCCAGCCATTCAGTCAGTCCTTCAGTCCTTCAGTCAGTCGTCCAGCCAGCCAGCCATTTCCTACCTTCAATTCAATTCAATTCAATTCAATTTTATTTATATAGCGCCAAATCACAACAAAAGTCGCCTCAAGGCGCTTCATAGATACAGAGAAAAACCCAACAATCATATGACCCCCTATGAGCAAGCACTTTGGCGACAGTGGGAAGGAAAAACTCCCTTTTAACAGGAAGAAACCTCCGGCAGAACCAGGCTCAGGGAGGGGCGGCCATCTGCTGCGACCGGTTGGGGTGAGAGAAGGAAGACAGGATAAAAGACATGCTGCGGAAGAGAGACAGAGGTTAATAACAGATATGATTCAATGCAGAGAGGTCTATTAATACATAGTGAGTGAGAAAGGTGACTGGAAAGGAAAAACTCAATGCATCATGGGAATCCCCCGACAGCCTACGTCTATTGCAGCATAACTAAGGGAGGATTCAGGGTCACCTGGTCCAGCCCTAACTATATGCTTTAGCAAAAAGGAAAGTTTTAAGCCTAATCTTAAAAGTAGAGATAGTTTCTGTCTCCCGAATCCAAACTGGAAGCTGGTTCCACAGAAGAGGGGCCTGAAAACTGAAGGCTCTGCCTCCCATTCTACTTTTAAATACTCTAGGAACAACAAGTAGGCCTGCAGAGCGAGAGCGAAGTGCTCTAATAGGGTGATATGGTACTACAAGGTCATTAAGATAAGATGGGGCCTGATTATTTAAGACCTTGTATGTGAGGAGCAGGATTTTGAATTCAATTCTGGACTTAACAGGAAGCCAATGAAGGGAAGCCAAAACAGGAGAAATATGCTCTCTCCTTCTAGTCCCTGTCAGTACTCTTGCTGCAGCATTTTGGATTAGCTGAAGGCTTTTCAGTGAGTTTTTTGGACATCCTGATAATAATGAATTACAGTAGTCCAGCCTGGAAGTAATAAATGCATGAACTAGTTTTTCAGCGTCACTCTGAGACAGGATATTTCTAATTTTAGAGATGTTGCGCAAATGGAAGAAAGCAGTCTTACATATTTGTTTAATATGTGCGTTGAAGGACATATCCTGGTCAAAAATGACTCCAAGGTTCCTCACAGCGTTACTGGAGGCCAAGGTAATGCCATCCAGAGTATGAATCTGGTTAGATACCATATTTCTAAGATTTTCAGGGCCGAGTACAATAACCTCAGTTTTATCTGAATTAAGAAGCAGAAAGTTAGCGGCCATCCAGGTCTTTATGTCTTTAAGACATTCCTGCAGTTTAACTAATTGGTGTGTGTTATCTGGCTTCATGGACAGATAGAGCTGGGTGTCATCTGCATAGCAGTGAAAATGTATGCTATGTCTTCTAATGATGCTGCCTAAGGGAAGCATGTATAATGTAAACAGAATTGGTCCTAGCACTGAACCCTGTGGAACTCCATAATTAACCTCAGTGTGTGAAGAGGACTCTCCATTTACATGCACAAATTGGAGTCTATTAGATAGATATGATACAAACCACTGCAGTGCAGTACCTGTAATACCTACAGCATGTTCTAATCGCTCTAATAGGATATTATGGTCAACAGTATCGAACGCTGCACTGAGGTCTAGCAGGACAAGCACAGAGATGAGTCCACTGTCAGAGGCCATAAGAAGATCATTTGTAACCTTCACTAAAGCTGTTTCTGTGCTGTGATGAGCTCTGAAACCTGACTGAAACTCTTCAAATAAACCATTCCTCTGCAGATGATCTGTTAGCTGTTTGACAACTACTCTTTCAAGGATTTTTGATATGAAAGGGAGGTTGGAGATTGGCCTATAATTAGCTAAGACTGCTGGGTCTAGAGATGGCTTTTTGAGTAAAGGTTTAACTACAGCCAGCTTGAAGGCCTGTGGTACATAGCCGATTATTAGAGATAGGTTGATCATATTTAAGATCGAAGAATTAATTAATGGCAGGACTTCTTTGAGCAGTTTTGTAGGAATGGGGTCTAAAAGACACGTTGATGGTTTGGAGGAAGTAATTATTGAAGTTAACTCAGAAAGATCAATTGGAGAAAAAGAGTCTAACTTAACATCAATGGTACTAAGAGTAGCTGTAGATAATATTACATCTGTGGGATGATTACTGGTAATTTTTTCTCTAATGATAAAAATTTTATTTGTGAAGAAGTTCATGAAGTCATTACTAGTTAACGTTAAAGGGATGGTTGGCTCAACAGAGCTCTGACTGTTTGTCAGCCTGGCTACAGTGCTGAAGAGAAACCTGGGGTTGTTCTTATTTTCTTCAATCAGTGATGAATAGTAAGATGTTCTGGCTTTGCGGAGGGCTTTCTTATAAAGCAGCAAACTATTTCTCCAGGCTAAATGATGATCCTCTAAATTTGTGACACGCCATTTCCTCTCCAGATTACGAGTCATCTGCTTTAGGGTACGTGTTTGAGAATTATACCACGGAGTCAGGTACTTCTGATTAGAGACCTTAGTTTTCACTGGAGCTACAGTATCCAGAGTCGTACGTAGTGAGGAGGTGAAATTATTAACAAGATAATCGACCTCTGTTGGGGTAGCGTTCAGATAGCTGCTCTGCTCTGTGTTGGTACAGGGCATTGAAGATGATAACAGTGGGTGGATTATATTCTTAAACTTAGTTACAGCGCTTTCAGAAAGACATCTACTTTGATAAAATCTACTCTCCACCGCTGTGTAATCAATTATTGTAAATGTTATCAGGAAATGATCAGACAGGAGAGGGTTTTCAGGAAACACTGTTAAATGTTCAGTTTCTATGCCATATGTTAAAACAAGATCTAGAGTGTGATTAAAGTGGTGGGTGGGTTCTTTTACATTTTGAGAGAAGCCAATTGAGTCTAATAACAGACTAAATGCCATGTTGAGGCTGTCATTTTTAGCATCTACATGGATGTTAAAATCACCCACAATAATTATTTTATTTGAGCTCAGAACTAAATTAGATATAAAGTCTGAGAAATCAGACAGAAACTCTGTGTAAGGCCCAGGTGGACGATAGATGATAACAAGTAAGACTGGTTTCTGAGTTTCACAGCTGGGGTGGACAATGTTAAGCATCAGGCTTTCAAATGAATTAAAAGTCTGTCTTGGTCTTTCATTAATTAATAGGCTGGTGTGAAAAATTGCTGCCACACCGCCCCCTCGGCCTGTGCTTCGAGGTTTCTGGTAGTTAGAATGACTCGGGGGTGTTGATTCATTTAAACTAACATAATCATCCTGCTGCAACCAGGTTTCTGTAAGGCAGAGTAAATCAATTTGTTGATCAATTATTAAGTCATGTACTAACAGAGACTTGGAGGAGAGAGACCTAATATTTAATAATCCACATTTCACTGTTTTACTCTTTGGTTCAGATGTGGATACTGTACTGTTCTTTCTTTGTAATTGTTTATGTTTAAGTTGTTTGTTGCTGGTTTTTAGTTTGTTTTTTGTCTTTTTGGAAGCTGACACAGTCTCTATGGAGATGGGTTTTTGGGGGGGTAGCAGGAGGAGAGAAGCTGCAGAGAGGTGTGTAAGACTGCAACTCTGCTTCCTGGTCCCAACTCTGGATAGTCATATTTTGGGGGGTTTAATAAATTTGTCCATATTTCTAGAAATGAGAGCTGCTCCATCCAAAGTGGGATGGATGCCGTCTCTCCTAACAAGACCAGGTTTCCTCCAGAAGGTTTGCCAATTATCTATGAAGCCCACATCGTTTCTGGGACACCACTCAGACAGCCAGCAATTTAAGGAGAACATGCGGCTAAACATGTCACTCCTGGTCTGATTTGGGAGGGGACCAGAGAAAACTACAGAGTCCGACATTGTTTTAGCAAAGTTGCACATCGATTCAATATTGATTTTAGTGACCTCCGATTGGCGTAACCGGGTGTCATTACTGCCGACATGAATTATGATTTTACTGAATTTACGTTTACCCTTAGCCAGCAGTATTGAACGCTGAACTGAAGTCTATAAACAGCATTCTGGCGTAGGTGTTGTTGTTGTCCAGGTGTGAGAGGACAGAGTGCAGTGCGATGGAGACTGCATCCTCTGTGCTCCTGTTCTGGCGGTATGCGAATTGGTGGGGGTCCAGGGTGGGGGGGAGACAGGATTTGAAGTGTGCTAGGACCAGCTGCTCTAAGCACTTAGTGATGATGGGGGTGAGTGCTACTGGGCGGTAGTCATTGAGGCAAGATGGGTTGGAGTTTTTGGGTATCGGGACGATGGAGGTGGATTTGAAGCAGGCCGGTACCACAGCGTGGGCCAAGGACAGGTTGAATATGTCTGTCAGCACTCCTGCAAGCTCCCCAGAACACGCTCTGAGAACAGCCTTGTGGACATTGATCCTGCTCAGCACCGCTCCTACATCGGTGGGGGAGAGAGTCAGAGGTTGGTGGTCTGGCGTCACGTCTGCTTTGGTTGTGGTTGTGGGGTTCCCTCGCTCAAAACAAGCATAAAAGTTGTTGAGCTCGTTGAGGAAGGAGACATCAGAGGATGCGGGGGAGGGTTTGGTGGTTCTGTAGTCTGTGATGGTCTGGAGTCCTTGCCACATGCGTCGGGGGTTGGAGTTGGAGAAGTGTTCTTCTACCTTCTTTTTGTAATGGTGTTTGGCTTTTTTGATGCCCTTCTTTAGATTAGCCCTGGCTGTGCTGTAGGCGTGTGCATCTCCTGACCTAAAGGCGGTGTTGCGGGCCTTCAGGAGGAGACGAACATCCCGGTTCATCCAAGGCTTCTGGTTGGGGTACATGGTGATCCGTTTCTGGGTGGTGACACTGTCTGTGGTTTTGGAGATGTAATCCAGTACAGATGAGGCGTACTGGTCCAGGTCTGTGTGGGTGAACGTATTCCAGTCTGTGTTTTTAAATCTGTCCTGGAGCACTGCGTCTGTCCCCTCTGGCCACACTTTAATTGTCCTCACAGCAGGTTTCACACGTTGGATGAGTGGTGAATACCGAGGTGTGAGGAACAGGGAGAGATGGTCCGATTGTCCAATGTGGGGGAGGGGTGTGGCTTTGTAGGCTCCAGCCAGATTGGAATACACATGGTCTAAAGTCTTGTCTCCTCTGGTGTGGCAGGAGACATGTTGGTGGAATCTGATATTCACCTGGAGTCAGTCACTCTCTTTTTTTTTTTTTCCAAACTTTATTTGAAATTATAAAGCGAACAGTCAGTCATTCCAGTTCAGTTTGTACAGTAGACATACAGGGCAAATAAGAGTAACAATATACAGTACAATGAAATAAGAAGGATAAATAAATAAAGGGAAAAAAAGGGGAGGGGGGGGGTGTGACAGACTTCATAACAACTTTGTACTTGAAAGTTGTGACAGCTCATTCGTTAAACATTTCTGAATGAATTTCAATCAATGATAAACCTTTTTTATTGGAAGTTCATTTAAGAGAGTTTAAGTAATATTCAATTTCAATCAAAAACAAATTAAATGATGGGGTTGAGTTTTGAAATTTACATTTATGTATATGGAATTTCCCTAATAAGATATAAAGATTGACAATGGCACATATTTTTTTTTCTTTAGTTTCAAAATAAGTGATAATGTTCTTCCCTTCAATTTTGATTTCGTATGTTGTTTTGCACAGTATATAATTTTCAAGCTCTCTCCAAAAGGAGTCATTCACTCTCACTGACAATAGAGATTGAAAATGTGACGTCATTCTGGGGTAAAACCGCAAAGGATTCTGGGAACAAGTGGCAAGCGGTACTAGCGCACACAGGCTTTCACATGAAAACAGTCACACAACAATAAAAAGAAACACAAAAAATGGCAAGGTGTTGTATTATTAATTGCAATAGCCGGTCGCATGACAGCCACGGGAAGCCGACGGGTAAAGAGATCGGTTTTTATCGGATTACGTCGTGGAAGAGAAATTGTTTAAGCCATGTTTCCGAAGTAACAAAGAGCGACGGATGGCCTGGATTGCAGCCATTCAAAGACCAAATATAACGTTCCAGAACACTCCAGCTCACAGGTTAGTCTGCTCCAAGCATTTCTACAAAGGTAAGTCTTCTGTTGTAGTTATTACGTAATTTATCATAACATAATTGTTGATGTAGGTTACAAATAAGTCTTATATTGATTTGGATTGAATAGACTGTTAAGTGTAATTGTTGAATATTGTCATTGGGTTTCTTAAATTTGTTAAGTCGTAGTTCAATCTATAGGATCAAGACATTCCTTTGTCTCTGACCACCTCTCCAGCCACTCTGTGCTGGGGGAGGTTTTATTGCAGATACATTCTATCTGAAAGATCTGTTTCTTGTGTTGTAAGCTTCCTGCTTTTATGACCCTTTTGGTGAGCAGGAGGACACACACACACACACACATTCTCACATGACACACACACACACACACATGTTGTTGCACATGCATACACGTGCTTACACATACACACACGGTGCCTTGTCTTAGAACCACTCGGGGGTTTTACAGAGGGAGGTGCTTGTGCTGTGATGTGTATTGTAACAGTTTGTCAATAAATAGCTGCGAGAGAAGCTACTCTTTGAAGGATTTTGGGCATGAGACAGGTTAGGAGCGTGAGCTTCAAGAGCTGGTTCTTCCCTCATTAGCGAGCGAAAAACCGGTTGAAGATGTTCTGTTATGTCTTGCTTCCTTCATGATGAATAAGTCTCTAAACTAGCGGGGCTTGTGGAAACACAGACCCAACATTTATTTGGTCCTTCCAAGCCAGAGCCCAACCGCCGGGCGTTGAGTGTTGGTTTCTCCACCGAAAGGAGGTCAGAGCTCTTGTATGTGTCTATTTTGTGTGCGTGTGCGGGCCAGACGTGGTCTGCGTGAGTGAGTGTGATTGTCATTTTGTATGCAGTCGCTTTTAAGCTGATGAGCAAGCTACACATGTTCAGAGCAGGAGCTGGTTGACCGTATCAGAGGGGAGGGAAACAGAGCTATGATATCTCGAGCATGCAGCTATCCGTGAGTTTAGTTTCTTCCTGGCACCTCATATGGGCAACAGATTTTCTGTATCCTGATTCATGTGTGTGAGACTTTTGTAACATCAGCATCATGTTTTTGTTTTGGCGAAAAGCAGGTGATTGTGTCTGACGTCATGGAGTGTGTGAGTTACAGAGAGGTGTGAAAGTATGTGAGTGAAGTGGTCTCGAACTGGGGAAGACATGATTCTGCAGGTCACCTGCCCAGTGGACACAAAAAAGAAAAAAATAGTTGTGTGGACGAAATATGAATGATAACATGACGAGTGTTTGGTGTTTCTCAGCCTGAAACAACTGTAATGCCACTTTCTGTTTTTAAGAAAGGAGGGTTAAAAAAAAACAGAGAGAGAGAGAGAGATGTGTGTTGTTTAAGCAGTGAGGAGAATAATGAAAATGTCTTAGTTTGTGAAAAGCAGACCTGGATCAATTTTCCACATGCAGCAGTTGGAAGAAAATTATAGGTTTCACATCATTAGGAAACACTGAGGCAGAGCTTTTGGCTGAGTGGTGTTTACAGCTTAGCTCCCATGTGTTCCTCACCCTAAAAAAACAAGCTCCATGGAAGCTAACCTCTGCCTGAAGACAAGGAGTGCAGTTTCAGAAGCACAGCACATCTACAGTTCATAGCAGCCCAAGAGACAACAACAGAGTCCTGAGAGAGGTCCAGCAGCAGTGTGTACAAACGGCATCAGAGAGAAAGAAAACCCATCATCATGGATGGATGGAGATGCGTTTCCAGCAAGCTGAAACTTCACTGTGTGTGAAGATGACTTTTGAGGAGACTGTCTGAGTGACATTTGCCACTTTTGGAGTGGAATGGCAAGATGAGACAGTGAGGATGACACAGGACAAAGCTGAAGAGAACTGTTTGCCATTGGACTGCAAAGAGTGAGAGGAGCAGGTGAGAACACAGAGGAAGGCTGTCGTTTAGTGTGGGAAATCAAAATTTGGGTTAGCAATCCTGGGGAAAAAGAAAACTGCTTTAAGTGGGAAAATTGTGAAGGAGAAAGGTATATAAATTACACACAAACAGAAAATGCATTAACCATACTAACCCTACATGCATATACACATACAATGACACTCATGAAGACCAGACAGCATCTTAAGCACGAGATTCTGTTTGTCATCTTGTCCAAGTCACTTAGTAAGATGAAAGTGATACTTAGACTAGTGGATTAAATATTATAGGAGGACAGATGATTGCATCATAGGGAGAAAACAGAATGCTGATGAGGAGTTTTGCACGAGTGAGCTGATTGTTGAGTTTCTGGTGTGTGAAGAAGTTTTAACATGGCACACATTTGGTTACATGAGAAGAAACTTATGTGATGAGACAACAGGGTTATGCTGTATGTTGTGTGTGGTGTGGCTGATTAGATGAATGTTTGAGATTAAACTGGCTGAGGATTTGTCTCATGTTACAAAGTTGAGTCTGCCAATTAGGTTTGGTATGATTTACCCCCCTGAAATGAAAAACACGTGTCATGATTTAACAAGGCCTTTCCTTTCTTTCCTTTCTTTTCTTTTATTCTTTTTATTTTGTTACTTTCACAGTGCACTAGGGCTGCCACAAACGATTATTTTGATAGTCGACTAGTCACCGATTATTTTTGCGATTAGTCGACTAATCAGATCATGCATCCATTAGACGTAAAACGTACAGCTTATTGCACCAGCAGCATCTGCTCTTATATAACTATCATTAGCTTACAGCTTTAAGTGTTTAAGGTATGTGCTAACTAAAATAAAGACAAGATGATAGTTTATTGAATTTTAATGAAATTTGCAGATTGCTTCGGTGAAGTTTAATAAACTCCTTGCTATCTAAAATATAACAGGACACCGGAGTATATTCTCGAGCATCTCACATTTCTGATAATCAGCTGTCTGCCTGACGTTTATTCAGCTGTGTAAAAACTATAACTTTAATCTCAGCCAAACCGATTTACTCAGGAACAAATAAAATACTAAAAAAAGCCAAACAATAACATTTTTAAGTTATCTAAGTGACTTATGTATGTTTAACCTGAGTAGCGAAAGACGGCGGTGGGTTTGAAAACGATTTGCTGGGAGTCCGGTGTTCTCATGGGCTCTAGTGAGCCTCGCCCCCGGCTAGCTATCGAGCTAGTGGGTAACAGACGTCTCCAAAAACGTCGGAGCGCTTTTGAAAATATGTGGTGTCTTGATAAACTGAGCAGATATTTGAGGTTTACACAGCTACATTCTCGCCTGAAAATATGTTAAACGTTTATTTTGTGACCCAGAAAGAATAATAAGAGTAATATTAAAACTAACTAGCTGCCGCCATTGTTGACAACTGCGCTGAGCCGCGCTGTGAATTCTGGGACACAGCTTCTTCTTCTTCGGGGTTTAACGGCAGCTGGCATCCTTGTACATGCAGTGCTGCCATCTTCTGTTTCAGTCCGTTATTACACTCTTAAATCCTACTACTTATTTCTGCGTCTTTCAGGATCTTACAAAGCTTCAAACGACGCGTCGACTATTAAATCAGTCGTCGACGATTTTGATAGTCGACGTAATCGTGACTAGTCGACTAATCGTGGCAGCCCTACAGTGCACTGAAAGTTTTGTTCAATATTCTTTGTCATCTAAGCAGATCTGAACGTTTCAATAGGAAGAACTACACAACACGTTGTTGCGAACGGTTGCAAAGTGAGTTTCTCCAAAATTAAAATGGGCTCAGGAGAAAGCCAGTTATTTTGGACAATTAGGAAGAGAGTCCCTTTTTCTATAAGGATTCAGCGAGGTAATCCAGTCTAAAATTCTTCTTTTTCTTTTCAAAATGTTGTCGTTTTGCTGAGGGTGGAAACGAAATGCGACGATAATTTCCACTATCAGCAAAAGAAAGAATCACTGAGTGAATGAATGAGTGAAAATAAAAAATCAACACATGCCAATAATAGGCATGTGGTGACTGACTGATTGGTAAAAGCTGACTGGACAGACAAAAGCTTGACTGACTTGACTCCAGTATGCAAGATTGCACCTCCACCCAGAGTGACAAAAGGGTGTATGTATGTTTCTTTTTACAGGAGCAGAAAGATGACAGCAACAGGTTGCATGAGCTTTTGGGCCGTGCTGACTTAACCTTTTAATTGCCACTTTCTGTGTCTTTGTGAATTTACCAGCAGTGTGTTATTCATTACCTTGTGTTGCTCACAGAAGTCACTGTGAGAAAGAGTGTATACACCTGCGCAGCGCTAACATTTACATTTCTTTTCTCATCATGTGTTTGATCATGTGATTTACAGTATGACACACAATTTAATGTTTTTCTACAACAGGATTACTGAGTTTTTGTGTGAAGAAAACTGTGGTTACAGGCTATATGTTGGTGATGAAATTACACTGTGTTGTTGGAGAAAATGTGAATGTTACAGGGGAGAAGTGAATACAGTGTGATACTGTGTTTGAAACCAGTGTTGCTTCTTTCACAGCAGCGTGTTAACTTTATGACCTTTTACAGAACCTCTGGAATCTTGATGGCCGATGACCACCAGGATGAACCGTGTGTTTGGCTAATGTTTGTTTTCTTTAAGAGTGCTTGTAAAGGATTCAGCACAGACAGACAAGTGACAATTGAACAGATGTGCAGTGGTTACATGGGGCTAATTATCTGACCACTATTGGAGCTCATGGTGAGTGACAAACTTAAGGAAAGTCACTGACTACATTGTGGAATGATGTTGAGATGTTCAATGATTTGGAGCAAATTATGGGAGTAGGGGTTTAATGAGTTTAGAATAAACCTGTAATGATACTTGTCTCTGTGATGCTGAATACTTTATTACACTTATGAGTTGCAGTTGGTTGCAAATGTGAAGTTGTTTTAACTTAAAGACTTTGTCTTCTAGGATACAGGCTCCGGATGGAGCTGAGAGTTAAGTAACTTTAATAACATTAAAGTCAGGAATGACAAGCTGCCCATTTATGATACTGCAAGGTATTTGTCCATGTACACGTGAAAATAGAACATATCTATCTTAGGCTTCATTGTCTCCATCAAACCCTCATCCCTCTGTATTCTTTGTATGAAGACATCTTCTTGAGTGGAGACTACAAAATCGCACCAACTCATACCTGTAATTAGCAGCTGGCCCTGAACTTGCCAATAATAGGCATGTGTTGGTTTAAGATGCAATGTCCCTTTGATGACCTTGAGGTAAGGTGCATCTGGGTGCACCACAAATCCACATTTGTAGTGGTTCACTCGTTTTATCTGACAGTATTCCCAGATCGCATCTGCCTCTAACTCTAAACCCCTCTTCATAGGGTCTGTCTGGTGACTACCTTTTCAGATGCATTCAGCCAGCAGCTCTTCAGAGGGTTTGCTCACATGACAGATCTCTCTAAAACGAGATGCAGTCACTCGTGGTCTCAGTACATTATACCAATCGGCACACTCACTCTGCTCGCGCGTAGCACATTCTATGCTCTGGGACATTTCCAGCGTCACCTCCAGACTTTTCATGCGTAGCTGTTGCTTCCTGGAACAGACAAACATGCATTCTGCAGCCTTCTTTTATGCAGATCACAGTGTGCCAGACCTCGCGGACTATTGGCTGCCTGGAGATCCCATGACCACTCCATGACCAATTGACTGGCTGATTGTCTGCACCTGGGAGTATAAAAAGGCTGAAGATCCTTCACACTATGGGGAACTGCTGCTCTGAAGTGAACATGCAGTGTCCTCCTCGTCTGCTTTGCATGTGAAGCTTGTTTGTTAAACCTATTTGCTGCGTTGCTCTTTGTTTAAACCTGGTATACAGCTAAACTTAGTTTCATGATGCTGTGATGCTTTTGTGATGCTGGCTTACCTTAGTTAACCCTTAGCTTTTATTTTGTGTGCTGCCAGCTTGCCTTAGTTAACCCTTAGCTTTTACTCTTGCCTGTTCTTTTCATTGTGTATTAATTGTTTCCCTGGTGGTCTGTTGAACAGCCCGTCGGTTTTTCGTTTAATGTTTGTAATAAAACCCCTTATTTACTCAGATTTCGTGAGAGGGCTTGTGTATGTTTCTCCCCTCCTGTCGCCTAGCAGGAGGGGAGAGTCTGTAGTCTTGCAGTGGCAATGATGGTGGAGGTGGAGCATTATGAAGTGTCTGCGCTGTCTCTTTGGCTGGTTGTCGATAAGAAAGTGGACTTCTTTGTTGCACCTTGCCAAAACGTGACTCCAAAAGTGGGATATCGTCACTTACTCCCATGGTACAGATCATAGGCCGGTCAGCATCAGAGAAAGTTTGAAAATATATATATGTATGTGTGTGTGTGTGTGTGTGTGTGTGTGTGTGTGTGTGTGTGTGTATATGTGTGTGTGTGTGTGTGTGTGTGTATATATGTGTGTGTGTATGTGTGTATGTATGTGTGTTTCCCTCTTTATGCGCTGAAGCTGGCACGTTCCCTGAGGTTTTCCAGTAAGATGGTGCACCACCACATTATGGGTGCCAGGTCCGAGCATTCCTAGATGAACAGTTTCCTGGAAAGTGGATTGGTCGTCGTGGGCCAGTTGAATGGCCCCAGATCGGTCTCCCAATCTGACCCCCTTAGACTTTTATCTTTGGGGTCATCTGAAGGCAATTGTCTATGGTGTGAAGATACGAGATGTGCAGCACCTGAAACTACGGATACTGGATGCCTGTGCTGGCATTTCTCCTGCGGTGTTGCTATCAGTGTGTGAAGAGTGGGAGAAGAGGGTTGCATTGACAATCCAACACAATGGGCAGCACATTGAACACATTTTATAAGTGGTCAGAAACTTGTAAATAACTCATGAAAGAATAAAGTTACATTGAAACCAAGCACACCATTGTTTTTCTTGTGACATTACCAATAAGTTTGATGTGTCACATGGCCCTCTTCCTATTGAAAAAACAAAAGTTGTATCCAAGATGGCTGACTTCTAAATGGCCACCATGGTCACCACCCATCTTGAGGAGTTTGCCCCCTCACATATACTAATGTGCCACAAACAGGACTTTAATATCACCAACCATTCCCATTTTATTACGATGTATCCATATAAATGGCCCACCCTGTACAATATTTCAATGTATTTAATGTCATCAATTAATATCCTTAGAAAGTATTATCCATGTTTGCCCGATGCACTTATGTCTGAACACCTCCCTGATATGACAGCCTGACATGATCCTATTAACAATATCAATAGCCTGCAACCTATTACATTATGCACTATATACACTAAACACAATGTCACACTGCCTCTTTTTCATGATCATACGCTGAGTTTGTGAGATTTCTCTGTTTTCCTCATAGACCTGAAGCACTCTGCCCTGACCACCACCTCTCCTGAGCCCTGATCTTTGTCAGACATTGCAGAAAAACAACAATTTCAGTAAAGTTAGTAATAGAATAACGTGTTAGTTGGTAAGTATAAGCATAGAAACTGTAATAAAAACATATATAGACCCTTGAAGCAGACATTTTCATAAAAAAAATCAAATGATAAATTTTGATGTTTGATGAGTGTAGATCGATTGGTTGTTTACATCACTCAATGCAAGCAGAACTGCATTACAAAATGAGAAGACACATCGTCCACACTCGGAAGCACATCTCTGTATAGTTACAGTTCTTATGATTTAAACAGGCAAATGTTCAGCATGCAAACTACAGGTGAACAATAGTGAAAGCCAGATGTTTCCCCCATTATGTCAATATTAGCGAGCACAGTTAAATACACACATACACAGCATGTCAACAAACCGTGAAAAAAGCCCTATATAAAAATAAATAAATGAATGACTGCTGTTAAGGGTCTCTACATATTAGTATTTCCGAAGGATATGTTGTGACTTACCTTCAAAATTATACAGATACTGAGAAATATAAAATTTGAATCCCTTTTCTCTTTTGCTCTGAGGCGCGGGGGAAAAAATATCGACACGTCGATGAACATCATTTACAGATATATTGGGTAAATGCCCAAGACATCTAAAGAAATGTAAATCGCCGCTTAATTCATTCATTTGGTTAACTTGTTTTGGACCATAAACAAGGCGCGTATACTACACCGGAAACAAAGCGCCCCACGGGAGTTTCCGCACCGGAAGTAGCATATGCTAACGTGCACATAGTCTATTTGTTGCGCTATGCTGCTTTGTTCCCGGTGGCTTTGCGGGCTAATGTTTGTTGTGTTTTGCAGGAAAACCAGCCTACAAAATGCTGGAATGCGATCCAGACTGGGAAGCCTCTATCAACCTGGGTCATACTGAGTTTAAAGCTGCTACCACAGCGAGTTTGATCGGTTAAGAGAGAGAGCGATATCAAAACAGCCACGAAATGTCTCGTATATATGTGCCCAAGGGTTGTATTGAAGCAATCAAGTGATGAATAACTGTTTTCCAGTATGTTGTTTTGCAATGGGTTTTTGGGGTTTTTTTTGCATTGTTGATTTGTTTTTCACCGAAGCAGCTAATAAAGCACAATGGAATACAATTTTCTTGTAAGATTCTATAATAGAATGAAACAATAATGCCAGTTATAAATAAAGACAATAAATTGAATGAATTACGAAACACTCATTTTATTTCTATTAGATCTAAAAATGTTGTGTAATACTACAACCTGAAACGATAAATAGATTGCGTTGGCCTGTACAGGAGATAAAGGAAAAAAAAATAACAACAGCTGTGAAATGGAATAGTCCAAATCACCAAAGTAACCTGTATGCACTCACACTTAGGACCATATAATAATAAATATGTCCGTGATGAAAGTTGGGCAGCACGCTAACGTCCTTACTCCACTCTGTATGCTCGTATGTGTCTGACCCTTTCACGCCTTTGATTTTTTCCTTGTCCTTTTTTTTTTGCCTTTTCGTTAAGTCTGTCTTTGTACGGACCTGCCGTGTTCTCAGTCGTTTTGTACATAACTGTTTTTGGGGCAAATAAAATGCAAGAAGGGATTAAAACCACAGAATTAATGATTACCGGTGCTGGAAATGCTAGCACTTGATGCACTGTTTTGATTTTGTTGCCACAGGTACCCACAAAGCAATGCGCAAAAGTCACGTGGTCTGTCAATCTCTAGTACTTATACACACGAGGAACTACTTGGATTACGGTGGTCCTGTTTGTCTATGTACGATTCTTCTAATGCTCGGACAGATGTGATTCTTGGTGAGGATTTATTTGCCTGGTCAAAGACTAATTTTGGAAAGCCCGGCAGCTTGATAAAACGCAGAAAGAAAGGCGGTGTGCGTCAGCGTGTAAGAAAACTTCGGAGGAAGAATCGTGTTCCTCTGCCTTCTATGATTCTGGCCAATGTCCAATCTCTTAGGAACAAAACGGATGAATTACAACGGAATTTGCTTCATCTACTGGAATACAGGGAGGCTTGTCTGATGGTGCTTACCGATATGGACAGTGATACTTCACTGTGAATCAGCGGCTTTGGGACCCCTGTCAGATTGGATCGGAACTATGGTGTAACACGCAAATCTCACGGAGGAGGGGTATGTTTGTATATCAACCAGGGCTGGTGTAATAATTTTACTGTGCGGGAGCGGTTGTGTCTTCCTGACATCGAGCTCCTTTCAGTATCTGTCAGGCCATTTTACTTACCGAGGGAATTCCCTCAAATTTTTGTCACTGTTGTTTACATTCATCCTAAAGCTGGTTAAAGTTGCTGCTGACGCCATTTTTAAAGTGGTACACAATCTGCAGACTCTCTCTCCGGTAGGGATGGGTATCGTTTAGGTTTTATCCGATACCGGTGCCAAACCGGTACTTTTGAAACGGTACCGGTGCTTAAACAGTGCTCGAACTGGTGCTTAAAGAATGGAGAACACAAACTTTGTCCAAAAACCTCTCATGTTTAGCTGTTTTTTTGTAAAAAGATAACAATGTTAGCCTTTTCTGCAGCTATAGGGAATATATGGTATCACTCTTGGCTGGAAGCAGTGCTTAAACAATGGAAAAAACACAAACTTTGTCCAAAAACCTCTCATGTTCAGCTGTTTCCCACTTTTTCTTTGGTCATTTTAGCCTTTTTGGCCCACCTACTATCCTTGGAAACGTAAAATGATTGGCTAGAATCTGAAGTGTATCACATCTCAGGAAAAAAAAAGCACCGAAATAAAGCACCGAAATCATAAATCGGTCTGGTTACTACCGTTTATGCCATAATGGCACCGGATACCGGTACCCATCCCTACTCTCCGGATGCTCCTAATTTTATTCTTCGTGATTTTAACAATTGTAATCTTAAGAAATCACTGAACAATTTCTTTCAATATGTCACTTGTCCTACAAGGCATAACAAAATACTGGATTTGTGTTATGGACCAATTAAGGGGGCATATAAGTCTGTGGCCGGACCTGCACCAGGTTCTTCGGATCACAATGTTATTCACCTCCTCCCTGCTTACAGATCTGTGATTAGGAGGGAGAAGGCCTGTGTGAAGCGGACTAATGTCTGGACAAAAGACAGTTGTGTTGCCCTTCAGGGGTGTATTGACCGCACTGACTGGTCCTTGTTTCAAGAGAGCACTTCTGATTTGGATGAACTCACTGATGTGGTGTGTAGCTACATCTCTTTTTGCAAAGATTCCAGTCAGAGAATTTAAGACTTTCCCCAATAACAAACCATGGCTCTCTAAAGATATTAGGGATCTGATTCTTAAAAGGAAATTTGCTTTGTGAGAATATTGAAGAAGGAGGTGAGGGCTGGAATAAAGATTGCCAAGATGAGGTATAGAAATAAGATTGAGGCAGAACTCAGTAGTAACAACCTCAAAAGAGCTTGGCTTGGTATGAAAACAATGGCAGGGCTACAGACGAAAGGTAAAAGTAATATTACCTTAGAGGGGTTTACCTCTGACAAACATCTGGCAGACAGTCTTAACAGTTTTTACCTTCGTTTTGAGAACTTTGACTGTTCTAGGCAGACCAGCACACTGAGGGAAAAGACTATCACTCCCCCATCAATTTCTATTGATAAGAGGGGGGTAGCTAATCTTTTTAGACACACTAAAAGCAAGAGTCCTGGACCTGACAACATCTGTGGACAGGTACTGAGAACTTGTGCTGATCAGCTGAGTGGGATTTTCACCATATTTCTCACTTTCTTTAGAGCTATAGACAGTACCTAAGATTTAGAAACATGCTATCATTGTTCCTGTTGCTAAGGGCATTTCTCCTAAGGTACTGAATGATTTTAGGCCTGTGGCTCTGATTTCTTTTGTGATGAAGTCATTTGAGAAGATAATTAAGAAATAGATTTTAATGCATGTTGAACACCATGAGTGAGGATGAATCATGTATTTTCTGATGTGCTCTCCTCCTCTACTGGATCACCCCAGGGTTGCTGCCTCTCTCCCCTTCTGTTCATTCTGTACACAAATGAGTGTTGCAGCAATTTCATGAACAGACACATCCTGAAGTTTGATGATGACACAGTGATCGTCAGTCTTCTAGTGGGGGATGAGTCAGGCCATGGACAGGTTGTAGATGATTTTGTGAATTGGTGTGATGAGTCCTTCCTTTCACTTAATGTGTCAAAAACTAAAGGCATGATTATTGATTTTAGGAAGTCCTCTTATAACTCATCACCTACTATCATTAAAAGTGCTGATATTGGGATAGTTGAGAGTTATAAATATCTAGGTGTGGTACTTGACCATAAACTGTGTTTTGAATCTCATGCTGATGACAAACACTGTTCTTTTTAAATTCAAATTCAAATTTTATTTGTCACATACACAGTCATACACAGTATGATATGCAGTGAAATGCTTAGACAACTGCTCGTGACCTAAAATAAAAGACTATGAATAGGATAGGAAATAAATAGGGTAAATTTAACTAAGAAAGAATAAAATAAAATATAAAAATTTAATTTTAAAATAAAATAACTGTACAACAAAATACACAATACACAAAATATAAAATATGGAAAATATATAAGAATATATTAAGAAATATAGAACAGTAAGAGCAGCTGTGCAAGTAATAAATGGTAATGGTAAGAAATGTAATGTCCAGGGTTGTGCAGTCCACATATTTAAGTGTCTTGTGCAGTGCAAATATGCTTAAAAGTGATTTGTTTAAGTGACTTGTGACTAAGTGAGTGATTTGATTAGATGACCATGCAGTGTAGTTGTACAGTGGCAACTAGTGTAAACAAATGTCCAGAATGTCCAGTGTGTGTGTAAAAACCATATGTGTGGGTCAGTACTATGAGGTGGTGTGATTAAGAGACTGTATCGCCTGCGGAAAGAAGCTTCTCCTCAGTCTCTCTGTGTTGGTCTTCAGGGAGCGGAATCGTTTTCCTGACCTCAACAGAGAGAACAGTCCCTTGTTGGGATGGCTGAGGTCCTTCACGATCTTCCTGGCCTTGGTCCAGCACCGCTTGCTGTAGATTGAGTGCAGGTCAGGGAGCTCAGAGCGGATGGTGCGCTCGGCTGATCGCACAACCCTCTGTAGAGCTCGTCTGTCCTGCATGGTGCTGTTCCCGAACCAGGTTGAGATGTTTCCCGTCAGGATGCTCTCTATGGTGCAGGAGCACCCTGGAGGGCAGTCGGAAGTCTCTCAAGCGTCTGAGGTGGTAGAGACGCTGTCGGGCCTTTTTCACCACGGTGTTGATGTGACAGGACCATGACAGGTCCTGCGTGTTGTGAGCCCCGAGGTATTTGAAGCTTTCCACTCTCTCCACTGGGCACTTGTTGATAACAGGGGTCTGGAAAATTAGATCTTTTAATGTCTCATCTGAGATGCTGTCTTTGTTTTATAGAAGTTTTATCGAATCTGTGATGTCTTTTTGTATCGCTGCCTGGTTTGGTAACCTGACGGTGAAGAATAAGAATCAGTTGGGACTTCTGGTAAAAACTGCTAGCAAAATTTCAGGGCGCTGGCAAGATAGACTTTTGGCCATCTACAATAGAAATGTGCTTAGAAAAGCTCATTCTATTATTAATTGTTTGAACCATCTACTTCACAGTGAGTTTGAGTTGTTGCCTTCCGGCCGCCGTTTTAGAGTCAAAACAGAACGATCATTTGGGGTCGTTGAGTGCCCCAGAGCGATTCTAATGGGTTTCGTCAGGGGATCGGGAAAGAAAACGTAGCACTTGGGGGCCATGCACAGAAGCTGCTGCGGCAGTGTGGGGGTCATTGATACCCCAGTACATGAAAATGAAGCATAATCACAATAATGATAATAATAATGATAATAATAATAATAAGAAGAAGAAGAAGAAGAAGAAGAAGAAGACAACACACAGACGCTTCTGAGTTTATTTTATTTTATTTGAAATTACACTCGCGATACAACTGAGGCAATCTGGAAGGCAAAATAAAAGTCAACAACGGGGTTGAATCAGCCTTTCAAGACAAACGAATCTCAGTAGATATGTCAAGAACAGGTTTACATGAAAAAAAAGGTTTACATGAAAAAATATCAACAAACTGTCCGTGTTTCAGGCGCTTGGTGCTGTACAGCGCCTCCTGTGGACGAACGTCACAGAGCCTGCCCGAAACTAGGAGAAAAATTGAAACGGGAGTGGCAGCCACAGAGGGAAATGATGACCTATCCAGGCCATACCATTTAGGGACATGCGCAATAGGGGGGGTGCGTTTTTAAAACGCCCCACCCCTCCCCCCCGGGGCTGTATTTTTGATTACAATATCAACAAACTGTCCGTGTTTCAGGCGCTCGGTGCTGTACAGCGCCTCCGGTGGCTGTGAATACATGATAAAAATATCACCGTAGGATGCGTGCATTGAAAGAATCAGCCTTTCGTGACAAACGAATCTCAGCAATCTCCTTTGTAACACTCTGTGACCAGCTGCAGCTGGCCGATTTTCACCACATCCACTCCCACCAGTTTGTCGTAGGCCTCGGTGATGGCGTCGAAGATTTTCCTCGCCGATTTCAGCTCATACAACAGCGTCTCCGCCACGGTGCCGACCTTGACGTCGTCCGTTTCCATGTTGCGGGCGATCAGGAGACGTTGAATGGAAGGACTGAAACGAGGTGTGAGGAGTCTTTTCCTGATGCTGTAATAATGTTCAGCGTAAAAGTCATCGTCCAAGACTCGCAGACACTCGTGTTGTCTCTGGCTGGGGTGATTGGTCTTGCACCCGTTGCACGCTTCGGTGCGGTACTCGTTGATCACTAGGTCGAGTAGGTGATACACCGCAGTTTTCACGGTATCGACGAGTAAAGAAGACGCCCAACCGTCAAGCTCGGCGTCTTGCCGCTCGCCCGCCGCCGCCGCCGCATCACACTCCGCGTCGGACAGTATCTCCCCCTCTTCCGAGGAACTGTCAGTTGAGCCGTCCGAGGAACGGTCCTCCTCGTCGCGACGCAGGGGTGCATAAGTCCATCTTTTTCTATTTTTTTTGTTGTTTTATAGCGACTTCATAGAACAGCTACAGCATAGGCAAACATTCAGTGAGTAAGTAAGTAAGTAAGTAAGTAAATAGACTGCATTGGAACTAGAAATCCTAGAAAACAAGTGAAATGAAACTCAGCCTTCATAGTTTAACAAGGAGAAACGGGGTGGGTTTAGCTAAGCGAACATTGACAGTGTACAATTTAACTGAGAATATCCAAGGGCTCCACCGAGCCCCATGAGAACATAAGATGTAAAGTACGCTCCTGCGCCAAATAATCCCAAGGAAGGGAGGCCGATGAATTTACACCGCTCCTTCAATTCGATCCTCTCCTCTTCTTCCCTTTTTCTTTGTTCTTCCTCCTTTCTCCTCTTCAGCCTTTCTCCTTCGAGTTTCTTCTGGGCCGCCTTATACATCTCGTCGGTGTAGTGGTTTCCTCCACTGAAATCCACCATTTCATTTATTTCATCCAGAAGACAGCCCCGGAGTGTCGATCACAGCGATATTTCTTCCGTCTTCGCCCTCTGCCTCTTTTCTGAGACAGCCGTCAGTGACAGACTCGGGCGAAACGTCTTCTTTGAAAGCGTTCGCATCCCCCAGGATGGTGTTTCCGGACGCACTCTTTCCCGATCCTGTTTTACCGTCCATAAGGAGTCTCAGTTCTTCACGGGTCGCAGAGCCTGCAGGGTTGGGGAAATGATGGTAACATTTGAATCAAGGAGGACGAGGAGCAACGGAGAGCCCGAGATCCAACTGGAGGGCGGTGTTCGCGTAATAGGCAGGCCACAGAGCTGCTCTTTCACTAGCGAGGCACTTGAGAACGATGTAGAGGGAGCAAGGAGGACGAGGAGCAACGGAGAGCCCTAGGTCCTCACCGAAGGGGGTGTTCACGAAACCCGCCCTCCGCAGACCTAAGCATACGCTAGCGAGGAGCATGAGAACTATGTAGAGGGAGCAAGGAGGACGAGGAGGCATGGAGAGCCCGAGGTCCAACTGGAGGGCGGTGTTCGCGTAATAGGAAGGCCAAACAGCTTCTCTTTCACTAGCGAGGCGCATGACAACGGTAGAGAAGGAGCAAGGAGGACGAGGAAGAACGGAGATCCCGAAGTCCTCACCGAAGGGGGTGTTCGCGAAACCGGCCCTCCGCAGACATAAGCGTACGCTAGCAAGGAGCATAAACGGAGGGCGGTGTTCGTGTAATGGGCAGGCCAAACAGCTGCGCTTTCACTAGCGAGGCCCTTGAGAACGATGTAGAGGGAGCAAGGAGTACGAGGAGCAACGCAGAGCCCGAGGTCCAACTGGAGGGCGGTGTTCGCGTAATAGGAAGGCCACACAGCTTCTCTTTCACTAGCGAGGCGCATGACAATGGTAGAGAAGGAGCAAGGAGGACGAGGAGCAACGGAGAGCCCGAGGTCCTCACCGAAGGGGGTGTTCACGAAACCGGCCCTCCGCAGACATAAGCGTACGCTAGCAAGGAGCATAAACGGAGGGCGGTGTTCGCGTAATGGGCAGGCCAAACAGCTGCGCTTTCACTAGCGAGGCCCTTGAGAACGATGTAGAGGGAGCAAGGAGTACGAGGAGCAACGCAGAGCCCGAGGTCCAACTGGAGGGCGGTGTTCGCGTAATGGGCAGGCCAAACAGCTGCGCTTTCACTAGCGAGGCCCTTGAGAACGATGTAGAGGGAGCAAGGAGTACGAGGAGCAACGCAGAGCCCGAGGTCCAACTGGAGGGCGGTGTTCGCGTAATAGGAAGGCCACACAGCTTCTCTTTCACTAGCGAGGCGCATGACAATGGTAGAGAAGGAGCAAGGAGGACGAGGAGCAACGGAGAGCCCGAGGTCCTCACCGAAGGGGGTGTTCACGAAACCGGCCCTCCGCAGACATAAGCGTACGCTAGCAAGGAGCATAAACGGAGGGCGGTGTTCGCGTAATGGGCAGGCCAAACAGCTGCGCTTTCACTAGCGAGGCCCTTGAGAACGATGTAGAGGGAGCAAGGAGTACGAGGAGCAACGCAGAGCCCGAGGTCCAACTGGAGGGCGGTGTTCGCGTAATAGGAAGGCCAAACAGCTTCTCTTTCACTAGCGAGGCGCATGACAATGGTAGAGAAGGAGCAAGGAGGACGAGGAGCAACGGAGAGCCCGAGGTCCTCACCGAAGGGGGTGTTCACGAAACCGGCCCTCCGCAGACCTAAGCGTACTCTAGCGAGGAGCATAAACGGAGGGCGGTGTTCACGTACTAGGCAGGGCAAGCAGCTGCTCTTTCACTAGCGAGGCACAGGAGAACGATGGAGAAGGAGCAAGGAAGACGAGGAGCAACGGAGAGCCCGAGGTCCTCACTTAGGCCCATTTACGCGTAACCCAAGGCCCATACGGCAAAGCGCTCACCTGCGAGGAGCAGGAGAACGGAGCAGAAAGAGGAAGGTGGACTAGGAGGCAGGGAGAGTCCAAGGTCCTCGTTTAGGGTGGTTTACGCGAACACTGCCGAGAAGGAGATGATGATGATGATGATGATGATAATGATAATGTGAAGTTGAGAGTTGTTTCCTCCGGCGGTTCGGGGTCCCTCCAGACCCCAGTGTTTGCCATCGTAACTTACGAATGTGCATTGGGGTTGCGAAATACCCCATCGTGGGTACACTTTGACCCCTTAGTAATCGCGGAGGAGAGAGCACCCCCGGTCCTCGCAAAGGCCTTTTTACACGTAACCCGGGGCCCACCCGGCTAAGCGCTAGCCTGAGAGGAGCAGGAGAAAGGAACAGAAGGAGGTAGGAGGACTAAAAGAAAAGGGGAGTCCGAGGTCCTCACGGAGGCCTGTTTTCGCGTAACTTGGGGCCCATCCGGCTAAGGGCTCACCTGCGAGAAGCAGGAGAACGGAGCAGAACGAAGAAGGAGGACACTGAGGCAGGGAGAGTCCGAGGTCCTCACTGAGGCCCGTTTACGCGAACACTGCCGAAAAGAAGACGATGATGATGATGATGTGAAGTTGAGAGTTGTTTTCTCCGGCGGTTCGGGGTCCCTCCAGACCCCAGTGTTTGCCATCGTAACTTATGAATGTGCATTGGGGTTGCGAAATACCCCATCGTGATTACTAAGGGGTCACACAGTACCCACGGAACACAGAGCGCCCGAGGTCCCCACTTAGGCCGGTTTACGCGTAACTCGGGGCCCATCCGCCTGAGCGCTCACCTGCGAGGAACAGGAGAACGGAGCAGAAGGGGGTAGGAGGACTAGGAGGCAGGGAGAGTCCGAGGTCCCCACTTAGGCCTGTTTACACGAATGCCGCCCTCTGTAAAGCTGAGCGTTCGCAAGCGCGGGGCAGAAGGACCAAGGAGAAGGAGGACGAGAAGGAGGCGATGATGATGATGATGATGATGACGATGATGTGAAGTTGAGAGTTGTTTGCCCCGGCGGTTCGGGGTCCCTCCAGACCCCAGTGTTTGCCATCGTAACTTACGAATGTGCGTTGGGGTGGCGAAATACCCCCCATTGTGGCTACTAAGGGGTCTGCAAATACCCCTGAGGTGATGAGACAGGGGTAACGAAATACCCCCCATTGTGGCTATTAAGGGGTCGGCAAATACCCCCGAGGTGATGAGACAGGGGTAACGAAATACCCCGATGCGAGTAACGCGGGGTAGCGAAATACCCCACCGCAACATCGGTAAAGGTAGCGATATAGGAGTTACTAAGCGTGTCGGGGTTGCGGACGAATTGCCAGCCAGAAAGACAGAAAGAGCGCACACCACCGACAAGCACATGTCCCGCACCAGGCCGTGGGTGGCGAGGAGGGATCGAGGCGTAGCAGCATCAAGGGCATCAGCATCTGTGTCAGCGTCGCAAACCTCTTGGGGAAACCGCGGCTCCTTCAGCGGAAGAAACTTAGGCGCATCGTGCACTGCTGCTGCTGCTGCTGCTCCTGCTACTCTATTACGACCCGCTACGTTTCATTATCAAGGCCTAGCCAGCAAAGACGCAGAAGACAACACGGTCGCCGGTGGTCACGTAATAGACAGGTCCGCACACGAAACCTTTTCCAGAAAGACAGAAGAAGTCAGTGTCCATCTAACTGACGGGGTTGAACATGACGAGAAAATTGCCTTTGTTTGGGCCGAGGCGCAAGCATCCGGCTTTGAAATCTCATCGCAAAATTACCAGGGTGACGACTCGGAAGATGACTCTGAAAAAGAGTCGCAAGATGACAACGAGCACTCTGAGGCCGAGCTTCGTGACGAGGATGCTATGGGGGGCACTGAGGATGGCGGTGATGATGGTCGCGATGATAATTATGGTGAAGACGACGACGTAGATTACGACGAAGCTGTAGGCGATTGCCACGAAGGTGACGGCGATGACGGCGATGACGATTACCACGAAGATGGTAGCAACGAAGACGACGACGACGACGACGACGACTACGAAGAAGAAGAAGAAGAGGACGAGCAATCGTCGCGGTCGATTTATCCCAAGCCCCGCGACCTCAAGCAGCGAGGAGGCCCCACCGAAGAGGCTCTAGCCGAGGTCCGAGACGAGGTGTCCTCGTTCATGGCGTACTTTCCACCCGAGATACAGGACGCCGTGGTCGCGATGACCAACCTGGAAGCGTCCAGGCGCCGCACCGCCATCGACGGTTGGAAGCCCATGGGCCGCGCCGAGTTCCGAGCCTACGTGGGGCTGCTGATACTCGCCGGCGTGTACAGGTCACGAGGCGAGGCCTGCGAGAGCCTGTGGGATGCAGAGAGCGGCAGGTCTGTGTTCAGAGCCACGATGCCGCTCAAGACCTTCCGGGCTTACTCGAGCGCCCTGCGGTTCGACGACCGAGAGACCAGAGAGGCCAGGCGTCGCAACGACCGCGGTCAATACGACAAGCTGGCCCCGGTCAGAGCGGTGTGGGATGAGTGGTGCGGGCGCTTGCCTCTCATGTACCGACCGGGACCCGAGGTCACCGTGGACGAGAGACTGGTGCCGTTTAGAGGTTTGTGTGATGATGATGATGATGATGATGATGGGACGTATGGGATGGATACTCGGTTTTCCTCAATGTATTTTTTTTTGTACTTTTTGTATTTTTTGGGGGGCTTTTATTTGGTTTTTCTCCCTGTGTGCTTGTGAAACTGAGATACGTTCTGAACTCTTTCACTCTCTTCGTGCATGTGTGTCCGACTGTCTCTTTGTGGTGATTGTGATGATATTGGCATGTATGGGACGGATATTAGGCTTTCCTCAATTCTTCAATGTATTTTTTTGTGTACTTTTATTTGGTTTTCTGCCTGTGTGTTTGTGAAACTCGGACACCTTCTGAACTCTCTCTTGGTTTCTTGTCGTATCACCCACAGGAAGGTGTCCGTTCAGGCAGTACATGCCCAGCAAACCGGCCAGGTACGGGATCAAGATATGGGTCACGTGCGACGCCCGGTCCAGCTACGCGTGGAAAATGCAGGTGTACGCCGGCAAGCCCGACAAGCTCGGTCCTCCCGAAAAGAACCTGGCCGCCCGAGCGGTCATGGACCTCACCGAGGGACTGGCGCCTGGACGCAACGTCACCTGCGACAAGTTCTTCACGTCGCGCGAGCTCGCGACGAGGCTTTTTCACGAAAGAGGCCACACAATGCTGGGCACCCTCCGAGCCAACAGGCCCGAGATCCCCAGAGAGCTGCTCTGCGTCAAGGGCAGGGCTGTTGGCTCCGCCGAGGCCGCGGTGCTCCGCGGCGGCCCGGACGGCTGGTCGCCCAACGCGGTCGTCCTGTCCTACGTGGCGAAGAAGAACAAGAACGTGCTGCTCCTCACCACCTCTCCCCGCTACGTCGGGCCCTCCGGGTCACTGCTGGAGCCGAGCAGCAACCCCGACGGCGGCGGCGGCCCCGCGAAACCCTCAATGGTGCTGCATTACAATCGCACCAAGGGAGGCGTCGACAACCTAGACAAGGTTGTGGGGACCTACAGCTGCAGGAGAAACACTTCTAGGTGGCCCGTGGCCCTTTTCCACAACATGGTGGACGTGGCGGCCTACAACGCGTTCGTCCTCTGGAGGGAGATCCACCCGGACTGGATGTCAGGCAAACTCAACAAACGAAGGCTGTTCCTCGAGCGTCTGGGCAAAGCGCTTGTTCTCCCGATGCTCGAGGCCAGGCGACAACGAGGAACGCGAGGAGGAAGGCAAGAAGGAGAAGGAGAAGCCTTCTCCGCTCCCGATTCCCGCTGCGACGAGCCGCGGGAAAACCCGGTCAAGAGGCAGAGGTGCCGCGTCTGTCCCAGGAGCAAGGATCGTTTGCTTCGCCTGCCGCGTGCATGTGCGCTCGAAGTGCGCGCTCACGTACTGCCCCAACTGCGCCGCGGCCCGCCCTCCGGTTTCGCGACGAGACCGCTCCGACGACGAGCTCCGGGGCCCACCAGTGTCTGCTTGACCCCTCTTTCTTTCTCTCTCTTTCTCTCTCTCCCTCGCCACCACCGAAGATGGTCGAGAAAAGCTACCTATTGACACACCGACTACTCGTAGGCCGAGCACGTCTGCGTCGACGACTCGGGACATTTACGAGCCGTTCGGTCACGACAGCAGCAACGACGGCGAGAACGGTGACGAGGGGATCCCGGTCGATTCGGTCCGATTCGGTCCGATTCGGTCCGATTCGGAGAGCGCGAACCGGGGGAGGAGTGATCGTTGCGGAAACCGAACGAGCGTCCCCGTGTGCTTCAGGGGTCACCCGCCAGTCGCTACTGGGACAAACACAAAAGAAACGCACCGGTCCAAGCCGTGGCTCCATTCGACGGGACGTGCGCGTGTTCCGTGCGCTTCAAACGCCACCCCAGAAACAGCGAGATACACAGCGAGAGACGTCTTCCGACACTATGCGTGGATTTTCAATCCGCCGCAACCGCGTGGCCGCCGTCGCGATCGATGGCGGGCTACAGACGTTTAGGTGTCTTTGTCCGATGCTGCGACGAGACCCGCTTTAGCCGGGGGTCCACCTGACCCCCACCCCGAGCCACCGCCGCAGCCCTTTTTCCCGTTTCGCGACGAGACCTGGGTCCGCGCTGCCGGGGTCCGCGTGACCCCCTCACACGCACACACCTCTCTCCCTCCACCCCCCTCACCGAGCCTCTGCGCAAGGTCCAGCTGCACCGCGGGGTGGGGGCCTGCATGACCCCGCTCCCTGAGCGTTTTCTTTTTTTTTTCTTTTGGTCCAGGCCCAGGGCTGCACAAGGGTTAAATACTGCCTGTAGATTAACTAGGATCTTCCACAAGTGAGGCTGGCAGGGGCACTGAGTGAATGCTTCACCCAGGCAGTGTTGGTCAAGTTACTTGAAAAAAGTAATCAGTAACTAATTACTGGTTACTTCCCCCAAAAAGTAATCCCATTACTTTACTGATTACTTATTGTCAAAAGTAATTCATTATTTAGTTACTTTTTAAAAACATGATTTACAACCTGAATAGGTGATAAAGCGATAGATCTTTCAGCCCAATTCTACTTTTTCTGCATAATCCATCATACAAAATGTAATCAAATGGAAAAGTCTCTTTTTAAAACTTGTTTTATTAGATTTAATCTTTTAACTTTATGTATCAAACAAAAATTTAATTATATGCAACATTCTTTGACTGGAAGAAATTTGTTTAACATTTAAACCTATTTTCTGCACATTCCAGCACATAAAATAAAATATTTGTTTGTGTTTACACTCAGTCTTTCAAATAGATGCAAGTGAAACACAGCAGAAAATAAATAAAATCAAAGACTCAGCGGTCCTGTTGCTCTATTTTCACCTGTATAGCAGGCGGATGTTTGCCCCGGTGCAGGTGTGCCACAGCGGTCAGTGGAAGAATCTGCGAGTTTGTCTGAATTTCCCATTCCGTGGTAGCGCACTCTGTGCTTGCTCGGAAGTTTAGGGGGTTTTTTTACTGTAAAGAGAAGTTTTCTTCCCACGCACAGATGCTAATGTTTTTGTCACTTTTTACAGAATCAAACTCAAAGTAAGGTCAGTATGTCCGCGCTTTAAACGCTGCACGCTCACACTCTCTCCTGCACTCAATATATTATTGATTGATCTGCACACAGCCGTTGCCACGAACGTCGCACTCGCTTACGTCATTGTCATGAGACATTCTCGCAAAAAAAATCATGGTTTTAGTAACGCAGTAACGCAGCGTGCTTATGGGAAAGTAAAGTGATCTAATTACCTTTTTTGCAATAGTAATCCCTTACTTTACTCGTTACTCGAAAAAGGTAATCGGATTACAGTAACGCGTTACTGCCCATCTCTGCACCCAGGAGAGGAAACAGGAATGTCATGGAAAAATAGTGACTCACTCAGAACATTACCATCTTCATATTTTGTCATTAGTCTGTATATCCATATACAAAATACAATAAAATTAACTGTTGGATTCATTTTGTTTTTGTTTTTGGAACTAAAAAGACAAACTGGAGCTGTACCTTTAACCCCGGCCTGCTGTCACAGTTTTATATTCTTTTCTTTCTTAATTCTTAATTCTTATTTTCTTCTCTTTGACTTGTTCAATCAATCAGTCACAGAGAGATTTTTGAGATTTCTGGTGTAAATATCTCATAAAAGCCATGCAGGCTCACTCTAATCAAAACCTCAGACTCAAACATCTCTACATCCTCTACACTGAAACATCACGTTCACTCCACAAGACACGACATCCACATGCAGGTTAGACCAAGTACAGTTGTAACACCTCAAATAACTCATGTGCAGATCCAGATCTCTCATTTTTGTTTTGCACATGTATACTAGCATCCTCTTTGACTGTGGAAAAGTCTATGGGTTTGTCCGATCTGAACGAATAAAGTTACGTTGAAACCAAGCACACCATTGTTTTTCTTGCGACATTACCAATAAGTTTGATGTGTCACATGGCCCTCTTCCTATTGAAAAAACAAAAGTTGTATCCAAGATGGCCGACTTCTAAATGGCCACCATGGTCACCACCCATCTTGAGGAGTTTGCCCCCTCACATATACTAATGTGCCACAAACAGGACTTTAATATCACCAACCATTCCCACGTTATTACGGTGTATCCATATAAATGGCCCACCCTGTAGAAGACCTCAAAATCGGAGGAGGGAAGGTCAGAGTAGTTGAGCATTCCTGTTGATATCTGTGCCCAATACATGAAAAAGAAAAGAGACCTTATTGAGCAGTGTTCTGCTTTCTGCTGTTTTGGGTTAAGCTGAAACTGAAACTCTTCACATAAGCCATTTCTCTGCAGATGATCTGTTAGCTGTTTGATAACTACTCTTTGAAGAATTTTTTAGACAAAAGGAATTTTAAAATGTGTTTATGCATTATCAAAAAAAAGTTTTTCACGCATTTGTGGAAAAAGTCAGAGGTCAGCATTCCTGGTTTAAAAAATATTCATATTAATTAATTAAATTAATAAAGCTGAAAATAACAATGTATAGAAATCTATCTGACTTGAGCCATTTTTTATTTATTACTATAATTTTAAATGACAAAAAAATAATTGCATTTAATATTTAATATTTTGTTTGATTTTTTGTACGTCACACCATAGAACACATTTGGGTTGTAACACATTAGAATTGTTTTAGAAACTGTAAATAAACTGACAAAAAACAGTAATTTTCACAAATATTAGAAAAGGTTTTTTATCAATTCTAAAATTATCATTTCTAAAAATGATGATTTTACATGTACCAATATAATTAATATAAAGGGCTACTCTGTTACAGCTCATTTGTCAACTACTATAATAACTGAGCAACATTTGAACTATTTCAGGGTTTTCTGTTGAATTGTGAAATTCACTACATTCGCAGAGATGTCAATTACTGCTGAAGGTAGATGAGTTTAAATATCTGGGGGCAACCATCCAAACATAAGAGGGGAAGAAGAGAGGTGGAGGCAGGGTGGAGTGTCAGGGGGGATTTGTGACAGAAGGAGAGCAGCAAAAGAAAAAAAAGGAAGTTACAAAAAGTGAGGTTGAAAAAAGAAGCAAGAGAGCAAAGATGGGTGCGTTTTTTTTTTTAAATTATTAAATACTTCAACTAATGCAGATGGTTAATCAAATAACATCATCAAAATAAAACTACCTAGAAGCTGGTCTAAACAAAATAAGTCAGAACAGTTAAATGATCAGCAGCCTCCTCAACACAGAGCACAAGGAAGCAGCCGTACGTGCAGTACAGAGACTGACTGTGTCCCAAAACCTCAGCCGCATCCTTCAGAGAACCCAGCCTTTGCGGTCGAAGTGGGCTGGGTCCTTTGCAGACCGAGAAGGCAAGAAGTGAGAGGCTGTGAAACTGGACGGTCTAGCCCTCAGATTTGCGTCACCAGCTGTCTCAGTTGAGTTTAACAAACTCAGCCGTCTGCTCCTTGCTATCTAAAATATAACAGGACACTGGAGTAAATTCTCGACCATCCCACACTTCTGTTTAATCAGTTTTCTGTTTGACATTTATTCAGCTGTGTGAAAACCCCGGAGGATTAATAAAGTTTTATTTAATCTAAACTAACTTTAATCTCAGCCAAACAGATTTACTCAGGGACAAATAAAACACTGAGAAAAAGCCAAACGATAACCTTTTTAAGTTATCTAAATGACTTGTATATCATGTTTAACCTAATTAGCGAAAGACTACGGGGGGGGGGGGGGGTTGACAATGATGTGCCGGGCGTCCGCTGTTCTCACCGGCTCTAGTGAGCCTTGAAATCCCGGCTAGCTATCGAGCTGGTGGGTAACAGACGTCTCCGAAAACGATGGAACACTTTAGCAAATATGTGATGTCTTGATAAATTGAGCAGATATTTGAAGTTTACACACCTACATCATCGCCTAAAAATATTTTTAACGTTTATTTTGTGAACCAGAAAGAGTAATAAGAGTAATATTAAAAGTAAGTCGCTGCCACCATTGTTGGAAACTGGAATTGGCTGGGCCGTGCTATGAATTCTGGGATAGGTTGGGCCATGAAGGATACACCCGACTCTTCCTTCAAATTCAGGGAAATGAAGGACGCATTTGTCGGCCACATTTGGAGCAGCCTTCACACTGGGAAACCTTCGTTGTGTCACTGCAACGTAATTGGTCTACAAATGCAGGCTCCGAAGGATACAGCCTAATTCAGGGTCTGCATCCTTCAAGGTCGCATTTGAAGCTTATCAAACATTTGATTTCCATGTGTGACAACTGCAAGTGTCCAGAGTGAGGACAGACTGAGGGACCCACTGTTGCACATCATCTGTGAGGCTTTGCACCCCTGATGATCCACCATGACAAACTCAGCAGTGTGTGAGGAAGAGGAGGAGGAAGCCAGCAGCAGCTGACAGGTGGAGAGAACAGACAGACTGTTCCCTGTTTGTGAAGGACGGCTAGAAAAGTTTAAAATAACTAACAGTCTGTCCTGAATCAGTCTTATTAGGTAATGTTCAAATAATTGTTATCATTCCAGTGTTTTCAGTGTGGGAGAAAGTACTCAGGGCCTTCAAGTTACACACTATGAAAGGCAGCAACAAGTTTAATATTCAGAAACCTAAAGTATGTATCAGCAGCAGAATGAACCTAAAAATAAATGTTTGTTTCAGTACTATGAAGCTTTGAGTATTTTGGATTAGTAGTACTGCTGTGTTTGTTGCATCATATTGCTGTAATTGTTTATATGCTTTATATATTCTGAGGTAAGTTGATCTATAGTGTTACATCATATTCTATAAGGATGTTATGTGTTTGTATACTTTCTGCCCAGTTTGGCCCATTTAGCAGAAGTCAGCCTGTTTAAGGCTCTGATATCTATTCTGTATGACTTAAAGCAGTTATGACATGGTCTGATTTTCTCACCCAATAAAGGAATATTTAATATATCAGTCTACTCTTCATTTGATCAGGAACAGTTTTCACAGCTCGTACATTTTCATATATGTAAGCACTGAGCCAAATTTAGTAATTCAAAGATATTAAAAGAACAATATTTGTGTCCTGTATATTATACATCTATATATACACTGTAAAAGATACTTTGAGTGAAGATTTAAGTTGATAGGAAATAAATAACTGCAACTTAAATCTTTACTTAAGCTCATTATTTGAAACCGAGTTCAAATTCACTGCTGTAATAACTAATCATGATTAATATGTGACAAAGTGGGTGAGAACCCCATTTGTCCATAGTCTTAGTTAACATTCTTGTTTTGATTTAGCCATATTTCAGATGTATTCTGTAATAGACAAACATCTACTATCCCGGATTTGTTTATGTTTTGCACTTTTACAGATTATATAACCTAACATCTTTGTTTAAATCAATTCTGACAAGTGTGTTAAGTTAACATGTTATTTATTTTAACTGTTAATCTGTGTAGTCTGAACTCACTTACCTGTGTTCCAGGAACAAAAGGAGAAAATATAGCTTTACTTCCTATATAAGAAGGGGGAGAATCTTTGTAATTTAATAAAGTTGATTTTAGACTGTGTTTATACAGAAATGGATTTATTGGTGCAATATGTATCGACTATACACTGCAGAGTTTTATTTCTAGGAAGGAGTAGCAGTATAGGTTTGAGTATTGAAATGTTTGTCTCACCTACATATTGGAATAGTCCAGGGGTGAATGGACTATTTAAGCAGATGAATGCAGGTATTCAGGGAAAGGACCAGGTCAGTGTAGCTGTGTGCATTTTGACCATAATTTCTGTTGATTTAAGTTCAGTAATGTTTATTTGAACATACATAGGATTCACTGCATGAATAAACTTTCTGAATCCTTTATCATCTGCAACTGAAAATAATTGTGAATGATTACTATACCTTTCTAATGTGACGTTGTCTCTTGTTGTTGTCCCTGGCTCTCTTTCCCCTCCAGCTCTGTTCCTGTGCTACTGCGAGTGTAAATACTGCTCCTCCCCCCTCTGCTCAGCACAAGCACAAGGCTCACGTGCAGAGTGAAGCGAAATAAAGTGCGAGAGAGTGGGTGAGAGGGAAAAGAAACAAAAACAAAAAAACACAGCTCCCAATAAGGAGCGTTCACTTCAATGCGTCGGCTCTAAGACGCATTGGTTCGCTACCGACACATAACTAATACAAACTCTGAAGCACGTAACACTCCAAAACACGTGAAACCTCCAAAACAGATACAAATTCCAAAACACAATGGAGGTGTTCCAGGATGCTAGGGGCAGTGTTGAGCTTTGGTTACCTAGTGGCTACACAAGCCAGGACGTATAGGAATATATATGAGTGTTTGTGTATAAATACACACACAATAGACATATGCTTCCAATTGTGTAATTTAAGTGATCTAGGTAGCTCTGTTTTGGAAGTTCAGTTAACGCTAGAAACGTGTTTTGGAGTTTGTACGTGCTTTGTCTCTAGGGGCCACCATATATATTTATATAAACATATATAAATAAAACCTCATTTGTTTACATTAGTAATTCCTTTGGTGCATAATTTTATATTGTTGTCGATAATAAATTAATTAAAGCAACAAAACAACCTGAAGAGCCGGTTGGGAGCCGAAAGAGCCGGTTCTTTTTAGTGAGCCAAGCCGAAAGAGCCAGTTCTCTAGAAAGAGCCGGAATTCCCATCACTATCTGACACTGGAGCTCTTCTCTCTCTGGCATGTTTGCTAAGTAGAAACAGCTGCTCAGAGAGGTGGTACCAAAGGCTGGACAGAGGGCAGGACCCACCCACACAGCCAAACAACAAAGCAGGCTCTGCTAGAGCCATAACAGACAGTAGTGAGAGCTGCTGTGATGTGTGGCTTGGAGACAGTTGCACTGACAAAAAGACGGAAGGGCGAGCTGAAGATTTAGATATGAGTTCATCAGAGGGACAGCTCAGAGTCAGAGAGGCTGAAAGGGTCAGGACATGTACAGAGCAGGGAGGGAGGAAATACTGGAAAAAGGATGATGAAGATGGACGTGCCAGGCAGCAGGAAGAAAGACAGCTGAGAGTCTGAAACAAGAGAAAGTTGCTACTGGCTGAGGCTGAATGTGTTCTTTCTTCTCAGCTTGGATGCTCTGTTTCATTCCTGCTGATGAAACCTTCATAGGCTCAGCCTTTGTTTTCTCTCAGAGCTCCAACCAGCACCATCAGCAGCTGTTTGACATCAGAGGCAAAATAAAACCATGAAGATATTCCTCCAGAGAACCTCAGTACTTTAAGAAAGGGGTGCAAAATGCACAGCCATCCATTCAAACGTTCTGCTGAGGCTCAGATGACACACTATATACGTCTCACATAGTTTCAGTGGGTGGTGCTTTGGTATATTTCTGCTGCAGTGTGAACAGACAGGTCCACAGCACAGCGGTCTGAGGAAGGAAGCGAGCAGTGCAGACAGAGACAGAACAGACAAAATACAAAATCAGGTCCAAAGACTGATCTGTGAAGCAGCTCTGTCCTCTACAAAGCTCTGCTCTGAATATCTGAGTCTGTTTGCTGATCTCTTTTCCTTGAATCCTTCCACAGGTGAGTCCTTAAACTGTTTGGTTGTTTTTCAGGTTTAATTGTGTTTCTGTGTTCCCATATGGTTCCCACAGTTACTCCGTCACTCCTCTGGGACTGAAGCAACAGATTACAGTTACTGAAACAGTGTTGATGTTTTTGTAGACTATTTTTTACAAACTGGCATTTAATTACTTTACTTTGTAATATTTAAACTGATGCTTATTAAACTTCTGTGCGGCTTAAATTGCAGCAGTCAGAGAAAAAAAAGGCAAAGGAAAGCCAAAGAAAACATTAAGTAAGAGGAAATTCATGGCAGCAGGTCAGATTCTTATAAATGTTAAACTATAAAAGGTCTAAATCCATCACTTATAACCATCAGTTCTCTAAGTTTGTACTTGATTAAACTTTAGTACATTTTTTACTGTTAACTCCACCAAAATCAAACATGTGGATCTGCTTGTCGACCCTGCAGCTGAAAGAAGCTGAATTCCAAAACAAAATCTTTGCAGAGAACAAACCTTCTCAAGAGACCTCAGAGTATTTTCATGTGTAGGTCATTAATTTCCTTTCATGTCAGTAACAGCTGCACAGCTGTGAGGCCAGAACACACAAGCGTGGGCTCAGGGACACTCAGGAAATCTTTAAAACACAATAAGTACCTTTATCCTGAAAAATTCCGGTAAGTATTCTCACATTCATTAAAAACAGTCAGTTAATAACAATCTTAATAAGAGTGATGTTACTCAGTAATGAAAAAAAATGTTTCTGTTTTTTGTTTTTGGATTCTTGTATTTCTGGTGTTTGGAGTTCTGAGTTTTGTATGACAGCAGTTGCTTCCTGTTGTTTAGTCTCTGTCTCTGCATCATGTTGCTTATCCTGACATTTGCTGTTCTTCCCTGTTTTCTGGACTTTGGATCTCCATTAATCACAATGAAAGTGGATTTTTTATCAATTCAGTCTGTCACAGAGTCTGAATTTGTGACCTCATGAAAGTTTTTGAATTGATAAAAAAATGTGCGAGTAGAGGCAGAAAGTAAAGTGATGTCATATGTTTTTAAAGTCTATTTTAAATTCCATAATACACTGGAGGCGTTTTTTAGAGCAATTTATCACACCCTGCCATTGTGAAACATTGCAGTGAAACATTGTTGTGAAAGTAAAGTACAATTGTTGTCCTTTAAAGCTTCTCTGGTTTTTAAAACAGTTTGCACATGCATAGCCATATTTTCTTCATCCATTTCATATTTTTGCATTATGCGGCCTTTGTTACACCCCTCTGCAGCCACTAACTTCCTAAATGTGTTCGGCTGGTGCCAATTGACCACACGTAATCAGGTTTGGATAAAAGCATACTTGTTTAACACACAGAAGAAACCCCAGTGACAAGCTTGGAGCTTCCTGTTCAGGCTGTAATCACAAGAACATTACGTTACAGCTGTCGACCAATTGCTTTGACAAACCTGTGAGGCAGAAAAAAACAGGGAAGGAGAGCTGCCTGACTGTTGAATGTGGTGTAGCTTGTTGCTCACAAGGGGCTAACTGATTACTGGGCTTCTCTCTCTAATGCTGTAGGGTCTTTATCTTACGATATAAAACACCTTGAGCTCACTGTTGTTGTGATCTCATGCTGAAGGTACTCCAATCATGTAGTCAGGAAAACAACATCATCAACAAAGGTATACACGTATAAATCCACAGTTTTGCTAAACCAGACAGACTATCATGAAAACATTTTGTCACTGCTTAGCGACAAAATACTTATAAGCACCTGAAACAACATCCAAGTTGTAGATACAGGAAGAGGGCGATAGATTGAAGCAGTTAGAACAGGACAACACTATTGACTAGAGATGAACCGATCCGACATTACGTATCGGTATCGGTCCGATACTGACGTAAATTACTGGATCGGATATCGGAGAGAAATAAAAAAATGTAATCCGATCCATTAAATATCAAAAAAGCACCTCACAAAACTTGCGACATGGCGTAACTCGGCTCATAACCGTAGCACGTTGCAGCAGTATGCCTCATGTGATAGAGCGGCTGTGTGTATTTGTAGCCTCGCTACCAATCAGGTGTCGTGCCAAACTAGGTATCCCCGACAGAATTTGTTTCCCCTGCGTTGGGAGCACATGCTGGACTGTCCAAATCACGGACAAACAGTATCCCACATTGTCGATTTTTAGTTTACAAACACTTCTTATAATGACTAACTACTCCTGACATTTTTGAGATGTTAGCTCTTTATACAACAAAGTTATAGTGGGATACAAATAATATCAGGCTGATCCTGCCACAATTTGTTCCCCCTGTGTAAATCACAGACAAACAGTATCCCACATTGCTGATTTTTCGTTCACAAACACTTCTTATTATGACGCATTACTCCTGAAACTTTGGAGGATTTAGCTCTTTATATAGTAAAGTTACAGGAGAATAAAAATAGTTATCAGCCAAAATGTTAATGGTTTATTAAAATAATCCCATCTGATACCCCGTGAGCAATAAATATATAATTTTCTGTTGTAACCCTCAAACTGAATGGTAACGTAACGATACTAATTTTTCACTTTTTCACAAAATGAAAACATCAGTACTTCCTGCAAGCTCCCAGCACAGGGGAAACAAATTCTGTCAGGGATACCTACTTTGGCACGACACCGGCATTTCATCTCAGAGGAAGTGATCCCAGAGAGAAGTAAAGCAAGTGTGTAAGTTCATCTCTGAGTGTTTGTAAAGCATTCCCGCGTTAAGCTTAACAACCGATATATGGAGCGACTGCCTCTCTCTCCCTGCCTCCCCTGCTGCTACTTCAATCGTGAAACTGATCAATGATCAGCTGATCAGCTTTTCTGCCGCAAGTCCGTTTCTCTTGTTTTTTTATCGCCCACTTTGCACCAGAAAGAGGAATCCAGCGGCTGAACAACACCAGCACGTTTAAGCTTGATAAGCTGTTGTTAGAATTTATTTAATATTACTTTCTACACCAGGATCCTTTTCTAGGTAGCTGACTGCTGGTAACTGTGCAGGGGCGGGTCTTGCAAAGTTTAGCCAGGGGGCCGATAGGGCATTAGCAGGGAAAAGGGGGCACAAAGACATACTTTTCTTTCTTATTCTCATTTAAAATGTCTAGTTTTTATTAAATAATTATCTGAGTCTTACACCCAAAGTTTTAATCTGATGTAAAATGAATAGAAGTCCATTACTGTATATAGTAACTGTTAAGTCTAATGTACCCTAGTAAGCTATAGTACTTTTTCCTTTGGGAAGGTACCATCTGTGCCCTCTGCAATTCTGTTGAAGAAAGATGTTGAATCTATTTAATTATTCTTGAAAAATAATTTATTTCTGGGCATTTTTTTCACACTGCATCAAATTAAAGTTGATTACGTCGATTAAGCATCATGAGGTGGGGGGTGGTTCCTTATTTTTATTTTTTATTTTTTTGCTGGGAGTTTGCAACCCTATTAGTTAGGTTGCTTACTCTTTAAAATACCAGAATAGGAAGGATGGTGCAGGTTTAACTTTATTAGATTGATCAGTGTTGCTGAACTATGAAATATTTTGGGTGCAGTGTATTTTTTACATACAGGAATAACAGAATAGCTTTAGTGTTTTGTTTTGTTTTTTAACTTGAGTATGAACTTATACAAAAAGCGGCAAGATATTAAAAAAAACAGTTTTATTGATTAAAAAACACACTATATCGGATTCATATTGGTATACCAAATTTATGATATCGGTATCGGTATCAGACATAAAAAAGTGGTATCGTGCCATCTTTACTATTGACCAGACCTCATACTGCAGGCTATACCCAGGGGAAGTCTGTATGATTTGAGGATAAACAGGATGTGTACCTTTAAGACCAATTGTCTTGGTAACCTATATCATCTTTAAGTTTGTGGCTTTGATTCTCAACCGGTTGGTAGGCAGCTCTAAACACCTCATCCAGAACACTTTTTGTAGAGAAGGTGAGAGATATCATTATGGAAGCAGATGAAACAATCGTATGATGCTACATTTTCACCCATTGTGGCCAACTTGTACATGGAAGAAGTGGAAAAGAGGGCTCTGTTATCTTACCCTGGAACAGGTATTTGAATGACAGCTGGTTGAAAATCAAATCTCAGGACATACCACAATTTACTGATCATGTGAACTCAGTGGACCAACACATCAGATTCACCAGGGAGGATAGGAAAAGTGGCAGGTTACCCTTCTTAGACTGTGAGATTCTCATCAGTAATGGGTGAATTTTAAAAGCTGTTGTGTACCGTTTTCTTCACTTATATAATGAGTCAGTTAAAGAGGCCAGATCCTCTTACTTCAATAATCTCATAAATCGTCATAAAAATAACCCAAGAATTCTATTTGATACTATCAATAGTATTGTTTCTCCTCCAACTCAGCATGCTGTGTTACTTTCTGACAAAGACTGTAGCACTTTCCTCAATTACTTTGTAAATAAGGTGATGGACTTGAGATCCAAAATCTCCTCAAGTGCCTCCCCTTATGAAGATGCCCCTTGTTGTCCCGGGTCATTTACTTCCTTTTCTCCAATCACACTCAATGACTTAATTGCAGTAATAGGTAAAATGAAATCCTCATCATGCTCCTTAGATATATTACCTCCCTTTGTCCTGTCTGGGACTCTCACCAGCATTGGTCCCACATTACTATCCATCATCAACAATTCACTGAGGCAAGGCTGTGTTCCGTCCTATTTTAAACATGCTGAGGTAACCCCTCTGTTAAAAAAACAGAATCTAGATCCTACCTCCCCTAGTAGTTATCGTCCTATTTCAAGATTGCCATTTATAAATAAATTACTAGAAAAGATTGTAGAAAATCAGTTCAGGTCCTTACTATGCCGATTGCAGATTTTTGACCCTTTTCAGTCTGGCTTTCAAAAGCAGCACTCTACGGAGACCGCTCTCTTAAGGGTCTATAATGATCTACTAATGGCATCTGATGCAGGAAATTGTTCCGTGATCATTTTGCTAGATCTTAGCGCAGCCTTCGATACCATCGACCACAAAATCCTACTCAACAGGCTGAAGGGTCTGCCTGGTATATCTGGCACCGCCTTAGACTGGTTTTCTTCCTACTTATCAGACAGGAGTTTTTCTGTTAGGACTGATAGGTTCTCCTCTAACACTGTTGCCCTAACCTGTGGGGTTCCACAGGGTTCAGTTTTGGGTCCATTATTATTTTCTTTTTATATGCTTCCTTTAGCTGGCATTATTCAGTCTTTTAGTGACCTGTCTTATCATTTCTATGCCGATGACATTCAGCTGTATATGTCCTTTAAGCCTCATCAGCTGGATAGGCTGTCCACCCTAGTCCAGGCTTTAACTCAAATCTCTGATTGGCTTTCTAACAATTACCTTGTTTTAAACATGAACAAGACAGAGACCGTGATCATAGCTCCTCCTGATCTATATTCTAAAATCAGTCAGGTTCTTGCCCCTTTCTGTTCTTCTGCTAAGCCAAATATTCGAAATCTTGGAGTAATATTTGACTCTTCTTTGGGCCTTGACTCATACGTAAAATCTCTGTCTCGTTCCTGTTTCTTTCATTTAAGGAATATTTCTAAACTGCGACATATGGTCTCCTTAGCTGAACTGGAAAAAATTGTCCATGCATTTGTGTCATCGCGTTTAGATTATTGTAATTCCCTGTTTACCAGCTTGGATAAATCATCTCTTTCTCGCCTCCAAGCTATACAAAACGCAGCAGCCAGACTACTAACTCGCTCTAGCAAGCGAGCTCACATCACTCCTATTTTATGTTCTTTACATTGGCTCCCAATAGATTTTAGAATTCGTTTTAAAATTATTGTTTTAACGTACAGAGCACTAAATGGCCAAGCCCCAGATTATTTATCCAAGCTTCTCACAAAATACACTACTGCTCGCCGTCTCCGCTCACAGACTCAGAGTTTGTTGGTTGCTCCCAGAACACGTCTGAAGACGAAAGGGGACAGAGCCTTTCAGTCTGTGGCACCAAGGCTGTGGAACAGTCTACCTCTACAACTACGTTTGGTTGACTCTGTGGAATCCTTTAAAAAACAGTTAAAAACTTTACTGTTTAAACAAGCTTTCTGTTGACCAATGCTTTTTACATTTTTATATTTTAATTTACATTTAAACTCTATATTGTGTATATTGTGCATTTTGCTATTTATCGTACTGTTTATTTTAATCTCTGTGTGCAGCGCTTTGTGACTACCTGTCTATGAAAAGCGCTTAATAAATCAACTTTACTTACTTACTTACTTACTTACTTACTTACCGTAAACCAACGCATACTAGACTTGTAGTCAAGACCGCCTAAACCAAGACCAAGACAAAAAAGTCTTTAAACTGCAGCCAGATGCTGCTTCGTTTACGGGTGTAAAGGCATATTTATGTGTTTTTGCTTTTGCACAGCCCTCCTCACGGCTGCCTACTGTCTCACTCACTTACTGAGAGGACAGACGCACGCTCCACTTGACTGTCGCATCCATCACCCTCTCTGTTTTTCACACAATGATATTATCCTATATCCTCGCATGTGATTGGCCACAATATGGAGGGATTGGAGCATAGCTGAGCCACTGTGTGAGAGCTGAGCAGCGAAAGGAAATTAAGTGAGGGTAGAAATGACTGAAAGATTATTAGGCTGAGTTTTGAGTTTTGCTCAAAAAAGAATGACTTCATATAGGAAAAAATATATCACATATGCAGGACACCTTAAACTAGTTTTTTAATTAAGCAGCAAGGCAGAACAAAATCGGGGCTGTATCAAGACACGAGGACTAAACCCCAATTCAACCAGACCCAGAACTGATCCGGAATTAAAACAGGACTACAACAGTTCAAAAATCAGGACTACTTAGGACTTAACCAAGACAGAACCAGAATCAAAACTAGATGATAGTAGCACTGAAAATCATCATAGACCTGCACTACACTTATTTTTTAATTCTACCAAAGTCCACTATTTAGATTCAGAAAAGTTCATATCATTATTTAGCCTTGTTGTGCAAACAAGCCTGCAAAACTTAATAAATATAGAATTTGAAAAGTAACAAATGGTATCTAAAAAGGTACATTAGGTACTGGATTCATGTTCTGATGAGTTTTGGCAAACAACCATTTGACTAACATGTGTGTCTCACCTGCTCTTGTTCCATCTCTCTCTCTGTTCCTCTCTCTCCCTCTCTGTTCCTCTCTCTCCCTCTCTGTGCTGACAATCAAACCAAACACCAACATCATCAAATATACAGTGGAAACCAGATATTAGAGAGAAACCAGATAGAGAGAAATTGTCTGTATTTCTTAATTGCAAATGGCACCAAATTGTATTCAAAATTGAGCCACACTTATGGAGCTCCACAGTTCTTTTCCTGGTGTTTTGGTTGACATCTCTTGATTTTCCCATTTCAAAGAAACAGGCTCTGTGTTTTGCCTTATATGCATCCACAGGTGTTCCACCAATTTACTCACATGGACTCTACTAACCTATCAGAAGCTTCTTCAGCTCAGAATGGAATCCTCTGGAGTTTTCTTATTAATTAACAATAAACTTAGTGTATATGTACTCCTAAATTTGATGAAAGTGATAAAAAAAATAGGCAGCTCTCTCTTTTCATTCTGACATTTAACTAATTCAAAAAATATTTCAACATTTATTTATCTTAAACAAAACAAGTTTACTCTAAATTGACATTTAACAGTAAAAAAAAATGTTTTTATGTTTTCTTCCTAAAGTCTATGTAAATATCTGGTTTCAGCTGTGAATATACTGCTGTGTATTGAAATTCCTCTTGTTTTGCATAGAAATATACTGAACAACATACAAAGCATAATATATAAAATAACATCTACCAGAGTTTTTTCTTTGAAAGAAGCCCCTTATGTCCATTGTTGTGTTCATCAGTACATAACTGAAACCAATTTAAAGTGCTTTATTTAGCCGTGGAGGGTAACAACTGAAAATATGAAATAAACACACTCTAAGACTCTCTAAAAAAACAACAGCATTGTTGTTGTTCGGCTTTTCATTTCGCCATTTGTTGATTCACTCGAAGAGCAAGTAACGTAATATGGGTCACGTGATCAGTTTGATATCAATCTTTTGTGATACACCGTCATATTTACATTATTTGTACAGTACGAATGATTTGCTTTAGTACCTGGTCAAACTTAAGCTCTCCTCTGTCTGCAGCAAACTCGCAGGCAGCAGCTTCTCCCCCCTCGCTCACATGTGTAAGTGCTGTGCTCAGTCGCCTAGTGTCCAAGCTCGGATCACACCAAAATCAGGGGGAATTTACAACGGTGCACTATGTGCTTCGAATATTGTGTGTAGTTTTTGTTTTATACAGTTGTCAGTCAGGCATCTAACTATGAAACAAATTACACTCCAAAAGACCTCGGGCTTCTGAAAAAATGACCCGGGCTTAAGCCCAGTAAGCCACCCCCCACCCCGCTCCGCCGATGGTTGACTCCAAATCTCCCGAACACTATGTCGATTTGAGAAAGCAAGACAGAGACAGTGAGACCAAGACCGAGACCAAAGTCCGTCGAGACCATGACAAGATCAAGACAAAAGTCCGTCGAGACCAAGACCGAGACCAAAACCACGTAAAAGTGGTCTCGAGACATCCAACTCTAACGCATGCAGATCAGTATTTAAGGTTTGACTCTCACCATCCAATGGAGCACAAACTGGGTGTCATCAGGACGCTAAGACACAAAGCAAACACCATCACCACAGACACAGCAGCCAGGGAAGCAGAAGAACATTGTGTCAATAAGGCCCCAAGTAAAGGGGGTTATCCCAGCAGGACATTTGTCAAAGCTGGGAAGGCACCAAAAAAAAAAGCTCCAGGCAATCCAGGAGAGAAGAAGGACAACTGCTGCCTTTAGTGATCCCTTATGTATCAGAACAACTGAGATACATTTTCTCTAAACACCGGGTCTCTGTGGCTTTCAAACCCAAAAAATGTTATGCCAAAAACTGTTTCATCCCAAAGATCAGGTCAACAGAGTAATATAATATACATGGTGAAGTGTTGAGAGGATTACCATGAATCATACATTGGAGAAACCAAAACCTAGGAAGATGGCTTGACAAAGAAAAGCAATACTATATTACCCAAAGTATTCCCTTAATGCAGACTACTTCTACAAACATCTGTAATAGAATGGCCTGCTCTCAGGAGCTCAGTGAATTTCAGCTTGTTGCTGTGAAAGAATGCCACCTGTCCAGTTTTGATTTCTCCTCACTACTAAATATTCCACACTCAGTTGTCAGTTGCATTCTAAAAAAGTAGAAGCGATTGGAAACAAAAGCAACTCAGCCAGCGTGTGGTAGATCACATAAAATCTCAGAGCGGGGTCAGCTGTGTATAGAGGTCATCAACTTTCTGCAAATCTCCAAACTTCATGTGGCCTTTAGATTAGCTTAAAAATAGTGCATAGAGAGCTTCGTGTCAAGGATTGCATTGGTAGAGATTACACAGAGATTCTACCAAGTTTCACAAAATTCTTTTATCACCCATTTCCCTTACAGATGCATATGGAGATCAGCACGCTACAGTCCTATCTAAAGGCTGATCTGAGGAGCATTGCTGTCCTTTGGCACCCCTCCTCAGTACTCTTCCACTACTCTCACTTCTCTTTATTGTTCACCTTGGGGATGCCCTCCCCCAGGCTTGTACCTGTGGCTTCCTGTCCTGGGGGTGGGGATTGGCTGTTCTGCACCCCAGTTCTTTGTTCCAATTCCAGGAATCTCCTCTATTTGTGTTATTACACCCATCCCATTAATTGTAATATTGCAATATTACAAGCAATCCCAAACTATAGTCTCTTTAATTATAATTTATATTTATTAATCTATCATTCTCAACAATCCCCCTTTTGATCTCTCCACTGGGAGATCACATCACAGCTCTCCTTCATCCTGGGGCAGAACTACTTTCCTATACCTGAGGGACTCTCCTGGTGTGAATGCTTTCCCCACTTCCTGAGTTACCATCTGTTTAACTGCTTGAATAGGGTGGTGTGAAGCAGTCACCCTTGTGGGCTTTATAAGGTAAAATAATGTGACCAGTATCAGAATCAGAAACAAGTTCACACTGTGCATCCTCACTTGGCTATTCCCTCACCCCCTTTTGCTCATGTCCAATCATCTTTGCTTACTGAGAAGAATGAGGATCTACGGCACAGTAAAGAAATTGCCTAAATGTTATAAAAAATGTGCACAAGTAATTTGTCAGTCAGTTTTAATCAGGGTCCGGGCTCCTTGTGTCTGTGGTGTTTAAAGAGTCATAATTCCATCGCCGATCTCTCGTCCGTTCCAACGCTGCTGTAGGTTGAAAGGGGCAGACCACGTCATACACCCCTGTTGTCTTCACCGCAGAATCTCTTCCACCTTTTTTGGATTTTACTGTTTTTCAAAAATCTCCTCATGAGTGAGATTTACCAAAGATCTACCAAAGAGATTCTCTGTTCTGCATAGGCCTGAACCCCCTCAGTGAGATCATTAACAAGACTGGCTACGGATACCAACTACGGAATGGAGCAGTTCTCAGCCACCTCCTGTACATGGATGACATCAAGCTGTATGCCAAGAGTGAACGAGACATCGATTCACTGATCCACACCACCAGGATATACAGCAATAACATTTGAATGCCGTTCAGACTGCAGAAATTAAGTCGGATGATAACAAAAAGAGGGAAGGTAGTCAGAACTGAGGGGATCAAACTACCAGAAGGCAACAATACAGACATAGAGGACAGCTACACGTACCTCTGGATCCCACAGGCAAATGGGAACCATGAAGAGGTCGCTCGAAAAGCTGCAACCACCAAGTACCTGCAGAGGGTCAGGCAAGTCCTGAGAAGTTCGCTGAACGGTAACACCTACCCGTGATCAGATACCCTGTCGGGATAATATGCTGGCCAAAGGAGGAGATAGAAGCCATGGACACCATGTCTTTTATCCTGTCTTCCTTCTCTCACCCCAACCGGTCGCAGCAGATGGCCGCCCCTCCCTGAGCCTGGTTCTGCCGGAGGTTTCTTCCTGTTAAAAGGGAGTTTTTCCTTCCCACTGTCGCCAAAGTGCTTGCTCATAGGGGGTCATATGATTGTTGGGTTTTTCTCTGTATCTATGAAGCGCCTTGAGGCGACTTTTGTTGTGATTTGGCGCTATATAAATAAAATTGAATTGAATTGAATTGAATTGAATCAAGACAAGGAAACTCCTGACCATGCATGGAGGGTTTCACCCCAAGTCCAGCACCCTGAGGCTGTACGCTAAGCGGAAGGAAGAAGGCTGGGGACTGGTGAGTGTCAGCACCACGGTCCAGGAGAGACAACAAACATCCACAAATACATCAGTAAGATGGCCCCAACTGACCCTGTGCTCAGTGAACACCTCAGGCAGCAGAAACCCAAGAAAGAGGAGAAAGATGAGGAACCCTCGTGGAAGGACAGGCCCCTACATGGTATGTACCACCGGCAGATAGCAGAAGTGACTGATATCCAAAAGTCCTACCAGTGGCTGGACAAAGCTGGTCTGAAAGACAGCATAGAGGCACTAATCATGGCAGCACAGGAACAAGCTTTGTGCACAAGATCCATAGAGGCTGAGGTCTATCACACAGAGTAAGACCCCAGGTGCAGGCTGTGGAAAGATGCCACTGGGACAATCCAGCACATACCTGCAGGGTGTAAGATGCTAGCAGGCAGGGCATACATGGAATGCCATAACCAAGTGGCCAGCATAGTGTACAGAAACATCTGTGCCGAATACGGCCTGGAAGTCCCAAGGTCAAAATGGGAGACGCCCCTTAGGGTGGTGGAGAATGACCAAGCTAAGATCCTGTGGGACTTCCAGATACAGACGGACAAAATGGTGGTGGCTAATCAACCAGACATAGTTGTGGTAGACGAAAAGAACCAGACGGCCGTAGTGATCGATGTAGCGGTTCCGAATGACAGCAACATCAGGAAGAAGGAACACGAGAAGCTTGAGAAATACCAAGCGCTCAGAGACGATCTCGAGAAAATACTACTAAAACGGTTTGAGTCCGAGGGAGTAGATTGGTTAAATATTCCTCTCTAAATTCTACTTTGTTGTGAGTTTGTGTTTTAAGAAAAATTAATCGGAGTACTAGGTGCAGTGACTCCCAAACTAGGCGGGTGGCTCCAGCAGATCCCAGGAACAACTTTGGAGCTTTCTGTCTTTGGAGCTCTGTTTATGTAAAATCCTAACAGAGTTAGGATTTTACATAAACATTGATCTTCAGATGTGAACTTACAAAGCAACATTTCTCTTTTTTGATGCATAGTACTGTTTTCAACAGTTAGGCTGGCTCATTTAACAATAATCAACACATCATTGTATTCCCTCGTGACCACGTCATGGATCAACAGTAACACCTCTTTTTTCCCTGTGGTTTTCCTCACAGATTGATGATGTGTCTCAGAGTTCAGCAGCTCAACTTTACTGAAATGTTATGAAACTTAAAGAGAAAGTAAATCGAGGCAGAAGCTGATCATGGATCAGAGCTAACTGTCTGTGATTCTGCACTCAGTTCAAGTGGAGACAACAAGCTGAGTAAAAGTGCAACAGGTAAACACTGAGGATGGCACAGGTGACGATCAGAACAAAGAGCAGACAGGGAGACTTCTACCTGGACATGGATCACCTGCTGATGCTGATGCTGCAGCTGCTGCTGCTGCTGCGGAGCTCAGGTAGGACTCTGACACACACATTAAAAGTAAAAAGATCCTTCAGAAAATTTAGGACAGATTTTATTCTTTTCACAGTTATGTATCCTGATATTCCTGCAGTGTCACATGGGTTCAAATTCAGTGATGATAATTTAGACTCACTTTGCTTTTACTCATGACAAATGTAGGAGTGACGCAGGCTGTAATCCAGTTTTAAAGGAAACTGTTAAATACCCCAATTCTTTCATCTTTGGGCTGAAGGAAGAACAACACTCTGTGTTTAATGCTCAATCAACAATCACTTTAATCAATAAAATTCTCTTTATTCTATACAACACTTTGAGCATTACAAACGTCCGGACGGGAGATGTGCACAGGGAAATCTCAAAATGTCTGAGTTACCCACACTCTTATTCAATTTCAATTCAATTCAATTTTATTTATATAGCGCCAAATCACAACAAAAGTTGCCTCAAGGCGCTTCATAGATACAGAGAAAAACCCAACAATCATATGACCCCCTATGAGCAAGCACTTTGGCGACAGTGGGAAGGAAAAACTCCCTTTTAACAGGAAGAAACCTCTGGCAGAACCAGGCTCAGGGAGGGGCGGCCATCTGCTGCAACCGGTTGGGGTGAGAGAAGGAAGACAGGATGAAAGACATGCTGTGGAAGACAGACAGAGGTTAATAACAGATATGATTCAATGCAGAGAGGTCTATTAATACATAGTGAGTGAGAACGGTGACTGGAAAGGAAAAACTTCTCCCCCCTTCATACTAAGCATTCACATTCTTTCTCTCTCTCAGTGAGCCTAAGTTATGACCTTGGCTTCCTGTGCAGTATGTTTTGTTCTTTCTAATCAGACAAATAAGGCCATGATTCTCTGAAAACAACATTTCTTATAAATCAGCAGTATAATGCATCATAAAACAGTGTAATATCCCATTCCTGTTTTTTGTCAGAATAAACAATCAATTACAATCAAACAATCAATCAATTTGCTGGTCCCTCTCTAGTCTAAACAACGTTTCAGTAACTTTCCACTAGAAGATGGTCCCCTGTTATCTACTTTCTCCCAGGCAAGCGTGAGCAAGAGTCTACAGCTCTCTACCCACCAAGGACACATAGTCTAACGCCTTTATTTTCAGGGCCGTGTCCACTTAATACTACATTATATGGTTATATGGCATTTTAGTTAATATAAAGCATAGAATTGAGGCACTTCAAATAATTCCATTCTGACAAAACTAATCTCATCTCTCTCTAAAGCCCACACTGAACAACCAGCTGAACACACCTAAAGGCTGTTTCCACCAGCTGGAATGAACTTTAGTCCACTGCAAAAAAACTTATAGACTGCTCTGTAATGACTGCATCAGCTGCTTGTGAACAGAACAAAATCAAACAGAACAAACGTCTGCTGTTATACTATTAGGAACATGTTCCTGAAAATGCTTGTCTTCTGAACTCTTTCATTTCACAGACTTTTAGTTTTTCTGACCAATCAAATTATTTTTAGACAATCTTGTCCTGGTTTGGTATCAAATATGTTCCTTCACAAAAATGAAGAGAATAAAAGTTGGTTTTGAAACAGGTTTTAGAAATGTCTAATTTTGGGGAGGCCATGACAGTTTAGGAGCAGCAACAGCAAAGGCCTGACTTCCTTTGTGGATCCTTGGGACAGCTAGGAGCATTTGGTCCACAGACCTCAATGATCTTGAAAGAGTGTACAAAATCAACTGGTCAGAAAGGTACAACACACAAACTTCAAAGGAGGAGCAGTTTACAATGTTTTGTCTTGAAGCCACAAAAGAGACTGGCTTAACCCTCCTGCATACTGTGATTGTGACATGAATGGAACATTTCTTGTCTAACTTTATTCAATTCAATTCAATTCTATTTTATTTATATAGCGCCAAATCACAACAAAAGTCGCCTCAAGGCGCTTCATAGATACAGAGAAAAACCCAACAATCATATGACCCCCTATGAGCAAGCACTTTGGCGACAGTGGGAAGGAAAAACTCCCTTTTAACAGGAAGAAACCTCCGGCAGAACCAGGCTCAGGGAGGGGCGGCCATCTGCTGCGACCGGTTGGGGTGAGAGAAGGAAGACAGGATAAAAGACATGCTGTGGAAGAGAGACAGAGGTTAATAACAGATATGATTCAATGCAGAGAGGTCTATTAATACATAGTGAGTGAGAAAGGTGACTGGAAAGGAAAAACTCAATGCATCTTGGGAATCCCCCGGCAGCCTACGTCTATTGCAGCATAACTAAGGGAGGATTCAGGGTCACCTGGTCCAGCCCTAACTATATGCTTTAGCAAAAAGGAAAGTTTTAAGCCTAATCTTAAAAGTAGAGATAGTTTCTGTCTCCCGAATCCAAACTGGAAGCTGGTTCCACAGAAGAGGGGCCTGAAAACTGAAGGCTCTGCCTCCCATTCTACTTTTAAATACTCTAGGAACAACAAGTAGGCCTGCAGAGCGAGAGCGAAGTGCTCTAATAGGGTGATATGGTACTACAAGGTCATTAAGATAAGATGGGGCCTGATTATTTAAGACCTTGTATGTGAGGAGCAGGATTTTGAATTCAATTCTGGATTTAACAGGAAGCCAATGAAGGGAAGCCAAAACAGGAGAAATATGCTCTCTCCTTCTAGTCCCTGTCAGTACTCTTGCTGCAGCATTTTGGATTAGCTGAAGGCTTTTCAGTGAGTTTTTTGGACATCCTAATAATAAAGAATTACAGTAGTCCAGCCTGGAAGTAATAAATGCATGAACTAGTTTTTCAGCGTCACTCTGAGACAGGATATTTCTAATTTTAGAGATGTTGCGCAAATGGAAGAAAGCAGTCTTACATATTTGTTTAATATGTGCGTTGAAGGACATGTCCTGGTCAAAAATGACTCCAAGGTTCCTCACAGCGTTACTGGAGGCCAAGGTAATGCCATCCAGAGTATGAATCTGGTTAGATACCATATTTCTAAGATTTTCAGGGCCGAGTACAATAACCTCAGTTTTATCTGAATTAAGAAGCAGAAAGTTAGCGGCCATCCAGGTCTTTATGTCTTTAAGACATTCCTGCAGTTTAACTAATTGGTGTGTGTTATCTGGCTTCATGGACAGATAGAGCTGGGTGTCATCTGCATAGCAGTGAAAATGTATGCTATGTCTTCTAATGATGCTGCCTAAGGGAAGCATGTATAATGTAAACAGAATTGGTCCTAGCACTGAACCCTGTGGAACTCCATAATTGACCTCAGTGTGTGAAGAGGACTCTCCATTTACATGCACAAATTGGAGTCTATTAGATAGATATGATACAAACCACTGCAGTGCAGTACCTGTAATACCTACAGCATGTTCTAATCGCTCTAATAGGATATTATGGTCGACAGTATCGAACGCTGCACTGAGGTCTAGCAGGACAAGCACAGAGATGAGTCCACTGTCAGAGGCCATAAGAAGATCATTTGTAACCTTCACTAAAGCTGTTTCTGTGCTGTGATGAGCTCTGAAACCTGACTGAAACTCTATTCCTCACCATCTGCCTTACTCCCAGAAGTGACAGAAACCACTGGCCTGCTAAGATCTGTCCATATGTGTGGATGGTTATATAAAATCTCAGGATATGAAAATCAAAGAACAGAAACATCTTTGACCTCATGTACTGAGACTGTCTGCATTACAGTTCATATATTAGTTGTAGCAAATCATCATTAAAACGAACCATGAATTCTAAGTTGTCATTTCAAATTTTGAGTTAGATTTATATATAGACATATATATAGATTTATATCGGTTAGATATAACTGAATGGATTTTAGTATATCTATTGACTTTTTTCAACATCTGTAGTCCCAGAAATTTACTAAAATGTAACTGTCTCTACTCCTGTCCTCATCTCACCTCCAATCAAATTCCATCTTCACACTTACAGTTTTTACTCTTTTTTTCTCTTCAGGAGTCCAGGTTGGGGGAAAACACAGTTCTACAGGTAAAAGGAGAAATCAGAGAGAAATTAAGGCTCACACAACCAGAATCAGCACTAACATTAAATATTTCCAGAAGTAAATTCACTTTTTTTACTGATGACTCTCTCCTTTCTGTTAGAGCCTGATGATGTCAGGCTGGTGGGAGGAGCCAGTCACTGTGCAGGAACACTGGAGGCAAAACATCTGGGAGAGTGGAGACCATTGTGTGCCTCTCATGATTCCTGGACCCTGAAAGAAGCAGCTGTTTTCTGTGAATATCTGGACTGTGGCTCTGCTGTTCATGTAGAAGAAAGACATTCCTCATATAAATCTGCGTGGTCTATCAGTTCTGATTGTGTTCTGTCCAGATCTCCTCTGAGGGAATGTACAACATCAGATTACACTGACCAAATCCTGAAACTCACCTGTGCAGGTACACTGGAGGCAAAGAGCCCCCCACTCTTGGGTGGTTGTGGCCTGCCAGGGCCTCTGGGGTCTTTTCCTGTCAGCCTCTGGCTCTTGGGTTCATTGTTGCAATGTCTTACCCTAATTTTGTAGTATGCTTCATGACAGAAACTCATATACAGCCACATTTCTCTTTCTCACTTTCTCTCTTTGTCACTCACTTGTACAGACAAACAAATAGCAACATTTTATCTTTATTTAGGTACTTTCCTTTGTCTTGTCTTTCAGCTGTTGTGTATGGTTTTCCAGTGTTTTGTTACAGATGAAGACCCAACATGTTTTTTTTCCTGACTACTTAATGGAGTCAGCAGCACTCAGTTTACAGATTCCACAAGACAGGGGCAATACTACATATCAACAGAAGAGAATCCCAGTAGGCTAGGGCTTTAATAACCGCTGAGGAGATGAAATATAAACATGATGCTAACATATCTCCTGTTATAAAGATGCGTTCTGTTGTTAATGATGAAGTCATGTTGAGTTGTGCTGAGGTTGAATCAGTGAATAGTTGTTTGCTGCCATCTTTTTCTTGTGTCTCTGCTGTCTCTAATCTCTCTGTTTGATCTTCTCTGATGTCTCCAGACTCTGTCAGGCTGCTGAATGGTTCCAGTCTGTGTTCAGGCAGACTGGAGGTGAAGTCTAACCAGAGCTGGTCCTCAGTGTGTGAAGCGGACTTTGACCAGCAGGATGCAGAGGTGGTCTGTAGGGAGCTCGGCTGTGGGCCTCCTTCGGTCCTCCAGGGGGCGCTCTATGGAGAAGTGGAGGCTCCAGTGTGGAGCAAAGAGTTCCAGTGTGGAGGCCATGAGTCTGCTCTCCTGGACTGTAGAAGCTCAGCCTCAGCTACAAACAGCTGCTCACCTGGCAAAGCTGTTGGACTCACCTGCTCAGGTAGAAGAGGAGCTGCAGCTTTGATGTGGTTCAGACTTACTTTGTTCTTTTACTGATGACTCTCTGCTTTCTGTTCAGAGAGTGATTTCAGGTTGGTGGGAGGAGCCAGTCGCTGTACAGGTATACTGGAAGCGCCAAATCTGAGAGAGTGGAGACCTGTGTATAGCTCTGACTGGAGCTTGAAAGAAACAGCTGTTGTGTGCATACATCTGGACTGTGGCTCAGCTGTTTCTGTTAAAAAGAGCCACAATTTCTCATGGAGATCTAGATGGAAGATTAGTTCTGATTGTCTTCAGCCAGGATCTCCTCTGAGGGATTGTGCAACATCGGCATACACTGATCAAATCCTGAATCTCACCTGCTCAGGTAATCATACTGATTACGTTACCCATGACTTCATATATGACAGAGATGTACCAAACTCTGACAGATGGCAGCAACAATAGCAGCAGACCGTCTCCATCAGTCACAACATGGCTGAGATTCGGAAACCCTCTAAACCAACCTCCAACCAGCCTGAAAGGACTCCTTCAGCCTAACAACTTTCCAAGTTGCTGCTTTCAGCAGGTGTTTATAGAGAAGTACAAACACAAAGGCTGGAGGAAGTGAAATTAGTTAACAGGGCGCCAGGGGGAGTGTTTGCCCAGGGTGCCAAACAGGCTAGGACCGCCACTGCTTGCAAATGCTCATTTGTGTCGTGTCTCGTTTCTGAGGCTATGTCACTAGATTGGCATGTTTACATTTGCTAGCATATATCCAAATCCCACACTAATTTCATTACCAGATCATCTGTCGGTCTGAATATCTTCATCATGCCACTACATGTCTCTGTCCTCTCTTTTCCATCCTTTACCTTCAGAAAGGTTTACAGCAGTCTTCCGAACAAACCACCAACCTTTCTAAAAGGGCTCGTTATTCAGTATCCTTCTGCTGTGTTCCAAAAGCAGCTTGTTTAGTTGGCATCATGATAGAAACTAACAAACTTGTTAGACACAAAAAGATTCTAGCTCTGACCAACCATCTCAGCCGTGGGCAAAAAGATGACAGTCAATGAAATTCTAAAATAAATTTTTAACACAATGATCAAAAAGAAGATACAGCCCAGTGTCCCATTTGCATATAAAGTAAAAACACAGTCCAAGGCAAGAGCCAACTATGCCACAAAGCTCTCCACACCTTGTTAACTTCAACAGGGTTAGCAGTTGTCTTCTGAGACCCACCACCCTGTAAGTAGATAGCCAGTGATCACTCCGGCCTCTGCAACACAGCTGCCTTAAGGCTGCGGCATATAGTAGGACCTGGCCTGCACAGAGAGAGAAGATAACACGGTTCACTATATAATTCACAGCACACAACCCATCCATCCCCAACATATCGTGTCATCAGAGGTGTTTGTAGTTTGGGCTATAAGTAGACTACCGTATCAGTGCAATCAATTATACCTGCCTCCAATTAGTCCAACCCCATTACAGCCATTGGCTCACCACAAATGTGACGCACACAACCACTCCCAACCCAGTGCAACTTAACACAATAATATGGCGATGAATTAATAAAGGAACATTAGTCTACCCAGTTATAAACTACTGTCCACATATTTGAATAGATCACTTAAACCAGGGCTTATCAGTATGATCAAAGTCACAAAGTAAAGTCTCAATCTTTGGTTGTTAGATTCCCTGCCCTGTGGCCTTTCTGCAGCTCTCCCAGGAAAACAAATACACCTCAACTCGGTCCTCTCTTTGGCCACTGAAAAAACACTGAAGACCATTAAAAAGTCCTGTGGATGTGGGATATAACAATAAAACTGTCTAAGTGAACAAGAAAACAGGAGAGACATTTGGAAACAAAAACCATCAAAAGAACACACTGATAGACTACACACTATGTCACACTACATAAACACTATATCATCACCGAGAGCAAATTAAAAAGAATAAAAAGTAATATGTTGACTAATTTTTCTTCCTGGCCATGTCCAGTCCCTGAGCCAGGTACCAAAGCTGACTTTTGAGTTGAGTCAGCTGCACTCATTTTACTGGTTCCACTAAAGAAAGGGACAATAATACACACCCACAAAGAAGTTATTGCAGCTAGGGCTGCAATAACAGCTGTCAGATTATGAAATGTAAATGTGATGGTAACATGTCTCCAGTGTGTACCATTGTAAAGATGTATTCTGTTGTTAATGATGAAGTCATGTTGAGTTGTGCTGAGTTTAATTCAGTGAATAGTTGTTTGCTGACATCTTTTTCTTGTGTGTCTGCTGTCTCTGATCTCTCTGTTTGATCTTCTCTGATGTCTCCAGACTCTGTCAGGCTGCTGAATGGTTCCAGTCTGTGTTCAGGCAGACTGGAGGTGAAGTCTAACCAGAGCTGGTCCTCAGTGTGTGAAGCTGACTTTGACCAGCAGGATGCAGAGGTGGTCTGTAGGGAGCTCGGCTGTGGGCCTCCTTCGGTCCTCCAGGGGGCGCTCTATGGAGAAGTGGAGGCTCCAGTGTGGAGCAAAGAGTTCCGGTGTGGAGGCCATGAGTCTGCTCTCCTGGACTGTAGAAGCTCAGGCTCAGCTAGAAACAGCTGCTCAGCTGGCAAAGCTGTTGGACTCACCTGCTCAGGTAGAAGAGGAGCTGCAGCTTTGATGTGGCTCAAACTCACTTTATTTGTTTATTGATGACTCTGCTTTCTGTTCAGAGTCTGATGATGTCAGGCTGGTAGGAGGACCCAGTCGCTGTGCAGGAACTCTTGAGGCAAAAAATCTGGGAGAGTGGAGACCAGGCTTTCTCTCGACCCTGAAAGAAGCAGCTCTTGTTTGCCAATATCTGGACTGTGGCTCAGCTGTTTCTATACAAAAAGCACTCTCCTCATTAAAATTTGTGTGGTCGATTCTTTCTGACTGTTTTCAACCAGGATTTCCTCTGAGGGATTGTACAACATCAGATTACATGAATAAAATCCTGAATCTCACCTGCTCAGGTAATCATATTGATGAAGTTATCAATGACTTCATATATGACAGAGATGTACCAAGCTGTGACAGATAGCAGCAAGAATAGCAGCAGACTCTCCATCAGTCACAACATGGGTTTCAGGAATCCTCTAAACCATCCTCCAACCAGCCTGAAAGGACTCCTTCAGCCTAACAGCCTTCCAAGGTGTTTATAAAGAAGTACAAAAATAAATGCTGGAGGAATAAAAATAATCCTAGGTTTCTCTTCAACACTGTAGCCACACTAACAAAAAGTCAGAGCTCTGTTGAACCAACCATTTTTTAAACCTTAACTAGTAATGAATTCGCTCTCGCATTTGTTTGTTATCCTCCACTGTAAATAAACGCTCACTCATATCATCAGCCTTTGCTCGCATGGGGCAATCGTGGCTCAAGAGTTGGCAGTCTCGGTCGTTGTGTCCTTGGGCAAGACACTTCACCCGTTGCCTACTGGTGGTGGTCAGAGGGCCCGGTGGCACCAGTGTCCGGCAGCCTCGCCTCTGTCAGTGCGCCCGAGGGCAGCTGTGGCTACAATGTAGCTTGCCATCACCTGTGTGTGAATGTGTGTGTGAATGGGTGGATGACTGTATGTAGTGTAAAGTGCTTTGGGGTCCATAGGAACTAAGTAAAGCGCTATACAAATACAGGCCATTTACCATTTTGGCTCCTCCTTCACTAACACCTCACAGCCTGCTCCGTAAACCATGACAAATCATTTATGTACCACAGGCCTTCAAGCTGGCAGTTGTCAAACCGTTACTTTAAAAGTATGGCATTATTTTTGTGCCACTATTCTGAGCGCACATAAAATAAATTTGCAGGTGCAAGTGTTACATTTTGAGGAGAAATTTATTTTGAACGAAGAAAAGCTAAATTTGAGTGAAAAAAAATCATTGCTGCGTGCAAAACATGTATTTCAGTGTTTGCTATTATCCATACACACTAGAGTTGGATGTCTTGAGACCAGTCATGGTCTTGAGAACACTTTTACGTGGTCTTGGTCTCGTCTTGGTCTCGACGGACGTTGGTCTCAGTCTTGTCTTGGTCTCGCTCTCTCGGTCTTGCGTTCTCAAATCGACGTAGTGTTCGGGAGATTTGGAGTCAACAACCATGGTTGTTTCTTATGTTTCTTGCATTTGCACATTTTGCTTATACCAAGGATAAAATAGAATGAGTCAGCTTTCTGTGGTTGATAAAAGTTGGAAGTTAGATTCCCTGCCCCGAGGCCTTTCTGCAGCTCTCCCAGGAACACAAATACACCTCCACTCGGTCCTCTCTTTGGCCACTGAAAAAACACTGAAGACCATTAAAAGATCCTGTGGATGTGGAATATAACAATAAAAAGGTCAAAGTGAACAAGAAGACAGAAGGGACATTTGAAAATAAAACCATCAAAAGAACACATAAAAGCCAATACACTATGATCACCAAGGACAAATGAAAAAGCTTAAATATAAAAAGCTTAAAATATAAAATATTTTCTCTCTGGCCATGTCCTGTCCCTCGGACAGGTACCAGAGCTGACTGTTTAGTGAAGTCAGTTGCACTCATTTTACTGGTTCCACAAGAAAAGGGAAAAATGATCATCAATAATCACCCACAAAGGAAAATCCCAGTAGGCTAGGGCTGTAATAACAGATGTTGGATTACAAAGTGTAAATGTGATGCTAAAAGTCATATTGGAGTTGTGCTGAGGTTGAATCAGTGAATAGTTGTTTGCTGACATCTTTTTCTTGTGTCTCTGCTGTCTCTGATCTCTCTGTTTGATCTTCTCTGATGTCTCCAGACTCTGTCAGGCTGCTGAATGGTTCCAGTCTGTGTTCAGGCAGACTGGAGGTGAAGTCTAACCAGAGCTGGTCCTCAGTGTGTGAAGCTGACTTTGACCAGCAGGATGCAGAGGTGGTCTGTAGGGAGCTCGGCTGTGGGCCTCCTTCAGTCCTCCAGGGGGCGCTCTATGAAGAAGTGGAGGCTCCAGTGTGGAGCAAAGAGTTCCAGTGTGGAGGCCATGAGTCTGCTCTCCTGGACTGTAGAAGTTCAGGCTCACCTAGAAACAGCTGCTCACCTGGCAAAGCTGTTGGACTCACCTGCTCAGGTAGAAGAGGAGCTGCAGCTTTGATGTGGTTCAAACTCACTTTATTTTTTTAATGATGACTCTCTGCTTTCTGTTCAGAGCCTGGTTTCAGGTTGGTGGGAGGACCCAGTCGCTGTACAGGTACACTGGAGTTTAAACATCTGGGGGAGTGGAGACCAGTGTATGGCTTTTTCTGGACCCTGAAAGAAGCAGCTGTTTCCTGTGAACAACTGGACTGTGGCTCAGCTGTTTATATAGAAATGGTAGACTCCTCACGCACAACTGGGTGGTTGATCAGTTCTGATTGTGTTCTGTCCAGATCTCCTCTGAGGGACTGTGCAACATCGCATTACACTGACCAAATCCTGAAACTCACCTGCTCAGGTAATCATACTGAGTCATCCGTGACTTCATATTTGACAAAGATGTACCACGCTGTGACAGATAGCAGCAAGAATAGCAGCCAACCAACCAGCCAGAAAGGACTCCTTCAGCCTAACAGCTTAATAATAATAATAATAATAAATTTTATTTATGAGCGCCTTTCAAGTCACCCAAGGACACTTTACAATAGGATAAAACACTTAGTAAAACAATGGCAGAATAAAAATAATAAAACAAAAGCAGTGGATTCACAGTGAATATGCAGATTTGAACAGAGGAGTTTTGAGTTGGGATTTAAACTTTCCAAGTTGCTGCTTTCAGCAGGTGTTTATGGAGAAGTACAAACAAAAAGGCTGGAGGAAGTGAAACTGGTTATTGTTATTGTAAAACAGAGAGCAAGACGGGAAGTGGGAAATGTTCCAGGAGAGGAGCTGGGCTGAGAGCAGGAACTAGAACAGAAGTCAGCACGGATGTAGATCTATATGTTAATGAAGCACAATGAGCACACCTGTGCAGGTACATATCAGATATACATGCTCATTTAAGTTGTGTCTAGTTTCTTAGGGTATATTCACTATAGTGGCATGTTTACATATGATAGCACCATCACGTTCTCATCCCAAAATGTAACATATGTGACAAATTGTTGGTATGTTACGCTTTTGGCCACCCAACCCATCTGTATGTGAGTTGTGTTTAGTTTCTGAGGTTATATCACTATAGTGGTATGTTTATGATTGCGCATAATCAAATCTATACTAGTTTCATCAACAGATCATCTGTCTTTGCATTATAAATAGCATTTTGCTTCAAAAGTGTTGCATATGCGTATGATATGATCCACAAATGTAAACAAAGATTTACAAATGAGTACAATTATTTGTGTTGAACTTTTGAGGACTCACAAGTGCATGCTTTAATCCACACACAAATACAAAGCAAGCAGAGGTAGATTGGTCTTAAATAGAAGCCCCCGGTGCACCGTGTGACTAACTAACTAACTTTTCCCCACTCTGCGACACACCCACTGCGTCAAACCATGGGAACTGGTGATTCTTTCTGAGACATGTGAAGCTAAAGACACCAGAAACCACAGTCAATTGTCTTCCAGGGGCCAGAGCAGGCAACATTGAGCGAAATTAAAACTGCTGGCTATGGGTAAATGTAAATTCAGTAAAGTTCTTATTCACGTCGGCAGTAATGACACCCAGTTACGTCAATCAAACATCACTAAAATTGCCTTAAATTGCTGGCTGTCTGAGTGTCCAAAAAACAATGTGGGTTTTGTAAATAATTGGAAAACTTGCTGGAGAAAACCTGGTCTTCTTAGGAGAGCTGTCATCCATCCCACCTTGGATGGAGCGGCTCTCATTTCTAGAAATCTGGCCAAATTTATTAAACCCCCAAAAACGTGACTATCCAGAGTTGGGACCAGGAAGCAGAGTTGCAGTCTTACACGCCTCTCTGCAGCTTCTCTCCTACTGTTATCTCCAATCCCCTTAGACCCCACTGTGTCAGCTCCTAAACAAACAAAAAAAAACAAGCTAAAAATCAGCAAAAAAAACCAAAAAAAAAAACAACTTAAACAGAAAAAAATCCCAAAGACAGAAAAAAACAAAACAAAAGTCTCTGTTAGTACATGAAGTAACAATTGATCAACAAAATAGGTTTACTCTTCCTTACAGAAACCTGGTTGCAGCAGGATGAATATGTTAGTTTAAATGAATTAACACCCCCGAGTCATTCTAACTATCAGAATACTCGAAGCGCAGGCCGAGGGGGCGGTGTGGCAGCAATCTTCCACACCAGCTTATTAATCAACCAAAGACCAAGACAGAGGTTTAATTCATTTGAAAGCCTAATGCTTACGTAAACCGGGGACGTGTGTCCCTCTATCTTATATAAAGAGATCTATACTGCTGACCCCAAGTATAACATCTACAATATCTGAATCTAGGGCTTGTATCAAAAATCTTAGACCTAGGCTCTTCCAGTTTAGAATTATCTCAGGCTTTCTCAGATTCACGCTCACTGATCTGCTAGGTTTGGGAAGGAGACTGGCAGTAGCAGTCTCTGTAAGAGTAAATAACACCTCATTCCCACACAACACACAAGACCACAGATTTATGAAACAGAAAATTAGTTTTATGTAAATATTTTGTTAAGTTCCATTTGCCTTTTTATTAAAGCATGAATACCTTCAAGTGTAATAAATAACTCAAATATACCACAAAAATCATTTAAACCAGCGGTCCCCAACCTTCTTTGCGCCACAGACCGGTTTAATGTCCGACAATATTTTCACGGAAAGGCCATTAAGGTGTCGCAGATAAATACAACAAAATTAAATAATACGACCAAGACAAAAACTGATATTTTGTAAATATAATAATAAGTGTGAATTCACTGCGTAATTGTGTAACTTTATTAGCAGCGTCCTCCTGAAATGCGCCAACATCATTGAGAGTAACATCCACCTCTCTGCCCCTTAACGCTCTCTGTTCGCTATGGCAACGCGTAAATATTTATTTCAAAACAAAACACACAACTACAACATGGGAAAAGACAGAGTTAACGATAAAACCCCTGAAAACCATAAATTTCACGTCCAAGCCTCAACTCTCGCGGCCTGGTACCAAACGACTCACGGACCAGTATCAGTCCGTGGCCCGGAGGTTGGGGACCACTGATTTAAACAACCACCCCCAACAAAAACCTTTCTTTGAATACAAATGTCTAAAACTACACATAATGTCTCTTTCACTTACAAAATCTTACCTTTGTGTCGACAAATCGTGCAATACACACAGATCAGGTTGTATTCCCAAGTGGGGTTTTGAGACTAATTTAACCATTGCACAGATCCACAAATGTGAGGTGAATTCAAGTTGCACTATAAACATCTAACCTTCCACATTAAACATGAGAATGTTTATTTTTTCAAGTAAACTGGAAATTAAACTAGGAAACATGATTTACTGTCATGGTCCTATCTTCGTGTGTAGCTTAATTAATATATTTGATTTATTGTTATATGTGGTTCAGTTTCCTTGTTTTTCCTAGTGTTGTCATTTGTATTTCTAGTTCTCTTAGTTATTTTGTGGTTTATTTATAATTTCTAGTATTTAGCTTTTGTTACTGTGCCTCCCCTGTGTTCCACCTGTCATGTCTAGTCACCCAGTAAGTTGTGTTCTCATGTCTGTTCTTTCCCAGTCCCAGTCTGTGGCCCTTTCTCGTACTCGCGTTCTTGGTGAGTCCAGACTTGCCGAGAACGCGAGCACGGACTCGCGATTTGTACAGTTGGAACACCAGCGTACCCGAGGATGTCACAGGTCTGGAGTTTTTACTACTGTCCCCTCTTAAATTAACTGTGATTAATATGTTATGAAGCTTAACTTTAATCTCAGCCAAACTGATTTACTTAGGAACAAATAAAACACTGAAATAAACCAAATTTGGAAATATATGATATCTTGATAAATCAAGCAGATATTTGAATCATCTACATTCTCGCTTGAAAATAACTTAAAAGTTTATTTTGTGACCCAGAAAAAGTAATATTTAAACGTTTTTAGCCGCGCTCCTCCATCATTGCCGCGTTTGGGTTTTGGATATTTGGATATTTAGCTGTACCAAGTACACACAAGTCACCACCAATGCATGCTCGATAAAACAGGCAGAAGAGGGAACACATCCGGGAATTTTTCACGTTCTCGGCTTGATGCATACTTTGAATTGGAACAGTACTTGGTCTCCGACTGATGACGTATCACGAGTGCACGAGAACGCAAGTACGCATATTGAGTACCTGTGTCTTGGCTACAACTATAGCTTGCCTTCACCAGTGTATGAATGTGAGAGTGAATGAATAGTGGTATTGTAAAGCGCTTTGAGGGGTCCCGAAAAGCGCTATATAAATGCAATCCATTAGATCAGTTCCCGACCTCCCAGCCTATTGTTCCTTCAGTGGGCTGGTTTCAGTCATTATGCAAATGTGCTGTTTATAAGATTGGGGAAACCTGCTGTCAGCTGAGATTGAAGAAGTCACTTGGATGAGTGACAAAACGTTTCTCCCACTGAAAACGCTACGTCCAGATGAATTGAATCAACTTTGAGATTCCTAGTCTGTTCCTAGTTCTAGTTTCCAGGTTTCAGTTTCCAGTTTCGGGTTATGTTTTCTTGCATCTAATGTTTTTAAATTTTTTTTGTCACAGCAAGTAAAAGCTGCCTCTTTGAGTTAAACTTTTCATGAACTGAACCGCACAGCGATACATGAGAAAACAAAACAACCGTAACTAAGAGAACTAGAAATGCAAAGGACTACAGTAGGAAAAACAAGGAAACTGAACCATGAATAACACTAAACGAAAGAACATTAATTAACCAGTAGCACAAACACTGGGTCAGAGATGCTGTAGCTGTACAATGATTCTATTATATTCTAAATAGTAGTCTACATACATGACTTTGTATTGTGTTGAATAAACACAGAAGAACACAGGAGTGTGTGGAAAGAACTGATCTTCTCTGACGTCTCCAGACTCTGTCAGGCTGCTGAATGGTTCCAGTCTGTGTTCGGGCAGACTGGAGGTGAAGTCTAACCAGAGCTGGTCCTCAGTGTGTGAAGCTGACTTTGACCAGCAGGATACAGAGGTGGTCTGTAGGGAGCTCGGCTGTGGGCCTCCTTCAGTCCTCCAGGGGGCGCTCTATGGAGAAGTGGAGGCTCCAGTGTGGAGCAAAGAGTTCCAGTGTGGAGGCCATGAGTCTGCTCTCCTGGACTGTAGAAGCTCAGGCTCAGCTAGAAACAGCTGCTCACCTGGCAAAGCTGTTGGACTCACCTGCTCAGGTAGAAGAGGAGCTGCAGCTTTGATGTGGTTCAAACTCACTTTATTCTTTGACTGATGACTCTCTGCTTTCCATTAGAGCCTGTCAGGTTGGTGGGAGGAGCCAGTCACTGTGCAGGAACACTGGAGCTGAAATATCTGGGAGAGTGGAGACCAGTATATGACCTTCTCTGGTCCCTTAAGAAGGCAGTTTTACTCTGTTACCATCTAGACTGTGGCTCAGCTGTTTCTGTCACACAGAGGAAGGAGTCCACATGGAGATCTAAATGGAGTATTAGTCCTGACTGTGTTCAGCCAGGATGTCTTCTGAGAGAATGTGCAACATCGGATTACAATCACTTCATCCTGAATATCACTTGCTCAGGTAATCGTATTGATGAAATCATCCACAACTTCATATTTGACAGAAATGTACCAAGCTGCAAAAGACAGCAGCAAGAATAGCAGCAGACTGTTTCCATCAGTCACACTCTGGCAGAGCTTCAGAAATCCTCTGCTGTTTATGTCTGTCCATCTTCATCAGCAACTACATCTCTCTCACATCTCCTCTTTCAGGATCCTACTACATTTCAACAGCAGCTTCTTTAATTGTCATTATGAAGGGAACTAACAAACTAATGTCTACGTATTTGAACAGATCACCTGGGCTTTTTTTTTTTTTAGTATCATCAAAGTCACACAGCAGAGTCTAAGGCTACGTTCACACTGCAGGTCTTGATGCTCAATTCCGATTTTTTGATCAAATCCGATTTTTTTGTCTGCTCGTTCACACTACAAATAAAATGCGACAGCAAACGCGCTCTAGTGTGAACGCTCAAAGCGGCCCGCACGCGCAAAAGAAGACGTCACACACAACGCGCTCTGTATAGACCCAGACCCAACAGTACTGTTTGACTGATGGCCGTTAATATAAAGACTTCGGACTTTACGTTTCCCAATTTTTGCTTGAAGTTATTTTGTTATTTACATAATAATGTACATAACCTAATAGTTATCTTTATTGCTGTTTTAGAGAGGAGCGGTGCTTCAAAGGATAGTTGCAGATTTCTGTCAGAATCCGCAGATTATACAGTACAAATAAAATGTTCACGTTGTCTTCCCAACAGTTTGACTAACATCTACACTGGATGGCCAGGAAGTGTTCGCGATGTCTTCTCGGGCGCTGATAATTGGCGTCTGTTTTGTGTCAGTGACGTAAAAGACTATTTAATGCGACATGACCATTCAAACAGCAGTCGTTTTCTAAAACATCGGCTATATATCGGATTCAGTACCACATTCGAAAGTGACCCAGATCGGATTTGAAAATATCGGATTTGTGCCGTTCACACTGTCATAACATGATCGGATGTGGGTCACATAGGGTCAAAAAAAATCAGATTTGATGCGCTTTCGCCTGCAGTGTGAACGTAGCCTTAGTGTAAGTTCTGTGGCTTCATAACATTTGGCAGTTGGAATCCCTGTCGCTTTCACTGTGGCTTTTGTGCAGATCTCCCATTTACGTTACTATGCTGCCACTACTTATGTAACGGAGCGAAGGTGATTTTATTTCCAGTGTTTTTTAAAGGAGGGAAACCTTCCTCCAAACGGACAGAGCAGTGGAGCCGCCAAGGGAAAGCACACGAATAAAGACTGTATAGTTAAAATATAATTTATTATATTTAAATAGTTAAAAATATAAAATGAATTAAAACAACCCTGGCCAGGGGACAACACAGTAAAAATCAATAAAACACAACATTAAAAGTCCAGTGGCGTCCGCCACGGTATAAGAGTCACTAAGAATTAAAAATCCAGTGGAGCGGTGCAGTAGGGAAACCCGGCGGCGTCCTCGCCTTCCTCTCCGCGTTCTGCGCCCCGGTGCGCTAAAGAAAGGAAGGCAGCGGCAGTCACTATTCTTTTAGGCAGCTATCATTCATTAAAGAGGACAAGTCAAAAGACTTACCCCGGGTGGGCAGAGCTCTTAACTCTGCCCGCCGCTTCTTTGTAACCGCCAATCGGCACCGGCCCGCCTCGCCGCCTCTAATTCCCTGCCGACGCGTAATCTGGCCTCCTGTTGCTGCAGCAGTTGGACCGCTCGCTCCGCGTCCCTGGTTGCTGGCGCTGTATTCTACTCCCTCGAACGCCAAGCTCCACACAGTCTTATGTGTCACTGAGCACTCTCTGTAAATTACCACTCCCCTTCCTCTCAGGTGTGTCAAATTAGTAAAACGGGGGGAAAGGGCGGAGTCTCTCCAGGACAAATTGACAGATGCAACCAAAACATGCAGTATAAATAAAACACTCCACAAGATATAACCAAAACATGCAATATAAAAAATAAATAAGCACACTTCACATTAAAATACAGCAAAGCAAAACAACATCCGTCCTTCCCTGGATGACACTTAATCCTCCCTCTGTCTGAAAACATATTGAAGACCAAGAAAAGGTCCTGTGGAAGCAGGGACATGTCTTTCGAGGTGGGACTGAAAGGAATTGAAGTTCCACCAGCTAGACTTTCTTTAAATCTAAGAGAGGGTTAAATGACTTAACAGCCATCCTTTTATGTAAGACCGCAGTCTATGACTAAACTGTTTGCGTAACATGTACTCTGATTTTTTTTTAAAAAAGGGCCGTAAACTAGAAATAGATTTATAGATAAAATGATACCAATGAACCATCCTGTGTAAGCCCAATAAGGACCAGTTAATGAGCGAATATGGAGTACAGTGGTGTGTTCATGTTTACAGCCAGTTATAAATCTTAATGCCCCATGACAGGCAGAATCCAACAAATGAAGAGAATGAGCAGAGGCATTCATGTAAACTATGTCACCGTAATCTAGGAGGAGCAAAAAAAAAGTGGTAGCAACAAGACTTTTCCTTATGGTGAAAGAAAACACAATATGTTTCTAAAAAAGAACCCCAACTGTAGCCTAGGTTTCTTTAATAGGTGGTCAATGTGTGGCTTAAAGGAAAGTCATCAATTATAATACCTAGGTATTTGTATGAGGCCATAGTTTCAATAGAAATGCCTTGAGCAGATACAAAAAAAGGAAATACTGTTTGAGAACAATTTGACTTTGTTTTTTTCTGCATTTAAAACCAGTCTGAGCTGACTCAGATGTGACTGAAAACTATCAAAAGCTAGCTGTAGTTGTCTGAAAATCATGTCGATGGTACAAGCACAACAATAAATAATTGCATCATCTCCATAAAAATGAACCAATGCATCTAGATTTTGTCAAATACTGTTGATATAAATGGTAAATAACGTAGCGTAAAGATACTATTTTCTTCCAGATAACGTTTAATTCAATTATTTGCCCTGTAATTATTATTTTGAAGAATCGCCACCTTTCAGTAGAGGGAGTACAAAGGCACACTTCCATATTTCTGATGAAGTGCTCTGTTGTATAGAAAAATAAATATATAAGACCCTGGCTCAGCTCAGCCTGAAAAATTATTTTCAGCATCTGGGTTTTTGTGACTTAGCATGATTTCACTTCGACCCAACCAGTCACGTAGCCAGTCGACTCGGGCCTGCAAGGATGCGGGTCGAATCTTGCCTTAATACAAAGACTTATTAGTTGCATCTCCCATGCCCTGGATATTATGACAAAATTAATCAGACTAAATGCGATTGCTGTCGTAATCAATAAGAACTTTTTGCTCCTCCAGCGTACCCTGTGTTCAGTGTTGGTTAGTGTTGGGTCTGTGTTTCCACAAGCCCCACTAGTTTAGAGACTTATTCCTCATGAAGAACGGAAAACAAGACAGAACATCTTCAACCGGCTTTTTACTCGCTAACAAGGGAAGTTTTGGTCAGAACCAGCTCTTGGAGCTCACGCTCCTCACCTGTCTCAAGCCCAAATCCTTCAAAGAGCAGCTTCCCTCGCAGCTATTTATTCCCATGATAGTTACAGTACACAATACAACACAACACAAGCACCTCCCACCGTAGAACCCCCCAGTGGTTACAAAGACAAGGCACTGTCTGTGTCTGTGTGTGTGTGTGTGTGTGTGTGCATGTGCAAGAATGTGTTTGTGTGTGTCCTGGGGGTGCGTTTGTGTGACCTCCTGCTCACCAAAACGGGTCATAAAAGCAGGAAGCAACATCAAACAGAATCTTCACAAGGGATGTGCTTGTGATAAAACGCTATAGCCTCCCCCCAGAACCTCGAGAGGCTGGGGAGGGGGACAAAGGAATGTCTTGATCCTATAGTTTGAACTAAGACTTTACAAATTTAAGAACCACTATGACACATTCAACAATTTGACTTAACAGTTAGTACCCTAACCGAGGTTAGACAGGAACTCGATTACTGGCTCAGTTCATCATTTCCTCCTCTACAGTTAGGTCCATACAGTGGCTTGCAAAAGTATTCGGCCCCCTTGAACTTTCCCACATTTTGTCACATTACAGCCACAAACATGAATCTATTTTATTGGAATTCCACGTGAAAGACCAATACAAAGTGGTGTACATGTGAGAAGTGGAATGAAAATCATACATGATTCCAAACATTTTTTACAAACAAATAACTGAAAAGTGGGGTGTGCGTAATTATTCAGCCCCCTGAGTCAATACTTTGTAAAACCAACTTTTGCTGCAATTACAGCTGCCAGTCTTTTAGGGTATGTCTCTACCAGCTTTGCACATCTACAGACTGAAATCCTTGCCCATTCTTCTTTGCAAAACAGCTCCAGCTCAGTCAAATTAGATGGACAGCATTTGTGAACAGCAGTTTTCAGATCTTGCCACAGATTCTCGATTGGATTTGACTAGATCTGGACTTTGACTGGGCCATTCTAACACATGGATGTGTTTTGTTTTAAACCATTCCATTGTTGCCCTGGCTTTATGTTTAGGGTCGTTGTCCTGCTGGAAGGTGAACCTCCGCCCCAGTCTCAAGTCTTTTGCAGACTCCAAGACGTTTTCTTCCAAGATTGCCCTGTATTTGGCTCCCTCCACCTTCCCATCAACTCTGACCAGCTTCCCTGTCCCTGCTGAAGAGAAGCACCCCCAGAGCATGATGCAGCCACCACCATGTTTGACAGTGGGGATGGTGTGTTCAGAGTGATGTGCAGTGTTAGTTTTCTGCCACACATAGCGTTTTGCATTTTGGCCAAAAAGTTCCATTTTGGTCTCATCTGACCAGAGCACCTTCTTCCACATGTTTGCTGTGTCCCCCACATGGCTTGTGGCAAACTGCAAACGGGACTTCTTATGGTTTTCTGTTAACAATGGCTTTCTTCTTGCCACTCTTCCATAAAGGCCAACTTTGTGCAGTGCACGACTAATAGTTATCCTATGGACAGATTCCCCCACCTGAGCTGTAGATTTCTGCAGCTCGTCCAGAGTCACCATGGGCCTCTTGGCTGCATTTCTGATCAGCGCTCTCCTTGTTCGGCCTGTGAGTTTAGGTGGACGGCCTTGTCTTGGTAGGTTTACAGTTGTGCCATACTCCTTCCATTTCTGAATGATCGCTTGAACAGTGCTCCGTGGGATGTTCAAGGCTTGGGAAATCTTTTTGTAGCCTAAGCCTGCTTTAAATTTCTCAATAACTTTATCCCTGACCTATCTGGTGCGTTCTTTGGACTTCATGGTGTTGTTGCTCCCAATAATCTCTTAGACAACCTCTGAGGCCCTCACAGAGCAGCTGTATTTATACTGACATTAGATTACACACACAGGTGCACTCTATTTAGTCATTAGCACTCATCAGGCAATGTCTATGGGCAACTGACTGCACTCAGACCAAAGGGGGCTGAATAATTACACACACCCCACTTTTCAGTTATTTATTTGTAAAAAATGTTTGGAATCATGTATGATTTTCGTTCCACTTCTCACGTGTACACCACTTTGTATTGGTCTTTCACGTGAATTCCAATAAAATTGATTCATGTTTGTGGCTGTAATGTGACAAAATGTGGAAAAGGGGGCCGAATACTTTTGCAAGCCACTGTATATATTTCAACACTGACAGCAAAAGGTTTTTTTTAACCTGTTTACTGAAACATATGCCAATTGTAGTTATTGTAGTTATATAATGGACATAATTTTTAGACTCTCAGCTTTCAATTGAGGGTATCCACATTCAAATTGGATGAAGGGTTTAGGACAATTAATTTAAAAGACATCACATGTGAAAGTGTCGAGAAATTCCTTTGTTATGTTATTAAAATACCCTCTGCCCAAGGGTCCTGCTCTACCTGCATTGCTCCGCCCACCCCTGAGGTTCATCCCTTCAGTTATGACCAGTTGCATGGGATACTGCCTGACGGACCATTTCGTGGGCTGCATCGCCCGCTCTGCCTATGTGGACCTCAAGCGTCATCCTAAGAAAGAAAGAAAGCACTGGTGAACTCAGCAACGCAAAAAACCTGGATGTGCATGAAAGGCAACAGTGGTGGATGATCCCAGAATAATTTCCACGGGGAAGAGACACCCTGGACATGCAATCTAATTTCTCAATGGTGCGACAAAAAAAATTCCTAAAAACAAAAGGACTTTGCAACTCTGACAGTCTCCGTGTGGTCAACAACAGACACACATTACGCCCATTCTATTTGGGTGGTCAAACCCAATTAGAGATAGTGAGGGCGGGACCTGTAGTCCTACTCGTGTGTACGTTTGAAAGTGGAGGCGGATAGAGAGAGGCAAGTAGCTTGAATAAGGTGATATCGATTTATTAAATCCTGAATCGACTATTAAATATAAAGGTATTTTGCCAGAAATGCTATAATCTCAGGTTAAACCTGACAAATCTATTTCAACAACCACCAAACAGCTAAAACAGCAAATGAGAGCAGGTAAACGTCAACATCATTGAGATGGCAGCTTTCTCACCCGACGGCATGAACACGGACACGCCGTCGGTGCTGAAAGCTGACAGCTCACAGATTCTGATGTGTCGGGTCCATGCTTCGTGTTTACGTCTTTTTTTTTGCTCTAGATTCTGAAACTGCAGCTTTTCTCTCTCTCCAACCAAAATTCACTGAACCAGCAGCAAAAGAAGATCAAAACTACGCTTCACATTTGCTAAACATCGTCATAAGTTCCCTCTTACTTTTCCCGTTTTGCTTTCACCGCGATAAAGGGGGCAGGGATAAAGGGGGCAGGGATAGCTCAGTAGGTAGAGTGGTGGCCCCATGATCGGAAGGTCGGGGGTTCGACTCCACTGAATGGCTACCCTGAGGTACCCCTGAGCAAGGTACCTTCCCTGCACACTGCTCCCCGGGCACTGCATTGGTGGCTGCCCACTGCTTGAATGGGTTAAATGCAGAGGAACTATTTCCCTATGGGGACTTACACACTTTACTTTAAAATCCCACTTCATGCACAGCTCTCCCTCTCTCTCGCTCTCTCTCTCTCTCTCAGTGTACTTCAAGACCAGTTTCCCATCTCAAATCTCTGTTTTCTGCATTATTCGTTTGTTTATTACACACATTGACTGTAGAAAAGATGGACAACGCGACACCACCTCCTACCATTGTGCAAAAATGAAGCCAAAATATCCCGCTTGTGGAGGCTGCCATCTGGCAAATTTGGAGCCAGAGTCTGCGCAGTAGTGACTTGAGGTGGAGCGACTGTGTAACGCTCCCGCCCACACACCCGCTGGACGTGACCGCAAACATGCCCCCCTACACTTTTTACGTAGCTCGGCTGCTCGAGTTTTTTTGTTGGTTTACCGCGACTGACGACTCGTTTAATTAAGGTCAATACAACCATGTCACTGTTATAAAAAAAGACACACAGCTTATCATCTTATAGTTCTAAAATCACTCTGTTGTTAATTTGTTTGCTAGATTAGCTGCTAGCATACACTAGCTACCTAGCTGTTGCTAGCTAGTTAGCGATGCTACACACCTAATACTCTAATAGTCTGTGTTATTGAAGGATTCAGCACTTCTTATGTTTTTTTTTTATCCATTTTTAGACAGCGATGAGATCAGCTGCACACTCCACAGAGTCCCAGAGTTACTGTTAATATCAAAAATATAATGCTGTCCTTTGAGATTTTAACATAAGACTGTGAGTGTAATGGATCCAAAACTGTTTAAATCTTCAGAGCCGTCTACAGCCTGGTAACATGGAAACTTTAAAAAAATCAGCAGAACGTTTCAGTAGTGTAGTCTAATTTGTTCTTTTCATTTAATAATAGTCCATATTATATCAACAGCTACATTCACCCTGGAGAGAAACTAGTGAGGGAGACCATCAGGATCAAGCTGGGTTTCCTGTGTCCAGAGGTTTGGAGAAACTTCTTCCCTTTCTTTCATCACAGCTGTCCTGTGCCTGTGCTACAGTACTTTAATCCATAGTTCCTGATTAATGAGGAGTTACTGAAGTACAAGCTTTTAAAAAAGATGTTACTGTCTTTACAGATGTGGCAAGAGACTGAAAACATGCTGTTGTTTGCACATATTTAATATTCAGCTCTGCACAGGAGCTGCAGCAGGGTGCAGCCTGTTGTTTTTAAAGTATAATACTTGTAATAAAAGTAAATCAAATCAAATCAAATCACTTTTATTGTCACATCACATGTGCAGGTACACTGGTACAGTACATGCGAGTGAAATTCTTGTGTGCGAGCTTCACAAGCAACAGAGGTGTGCAAAAAAATACAATAACATAAAACAAGCAAAATATAAGAATGGCTAAATCTGAGAGTAATAGATATATGTACAATATAAGAGTGTATGCATTACTGGATGTGTCATGGTTCTGGGTTGGTGACCCAGTGTTTTTGATTTTTGTACTCTTATTTTTGATATTATGAATTATGACAGTTTGTGTTTTGGTTTCCCAGTCTTTATTCTGTGCTCCCTCTGTTTTCCGTCATCCCTGCCTGTGTATCCCCTGTAGTGTAGTCAGGTCTCTGTGTTAAGCCCGCGTCTCTGAGTCTGTATTTGTGTTTGTGTTTCCTGTTTTATTTTGAAAGTCCGTGTCTGATCTCAGTGTGTTCAATTTGCGCTTCCTTGTCTCGTCAGTTCTGATTTCCCCCAGCTGTGCTCTCCTTCTGTGTCTCATTCCCCTCGTTACTTCCCAGTGTATTTAAACCCTGTGTTTCTCTGAGTCAGTGTCGCATTGTCCCTCATGCTGTGTGGAGCTCCCTGTGTCTCCCTGTGAGTTTAGTTTGCTTTTGTATAACTTCCCCCTGCTAGCAAATAAAGCTGAGTTCTTTGTGTTTAAACCTCGTGCCTGCATTTTGGGTCCAACTCCTGCCTGCCGCACAGCGATTCATGACAGAACGACGCGACCACAACATGGACCCAGCAGACTTACCTGGGGAGAGCGATCTGATACGAGTCCAACGCCTAGTCGAGTGGATAACCCACACTTCTAATACAAGGGCAAAGATTGTGGGGATAAATGCTATTGAAGCAATCCTCGAAGGAAATTCCTATCTCCGACAGGTCAGAGGATGTTTGGACTTATTGGCCAATTTGAAAGAAGCCCGGGAGGCGGCGCGAGCTCTGGAAATATCGGACTTGGCCCAGCAGCAACAGACAACAGCCACCCTGGAGCAGCCGCGCCAGCCTCACCGGCTGGATGTGGTTTTGCCTGGCCCGTCGGAGCCTTCTGCGGGGAAGAAACGACAATTGCGCCGCCGGTGCACCACCCCACAGCCGGACGTTCGGACTTCTAAATCAGCTCCTGCTGGAAGCTCGGATGAGCCCATCCAGCACTCCGCGGTTCCCACGCCGCCACCTGCCTTGTCCCCTGGGGGTTCTGGAGAGCCCGGCCAGCCCTTCCTCGTGTCTGCTGGGGGTTCTCGAGAGCCCGGCCAGCACTTTTTCGTCTCCGCTGGGGGTTCTGGAGAGCCCGGCCAGCCACCCGTCTCCGCTGGAGGGTCCGAGGGGCCCGGCCAGCCACCCGTCTCCGCTGGAGGGTCCGAGGGGCCCGTTCAGCCATCACCGTCATCGACGCCTGCAGCGGCCTCGTCAGCTGGAGGGCCCGAGGAACCTGTCCAGTCTCTTGCCTCGTCAGCTGGGGGTCCAGGAGGACCCAGCCAGCACGTCTTTATGTCTGCTGACGGTTCTGGCGAGACCGTTCAGCCGCCACCGGCTCCACCACCGCCTGCAGCAGCTTCATCCACGCCGCCTGCAGCAGCTTCATCCACGCCGCCTGGTCCAGCCTCCTTGCCTTCCGCCTCGCCTGGTCCTGCGGTTGACTCGCCACTTCCTCGTCCACACTTTGCACGGCCGGCTCGTCCCCAAGATCTCCTTCGCCTGAGTCGCCGCCGTTGCCGTGCGCACGGTCGGCCCCCTGAGCTGTTTCCACGTCGCCGCCGTTGTTCTGGATGGGACGACATCTTCCACGCATTTCCTGATGAATCCGCAGACTGGGTCTGTGTACTCATCAATGTCATTAGCAGCCACGTGAAACATTTCCCAGTCCGCGTGATCAAAACAGTCCCGCAGCGTAGACTCCGATTGGTCCGACCAACTGTGCACCGCCCTCAGGGTTGGAGCTTCCTGTTTCAGCTTCTGCCTGTAGGCGGGCAGGAGCAGGATGGAGCGGTGATCTGATTGGCCGAATGGAGCGCGGGGGAGGGCTTTGTATGCATCCCGGAAAGAGGTGTAGCAGTGGTCAAGTAGCCTGTCTCCACGAGTGTTGAAATGGATGTGTTGGTGGAGTTTTGGTGAAACTTTCTTCAGGTTTCCCTTATTAAAGTCCCCGGTCGTGATAAACGTCGCCTCTGGGTGTGCGGTTTCCTCACTGCTGATCGCGCTGTACAGTTCCCTGAGTGCTCGGTCAGTGTCGGCTTGTGGGGGAATGTAAACAGTCGTAATAATCACTGCTGTAAATTCCCTCGGTAGCCAGAATGGCCAGCACTTAATCATCAGGTACTCCAGGTCCGGTGAGCAGAAGGATTTGACCGGGTGCACGTTCGCATAATCACACCAGCTGTTGTTGATCATGAAACACACACCACCGCCTCTGCTTTTCCCAGTAAGATCCTGTGACCTGTCCGCGCGGTGCACAGAGAACCCCGGTAGTTGTATTGCGGAGTCCGGTACCTTATCCGATAGCCAGGTTTCTGTAAGGCAGATCACGCAGCAGTCCCGCATCTCTCGCTGGAATGAGATCCGTGCCCGACGCTCGCACAGCTTGTGCTCCCGAGACTGCACATTAGCCAGTAATAAACTGGGCAACGGTGGTCTGTTAGTGCGCCGTCTCAGTCGAACTAGAATGCCAGATCTTCTCCCTCTGCGTCGGCGTTTGCGGCCTCCAGGGCAAGAGAACAAAGGCGTCTCAGGTGAGATGAATGGGGGGTCTGCAAACGGAGGGTCCGTGTTGCAAAACTTGAACTCCGGAAAGTAATGAGAAAGTCAGTCTTTTATGTCCAGTAAGGTTTGTCGGTCGTACACAAGGAGACATGTGCTACTTGTGAAAAAATAAAGGAAAAGGAAAATTAAACACAAAAAACAGCTGTTGCTTGGGGGGAGCTCACGACGAGGCTGCCATACTCGGCACCATCTTACAACAGTAACAGTAATTAGTGACTGAGTAGCCCGGGGCGTTTCTCTTGATTTCTTTAGTAAATTTCTTTAGTAAATTCATTCACCTGCACAGATTAGCTAAACGAACCCTGACAGCCGAGTGCTCATTTTAGCTAGCTAGGTCTGAGGACCTAGCTAAGGATGATAGTTACAGATTAGCTTACAAACACATTTAACTTACCGAAAAAGTTCAGCGGGGCCTCGGGTCCTTCTGGCAGCTAGTCCAGTTTACTGAAGAACACCTCAGGCTGTCAGGTTAAAACACTCGGTCGTGTTTTCGTAGCGTAAACGCTGGCCCTCCTCTCAGAGCCTACGCTCTATCTGCTATTCCCGAACAGATATACGCAAGTTTCTCTGTGACTGCAGCTGCCAGTCAAAGCTGTTATGATGACGTTTCACCCCAATTTAACATCACCGCAGTAGGAATTAGAATCAAACTTATGGGAACAGAGATGCCTTGGACATGATGACCCTTGGACATCAATCAGCATGAGGAGAACTACTGATAACAAAAGAAAGAATCTTTGGAAAAAAATTATCTAAGGAGAATTTATTTATTTTAGTCTGACCCCAGTCCCATCCGCTAACATGGAAGAGGCAGGGTTTATGACCTATACTGCAGCCAGACACCAGGGGTCGATAGAGATGTTTTGGCTTCATTTTTGGGGAGCTGTCGCATCGTCCATGTTTTCTACAGTCAATGATTACGCACAAGTCATGGACAGTGCTGTCGGCCACTGTTTTTTGTTTTGTTTTGTTTTTTTGCCAAAATTGCAAAACACTTAGCAAAACCTCTAACTTTCCTCTGCTTCACTTCAGTAGCATTAGGTAATGGTCATATGTTGATTCAATGTGTTCTTCAGTTTTTGATTCACTGCAGAATATTTTTAAGGCAGTTATATGCTATAAAAAGCCAAAAAATGATAGACTCCAAGCTAAAGCCCAGGGGGGAATTTAATTTAAAAGTGTATATCTGTGAAGGTTCTCAGTCATCCAGGTCATCGTAGTCAAAGGAGCTTGCAAAGAAAAGCGTCTGGACTTCTTTAAGTTACTTGAAGACGTTTCACCTCTCATCCGAGAAGCTTCTTCAGTTCTAAGGTCAAATGGTGGAGAGTCCCAGATATAAACCTAGTGGGAGTATCCCCCCACAGAGGGACAAAAGGACCCCCTGATGATCCTCTAATCGCCTGAGCCAAGGTGTGAAACTGGGTGTGGGTCCCAATCAGCCAGAGTTTCGGGTGTGTTCATTGTGAAACCTGGCCCCACCTTATCATGCGAATTCCTGAGGTCAGATGGCCCAGGATGTGAGTGGGCGTTAAGGCGTCTGGGAAGGGATCTCAAAACTGGATTATAGATGGCAGAGAGTTGGTGTCGTAAACCCCCGCCTCTGTTCAAAGATGGTCGCTCACAGTGGACATAGATGGCTTCTTTCACTCCTCTTTCAAACCATCTGTCCTCTCTGTCCAAAATGTGAACATTGAACTCCTAAGAGCCTGCGCCTTGGATCCACTGTCAGGGGATACAGAGCAGACTTGATTCTACAGAGAGCACAAAATCACCTTTTAAGTGAAAGGATAAGACAGGTCCATTTCACCATAGATGCCCTCCAGATCAAGATCAGCCAGACCCTGCAGGAACTGGAAATCCTTCTACCCTCTCCAATCTTAGAAGAGGTTTACAAGTTTGTGGACAAGGCTCAGCGGGCCCAACACTCTAAAGGAAAAGAAAGACAACGCAGGAAATTTCACACCTTGCTTTCAAAAACACACACTCCTCATCCTGAACCTACACAACCCAGAGATGAAAACACACCTGAAGTCAGTCAGGAGAAATGGGTTAAGAACTTTTCAGACAGGATTCTCACTGAACCTGAAAAGAGAGTATTAGCCAAAGGACTCAATTTTGCCATTTCTCCACAACAGTTGCCCATAGTGGACCTCATCACAGCCACAGAATCTGCCATACGGATTAATAAATTATCACAGACAGAAGCAGAGCAAATCAGGATGAAAGTCTCAGCCACGCTCTCCAGTGCCAAAGTCCCTCCATCCAACCTCACAATACAGGAAAAGAAGGCCGTCGCTTCCCTGAGCAAAGACCACAACATCACTGTTTTACCAGCTGATAAGGGAAGATGCACCGTGGTCCTAAACACTACAGATTACCATACAAAGATCACTTCTCTCCTCAGTGACAACAATACCTACGAAGCCTTAAAGCGAGACCCCACAAGCAGCTACAAAAAGAAAGTTATAGCGTGCCTTCAAGACTTTGAAAAGGACAAAATTATTGACCGCCTTACATATCACCGCCTTTACCCAGGGGATGCCATACCCTGCATCTACGGACTTCTTAAAATCCACAAGGAAGCTGTCCCACTCAGACCCATAGTCAGTAGCATAAACTCAGCCACTTATAACATTGCTAAACACCTTGCTACCATCCTTGCTCCTCTTGTGGGGAACACCCCACACCACATCAAGAACTCCACCGACCTCACTGACAAGGTCCAGAAACTTACCCTGGATCCAGATGAAACCATGGTGTCCTTTGATGTAGTCTCTCTCTTCACTTGCATAGCCCACCACGGAGGCCGTGGAGACTGTCAGAAAACGACTACAAGAAGACAGCTCCTTGGAGGACAGGACCAACTTCACACCCGATCAGATTTGCACACTGTTAGACCTCTGCCTCACCACTACATATTTCAAATACAACGAAGGCTTTTCAGACAAAAACATGGCTGTGCCATGGGCTCCCCCGTGTCACCTATTGTAGCCAACCTTTACATGGAGGAAGTGGAAAGGAAGGCTCTTGGCTCTTTCAAAGGAAGAGTACCCAGCCACTGGTACAGATATGTGGACGACACCTGGGTCAAAATCAAGACACAAGAAGTGGAATCCTTCACTGCGCACATTAACGCTGTGGATAAAAACATCAAGTTCACCAGGGAAGACACAAAGGACAACTGTTTGCCTTTCCTGGACTGCGCTGTGCACATTGAAGAGAACGGCAAACTCAACATCGAAGTTTACCGGAAGCCCACACACACGGACCAGTACCTCCTCTTTGACTCCCATCACCCTTTGGAACACAAACTTGGAGTAATTAGGACCCTACACCACCGGGCAGAACATGTTCCCTCTAAGCCTGAAGGAAAAAAGAAGGAACACACACATGTAAAGGAAGCACTCAAAACGTGCGGCTATCCTAAATGGGCGTTCTTAAAGTCAGCAAAGAGGCACAGAAAAGAAGACCAGACACCAACGAGGGAGGATAAGAAGGACAGACGCAACAACATTGTCATCCCCTATGTAGCCGGTGTATCAGAAAAACTTAGGAGAGTTTTCTCCAAGCATGACATCCCGGTGCATTTCAGACCCAGCAACACGCTCAGACAAAAACTGGTTCACCCGAAAGACAAAACGCCAAAACACAGACTTAACAATGTGGTGTATGCTGTACAGTGCAGCGAGGAATGCCCAGACCTCTACATTGGAGAGACCAAACAGCCACTTCACAAGCGCATGGCACAACACAGAAGAGCCACCTCCACAGGACAAGACTCAGCAGTCCATCTGCATCTTAAGGATAAAGGACACTCTTTCGAGGATGCCAATGTTCACATTTTGAACAGAGAGGACAGATGGTTTGAAAGAGGAGTGAAAGAAGCCATCTATGTCCACTGTGAGCGACCATCTTTGAACAGAGGCGGGGGTTTACAACACCAACTCTCTGCCATCTATAATCCAGTTTTGAGATCCCTTCCCAGACGCCTTAACGCCCACTCACATCCTGGGCCATCTGACCTCAGGAATTCGCATGATAAGGTGGGGCCAGGTTTCACAATGAGCTCACCCGAAACTCTGGCTGATTGGGACCCACACCCAGTTTCACACCTTGGCTCAGGCGATTAGAGGATCATCAGGGGGTCCTTTTGTCCCTCTGTGGGGGGATACTCCCACTAGGTTTATATCTGGGACTCTCCACCATTTGACCTTAGAACTGAAGAAGCTTCTCGGATGAGAGGTGAAACGTCTTCAAGTAACTTAAAGAAGTCCAGACGCTTTTCTTTGCAAGCTCCTTTGACTTAAAAGTGTATACATACAGGGAGTGCAGAATTATTAGGCAAGTTGTATTTTTGAGGAATAATGTTATTATTGAACAACAACCATGTTCTCAATGAACCCAAAAAACTCATTAATATCAAAGCTGAATGTTTTTGGAAGTAGTTTTTAGTTTGTTTTTAGTTTTAGCTATTTTAGGGGGATATCTGTGTGTGCAGGTGACTATTACTGTGCATAATTATTAGGCAACTTAACAAAAAAAATATATACCCATTTCAATTATTTATTTTTACCAGTGAAACCAATATAACATCTCCACATTCACAAATATACATTTCTGACATTCAAAAACAAAACAAAAACAAATCAGCGACCAATATAGCCACCTTTCTTTGCAAGGACACTCAAAAGCCTGCCATCCATGGATTCTGTCAGTGTTTTGATCTGTTCACCATCAACATTGCGTGCAGCAGCAACCACAGCCTGCCAGACACTGTTCAGAGAGGTGTACTGTTTTCCCTCCTTGTAAATCTCACATTTGATGATGGACCACAGGTTCTCAATGGGGTTCAGATCAGGTGAACAAGGAGGCCATGTCATTAGTTTTTCTTCTTTTATACCCTTTCTTGCCAGCCACGCTGTGAAGTACTTGGACGCGTGTGATGGAGCATTGTCCTGCATGAAAATCATGTTTTTCTTGAAGGATGCAGACTTCTTCCTGTACCACTGCTTGAAGAAGGTGTCTTCCAGAAACTGGCAGTAGGACTGGGAGTTGAGCTTGACTCCATTCTCAACCCGAAAAGGCCCCACAAGCTCATCTTTGATGATACCAGCCCAAACCAGTACTCCACACTCAGAAAAATAAAGGTGCCAACTGGAACCAAAAGTGGTTCTTTAGACTGATGCCATAGAAGAACCTTTTTTGGTGCCACAAAGAACCTTTCAAACAATGGTTCTTTGAAGAACCATTTCTTTCAGTGGTTCATTGAAGAACCTTTAAAGGTGCCCAAAAGAACCATCAAGAAATGGTTCTTTGGGGCACCTTTAATGGTTTTTCAAAGAACCTTTTTAAAAATGGTTCTTTAAAGAACCATTTTTAAAAAGGTCCTTCAAATGGTTCTTTAAAAAAACCATTTTAAAGAACCTTTTTTGAGTGGTTCTTTAAAAAACCATTTTAAATCTTTCAAAATAAAATGTATCATAAATTGAATTTGAGTAGGGTAAAATAAATACGAGCACAGCATAGACATATATTAATGGTTTATTGTCATTTTGTAGTTACCAAAAGACAAAAAGGCATTTTAACCCTCAGCACAACATCACTACTAATACATGTCACATATTAGTGTTTTAAACAGTAATAATTAAATATATTTGCTATACTATAAATATATATAAATACTATATCTACAGATAACACAACAATGAATACATGTATTGTTTAATTAATAAAACATCAGAAAGTGATAAAACACATTAGAAATAGCAATAGCTTCATAACAGACCAATAAATCAACACATTTTCATCAGCAGATGTTTGCATGTTCAGTAAAAATATTTCAACAACAAGTTTATGATTAAAATGATCAATGAACTTCAGCCTTACGCTATGTAATGTACGTTTCATGTTGTACTCATGGTCCTTTGTTAGTCCAGTTTAGGATAATGTCTCTGACGTATGTATCATATCAAATATATTTCGTATCAAAACAAGCCCACACCTGCAGTTGTTTCAGTTTTTCACTGGTGTTTCCTGTTAGGTGGTCAACCTCACTCAGGTGGACATCCATATCAGCCAACCAAACTACAAGTTCCTCCCTTTGTGCTTCAAATCCCTCCCACTCTGAGACAAGGAGCTGAAAGAGAGAGAAAAGAGTCAATTATAAAGAAGAGAGAAAAGTGAAACCCTCCTCAGAAGGTCTGACTCGCATACCTGCAGTTGACCTGTGATGGACTCCAGTTTGGCGTTCACGTCATCCCTCGCCGATGCCAGCAGCCGAGTCTGCAGGGTGCCCTGGAAGAGCTGAGCTAATGTTCGACTCCTCCTGGTCAGGCTCTCCAGCTGGATGAGCCGAGGTCTCCCCTCTCGCCGCTGCCTCTGAACACAGAAACACAAATTGCATCTGAAGCAGGAGGTGCAGATTTTTTTTGCTATTCTTTTCTAAATCCAGGCTAGATCACGTGGAGGTATTTGGAAAACTTTTTTGGCCAGCGGACGACTGTTGTCTTGCAGAAAGTCAAATCATTCAAACATATGCGATACACAATCAATTCACAAGAACACATTATAAAAAACAAGTCCAGTTCTTGCCTGATTTCAAATGAATTCTGCATCAAAACAGGGTAAAACGAGTGTTTGCAGCAAATGTGAGCACAAAGCCTCACTTTGTACAAGCCTGCTATTAAAGTTCTCCTCTATGCAGACGACTTTCCTGTTTTCAAGGCACAACTTGGATCTGCTGTACGAATCTTATGGATACACACTAAATGAAACAATAGTGTGCATGACTCCAGATTCTGATCCCTCATCCTTATATGGTCCCAACATAGCAACAGCAATAAAGCAAATGTTGAGGCTTCAAAATACAAAGTCCATAAACCAATGGCTGACATGGGTTTCATCATAAGGGTGATAAATATACAGATTTCAGTCTGTCTTAGAGATTTGATGTTCATTTACCTGCAGATGCCCTATACGTGCCTGCTCTGTGGTTTTCCACAACGTTTTCCACATCACTATTTAATACAGGAAGTAAGTGAACTAAAACAAGTCATCTTTCTTTGTGAGAGGACCATATTAATGAAACAAACCTCAATGACATCATAGGGATCCCTAAATATGCTCCTGCTGCTTCTCTTCCTCGTCATCCTAAGCTTCCTTCTCCTTGTCCTCGCCTTCCATCCAATTGTAATTCAACCTAATTGTGTTTCTCCCCCTCCTCTTCCTCATTTTGTTGGAGCTGTGAACACAATTAATGTGAATCTGGATTAATTTGTGCAAACAAGAAAAATCTACAGCTTTTTGGTCAGAGGTGCTCTTGTGATTTAAGCCGGGTAGATTTATGTGTTGATGCTACCTGCTTCAGCTCTGGCTGCTGAGTGATATTTACACCCTGGCTGGATTACAAACTTTAACCATGTGCTGAACTTTAGCCCAGCGTTGATACCTCTTGTTAGTATAACGACCTCTTCTTAGCTTGTATGTATGATGGTGGATAAATGAAATATACAAAGAAAAGACCGGAGCATAACTTGTCAACTAGTCCGAAAATAAGTTATACAGGAACAGTCAAAGACACGCCTTCTCATGTCACATTTCTATTCATTTCTATATAATTAGAGTTAGAGTTATCTAATCTAATTATTCATTCAAAACACTTATGCATAGCTGTATTTTATACAGCTCATACAGAATTCAAAGTACAGGTTCATGTGAGTATTTAATGTACGGCTCAGATCTACAGAGTTTCTAGAGCAGACACAGAGCTCACGTCACAACAGGCTTCAGGCGCCATTTTAGTGACTTTAACAATATATTAAATTTTAATATCGGTCTAGCTGACATTAGGTTATGTACGCAGCTCGCAATTGAACCACATATTTTAGAAGCCAAAGGTTCAAAATAGTTGGGAGCAGCTTCACTTAATTATAACAGTGGTTTTGTTAGGAAAACAGTTTCTGTATACCGGATACTAAATTGCGCTGACGTCAACGGCTAACGTATCTAGCTAATCGCTACTGTTAGCACAACATTAACAGCAAGCTACAATGACGAGTAACAAAAACAAAACAGTAATAAGGTTTTAATGAAAATGTTTTACCTTTTCCAACAGTCCCAGAATCCAGAGCTTCAAAGTCCAGCAGGTACTGAAGACTGTTATCCGTTTCGCTGTCACCGGCCGTGAGAAAGTGTTTTCTTTCCCCTAAAGGTCAAGGCCCGCCGCTCGCGCACTGTCTGCGCATGCGCATCCCAACGACTGACCCCCTCCGTCCGCTCCCGGGAGGTTATAGTATGACGTGTTCTGACGTCACTCTCTCTCTCTCTCCCTGTATTTATTTGGCTCGAAACACATATTAACAAATTGCTCAGTGATGAACAACTACTCAGATCATTTACCTAAGCAGTGTGCTTTGTCAAAACAAAGTGTGTGTTCATTACACTGACATTCTGTTCTGCAATTGTTATTTACTTGTATTTTATAATTTGACTTACATACTGCTGGGTGGTTTGTAAAGTTTTTACAATAACTAGTATTATCATTATGCTATATTTTCAAAAAATATATAATAATCTCAAAAGTAATGCCTTGGAGTAGAAAATAGTAATACTTTATTAACATTTAAAACTAAAGTACAGTATTTGAATGTGTGTATTGTGTCTACTGTTTGTTAACTCACCATATTCATAATGGGTTTGCAGGGTTAGGGGTGTGTGTGTGTGTGGGGGGGGGGGGGTTGGGTCTTTAGGCTTCCACCCCCCCCCCCCACCCACCCCTGCCACCAGTATATTTTTAAGCAAATATTTCTAACTTTTATTTGAATATTCAGTTTCCTACCATCTTCTCTTAAAGGGTAATTGCCAGGTAACCCGCCCTCCCCCTTCGCACACACATGCACACAAAGAAAACACACAGTATAATTCACAGCCTCGTTATAGTGAATAAATATTTATGCCATTTACACCATCAAACTTAGATTGCTAAGGATGAAGAACCTTTTGTTCTTTAAAGAACCATTTGTAATAGCTGAAGAACCATCCACAAAATAAAAAGGTTCTTTGATGTATGATGGTTCTTTAAAGAACCATGAAGACATCTGAAGAACCATTTAAGAACCATAATTTTTCTGAGTGCACCTCCACCTTGCTGGCGTCTGAGTCGGACTGGAGCTCTCTGCCCTTTACCAATCCAGCCACGGGCCCATCCATCTGGCCCATCAAGACTCACTCTCATTTCATCAGTCCATAAAACCTTAGAAAAACCAGTCTTGAGATATTTCTTGGCCCAGTCTTGACGTTTCAGCTTGTGTGTCTTGTTCAGTGGTGGTCGTCTTTCAGCCTTTCTTACCTTGGCCATGTCTCTGAGTATTGCACACCTTGTGCTTTTGGGCACTCCAGTGATGTTGCAGCTCTGAAATATGGCCAAACTGGTGGCAAGTGGCATCTTGGCAGCTGCACACTTGACTTTTCTCAGTTCATGGGCAGTTATTTTGCGCCTTGGTTTTTCCACACGCTTCTTGCGACGCTGTTGACTATTTTGAATGAAACGCTTGATTGTTCGATGATCACGCTTCAGAAGCTTTGCAGTTTTGAGACTGCTGCATCCCTCTGCAAGATATCTCACTATTTTTGACTTTTCTGAGCCTGTCAAGTCCTTCTTTTGACCCATTTTGCCAAAGGAAAGGACGTTGCCTAATAATTATGCACACTTGATATAGGGTGTTGATGTCATTAGACCACACCCCTTCTCATTACAGAGATGCACATCACCTAATATGCTTAATTGGTAGTAGGCTTTCGAGCCTATACAGCTTGGAGTAAGACAACATGCATGAAGAGGATGATGTGGACAAAATACTCATTTGCCTAATAATTCTGCACTCCCTGTATTGAAGAAAGTGGCTTGACCAGTTTCCCTGGCTAAGATACAGTAAATCTGACAACATGATGCACTGCATTTACTGTTGTGAGTGTGGAAAGATCATGGCTGGCAATACTGCATTTGTGACTGGCGCTAGTATGTTTCGAACTGAAACACACAATTAAAGCACACATTATATGCCGCGATAAATGCACTGCCCAAAGGTCCCCTGTGCTGTGGCAAAAAGTTAGTCTAGAGCCCTGCCTTCACGATAGCCAACTAAGGGAACAACACTCTCCAGGAGTTAGGCGTATGGATATATAAGTCTTCCATAAAGGGGAGATTGCATGAAATTAAATCCAGAGGTTTAACTGCAATGTGCAAGCCACTAATATGCCTCAAGAATAGAAAAACATGGAAAAACATACTTTTAACAGATAAAACCAAGATCAACCTCTATCAGAATGACAGCGAGAAAAAAGAAGGGAGAAGGCATGGAACATGATCCAAAGCATACTACATCATCTGTAAAACACAGCAAAGGCAGTGTGATGGCTCGGGCATCCATAGCTGCCAGTGGCAGTGGAACACTAGTGTTTATTGATGATGTGGCACAGGACAGAAGCTTCATAATGGACACACATTTTAAATGGGAGACAGGTCTGGACTGCAGTCAGGCCACTCTAGTACCTGCACTCTTTTGCTACAAAGCCACACTGTTGTAACACATGCAGAACGTGGCTTCACATTGTCCTGCTGAAATAAGAAGGCAGGTCTGTGAAAAATGTATTGCTTGGATGGCAGCATATGTTTCTCCCAAACCTGTATGTACCTTACAGCAGCGGTCCCCAACCCCCGGGCCTCGGACCGGTACCGGTCCGTGAGTCGTTTGGTACCGGGCCGCGAGAGTGAGGCTCAGGTGTGAAATGTATAGTTTTCAGGGTTTTTATCGGTTTTGAGCGTTATTTTGTTATCGTTTTTATCGTTTACTCGGTTTTCCTTGGTCTTTTCACGTGTGTTATGAATAAATTTTCTTTTTTTTGGTACCGGTACTAGTTTTATTTTGTTGTATTTATCCGCGACACCTTAAAGGCCGGTCCATGAAAATATTGTCGGGCATAAACCAGTCCGTGGCACAAAAAAGGTTGGGGACCGCTGCCTTACAGCATTAATGGTGCCTTCACAGATGTGCAAGTTACCCATGCCATGGGCACTAACACACCCCCAATACCATCTCAGATGCTGGCTTTTAAACTTGCGTTGATAACAATCCGGGTGGCCCATTTACCCTTTGGTTCAGAGGCCACAACATCTATGAGTTCCAAAAACAATTGGAAATGTGGACTTGTCAGACCACAGCACACATTTACATTGCATCAGTCCATCTCGGATGAGTTCAGGCCCAGAGAAGCTGGCAGTGTTTCTGGGTGTTGTTGATATATGGCTTTTGCTTTGCATGGTAGAGTTTTAACTTGCACTTGCACTGTAGATGTAGCGATGAACTGGATTAACTGACAATGGTTTTCTGAAGTATTCCTTAGCCCATGTGGTAACATCCTTTACAGAGTGATGTCGGTTTTTAATGCACCTAAGGGATCAAAGGTCACGGGCATCCAGTGTTGGTATTCGGCTTTGCATCTTGCGTGCAGAGATTTCTTCACATTCTCTGGATCTTTTGATTATATTATGGACAGTTGATCATGAAATCCCTAGATTCTTTGCAATTGTTCGTTGAGAAACATTGTTCTTAAACTGCTGAATTTGTCCACTCAGTTGTTCACAAAATGGTGAACCTCACCCCATACTTGCTTGTGAACACCTGAGACTATTGGGGATGCTCCTTTTATACCATGACAATTAAGCTGTTCACCTGTGGAATGTTCAAAACAGGTGTTTTTTGAACATTCCTCAACTTTCCCAGTCTTTTGCTGCCCCTGTCCCAGCTTTTTTGGAACAGGTTGAAGGCATCAAATTCAAAATAACACAAAACAATAATAAAGTTTGTCAGTTTGAAGACAGATATCTTGTCTTTCTAGTGTATTCAATTGAATATACGTTAGAAAGGACCACTGTGTTCTGTTTTTATTTACTTTTTTTTTTTTTTTTTTTGCCTGTCCCGTTTGGTTCTTTTGCCATCAGAATTATTGCCTAAAGGCGAGGAAAGATGCCCAACGGATTTACTTTACCAAATTGACCATCCCAGCCTTGCCGTAATGGTCTATTTGATTCACCTTTTATTGTTTATTTATTTATTTATTTTTAATTTTCACTTGCTAGATACGGGACAGACTTGAATGAGGAAAAGAAAAGGGAGAAAGGAAGAGGGGGAAAAAAACAGCGGAGAAGAGGGACGGGGATAAAGGGCAAAAAAACAAAAACCAACTAAATAAGCAGACACAAAAAAAATACATATATCAATCACCTGGATCACCTGTTGAGAAAGAAAAAAGAAAACAAGCAGAAGGAAACGAGAGCAATACAATAAACAACATCACGATGATATATGGGAATATAACAGTAAATACTAAATATTAAACATTATTGTGCAGCACGTAAGATTGACAACGCACAGTGTGCTTTGAGGTAGGAGCCAAAAAGGGTGTAGTTTGTGTGTGTGAGCACCTATGTGTACACCTGTGAGCATGAACGCGTTTGTTTTTAAAAGGTTCCTTCATGTAATGATCTGCTAGAGGGTGTGGGGGGCCACAGCCCCGTCCTCCAGGGCATGAAGCAGGAATGGAGGAGATCAAGACTCCAGACATCCAGAGGCCCTCAGAACACAAGAGACCAAGGAAGACCAACAGAGGGGCAGCCGCGCCACTATCCCAGAAGGAGCTGAGGAGAGTCCCAGATGAGGGGTCACCCAGCAGCCGCGGAGCAGAAGCCAGGGGGGGTTGCAGTGACGTGCCCGTGAGCTCTGCCGGCAGCCAGCTGCGCCAGAGTGACCGAGCCCCAGGACAAGAGGCCGAGGGCACCCCACCCCCAAAGTGGCCCGAGCGAGCCCCAGGCTCCAGGCCCCGATAAGCAGCCACCAAGGAGTGAGCCAGTATGTACCTGGGCGCCCACCCCCCGGACACAAAGAACCACCAACGCACCGATGCCGATGTCTGAAGGCGTCTGCCACTGGCAGGGGAAGTGGTGGGGGGAGATAGGCCTCCATACCTTAGAGGGCCTGAGATGTCCCCAGAGAGGTGGCGTCTGATACCCAACCTGACATATAGACACAGACATACAGGCACACACAGATACAAACATCCATTCCCACCCTCATGCTCTCATATGCAATTACTCAACACTCACCCAACGTGGAGACAGACATAGAGAGACACTGTACACACAATCACACTCCCCAAGCGTACTCTACGAACCGGGTCTAGGTACCTTTGCCCCTGGAGGGGGAAACTGCACCCAGACCCAGGTGGTGTTACCCTTTTTCCCTGCGGTGGGGAGAAGCAGACCGCCCCTACTCCGCAGCAGCAGGGAGGCCCCACACTCCAGACCCCAGTCGGATGGCCAACTCCTCCTCCCGGCCCCCCGCTCCAGCAGGTCGCAGAGAACGGGGGTGTGAGAAGACTCCAAAACCTCCCTCCGCCCGCTCATATGTAGTGTTGATGCATTTATTTACATTTTACACAATGTCCCAACTTCATTGGGAATTGGGGTTGCACTTGACTTCCAGGTATAAACTCTCAAATGCAGACCTTAAAGCAGATAACTCATAAGCTGGAGAGGAAATTGTGTATTACAAATTTAGAAGACCATCAATTAGCCTGGAGAAATAGTTTGCTGCTTTATTAAAAAAAAAAAAAGCCCTGTGTATCTTGCTGCTTTCTATCTGACCGTGTCTTTTGGGGCACTGGTTTCACAGAACAAATGTTAAGGGAAGACGAAAACAGGAGGGAGATTTGTGAATAAAACCATCAAATGAGCGCTTAAATAGATGGATAATACACTATCATCATCAAAAGGAAAATAAAGAAACGTAAAATATAATATGTCAACAAATTTGTCTCTCTGGCCATGTCATGTCCCTCCATCAGCTGCACCGATTTTACTGGTTCCACAAGAAAAAGGGACAATACTACACATCCACAAAGGAAACCAGTAGGTTGGGGCTGCAACTACAGCTTTTTTTATTATGAAATCTAACTGTGATGCTAACATGTTTCCAGTGTCATGTTACAGTTGTGCTGAGTTTGAATCAGTGAATAGTTGTTTGCTGCCATCTTTTTCTTGTGTGTCTGCTGTCTCTGATCTCTCTGTTTGATCTTCTCTGATGTCTCCAGACTCTGTCAGGCTGCTGAATGGTTCCAGTCTGTGTTCAGGCAGACTGGAGGTGAAGTCTAACCAGAGCTGGTCCTCAGTGTGTGAAGCTGACTTTGACCAGCAGGATGCAGAGGTGGTCTGCAGGGAGCTCGGCTGTGGGCCTCCTTCGGTCCTCCAGGGGGCGCTCTATGGAGAAGTGGAGGCTCCAGTGTGGAGCAAAGAGTTCCAGTGTGGAGGCCATGAGTCTGCTCTCCTGGACTGTAGAAGCTCAGCCTCAGCTAGAAACAGCTGCTCACCTGGCAAAGCTGTTGGACTCACCTGCTCAGGTAGAAGAGGAGCTGCAGCTTTGATCTGGCTCAAACTCACTTTATTTGTATATTGATGACTCTGCTTTCTGTTCAGAGTCTGATGATGTCAGGCTGGTAGGAGGACCCAGTCGCTGTGCAGGTACACTGGAGTTAAAACATCTTAGAGAATGGAGACCAATGGGGTACTCTCATGATTCCTGGACCCTGAAAGAAGCAGCTGTTGTGTGTGAACAACTGGACTGTGGCTCAGCTGTTTCTATAGAAGCGGCACATTCCTCATACAAATTTGTGTGGTTGATCAGGTCTTCCTGTATTGTGTCCAAAACTCCTCTGTCCAATAGGGATTGTGCAATATCAGATCAGCTTGACTACATCCTGAAACTCACCTGCTCAGGTAATTATGTTGAAGATATTATCCATGACTGTGTGCTCTCTTTGTTGTAGACTTTGACTTTCTGTTCCTTTAAAAATGCACATTGGTGTTCTGGTATATCTTATCTGACTATCCAGAGTTGAGAGTTTTTAGGACATCATAAAGTAATAAATCATCTGCATAGCAGTGAAAATGTACGCTATGCCTTCTGATGATACTGCCTAAGGGAAGCATGTATAATGTAAACAGAATTGGTCCTAGCACTGAACTCCACTGGAACTCCATAATTAAACTTAGTGTATGAAGAGGACTCTCCATCTAATTCAATTCAATTCAATTCAATTCAATTTTATTTATATAGCGCCAAATCACAACGAAAGTCCCCTCAAAGCGCTTCATAGGTACAGAGGAAAACCCAACAATCATATGACCCCCTATGAGCAAGCACTTTGGCGACAGTGGGAAGGAAAAACTCCCTTTTAACAGAAAGAAACCTCCGGCAGAACCAGGCTCAGGGAGGGGTGGGGCCATCTACTGCGACCGGTTGGGGTGAGAGAAGGAAGACAGGATAAAGACATGCTGTGGAAGAGAGACAGAGGTTAATAACAGATATGATTCAATGCAGAGAGGCCTGTTAACACATACTGAGTGAGAAAGGTGACTGGAAAAGAAAAACTCAATGCATCATGGGAATCCCCGGCAGCCTACGTCTATTGCAGCATAACTAAGGGAGGATTCAGGGTCACCTGGTCCAGCCCTAACTATATGCTTTAGCAAAAAGGAAAGTTTGAAGCCTAATCTTAAAAGTAGAGATAGTGTCTGTCTCCCGAATCCAAACTGGAAGCTGGTTCCACAGAAGAGGGGCCTGAAAACTGAAGGCCCTCCCTCCCATTCTACTTTTAAGATATACAATTTTTATTCGTTATCAAGAATAGCATAAAACATAACAACCAAAAAGAAAAGAAGAAAGGAAAAAAAAAAAAAACAACAAACAACCCCCCCCCCCCCAAAAAAAAAAAAAAAAAAACACATCCACACAGACACACAAAAAAACATATTTTCACTCAATTACCCACAGATATAGGAAGAGAAAAAGATAAACTCCAAGAATGAATTGTCCTTTACACTTGCTTCCTATTTAACTGAGAACATCTTAATCGCAACCACCCCCCCTCAACAGTTGGGACAAATCATTTGGCAAATAAGAAAGCAAAGGGGACCAAACATTGAGAAAGAGACCCTCATTTCCTCCTAAAATAGCAGCAGTTCTTTCGTGAGGAATAACTTTAAATAATTCTCTGTACCACAACGTCACAGAGGGAGGTTTATCCTTAACCCAATTAATGAGAATACATTTCCTAGCTACCAGCAATAGTTTGTGACATAATTTGCGCTGCAAGTGATTCAATGTTAATGCTTTTGAGGGTAGGCCAAGAAGAAAGTACCCGGGGTCCCTTTGAATCAGGTTGTTAAAAATATTACTTAGTTCTTGAGATATGAAGCTCCAAAATCTTTTGATTAATTTACATTCCCAAAAGTAATGAAAAAAAGTGCCAGTTTCTTTTTGACATTTACTACAAAGATGGGAAATATGAGGTGCAATCTTATGCAAGACATTAGGAGCTATATAAAGGCGATGTATGATTTTGTATTGGGTTTCTCGCAAGTGGTTACAAGTAAAAGTGGAACTACTCATGTTAATGGCTCCTTTCCACTCCTCTTCGGTATATTGATTATTAAGATCTCTCTCCCATTTATAAATAGCGCTCAGTGTGTTGCTACTAAGAGTATATAGGAGAGAGTAAAAAGCTGAGATAAAATGAGTTCTGTCTTTTTGCTTAATAAAAAATGTCTCAATATCATCATATATAACTATTTCTGAAGACTGTGGAATTCTAGAATGAACGAAGTTACGAACCTGGAGAAAGCCAAAAAAGTGGTCTCTAGGAATATTAAAATTTGACTGCAATTGCTCAAAGTTCATCAGTGTGTTGTTTTGATACAAATCGCCAATTACCCTTAATCCCTTTTTGTGCCACTTATCGAACATGCTACAAGGCATTCCTGGAACAAAATCTTTGTTTCTCAGTAAAGGAGTCAAGAATGAAGTGCAATCTTCTCTACCCAACCTTTTACGCATTTCCCCCCAGACCCTTATTGTATTATAAATGATTGGGTTATTCTTAATCCCCATTTTTAATATTGTTTTTTTGTCACAGACAGCTAAGCTCCAAAGGGAATAAGGTAAAGTGGACCAAGAGTCTAGGTGAGAATGAGAATTTAGATAAGCATGTAGCCACTCCCATAAGACCCGGCTATGACATGCCCAATTATAAAAAATTAAATTTGGTAAGCCTAAGCCTCCCCTATCTATAGGCAGTTGTAGAGTTCCAATCCTTAATCTAGGTTTCTTGCCACACCAGATAAATTTTGAAAAGGCTTTTTCTATATCACAAGAAACTTTCTGAGTGATCAATAAAGGTAGCATTTGTAGGGGATGTAATAAACGCGGGAGAATACTCATTTTGATTAAGTTCACACGCCCCATAAGAGAAAGCGGCAGTTTTTGCCATCTATCTAAATCTTTTTTGATTTTTATTATGACTGGTGATAAGTTCAGTTTCCATAAATCTTTAAGAACTGGTGGAATGTTTAGCCCAAGGTATGAAAAGCCGCTGGGGGACCATTGAAAGGGATTAGAGATATCTGGCAAAGAGTTAATCTGATCACCCAGCGGCATAACTTCTGATTTCCCAAAATTAATTCTGTAACCAGAGAATGAGCTGAACTCATGTATGGTAGACATAATAGCTGGTATTGATTGTTCTGGTTTTGATAAGAACAGCAGAATATCGTCAGCGTACAATGCTATCTTATGATTTGTTCCACCCACTGTTATACCATGCACATCTTGGTGCTGGCGAATAGCCTCAGCTAGAGGTTCAAGTGCTAATGCAAAGAGGAGAGGGGACAGGGGACAGCCTTGCCTCGTACCTCTTTGCAATGGAAACGCTGATGATTGTATACCATTAGTTATGACACAAGCTTCTGGAAATTTGTAGATAGTTTTAATCCATGCAATAAAACCCTCGCCTAAGCCAGATCTCTCTAATACATTAAATAGATATGTCCACTCGATTCTGTCAAATGCCTTTTCGGCATCTAAAGATATAACATAGGCTTTATGATTTGTCTGATTCGAGTATTGTATAATATTTAATAGTCGTCTAATATTTGTAGATGAGAAACGATTTTGGATAAAGCCTGTTTGATCAGGGTTTATGAGCAGTGGGAGAATGCCCTCAAGCCTCCTTACTAATAGCTTGGAGAGTAATTTAGCATCAACATTGATGAGACTGATCGGTCTGTATGATTCACACCTATCTGGAGATTTATTTTTCTTTAGAATTAACAAAATATTAGCCTGTCTGAGTGTTGGGGGCAATTGTTCATTCTTAAAAGAGTCTAAAAACATATCAGTCAATGGTCCTACAAGAAGGTGACTTAGTTTTTTATAAAACTCTGGGCAGAAACCATCAGGCCCTGGTGCTTTTCCTCCTTTAAGGGAGTTAATAGCAAGGCGCACTTCCTCCTCTGTCACAGGGTTATTTAACTCTTTCCTGTGACTTTCTGATAACGATACAACAGGCACCTTCTCTAGAAATTCCCGCATCTTCCCATCTGTATTACTACACTCTGATGAGTATAAGTGTATATAAAACTGCTTCATAATTCGATTAATATCCATTGTTTTATAATGCTTAACATGTTTATTATCAAACAGTGATTGTATAACATTTGTATCTGTCCTACCTTTTGCTATTTTTGCTAAGAGACGGCCAGGTTTATTCCCAGATTCATATAATTTATGCTTAGCAAAGAAAATTGCTGCCTTTGCTCTTTTAGTCAGTAATTGATTTAAAGCTGAGCGGGCTGCTTCTAACTTCTTAAGTATAGTTTTGGACCTGGAGATTTTAAACTGCACTTCTAGTTTTTGTATTATGTACTCTAAATCGAGTTGTTCTTTCATTGACGCCTTTTTCTGCGCTATAGTGTATGAGATAATACTACCCCTAAGATAGGCTTTAGCAGTTTCCCACAATAAAGATGGGCTTACATCTTCCGTTTTATTAGTGGTCATAAAAACATTCCACTCTTTAGTGATATATTCAATAAATAAGGGGTCACTCAATAAATGAGGATTCATCCTCCATTGGCGGGAATTTGGCTCAAAATAAGGTGGGTGAATATTTATACTTACTACTGAATGATCAGATAATGGACAAGACCTTATTGAGCACTCTTCCATCCTATCCAACACCGTCCTGGATGACAGGAGCAAATCTATTCTTGAGAAACTCTGGTGGGGGCAAGAAAAAAAAGTGAAGTCCCTATCTGTGGGGTGAGCTACTCGCCAGGAATCAAAAATTTCTAGATCAGAACAGAACTCTTTCAATCTAATGCTTCTTGGCGACAATTCACTCCCTGGTGGAGATTTATCAACCCTAGGATCAGGAACACAATTAAAATCACCTCCCAACACCAAATATGGGGAAGCTATGGCTGAAACATGGGTTAAGAGATTTGGGAAAAAAAGAGACATCTTCTGAATTTGGACCATAAACACATCCTATAGAAACAGATTCTCTAAATAAGAAACCAGATATAAGAATGTAGCGTCCTTCCTTATCTTTTATGACTTTTTCTATGGTTAGTGGCAACTTGCTATGGATAAGGATGGCTACTCCTCTGCTTTTTGTGTTATATGATGAGTAAAAAACTTGGCCAACCCAATTTCTTTTTAGTTTTGAGTGTTCCAAATCATTTAAATGAGTTTCTGAAAGTAAGGCAATTTGTGTTTTTTCCTTTTTCAAGAATGAAAGAAGTTTTTGTCTTTTAACAACATTATTCAGCCCTTTAACATTTAAAGAAATTATTTTAAGGTCAGTCATATCAGCTCAATCTCTTTTGTTATAGTTTCTTTTCCCCCTCTATTATAACATGATGTGTGGGAAACCATTTCTCGGAGTGCGCTACTGTAATTAAGCAAACAGATGTTTCCATAGAAGGGAATGCGGGTAATTTTAGATACATTATATAGACACAAACATGAAAAAATAAATAAATAAATAAACAACAGAAACAATAACCACGCATATTAATGATAAAAAAAAAATAAATAAATAAAAAAAAAAGGAAAAAAAACAACCCCTAAAATCCCCCTTCCCTCCCCCCACAAAAACGATCCTACGATCCATCAAAAAAGAAAACTTTGTCTCGTGAAACCGAGCAAAAGTCACTGACAGAGAGGCAAAAAGGAAAGAAAAAGAAACAAAACTTCCTCTCCAAACTCCCGCATGCCACCGAGAGAACCAGCCAACCTCATTTATATTTCTGAGTTAAACATGTTTTACTTTATAAAGTTTGTAAGAAAAAACAAATAAGAAGGGACGGGACAGTTAAATCATTCCTTAATAAGTGTACAACTTCCAGTTCCAATATACCTTAACATGGACTGGGTATCCTTAAATTAAGAGTATGTCTAATATTTAAGTGCCATAATAGAACTAATCATATTCTATCAATTGCTGTCGGTGTTCAATTTAACTCAAATTGTTCAAAAAAGCAAGAGCATCTTCAGATTTACGGAAGGAGTAATTGTTCCCTCCGTGAGAAAAGTTAAGTGTAGCAGGATAGCGCATATAAAAGCGCATATTTTTCTGGATAAGTTTTTGGCACACTCCGTTAAACGCACGTCGCATCTCTTTTACTCCTGTTGCCAAATCTTGTCGAATATGAATGATCTGTCCATCATAAGTCAGGGGGCCATTATCTTTAGCTGCAGTGAGGATCCTAATCTTGTCTACCGGATTATGCACCTTAATAATCATTGCACGAGGGTGATTAGGTCTTGATAATCCAATGGACCGATGGGCTCTGTCGATTTTGATTTTCCCCTGTTTAGTTTGAATACTCAACAAAGTCGGTAGCCAGCCTTCGAGGAATTTCACCGGTTCACGACCTTCAGCGCCTTCCTTTAAGTTCAGAATTACAATGTTGTCTCTTCGGCTCCGGCCCTCCAAGTCTAGACATTTTTCCATAAGAGTATTCACTTTAGTCTCCATATCAGCCAGTCTAGTTTCCATACCTGACAGCGAGTCTTCTGCAGTTGAAATGCGATTCTCCGTGTCAGAGATCCGTTGATAATTTAATTCCAGTTGTGCCGATATACTTTTTAGTGATAATGAGAGCTCGTCGAATTTATTCTCCATCATAGTAGATATTTTGTCCACGACTGTCTTTGATATTTCCGCAGCGAGCGCGTCGGTGTCCACAGGTGTACTTGGAGTGGTAGCTGTGCTCGTCGACATACCCTCTTTCGCTTCTGATTCTTCAGGAGATTTGTTGGATGCAGATTTTGCAGCTCTTCTAGGAGGCATTTTAACAGACTCTTGTTTAAAGTTTTTATCCCTCAAGGATGTTCAGAACGTATCGATAATAAAGCAGGATATGCTCAGTAGCGGCGGGAGCTCAGGAAGACCTCCGCTCAGTCTGACACCATCACGTGACCGACATTCTACTTCTAAATATTCTAGGAACAACAAGTAGGCCTGCAGTGGGAGAGCGAAGTGCTCTAATAGGGTGATATGGTACTACAAGGTAATTAAGATAAGATGGGGCCTGATTATTTAAGACCTTGTATGTGAGGAGCAGGATTTTGAATTCAATTCTGGATTTAACAGGAAGCCAGTGAAGGGAAGCCAAAACAGGAGAAATATGCTCTCTCTTTCTAGTCCCTGTCAGTACTCTTGCTGCAGCATTTTGGATTAGCTGAAGGCTTTTCAGCGAGTTTTTAGGACATCCTGATAATAAAGAATTACAGTAGTCCAGCCTGGAAGTAATAAATGCATGAACTAGTTTTTCAGCGTCACTAAGAGACAGGATATTTCTAACTTTAGAGATGTTGCGGAAATGGAAGAAAGCAGTCTTACATATTTGTTTAATATGTGCGTTGAAGGACATATCCTGGTCAAAAATGACTCCTAGGTTCCTCACAGCGTTACTGGAGGCCAAGGTAATGCCATCCAGAGTAAGAATCTGGTTAGATACCATATTTCTATGGCCGAGTACAATAACCTCAGTTTTATCTGAATTAAGAAGCAGAAAGTTAGCGGCCATCCAGGTCTTTATGTCTTTAAGACATTCCTGCAGTTAACTAATTGGTGTGTGTTATCTGGCTTCATAGATTGATAGAGCTGGGTGTCATCTGCATAGCAGTGAAAAATTATGCTATGTCTTCTAATGATGCTGCCTAAGGGAAGCATGTATAATGTAAACAGAATTGGTCCTAGCACCGAACCCTGTGGAACACCATAACTGACCTTAGTGTGTGAAGAGGACTCTGCATTTACATGTACAACTTGGAGTCTATTAGATAGATATGATACAAACCACTGCAGTACAGTACCTGTAATACCTACAGCATGTTCTAATCGCTCTAATAGGATATTATGATCGACAGTATCGAACGCTGCACTGAGGTCTAGCAGGACAAGCACAGAGATGAGTCCACTGTCTGAGGCCATAAGAAGATCATTTGTAACCTTCACTAAAGCTGTTTCTGTGCTGTGATGAGCTCTGAAACCTGAGTGAAACTCTTCAAATAAGCCATTCCTCTGCAGATGATCTGTTAGCTGTTTGACAACTACTCTTTCAAGGATTTTTGATATGAAAGGAAGGTTGGAGATTGGCCTATAATTAGCTAAGACTGCTGGGTCTAGAGATGGATTTTTGAGTAGAGGTTTAACTACAGCCAACTTGAAGGCCTGTGGAACATAGCCGATTATTAGAGATGAGTTGAACATATTTAAGATTGAAGCATTAATTAATGGCAGGACTTCTTTGAGCAGTTTTATAGGAATGGGGTCTAAAAGACACGTTGATGGTTTGGAGAAAGTAATTATTGAAGTTAACTCAGAAAGATCAATTGGAGAAAAAGAGTCTAACTTAACATCAATGGTACTAAGAGTAGCTGTAGATAATATTACATCTGTGGGATGATTATTGGTAATTTTTTTCTCTAATGATAAGAATTTTATTTGTGAAGAAGTTCATGAAGTCATTACTAATTAGTGTTAAAGGGATGGTTGGCTCAACAGAGCTCTGACTTTTTGTCAGCCTGGCTACAGTGCTGAAGACAAACCTGGGGTTGTTCTTATTTTCTTCAATCAGTGACGAATAGTAAGATGTTCTGGCTTTGCGGAGGGCTTTCTTATAAAGCAGCAAACTATTTCTCCAGGCTAAATGATGATCCTCTAAATTTGTGACACGCCATTTCCTCTCCAGCTTACGAGTGATCTGCTTTAGGGTACGTGTTTGAGAATTATACCACGGAGTCAGGTACTTCGGATTTGAGACCTTAGTTTTCACAGGAGCTACAGTATCCAGAGTCGTACGTAGTGAGGAGGTAAAATTATTAACAAGATAATCGACCTCTGTTGGGGTAGCGTTCAGATAGCTGCTCTGCTCTATGTTGGTACAGGTCATTGAAGATGATAACAGTGGGTGGATTATATTCTTAAACTTAGTTACAGCGCTTTCAGAAAGACATCTACTGTGATGAAGTCTACTCTCCACTGCTGTGTAATCAATTACTGTAAATGTAAATGTTATCAGGAAATGATCAGACAGGAGAGGGTTTTCAGGAAACACTGTTAAATGTTCAGTTTCTATGCCATATGTTAAAACAAGATCTAGAGTGTGATTAAAGTGGTGGGTGGGTTCTTTTACATTTTGAGAGAAGCCAATTGAGTCTAATAACAGATTAAATGCCATGTTGAGGCTGTCATTTTTAGCATCTACATGGATGTTAAAATCACCCACAATAATTATTTTATCTGAGCTGAGCACTAAATCAGATAAAAAGTCTGAGAAATCAGACAGAAACTCTGTGTAAGGCCCAGGTGGACGATATATGATAACAAGTAAGACTGGTTTCTGAGTTTTACAGCTGGGGTGGACAAGGCTAAGCATCAGGCTTTCAAATGAATTAAAAGTCTGTCTTGGTCTTTCGTTAATTAATAGGCTGGTGTGAAAAATTGCTGCCACACCGCCCCCTCGGCCTGCGCTTCGAGGTTTCTGGTAGTTAGAATGACTCGGGGGTGTTGATTCATTTAAACTAACATAATCATCCGGCTGCAACCAGGTTTCTGTAAGGCAGAGTAAATCGATTTGATGATCAATTATTAAGTCATGTACTATCTACATGAACAAACTGGAGTCTATTAGATAGATATGATACAAATCACTGGAGTGCAGTACCTGTAATACCAACAGCATGCTCTAATCACTCTAATAGAATATTATGGTCAACAGTAACCTTGTAACCTTCACTAAACCATTCCCTAAATAAACACAAAAAACCCTGTGAGGTTAACAGTCCCAAAGTCAGACTGCGCATCCAGCAGAGGTGTCAAAACAGTCACACGTTTTGACACCTGACGTTCAGCTTGTTGTGTTTGTGGATATATGACTGACTTTAATTATCCATAAAATCATCAGATTCTCTGTAAGATTAAGGCCAACTGTTGAACGGTGTATATTTTAAAGGCTTTAAAACCAAGTTAACGCAGAAAGTACAAACATCACTAATGTCACATAAATTTGCTGACATGTGGCCAACAGTAATGTTTTAATGTTCTTCGTTATTTAACATTTGCACATAAATAAGTGACATAATATTCGGTACTTAATTTTGAAAGTTTACTCTTCGGCCGCTCTGCTTCAGCTGTCTGCCATTTTTTCCGCAAAATTATCCACACCCACCACCACCGCGCTATGAAGTCCAGGATATGTTGGGCCATGAAGTGGCCTAAATATATCAACAAATACTTTTGAAAAATATATTAAAAGCTTTCAGGCGACGTTGGATGGCTGGTGTTTATCCTTTGATACGCAAGATGCAAGGCGTGCCATCATTAACTATTAAAAAGGTTTGGTGATGAAATATCTGGTTTGAAATACAGAATGGGAGGAAAGGAAAGCATTCATCTCTATAAGCTTGGTCTAGTAATCGAGAATTAATTTTTCAGAGTTGGGGAAAGGCTTAATTAATTAGCTGTGCATGATGATATGAAACATCCAGTGATTCCTCATGTCTCTACTTTCATTCTACATCACATTCATAAGTAATTAGGATACTGTGGGAGCACAAAGAGTGGATGATAAATGATTACAAACCCTTTTGTGTGAGGTAGAAGGTAGAAAAACATGTAGCATTGTTGCAGGAATGACAGTGGTGGTCAAAGAACAAGAAAAGTTTTGATGTTCGAGATATTGTCATCGTGGCAGACTCCACTACTCCTTGTGGATCCTGGTTGGTAGTGTGGGTGGGAGTGGCACTTTTTTTGGCACTTAAAAAAATTGAATTGAATAAAAATGGAAGATAGAAGGAGTTGGAACAGTACGAGTCCCATCACCCCCTGGCTCTATTCTAGCTGTGCACTGCCTAGTGGGAACTACTCAGAAGATGAGAGATTCAGACCGTCTCTTTTTGGGTACTGGGTTCATAGAACAATATTCAAGGCAAGACAAAGATAGGAAGGAGAATTGGGAATAAAACCATCAAATGAGCATTTACACAGACAGACAATACACCATCACCACCAAAAGGAAAATAAAGAAACATAAAATATAATATGTCAACAAATTTGTCTCTCTGGCCATGTTATGTCCCTGCATCAGCTGCACCAATTTTACTGGTTCCACAAGAAAAAGGGACAATACTACACATCCACAAAGGGAACCAGTAGGCTGGGCCTGCAACTACAGCTGTTTTATTATGAAATCTAACTGTTATGCTAACATGTCTCCAGTGTGTGCTGTTATAAAGATGTGTTCTGTTGTTAATGGGGGTGACCGTGGTTCAGGGGGTTGGGAAGCTTCTCTTGTAACCGGAAGGTTGTCGGTTTGATCCCCAGCTCTGTCTGTACTGGTTGTTGTGTCCTTGGGCAAGACACTTCATCCTACTGCATCCTATGGCAGCCTCGCTTCTGTCAGTCTGCTCCAGGGCAGCTGTGGCTACAACTGTAGCTTGCCTCCACCAGTGTGTGAATGTGAGAGTGAATGAATAGTGGAATTGTAAAGTGCTTTGAGTGTCTAGAAAAGTGCTATATAAATGCAATCCATTATTATTATTATTATTATTATTAATGATGAAGTCATGATGAGTTGTGCTGAGGTTGAATCAGTGAATAGTTGTTTGCTGCCATCTTTTTCTTGTGTGTCTGCTGTCTCTAATCTCTCTGTTTGATCTTCTCTGATGTCTCCAGACTCTGTCAGGCTGCTGAATGGTTCCAGTCTGTGTTCAGGCAGACTGGAGGTGAAGTCTAACCAGAGCTGGTCCTCAGTGTGTGAAGCTGACTTTGACCAGCAGGATGCAGAGGTGGTCTGTAGGCAGCTCGGCTGTGGGCCTCCTTCGGTCCTCCAGGGGGCGCTCTATGGAGAAGTGGAGGCTCCAGTGTGGAGCAAAGAGTTCCAGTGTGGAGGCCATGAGTCTGCTCTCCTGGACTGTAGAAGCTCAAGCTTAGCTAGAAACAGCTGCTCACCTGGCAAAGCTGTTGGACTCACCTGCTCAGGTAGAAGAGGAGCTGCAGCTTTGATGTGGTTCAAACTCACTTTATTCTTTTACTGATGACTCTCTGCTCCTCTCTGCTTTCTCTTCAGATAATGATGTCAGGCTGGTAGGAGGACCCAGTCGCTGTGCAGGTACACTGGAGTTGAAACATCTGGCAGGATGGAGACCATTGTGTGGCTCTCATGATTCCTGGACCCTGAAAGAAGCAGCTGTTTTCTGTGAACATCTGGACTGTGGCTCAGCTGTTTCTATAGAAAAGCGACGCTCCTCACGCACATCTGCATGGTTGATTACACCTGAGTGTGTTCTATCCACATCTCCTTTGAGGGGTTGTGCAACAACAGATTATTCTTACCAAATCCTGAAACTAACCTGTTCAGGTAATCATACTGATGATATCATCCATGACTTCATATATGACAGAGATTTATGAAGCTGTGAAAGATAGCAGCAAGATTAGCAACAGACTGTCTCCAGCAGTCACAACATGGCAGAACTTAAGAAATCCTCTAAACCAATGTCCAACCAGCCTGAAGGACTCCTTCAGCCTAACAGCTTTCAAAGTTCATAGACAAGTACAGACACAAAGGCTGTAGGATAATTAAACTAGTTAACAGGTTGTTTGGGAACAGGGAACAGGACAGGAGGGAGGAGAACCTGAGCTGACAGCAGGAACTAAAACATACCTTGGTCCTGTTGTAGCTCTATGTGATACTGGACCACACTGATCACACCTGTTCTGGTTCGCACCAATTGCACATGCTCACTTGAGTTGTATCTTTTTTGTGTGGGTGCATCACGAGAGTGCCATGCTTTCATATGTTAGAACAATCAAATGCTAGACTAGTATAAAGAAAAGATCTTTCTGTTATTGATGTGCAGAACCGGCACTCCAGTACAGCACATCTGGATCAGCTCTTTCTGTTTAAAAAGTCCTAACCTCTGTTTTTAATAAGTAAGTAGTACAGAGCTTTGATGGAGTTATACCATTGTCAGAATCCTTTAGCACAGGCGGGGGGTGTGGTAGCAACCCTCAACTCCAGCTTAGTATTCAATCAAAGACCCAGACAGAGTTTTAATTCATTTGAATGCCTTATGGGTACCAAGTAATGACTTAATACATTTGTTTTCAAGTAAAAATGTAACCATTAGAGAAAATGACCCAGCTGTCTTAGCTAATTATCAATCAATCAATCAATCAATCCATTTATTTATAAGCAAAGTTAGACCTGGTAGTAGCAACCTTATCAACAAAAAACTGTAAAAAGCTTCCACAGGTGGCTGGAGTAACCTTCACACTGGACACAGGGCCTGTAACAGTTATTAGAGATGATGTCTGATACTTAATACTTCGTTTTTGTAGTTTTGATCTTTTTGCCATTTTCCTTCCACTTTTCTGCAGGTCCTTCTGAGAGTGATATTGCTTAACCAGGGATTTGTTTTAGGTCTAATGTACTTAGTTTTAAAAGGAGGAACAGCATCAAGAACATGCTGAACAAAGTGAGCAGATGATCAGCGCTGAGCTTAAGGGAGTAATTGTCCAAGGGAAGTGCACCAATATTCTGATAAACAGCAGAAAAACGTCCAGCAGTAGCAGGAGGGATGATGCAGAATTTGCACGCAGGTAAAAGAGGTTTAACTCGGGGACATGGTGCAGAAATTTGGATTATTACAGGCATCTGACCAGAAAAGTTGAGCTTGCAAATGTCAATATCGCGGAGCTGCAGACCACAAGATAAAACTAAATCCAAAGTATGTCTATGGTCATGGGTGGGATCCCTGACTGATTGAACAACATTACAAGAGTCAATAAGATAAGGGAAATCTTTCACAAGACATTTTTGGTAGCAGCAAACGTGAATATAAAAACCCCAGGAATTAGAATGCTGTCAAATCTTGGTAAGATCCCAGATAAAAAGACAGAAAGGTCTTGAAATGAAATCCTTGTTAAACTTGGGATGGTGATAAACAAGTGCACCCAGCACAGGAGAATAGAGTTCCATCAGAAATAATTGGAGTTCAAAGCTGCCCCAAATGTCAGAGGTGAGAGACCGGCAATCAAAACAGTTTTTAGAAACAGATGCAAGATCTCTCCAGAAACCTCAGTTAGCTATTAAAAGAAATGCATTCCATTCTCTTATCCTTGTCAGGGCTGCAAGGGGGCTTTAGTCTATCTCAGCTGTCTTTTTGCAATAGGCAGGGTACACCCTGGACAGGTCGCCAGTCTATTGCAGGGCTAACACAAAGAGACAAGCAACCATTCACACTCACACCTATGGGCAATTTAGAGTTACCAATCAAGCTAACCCCACTGACTCCATGTCTTTGGACTGTGAGAGGTAGCCAGAGTACCTGAAGGGAACCCACGCACAAATGGGCAGAACATGCAGACAGACAGAAAGACCGTGGTCCGATGGCAGAATTTAACTCAGGGACTTCTTGCTGTGAGGCAACAGTGCTAACTACTGTGCCACCATGTTGCTGTCATTTTACCATTCCTTTAAATTTAAGTTTTATTTATATAACAACAAATCACAACAGCAGCCACTTCAAGGTGCGTCGTTTTGGAAGGTAGACCCTACAGTAACACATACAGAAAGAAACCCAACAATCATATGACCCCCTATGAGCAAGCACTTTGATTACAGTGGGAAGGAAAAACTCCCTTTTAACAGGAAGAAACCTCCAGCAGAGCCAGGCTCAGGGAGGGGAGGCCATCTGTCGCCACTGGTTAGGGTGAGAGAAGAAAGACAGGACAAAAGACATGCTGTGAAAGAGAGCAATAGCCTCCTGACTACCAGCATGTCTTTTGTCCTCTGTAGAGCACCTTTCTAAACCTGAATATCTCCCATGCACTGCATACTACAGAATTGCCTCCTTTTGGTATCTACAGAGGACATTTAGGGCTTTCCAATGATACCAAATGTGAAGGAGTGGAGCTTTGGGAACTTTAGTTTTTTCATTAAGGAACATGGCAGCCATCGCTGCAAGCACATTTTATGGGAAGAAGAAAAGTAAGTGCATAAAACTTCTTATTGAGCAATTTATAGCTATAAATGTTGTTAACATATTTTAAATAAGTCTCTTGATAACACATTAAAACATAGTATGCTTAATTCTAACTTCATTTTAGTATAGTATTGAAGTGTTTAAAAAATGTCCTCCGTAGTGGACATTTGTAGTCATTTCCTCCATTTTGTTCTGTTTTTTTTAAATGACCAGAAAAGGAGTCATTTTTAGAAGCAGAAAGAAATTTATTGCAGTTTGATGAGGGAAACTCAGATCTTGAGTTGTCTGATGAAGAAGATCATAGGAAATAAGCCCTTGAAGAAGAAAGAAGGAGGAGCATCAGAGATGGTACTCAGACCTGAACTTGCTGTCATTAAGTGGTTGGACAACAAGCCAGTTGTCATGGCATCCTCTGCCTATGGCAATCAACCTCAGGACAGACGCACAAGATGGTCTAAGAAAAACAAAAGGTTTGTCCATGTGCCAAGTCCACTGGCAATTGCTGAGTACACTACCAATATAGGTGACGTGGACCTTGTTGCCGAATGTTGAGTTTCTACAGGATGGTCTCTCGCACTCAGAAATTGACAGTATGTGCAGTTCTCTACTTTTTGATCTGGCAATCACCAACTCATGGCTTCAGTATAGCAATGACTTGCAGTTTTGGGGGAAGAAACCACTACAGTTCCTTGAGTTCAAACTTCTCCTTGGTGAAGAGTTGCATCAAATATTTGCCATCAAAGTTCATTTTTACATGTTTGGCCTTCCAATGTCCTCTACAGTGGACATGTGATATCTAAAAAATGTAAACTTTTTTTTCCCAAAAAATGATTTCAGTCTTCTAATTACCTTACAAACATTGGGGGATTTAAAAAAAATTTTGATTGGACAACATTTTTTTTCCTGGTAGTCAGGAGGATAGATTAATAATAAGTAGTATTTTATCAGAAATACAAACAAGGAAACCCAGCCTGTAACAGTTCAAAGACGATTCTCTAAACCATCACTGTGAATTCCTTCTGTCTGTACAAGAACATAAAACGTGTTTATATCAGCCTAACAGTGTAAATTAATTACACTGGTGTACAATTCAACCATCAAAAACTACAGTTGTGTTCAAAATCCACTCATCATGGTGTGAGTGTCAGGATCATTTGGAGCTTTCAATCATTTATTCGAGCTGTTCTGTTTCCAGGGTGGAGTGTTTGCACAGCATATATCTTTAATGACTTTAAAAATAAGAAGTGGACACACAAATTTGGATTTATTTTGGATTGTAGCATTAACAAGCTTGTGGTATTTCACCATTTTAAATATTGCTAACACCAAAACGCTCCACCGTCCCACCTCTCATGAATGAATCAAGCCTCTCTCTTTCACCTCAGATTCAGAAGATTTTCTGTGTTTACAGACTTCCTGGTTCAGCCAGTCATCTCTGTGTCCTCCATGAACGGGGTCTCCAATGCCCAGCAGCAGGAGCTTCGGGTATCAAGGGGCTCTAACTTTACCATCAGCTGCTCCATCCAGCCACAGTACCCAGGAGGCTCCTTCCAGCTCACCTTCACCTCCTCCAACACAGCATACAACTACACCCAACCAGCTGTCAATCACTCTGCTTATTTCCTGTTTCCTGCTGCAAAGCTCGCCCACCAAGGAAACTACAGCTGTGTTTATCACATCTATGCTATCGCTCATAACTTCTCCTCTGAGAGCCGCCTGCTGTCTGTCACTGTGTCAGGTAAGCTGAAGCAGAGACTCTCAGATGTTTACAGCTTTGAAAGCTGAATGAGTTGATGACCCAAAGAACCAGGTCACCTGGCTTCCTGAAGGATATGTTACATTCCAGTTGAAGTCGGAAGCTGGAATTTCTGAGTTTGCTGTCAGAATTTTTGATGATACCGTTTATGACCTGAATCCACATTAGCCAGATAAAATCGATGTTTCAGTGACATCTGTCGGTTTGAATTCTTTTTAAGCCTGTAGAAGCTGTGGTTTGTTATATGCTAATTATTTTTCCAACTAAATGTTTTTATTTCAGCAGAATATAATTAAATCCAAGAATGTAAACAAGAATGTAATGTGGTAATTTATTACCACATAATAAAGTTATTACCACTCAAGTTATTACCAAGTTATTACTACTCAATTACTAGTGGTAGCTTCTGTGTAATAATGAGGAAACAGAGCTGCAAAATCTAAGGAGCTTGGAAATAAAAGCGTCTGGACTTTTTTAAGTTTCCTGAAGATGTTTTACATCTCGTCTGAGAAGCTTATTGAGTTCTAAGTTTAAATGGTGGAGAGTCACAGATTTAAGCCCTATGGGAGTGTACCGAAGAGGGACATGGACCCCCTAATGATCCTCTACCTAATTACACGGTGTGAAAATGGGTGTGGGTCACAATCAGCCAAGGTTTTCGGGTGAGCACTCTGCCACCTACTGGCAGTTGGCTCTTTGCAGGGTTTTTTCCATTTATGTTTATTACACAGAAACTAACACGTGTTTCCAGCTAATAATCACATATATGTTATTAATAAAAAAAACAGGCAGTTCAGCATTTTGCAGCTCTGTAATAAGCTCTGCTTATTACACAGAAATTACCAGCCTCTTCAAAAAGTTGATTCTGTTCATCTGGACGTAGCGTTTTATGGGAGAAACGTTTCGTCACTCATCCAAGTGACTTCTTCAGTCTCAGCTGACTGCAGGTTTCCCCAATCTTATAAACAGTACATTTGCATAATAACTGAAACCAGCCCACTGAAGGAACAATGGGCTGGGAGGTCAGTTCCTTAATCTTAATTATGCAAATTCTCATGACCATTGATCAACAACCACTGACCAAAACCCACTGATCAAAGACCACTGATCAATGGCCATGAGTACCATTCACAGAGAGTTGGGGAATGGCTGCAATCACAGCATTGTAAGATGGCGAAAGATGTACCCTTAGGCCCCCTCCTCGATTCAGAGATGGTCTTTTCACGTAAATGGCCTCCTCGACTCCGCGCTCAAACCAGCGTTCCTATGTTACTCTGTTTGTGTCGGGGGACCCGATCCTTGGGGTGGACCAGTTTTTGGTGCAGCGTGTTTTGGGGTTTAAAAGCCACAGAGACCCGGTGTTTAGAAAAAATGTGTCTCAACTGTTCCGATACTCCTGACACATATGGGATCACTACAGGTTTTCACTTGGGCAGCGGTTGTCCTTCTCTCCTGGATCGGCTGGAGCTTTCTTTAGGTGCCTTTCCAGCTTTGATAAAAGTCCAGCTGGGATAACCACATTTACTCAGGGCCTTCTTGATGTGCCGTTCTTCTGCCTCCCTGGCCACTGTGTCAGTGGGGATGGTGTTCGCTCTGTGTTGTAGCGTCCTGATGACACCCAGTTTGTGCTCCAGTGGATGATGAGAGTCAAACCTTAGATACTGATCCGTATGTGTAGGTTTACGGTACACGTCAGCTTTTAGATGTCCCCCATTACTGATGGAAATCTCACAGTCTAAGAAGGCTAACCTGCCACTTTCATATCCTCCATGGTGAATTTGATTTGTCGGTCCACCGAGTTAATGTGATCCGTGAATTGTGGTACGTCCTGAGATTTGATTTACACCCAGGTGTCATCCACATATCTGAACCAATGGCTTCGTGGTGTTCTAGGGTAGGATAGAAAACCCTCTCTGTTCCACTTCTTCCATGTACAAACTGAACTGAAGTAACTAAAGAAGTCACTTGGATGAGTGATGAAACGTTTCTCCCATAAAACTCTACGTCCAGATGAACAGAATCAACTTTTTGGAGATTTACTTTCCTGGATGATTGAGAATGCATCAAGAAGAAACTACCAGCATTAATTGAATGGTAATAACTTAGAAATTACCACAGTATTACGTTCTTGTTTCTCCCTTTTTATCCTACTATTTTCACTTTAATACAAAGATGAATGTGTTTTTATCAGCTCCAACAGATTTCACAGTTCTCATCACAATGCTCATCCTACCGCTGACTCTGATGCTGGTGATCACTGCCCTTTATTTCTACTGTCAGGTACTGAACACGTGTTTGTATCTGAGAATGAAGCCCTCAGCCTGTGATGCTGTCACTCTGATCTCTCTGTTGTCATCTGTCTCCAGGCCAGCAGGGGGCAGAAATCCAGCAGACAGAACACTGAGCTGCTTGACTCTAATCAGGCTGTTTGTGCAGGTGAAGGAGGGACGGCTGCAAATAAAGGAGTTCAGCAGGACCTCCAAAGAGCTCATCCTACAGCCACATGAATTAATCAGCTGATGTGAGCGACCATCAGCTCAGTTTTCTGCTGAAGACTTAAATCTGTAAACACATCTCACTAACAAATATCTTCATTAATTATTCTGAAATGTGTAGAGATAGATCACCCACCAGGGAAGGCGGTGAGGCAACATTTTAAAAATGCACAGTGTAACACTGGAATGTGGATCATTTACACTGCAGTCAAACAGGCCTCGACATCAGCTTATGACTTCTTGGTAACCACTGGTCACTATGGAAGAATGTGGATTCCTTCACTGGCAGTCTTCTGGTGAAATTGGTGCTGCACTGAAAAGCTCCCTCGCTTTGGTGTCTGCAGGCTGACGAGCTCACTGCAGTTTGCATAGAAAACACAGACTTGTCTGCAAAAGTTTGCCAACTGCTCACAGACTACGTTCAATATCCTTTTACTTCCACTTATGTAAGAAAGACATTTTTAGTATTTAGAAGAAGTAGCCTCATCAGTGTTGCTGTGATGTTTCATGCTGTGTTTTCTTTTTAATTACTCCTTTCTTGACTCTTCTGGCTTTTATTATCCACTCTTCCTGTTTGCATCAGCCATTAAAGGCTCACATTCACTTCATTCTGTAGTGTCATGTGTTTGCATTTGATCCTTGGCCGACAGGATACTGCTCCCTTCATCCAACACTAACATCACAGAAGAACACAAGGTTATTGTCTGCTTCCTTTATCCTTAATAAAATGTTCTGAGCCATTTTCAAAATAAATATGTGCTTTAATTGGAAAAACATTTATTTTTTGTAAAGTGGTATGTTATAAAAGTATGTCACGCATCAAATAAACTAAGCACTTCTGGATGGATGCAAACTGCATTTCGTTGCCCTGTACCTGTGCATGTGCAATGACAATAAAGTTGAATTCTATTCTATTCTATTCTATTCTAATGGATGTATACTCTGAATATAACACAGAGAAGGAAAAGTTTATAGTTTGTAACACTCTAAACACATATTTAATTAAGAAGGATAAGTTAAACTTTTGTAGATTTTGCTATTAAATTGTTGGGACCAGAAAGTACATTACACATTATTCAAGAACCATCAGAGGTTGATAATATGCCAGTCACCTCAGGTGACTACATGGAGTCATTTTGGAGATTTACACACTTTTTATATTCACCTGCAGTTTTGGTCATTGCTCATCACTCTGCTTTTTACAGGAATATAAATCCTATCACAGTAGATAGATAGTAACTCTAACTGCTGACAGACACATGTAAAGAGTACAAACCTGACACTTTTTTCTTTTCTTTTTTTTGTGAATTAAAAAAAAAGTGTTTCTTTTTTTTTCTCCGTCAGAGTGCAGACATGTCTGCTGCCAGCAGTTTGCGATCTGAAGATCAGTTTCTGTGCTCCATCTGTCTGGATGTGTTCACTGATCCAGTCAGTATACCATGTGGACAAAACTTCTGCAAAAACTGCGTCACTGAGTACTGGGACATAAATAAGAGGTGTCAGTGTCCCACGTGTAATGAAACTTTCAACACTAGACCTCATCTGAGGGTCAACACCTTCATCTCTGAGGTGGTCGCTCAGTTCAAATGTGAAGTTCAGCAGAAATCCAGCAGCAGTAGCTCAGAGCAACAAGCTGCCAAACCAGGAGAAGTTCCCTGTGACATCTGCACTGGAACCAGACTGAAGGCCCTGAAGTCCTGCCTGGTGTGTCAGGAGTCCTACTGTCAGACTCACCTGGAGCCTCATCTCACAAAGAAAGGTCTGAAAAGACATCAGCTGACTGATGCTGTGGAGAACCTGGAGGGCAGAATGTGTAAGAAGCACGATAAACCTCTGGAGCTGTTCTGTAAGACTGACCACACATGTGTCTGTGCATGCTGCTCTATTTCAGACCACAAGAACCACGAGTTTGTTCCTCTGAAGGACGAATATGAAGGAAAGAAGGCAGAGCTGGAGAAGACAGAGGCTGAAATTCAGCAGATGATCCAGAAGAGACAACAGAAGATTCAGCAGATCAAAGAGTCAGTGAAGATGATTAAAGGTGCTGCAGACAGACAGAAAGCAGAAGGTGTTCAGGTCTTCACTGCTCTAAAGAAGTCTGTCGATAGAGGCCTGAAGGAGCTCATAAAGGAGATTGAAGACAAACAGGAAACAAAAGAGAAACAGGCTGAAGGTCTGATCAAAGATCTGGAACAGGAAATCTCTGAGCTGATGAAGAGAAGATCTGAGGTGGAGCAGCTCTCATGCTCTGAAGACCACCTCCACCTACTCCAAAGCTTCTTGTCCCTGAAAGCTGCTCCACCCACCAAGGACTGGAGAGGAGTCAGCGTCCGTCCACCATCATATGAGGGGACTGTGGTGAGAGCTGTGGCTCAGCTGGAGGAGACGCTCAGGAAACTCATGAAGAAGAAGCTGTTTGAGGCTGAGCTGAAGAGGGTCCAGCAGTATGCAGTGGATGTGACTCTGGATCTGGATACAGCAAATTCTAAACTCATCCTGTCTGATGATGAAAAACAAGTGCACTGTGGTGATGTGAGGAAGAAACTTCCTGACAACCCAGAGAGATTTACACGTTATTGTAATGTTTACAAACTCTGTTTGTAATCAGAGTTTCTCTTCAGGCAGATTTTACTTTGAGGTTCAGGTTAAAGGAAAGACTGCCTGGACTTTAGGAGTGGCCAGAGAGTCGATCAACAGGAAGGGAAAAATCCCAGTGTGTCCTCAGGATGGTTTCTGGACTGTGTGGCTGAGAAATGGAAATGAATACAGAGCTCTTGCTGGTCCCCCAGTCCCCCTCTGTCTTCAGTCTGGTCCTGAGATGGTGGGGGTGTTTGTGGATTATGAGGAGGGTCTGGTCTCCTTTTATGATGTAGGTGCTGCAGCTCTTATCCACTCCTTTACTGGCTGCTCCTTCATTCACAAACTCCACCCATTCTCTGCACCTCTGATCATCTGTCCTGTCAATCAAACTGAGTCGATCAACGACTGATTTTATTTGATGAACTGATTGATTTTTATTGAAGGGAACAAATGAACATATTCAGTGTAAATACTCTACAGTCTCCATGTTTTCTATAGAATCTGATTATCAGGAACTCTCATTCACACTTTGATTTTATTCTCATGGTTTTAAAGGTATAATTGAGACTCGACCTGCCAGACAGGAGGAAAAGAGGACCCAAAAGGAGTTTCATGGATGTAATGAAGCAGAGCGTTGGTGTGTAAGTTTAAAGTCTGTCAATCTGATTGTAACTGCTTCTGTTGCGCTTCACTTGCTTTCTCTCCATGTAACACCACTTAAACGTAGCTGACCACAGTCGCAGCGTCCACTCAGTTATACGGAGATGGCGCCCTCTAGTGGTCACGGCAGAGTTCATCGGCACAAAATGAGACGTTTGAGTTTTGCTCAGTGTTCATTTTTATCAGGTTTTGAGTTTTTGGAGACTTGAAAGAAAATACTTTAGGTGAACTTGTGTTTTTTATTTGTGCTCTGATGAATAAAAACATTAACATTAATAGACTTTCTTCTATTTGATCTTTTTTTAATGCTGCCATTTAAATTTTCTACGTGCACACCTTTATAAGAGGGAAAAGTAGCAGGCCGCATGAGAAACCATCTGCATGTTCTCTTAACCTAGCGTAAGTTCAGCAAATTAGCATATTACAATAAAGTGCTGCACTCAACAGAAAAACAGTTTAGACTAAAAACATCCAACAATATTATAAAAATATAACCAACTGGGTTTGAACCTTTTTTTAGCACCTTTACTGCATGCAACTGTTCTGTAAACTGGAGCAGAAACAGAAACTCACCTCTGCCCAGCGAGGCCTCGGCTGACTGAGGAGAGTAGGAAGTGACACACATGGGAAGTCAAAGGTCACACAAACAAAATAAAAGTTCACAAAAATACAAATACACAAAATAAACATATAAATATTCATGAAAAATAATGATAAAATCTTTCTAATGCACCCATTACATGAGCAAAGAAATCAATGAAATGAGATGAGGAGAGATGATCCAAAAGCAGAAGGGGACTCTCATCTACATGGATGTAAAAATTACCAACAATAATTATTTTATCTGAGCTGAGCACTAACTCAGATAAAAGTCTGAGATATCTGACAGAATACATGTTTGCACTAAATAATCATGCAAACAAACATCTTCCTTCTATATGTGGAAGTGAAGTGAGAGTGAACATCTGGCGACAGATGGCCGCCCCTCCCTGAGCACTAGTTCTGCTGAAGGTTCTTCCTGTTAAAACTGAGTTTTTCCTTTCCACTGTGACCAAGTGTTTGTTAACAGGCATCATCTGATTCTTTGGGTTTCTTTGTATTACTGTAGAGTCCTCATCTTACAGTATAAATCAGAATCAGAAAGAGTTTTATTGCCAAATGTTGAGCAGATTTACAACATTAGGAAATTGCTGCTGTACTTTGTGCAAGACATACGGTAAGACAAACACTTAAAAATAAAAAGAGCTAAGCAGATTGATATATACATGAGTGCAGGTGATGATCAGTGCAAGAATGGAACAGGTGCATAGACCACAATACAGGGACATGTGTTTGAATCAGAGTAAGTGGTGGGAGTTTATCCACCGCAGATGTGACAAATACTGGAAATAAGTCCACCGGTGTTGTAGTCCTGTAGTTAAGAAGTGCTTCTCTGGTGTAAGAATATCCAGAAGAGTGTCCAGAAACACAAATTATGCAAAAAACAAGACGGAAAATACGCACTGAAGTACCAGGGCGTCCATTCGCTGCGCCATCTTGGAAAAGGAAGCACATTGAGGAGACTGTTGTGATTTGGCACAATAAAAATTACAGGGCATTGAAACACTTCTTTCACTCCCTGACATGGAAATCAGTTTATACATTTTATGTAATGTGATTTTTCCTTTATTTTTTAAATTTTGGTTGATATTCTGTTGCTCTCCATTAAAATGAAAACTACCATAACAATTAGAGACTGTTTATTTTTTTGTGAAGGAGAACACTAACAATTCAACAGAGAATAAATAATTATTCCCTTAAAAGGGGTAGAGGTTGAACTAATTCCATTCAGAGGGGAAATATGAAAAAAACAGAGCAAACCAGGTCAGTTAATTGGCCTTAAGGTCTCTGTTGATGACAGATGCACCAGTCACCCATGAACAACTGCACTGTAAAATCAAATTAGTTCACAGAACCAAAAAAAACAAAAAAACAATGCAAACTCGTTGCCTGAAAAAATCTAAGTAAAGCTTACTTAAAAGAACTACGTTAGGACAGCTTATTCATTGCAAGTATACAATACTAAGAATAACTTGATGTTTCTGACTGTGAAATACTAAATGTTTACCCACAGATAAACATTTCAAGTTCTACTAAATTAAAAAACAATTTGTAGCAACTTGCCCAATAATGTTTACCACTCAGTTGATGTCTTTCTGTCCAACAGCTCCATTTCTAGACTTGTACGAGTTTGATGTAACGTGGGGAGTGCTGGTCGCGAGCCTCAAAGACAGTAAGAAACAAGTACAGGGACCAAAAAATTATTTAGAAGCTGTTTTGATCCCTAATGGTTGTGCAGTCATTATAACTTACAAGACAGAAGGTCAGTGTAGACCTCATACAACCAAATTAGACTAACACATATAGTATTAAAAACACCGTCTATTACTGTGTCTGAATGTGTGGTACTGCCACTGTCAGTTTAGGCCTAAATAAATACGTGTTTAAAAAAGACCACCTAATTTAAATGTAATCATTACATGCTTGTTAAAAGCTAACATCCAATATATAAAGTTTCTAATAAGCACAATGACCTGATAAAACATGTGGCAGTGCTTACCCAAAATGTTTCATATGATTCAAACATGGGATTTAATTTAATTCTTTAGAAGGACAAGCTGAATTACTTTATTTTCAACTATAAAGCCAACCTAGACTTTAACTATTTAACAAGCCGGTAATCTGGTTATGGCTTTGGACTTTCACAACAAAACCTGTCTAAACACGTTTTGTAACAAAAAAACCCCACTTGAGATCTGTGACATTAATCGATGTCACAGATGTTGAAAAGCAATCACAAAGCATTGAAATAAATACAGGGGTTAAAATATACAGTTCATATGTTATAAAGGTTTATATGGATTAAAAACAAGCCCCGCCCCCTAACGGCTGCATCTTCTGAATAAGTTTCATCTGGGCTCTTATAGCTGCTCACTTTTCTATTTCAAACAATCAACAAAAAATGTATACGATTTTTATACAAGGTTTTTAAAGCTGCAGGGTTAATTTTTAAGTAACATGAGCTGAGACACAGCAGCATGCACACTGAGCATCGGTGATATGAAAAGCTAGGCTAAAACTGGCTAGTTAGCAAGTTCATAAACCTGGTGCTAAACTGAGAGAATGCACAAAAACAGTTTGAATACATTTCCAGTTTATTTAGTTTTTCTAATTTATATCAACTCAAATAAACTGAGTTGATCAGCTTTTTGAAAAGTACCGGTAACTTACTTAAACTGAGCTCTAATAACAAGTTGATAAAAACTGAGTTTGGTCTACTTAATTAAACACAATATTAGATTTTATGCCATTAATGGAAACATCAAAGCCAATGAGATATCCTATTGTTTTGTCAGCTTGCAGTAGTCTGTAAACAGCTTCAGTCCCAACATGCTTTTATAGGTAGAAAGATTTCAGGCAGAGGACAAATAAAGATCTGTGTGTGTGGATTTCAGTGTTGTAGACAGATGTGGTCTTACATGTGTTGCAGATGTAAGCATGACAGGAGGAGAGAAGCTCCTGAGTGGTGTGTGTAAGACTGCAGGTTATCAAGGTTACTCAGTTTAACAGTATGATTGCAGTATCAAAAACATCTAAAATGCTGTGAATAATAAAAAAGAGAGAAACTAATGAAATTCCAACCAGAATACTGAAATGAGTGAACACACTCTGGAAACTGAGCTGAAGTGAATGCAGAACAGAAAATAAAAATAAACTAATTAGAAACACTAAGCTAAAACAGCTCTGTAGGAGACGCCTGGGAATTAAACGTGCTGTTTGGTGTACTTCCACATCATGACCAGCACGTGGAGGCAGAGTCCTTCTTCTGCCGTCGGAGAACTCACATTTACAGTCTTTTCGGGCTCATGTTCAGACTTTATCACTCATATTATCACCTTTATTCTTTTATTTTTTTTACTCGCATTTATCCTCTTTGGACTCTGAACCTATGCATGTGTAAACATGAATATTCAGACTATATTTATAAATTCTGCATTCATCAGCTGATCGTCTCTCTCTGTCTCGGCAGAAATGTTTCTGTCGAACTGTTCACTGTTTTTGTGTTTGGTCTGAATTTCTTTGCACAGTTTAGGGAGCTTTCACCCTCCGATTACTTTCCCTTCTCCTCCACCTCCTCCTGCTGCTCCCCACAGTGCAGGGAGGAGGAGAAAGGGAGGAGGAGGGCTCAGAGATCTGACGCAGTGAGCGGCTGCTCCTTTACTTCCACTCCCCGCTCCCAGGAAGCGACACGGAGGCTCGGAGAGCGCTCACAAACGCGCACATCCACCAGGACGGAAAGAGGCGGAGGACGGCTAATGGAGGCGATGAGGGCGGCGGTGATGACTGGAGGAGAAGCGAGGCTCCGGAGTTTCGGTTTAAAGCCGGAGCTGTGAGCGCTGAGGTCTGCCTTTATTGTGTGCTGAGTGGCGCAGGAGAAAAGGATGCCTCCGCGGCCGCACACACGCCTCCCGCTCCTCTCGACAAACTCGATCATTTCCCGACTCGAAGCGGATCGTCTGCCCTCTCAGGAGGAGGGTTTGTGGGTGAGGAGTGCGCTGATTTCTGAGGGACTCCGTCCACCATGCTGCCCGCTCAGGATCCATGAAAACTCTCAATGAAAACAAGGAGAAGGAGGAGGAGGAGGAGGGGTCCGGCTGCAGCGCCATGGAGGACAAGGAGAACAATCTGAAAACGGCCAGGCTGTGGAGGGATGCCGCCCTCCGCTCCAGGAAGCTGCGGAGCAACCTGAGGCAGCTCACCCTCTGCTCCAAAAACAACCAGATCATCCTGCCAGAGGACATAGCCGACATCGAGGCGCTCAACCTGGGGAACAACTCCCTGCAGGAGCTGCCGGACGGCCTGGGATCCTCCCTGAACAACCTGCACGTCTTGGTCCTCCGCAGGAACAAGTTCAGCTCTGTCCCTAGGGTAGTGTTTGAGCTGGGGCGGCTGGTGGAGCTCGACATGAGCCACAACTGTTTGAGGAGCCTTCCTGAGGGCGTGGGGCAGCTGAGAGGGCTGAAGAAGTTGTGCATCAGCCACAACAAAATCCAGCACCTGCCAGCTCAGATCGGAGCTCTGCAGTCTTTGGAGGAGCTCGACATGAGCTTTAACGACCTGCACGATTTCCCCAGGTCGTTCTCCGGCCTCGCCCACCTGCGAACTCTGGATGCAGATCACAACAAGCTGAACCAGTTCCCCCCCGAGATCATGGCCCTCAGTGAGCTGGAGGAGCTCGACTGCTCTGGGAATAAGTTTGAGGTGTTACCGGCGGACGTTCGGAAGCTGCAGTCCATCAAAATCCTGTGGCTCAGCAGCCTCCACATGTCCTCCTTACCCCACACTTTCTGTCACCTGCAGCACCTGGAGAGCCTGATGTTGGACGGGAACCACCTCAGAGAGCTGCCCCCCTCCTTCGGCAGCCTGCAAAGACTCAAAATGATCAATCTGTCCTCAAATGACTTTGAAAACTTTCCCCAAGTTATTTTGAGCATAACGGGATTAGAGGAGCTTTACCTGAGCAGGAATAGACTGATTCATATTCCAGAGGAAATCGGCCAGCTGGGGAAGCTGGTGAACCTGTGGCTGGACAATAACAGCATCACATATCTGCCTGACTCCATCGTGGAGCTGGAGAATCTGGAGGAGCTCGTTTTACAGGGTAACCAAATAGCCATTCTTCCAGATAACTTTGGAAAGCTTTCCAAAGTGAACATTTGGAAAGTGAAGGATAACCCTCTGATCCAGCCACCGTACGAGGTGTGCATGAAGGGAATCCCATACATCGCAGTGTATCAGAAGGAGCTTGCACACTCTCAGTTTGCCGTGAAGCCGCGGCTCAAACTGGTCCTGATGGGGACCCAAAACGCAGGGAAAACCCGGCTGAGGCAGAGCCTGGTGAGCACGCAGCAGGACGCCAGCAGTAACCAGGGAAACAAAGGAATTGAAGTCACCAACTGGGTGGCAGACGCTGATCGCCACCTCACGTTCCTCGTGTATGACCTGTCAGGGAAGCAAAACTACGACCTGATCAAACCCTTCTTTCTCTCCCCCGGTGCTCTCTACATTCTCGTCATCAACCTCAAAACGTACTCGCCCAAGAACTTTTACACCCATGTTGGGTATTTCCTCCACCTGCTCTGCACCAAAGTGCCCCATGCTGTAGTCTGCTTGGTGGGCACGCACACAGACCTGTGTGCAGAGGTGGAGGTGGAGGAGAAGACTCTGGACATCCACAGGCAGATTGGCCTGCAGGAGAAGAGGGACATCCAGAGTTTAAGGGGGCTGGCACTGCAGGTGGACCAGGCTCTGGAGCAGGGCTACAACGTCCGCACCTCCAGCCCTCACATCCTCTTTTACGGTGTCACTGACAAAAACCTGAGGCGCCGAAAAGCCCAGCTGCAGTACATGCTGAACCACCGGCTGCAGATCCTCTCTCCTGTCCTGAGAGTTAGCTGCACAGGTGCTCTGAGGAACATCCCAAGGCTGAGGGAGAAGCTCATGTCTGTTGCAGAACACAGGGAGATCTTCCCCAACCTCCATCGTGTGCTGCCAAAGTCCTGGCAGATGCTGGAGGAGCTGCACTTTAAGCCCAAAGACCTGTGGCTCTCGTGGTGGGACTCAGCCCGGCTGGGCCTGCAGGCAGGGCTCACTGAGGACCGGCTGCAGAGCGCTTTATCCTACCTGCACGAGAGTGGGAAGCTGCTCTACTTTGAGGACAGCCTCACGCTAAGGGAATACGTTTTTCACAATCTTCCACGATTCATCGCAATTCTCAATGTGTTCTTCCAGAGGGATGAGTCCACCCTGCTGGACCGGCTCCTCTCTGAAGGGGAGAGGGGGGACAAGGGGCGGGTGAGTCTGGTCATAGAGGACGAGAAGGGAGAGAACCTCAGGGTCACCCATCTGCAGCACCACGTTGAGGGCTTCCTCCAGCATGGACTCCTACCCTCTAATGTCATCCGCTTGCTCCTCAGACCGCTCATCCAGACCCAGCAGGACCTCCATCTCATCATGGAGCTACTGGAGAAAATGGGGATCTGCTATTGCATCAACAAACCCCGCAGCAAGCCTCTGAATGGCGCGACTGTGTGGTACAAGTTCCCCAGCTACGTCAGCAGCGAGGAGGTCCAGGTGGATGCTTCAGCCGGCGGGAGCTCTCTGCCTCTGTGTAACTTCTTCTCTGTGGAGCAGCTGCACATCCAGTACAGTTTCCCTTTCCTGTTTCCTCCTGGACTGTTCGCACGCTTCAGCGTGCAGATCAACAGCCACGTGGTGCAGCGTTCAGACAGCAAGCACCAGATCTTCGCTTATCGGGGTAAAGTTCCCGTGGTGATCAGCCACCGGCCTGCCAAAGGAAAGCTGCAGGTGGAGACTCTTTCCATCGCCAGCCACGCCTCACTGCCCAACATCTGGACTGCCTGGCAGGCCATCACTCCACTGGTGGAGGAGCTGAACATGCTGCTGCAGGAGTGGCCCGGTCTGCACTACTCTGTACATGTTCTCTGTTCCAAGTGCCTCAAGAGAGGGTCGTCCAACCCACACGCCTTCCCAGGTAAGACCTCATTAATCTCCGTTTCACTCACCAACAGTCAGGATGGGGCTTTGTCCCATATACATGCAGATCAGTCACAGACTCACTTATAGCTGTTTATATTAACACTGTTATATGAGTAAAAGTAAAAGTACTTCTGAGTCACTGTGTGACCCTTTAACTGCTAATGGAAACCTGAATGCTGGATGCACAGGGCCGGACAAAAACTCCTGCAGGGCCACTGGGCAGGGATACACCCCCCCCCCCCCCCCCCCCCACACACACACACACACACACAAATGTGTGTGTTATTATTATTTCTCAAAAGAAAACAGACAGATGGCAAGGACAGAGAAAAACTTTCTTTATGTCAAAAATTAGGAAATTTCTGTACTGAAACAGCTCAGTAGAGTAGAATAAACTAAAACAGCTCATAGAAGTAAAATAACTTGAACTTTCATACTTGAGAGCTACTTTAGTTATATTTTTGTCACATTCTGTTTTATCGAACCATTATTTTGTTTTGTCATTGATTATATTCACTATATTTCTGAGTGAGAGTAAATCTCACTGTTGATCTTATACAAAAACACAAAAGCATATGTTGTTTGTAATAAAAAAATGAAAAATATTAAAGCTCATTAAAGTCAGTTAAAATGAAGTGAAAACATAATGTATTATAATATGTATAGTGTGCTTTAATGTATTATCATTATTATTATTATTCCATTTTCTAAATGTAATAGTTTAAAGAAGATCGAGGTGATTTAAATGTTTTTCATTTAAAATTCCTTTATGTAGGAAACTAGTTGAGCTCGTTTCTTCAGAGGTTTTCAGGGTGGCTCTGTGAGTCTGGAGTCTGAGATGATGGATGTCTGATCTCTGATTTCACCTCAGCAGCAGTGCCTGCTTTTTATTCCCTTTTATGACTTTTGGGGTGACTTTTATGGGGGTAAAACTGGCTAACAGCAGCAATGGGTTAATGACCCAGTGGAAGGTTGGGTGACGCCCTGCGGGCCGCTGACTTTGTGCTTCACTGATTGCCTTTTTTAGCACTTTGGGCCGTTTATTCCATTATACTGAAGAGGAAGCAGACGTTTCTCCAAACGACGCTGTAGACCGAAGGGTTTTGAGTTTTCTTTGAGTGTAATGGACTTCACGGTGTTTCTGCTTCCTGTTTGACTTCACTGTAACACGAGCGTGACATTTACCTCCACAGATTCGCTTTAGTGCTTCTGCGGCTCCTGTTAATCAGATTCAGTCACGCCCTGAATCTCAACGAGGCTCCATGAAACATGCAGAGGATGCCTCAGAGAGCCGAACAAAAGCCTCTGACATCAGGTTAGACAGAGAGGAGGAGGAGGTGCACAGAGGTGCAGGATGCCCCCCTCCCTCCCCCTCTCCCAGCCTCGGGGACATAGTTAATCCTGCTGCTTGTGTTTGTAGCTGCAGAGTGACCTGCTTTCAATGCTGCACCCGTAAAGCGGTCAGCAGAGTCACGTGATGCGATGTAAGGTGTCGCTTACATCATGCTGCTTTTATTGGATTTATTCACATTAGATCATCAGCAGCCCAGCGCAGGCTCACTCAGCTCAGAGCACTTTTTAAAGGAAGCAAATTGGTTTTCTAACACACACACTCCCACAGGAGGAGATGCGCCACGGCCCTTATCCTGTGGGGAAACACCCAGAAGTTTCTCTTTAGTCCTCATGAAGCTCCAGGAGGTGGAGTTGATATTTACTGTCATTTAAACAAGCCAAATAACCAGCTGACTAATCAATAATCAAACTAATCGTTTGCGTGAACGTCGATCAATGATAATCAGACTGATGCAGACAAAAGTCTCTGTCTGCTCTGGGAGATCTTCAGGCTCTGATCAGGAGCAGCAAGTTGGGGGACAAAATAAAAGGGTGGAAGCACAAAGGGTGTTTCTCAAACACGTGAGGTCAGTACCGATAAAGAAGTCGTCTGATATTCTCAGTTTTAGTGCTGTGAATCTGCTGTGATATTCATTTTTATTATCTAAAGTAGATGTTCTTGATGAAGCTGATCTGCGTTGTTTCATTCATGCTTTAGTTTGTGTCGCTGAGTTTTTGGGGTTTCTTCTCCCGACTGTCACCGGGTTCTGCACAGAACAGTCTGCATTTTCTCTCTGACCTTTCAGTTTGACACGTCATGATTTAGTTTTTCCACCTTCTGTTGTCCAGTTTTGTTTATTGTGTGAACTGCAGCCTCACTTTCCTGTTCTTACTGACAGGAATGACACAGTGTGCTCTTCAATTGCTGCAGCTCATTTGCTGCTAGGTTCAAAGATACTGTTCTGCATACTTTGGATGTAACAGGTGCTTATTTGAGTTCCTGTTACCTTCTATCAGCTTGCTTTCCATAGAGCGGCAGTATTATATTTTTTCTGTAATCTCAGAGATGTTTGTGGGAAATGGCAGCACATCAGCAGTTTCTGAAACACTCAGACCGACACCATGCCACACTCGGTGACTTACTGTAGATCAGCTTTCTTCATCAGTCCGATCCCCAGTTTGAACTTCAGCAGGCATCTCGACCACGTCTACATGACTAAATGCACCGAGCTGCTGCCACGTGATTGACTGATTAGATACTGATGAGCAGTTGAACAGATATCTCTAATAAAGTGGCTGAGCGTCAACCCCATTTTGGAGTCGGTGCAATCAAATTCAAAACATTCTCATCCTGAGGTGTCACATGGACCCTGCAGATCTTCACCTGCTGCTCAGTTTTAATCAGCATGTTGGTTCATTAACCCTCTGCAATGAGAAATGTCGAGTCAGTTTGAGTAAGTTTTCTCGCAGGGTCAACAAAGAACTGCATTTAAAGTTAAGTAAACACACCCTGCTTGATAACAGAGGATGATGAACCCTGGGAATGAAAACCGCCCATCATATCTGACTGTAAAAACTGAAACACATTTTTTAAAATGAGCAAAAAAAAGATCAATAATTGTGTAATTTCAAGGTGGTCCCTGCCTGGTCTGAAATATTTGATGCAAATATGATTCATGATGACAGCAGTGATGTTCAACGAGTCGTTTTATAGCTTATAAGGGAGAGAAAGTCCTCCGTGAGAGCTCCATGAGCTCGAACACGTCAGGCAATTCTCTTTTTCCTTTCATTCGTGGAAAAAGAAAGCAGATCTTCTTCTTTTTCTTTTTTTTTAAAGAGAACAACTTTGTTAGTGGGCAGCCGTGGAGTCACTTCCTCCCAGACATCAAACTCAGAAAAAAGGGTTTGTTTTGCAGGGAAAGTCCAGCAGCGGCTGTCAGAGGAAACAGGCTTCAGGTTCAGTGAGCGGACGCAGGTGCTGCCCCGCTTCACGATTAGATAACAGAATGTGGACAGTTTAGAGTTCTTATGATTATTTTGGTGTAAAGGTTTGATTCATGTCACAGGAAAAAAAAGAAAACAAAAAGATCTAGAATCCTTTAAAAAATGAACACAAGTAAACTCTGAACAGAACGTGCAGACGTCACGGTTAGCTGGTCAAAGCTCGGCTGCTGCCAGAAGCAGCCAAACTGCAGTTCCTCTGACGTCCAGCAGAAAGTCCAGCAGTGACTCAGTTTTCTTACTGTGGGTAACAAAAACCAGAATAGGAGATTGTGGGGATCCACTCTATTATCAATCTTCTGCTTTTTATTCATATTTAAAGATATACTTGTTTGTTAAAGCACAAAATGTTTCCTCCTTCATGACACCTGTATGGAGGAGAATGTTTTCATAACTCACCTGTTTTAAGGCTTAAACTTTGCATGATTATGGGTGTGGCTGACAGGTAGATGGTTGTAGTTGTTACTTGTCTTCGAGGCTTCACCTGAACTGGATCTGTGGAGCGTGTTTGTGCTGTTGGAGACTTTTGAAGCATTTTTAATGACCTGATCTAATTAATAACGTGGCTGCAGTGAGGTAATTGTACTAACAAAGCATCCATGAAGCTTCAGTTGTGCTGAGTGAAATTTGAGGTTTTTGATTGGATGTTGCTGAGAACAATTAGCAGGTTTCTGAGTCTGTGGATGCAGACTAACCTGGTTGTTTAAAACTGTACTCTGTGGTTTGATTATCATCACTTAATGAAAGAGAAAATCTTCAACATGTGTGAAAACTGATATTCTACTATTTTATTATCCCACTAAAAGTAACAGTTATTCCTCAGGTTTTGATATTTTGTGTATTTTTGTCTGTTTCGATAGAGGTCAGGTGTTTGGTTTTTTTTTTTTGTTTGTTTGTTTTTTTAAACGGTTAAACAGGATGAGAGGAGCAGCTGTTATTGGATAATCGACATCAGCAGGCAGCGAGGAAAAGAAGGGACTTGTTTTGGTCCTCTAACAGTGTCCACACACACACACACTCTCGTACCTTTGCAAGCAGATCTGCCCGTTAACGCTGGTCAGCAGAATGTTTCTTCGGGCCTTTTATGGTCATGATATTTTTGGCTGCCGAGTGTTGATCAGTTCGGCTCCAGGGAGTCGAACAGACTAAACATAGTTTGTTCTCGCTGTGGAAGGAACTGAAAAATGTTTGCGTTTTCTCACACTGTGTTGTGTTTCCTCCGTTTGTCTCGCTTCACTGTGACCTCAATGCAAACTCTGCAGCAGGTTCGACCCATCCTTTGGGGCCCCGGGGTGCACACTGTACACGGCACTGTCATTATTCCCTGACTCACCTGTGAGCTGCTCGGATGATTTCTTCATCAATTTATCAGTGATATCAGTATAACTGACCGCAGTTCTGATATTTGATGATCCATTTTTTTAAAATTCATTTTTATGTGAAAACTTGTTGTTTTCAAGCTCTGAGATCTGAGGCTTGTGGAAATGATGGAGGCGTCCAACTGAAACACCTATTTGCGATTGCTTTGTCAGTTTTCAGTCTATATATCTTTTTGAAGCACAGATCATCTGTTACAGATTTTTTAAAAAACATTTAGACTATAAAATAAAACGGTAATAATTAGTCAGAGGAGCTCTGTGTGCACATATCGAGCAAAAATACTGTTTGTTCTTCACTGTGAAACACGCCACGCTGATGGCTCAACTGTTTGCTTTTGACTGAGTGCACACAGGTGTGGTAAACCTGTGACGCGTTACCTTCACCTCACAGAGTTCACATTGACTGTGCAGAAACGTCTAAAACGGGCTTTATCAGCCCGACTCTGGGTCCTTAATAACAGTTTTGTCGTTTAAAGGTTGCTTCTGATAGCATTTCACCTCTGACCAGCTGTTAAAAAAGAGGGAAAAGTTGTAAAACTGTTGAGTTATTTTAAAATCTAAGAATTATTGTAAGATCATGCACTTTCTGATTCGTAGTGATGCATGCGCTCATCATTCTGTTGCTTTCTTCTACATTCTGCATGTGGTGTATGTTGTCCATCATCTGAGAGCAGCATATATATATATATATATATATATATATATATATATATATATACTGCACACCTGACTGTCAGTATGACAGTCCTGACCTGGATCCAGTGTCAGATGCCTTTTGTTGTATAACTAACATTAAAATGATTTGGGGAAATAATTTAAGATGACTATAGTTTGATCATTTGGAGCGTTGCCCGGCATTGGCTGATCAGCTCAGCTGTAAAATAACTTGTATATTTCACGTTGTTTTGGAGGGCCGGCTCCTCGGGGAGTCTGGACCTTCACTGTGACTGGTGGGTATTTCTGTCAGCCTGAAGCAGTCGATGTTAAATACCTCTCTGAGCTTCATTGGAAGTCATGTTGGTGCTAAATTAGACATCAGTCAAAATAGCTTCTGCTCGAACATCCTGACTTCACAGCTCCGACTCATCGGAGCTTCAGGACCTGACAGGAAAGACTTAGTCTGAGCACATGCCCACAACGTGTCCCCCACAACAATCCTCAGACTGGAAACCCAAAACCCAAACAGACCCAAAGAGACTGTACTCACACTGACAGTAACTAAGAGTTTATATTCTGTATTTAGAATTTATTTATTTATTTAATCTTTAACAGAAGTGTGCGTGCGTGCGTGTGTGTGTGTGAGAAGGACGTGTTGCGGCTGTGGTCTGAGCACTTTCACTCTTGTTGTGCATCTCCAGTTAATCCAGTTAGAGGATGTGCTGGGATTAGCCCGGGTCCGATGCAGAGCCTCTTTAACTGTCGTGCTGCAGTCAGTGCAGTCTGTATGCGACCTACCTGCCCGTCAGGTGTTCACGCCCTCCAAATGCCCCCCTCCCGCGCTTTGTGTTTTCACCGCACAGAGGTGGTTTAGCCTCAGGCTGCCGTGGCGTCGCATGTTTGCCCGTTCTGAACCTGAGCCAGGTATCAGTCTGAGCGTGTTCAGACTGGAGGCTCCGACTTTGGATTAACTCACTGAGCTGTTTGTCTGAGCAGGATTTTATTGGACGGGACATAAATCAAATTTAAATCATTTGATATGGAAATATGAAAACAGGGAGCCTCCTGGGAACACATTTTAAAGACGTTTCCATATGTTTTTTAATCACCGTGACGATGTCACAGGTTTTTACTGACTTTACAAGTTCGGCATTGAGCAGATGTAGTGTGTAAGCAAGCATCATCTGATTCTCACTCTGAAAGCAGAGTCACAGATTGTCTGGCAGATAATAAATCTTGTGTATGCCAGCTAAAGGCTTTTGTGTGACTGCTGTCAGCAGCCTTTCACCAAGCATCGGCTGAGCACTCACGGAGCAGTGATTTTTATAAATCACTTGTTTAAATTCTATCATGAGTCCACATGTGTAATGAGCCTCTAAAGATCTGGTATGAAAAGTTTTACACTCAAACCAGAGTTTTAATGGAAGCAGTAACCTTCAGAGATCACTGTAACAAAAACCAGAATGGGGCATTGTGGCGTTCCACAGGGCTCGATTATCGGTCCTCTACTTTTTATTCATGTTTAAATTATAACACAAAATGTTTCTTCCTTTATAACAAATGTACAGAGGTAAACTCGGGTAAAGTTCATATCCTATTATCAGACTGTGACGAAAACTTTTCACATTTAATTTTTCAACCAAACTTAAAACATTTCTTTTTAACTCTTTACCCCTTAAACACCTACTAAATGTAACCCTTGTTTCTCTTTTGTGACTCAGCAGTTTTTTGTCGTATTTCAGATATGTCATCCATGACATATTTTATTTTTCAAATATCTTTCAAGAAGGAAAATGCAATAAAAGAAAATGTGCAGTTTAAGATTTTTTTTTTAATTAAGACATCAGAGAATGAAGGGTCATTATTTTTCTTTGCCTTGTGATGTTTGCTTGAACAAAGAATCCGTCACTGAGGCGTCCACAGCTGTCACACGGCTCATAAACATCTCAGTGTGTGAAGAATCCGCTGTGAGGCCTTCAGAGCATCTGTGATGGTCTCAGGTGAGCAGTTACCTGTGTGTGAGGATGAGGAGCGACATGTCTGAACTCGTCAATGTTTTCACTGAGTGCCTAAAAGAGGAACTCGTGCTGGATCTGACGTCATAAACAATGAAAGCAGTTCATTTTAGACGCTCCATTTATGGTTGTTTGGGAGCTTTCGGTGAGATCATGTGACCTTCACCGGACAAACACTGATGTTATCACTTTGGGGAACTTTGGTCTGTGCTGGAATAAAGAAGCAGAAGGTTTGTGGTTTGTTCTCAGATGATGAGCGATGGTTGGCTTTCAGGCCACCTGTTCAGACACGTCCGGTTTCTGTGAAGTTTCAGCATCAGACTCGAGCTTCGCCTTGATGGGACAACCTGACAGGCATTTGTGTTCTTTCTGTTCATGTGAGTGACACGTAATGAGATGGTGAGGAGGCAATCCCGTTACATCACCACACTGTAATCCCGCTCTGTTTGCTCAGACATGTGACTGGCAGGGTGGAGGATTTCCTCATCAGCTGACCGCAGATGAGTCGACCTGAAGAGAGTCATCAGGAGAAGGGATGGGAAATAAAAGGAGCTGAAGACCACTCCTGATGTGTAATCTAGCTCAGAGTTAGAGAGTTACTCATGCTCAGAATGGATGAGTCGTTTAACTTCTGCTTTTAGACCAGAAACGCTGAGCACAGAGGTGCTGTTTGCAGCATGGCCTTTGACTCTGAAAAAACTGAACACAGTGTAACTGAACATTCATCAGTTTTCAGAGCTCTGACGGCTAAATCGCAGCCTGGCCGCAGCAAGGTGTTTGGCTGCTGAAAGTACGTCTGCTCCCCGCGAGCAGCTGTTTGTCAGCTCAGTAAATTAGGAATCCCGACGCCCTTAACATCAGCCCTGCAGCTACTCAGAAAGCAGCCGCCGCTCACAATAAGAACACATCCGTTTGTCTCTACAGCTTCCTTCCAGGTTTATTGCTGGCACCGTTAGCTTTATTTAGACAGCACTGGGCCTGCCGGACGTGGAAACTCGGCCTCAATCTTTCAGTCAGCAGCTTAGACAGTAAACGCACCGCGGGAGGCTCGTTCATTGATCGCAGCTCACAGTTTCAGTGGAATTTAAGAAGGTAATGTGGAAAGTGAAAAGTGGGAGCAGCTCAGTGAGGGCTGCAGGAACGCATTTGTTCCCTGGATGCAAACACAAACCACGTCTGGAACACAATGTGTGTATTTAAGATGATTTTTATGGGGATGTTAAACCGCCAGAAGCCTGATTTATGGTTTCTGTGCACAGACTGATGTGGACTTTGAGCCCAGCAGACAGTTAGAGCTGACACTGGTCTGCAGTGTTGGTGTCCTGTGCAGCACACACTAACACTGCAGTATCAATGGCCTGTCACTGAACCTACCTGTCCCTGGGTTTTTTGCACCTTTTGGCTTGCTTTCCAACAACTACTGAACACAAAAGTTTGCAATTTTTGGAGCAGCATATTCCTGCTCTGATTTCACCACTGGCTGAACCTCTGACGTTTACATTGTTTGTATTGTACATACATCCAACTGTACATTCTGCAGTTACTATGTACAGAAAACAAACTTTGTTCATGCTGCAGCTCTTTAACCTTTAACCTTATATTCCGGCTCTCTCTGTATGTAAAACTGTTCTTTTGCACGTCTGCTTAGAAGCAAACTCCATTTCCTGTTTCAGCACTTTGCACAGCGACAAAGTTAAATCTAATCTCCATTCTGCAGATAAGAAACTCTTCATGTCTCATTAAATTCCATATTTAAAATGTTTTGGCTGACACACTCCCATAAGGCCTCTAACCCAGTGAAGACCAGCTGCTTTTATTTCATGTTTTCAGCTTTGTGATCAAAAAGCAGATTTAAAAAAAGTCACGGCTGAAACGGGCGGAATATTTGCCTTTGCTTCATATTTACTTTGTAGTTATCCTCCTGTGATGGCACAGAGATCTCGCCTGCTCATAGAGTTCTTCTACAGGAGCGCTGCTTTATTAACTTTTACACATTCAGTGATTACGAGCTCTGGACAGATGGATCCAATCACCACAGCTGCTGTCGTCATGCTGACCCACTGTTTGCTGAACTGAACACAGTCTTCAGCCATAAAAACCACTGAGATACAAACACAGGACTGCAGTGAGGAGAACCGCTGCACTCACTAAACCTGAGCATTTACAGTCCATGAGTCTGACCTCCAACACGTTACCGCAGCCTTTTTCTTTTCCCGTCATCAGAGAGGGAGCAGGCACAACGTGCTGCTTAAGGTTAAAGTGTCACACTTGAAGCTTTTTGCCTCCTACTTCCTGTTGTTTCCAGCTTGTTAAACATCCTCTGAGTTCAGTCAGATTTGGTGCTTTAAGCTGTAATTCATGTTTTTGAACCACGAGGTCAGGCCTTCAGATTCTTGTCTGGTTAAAATGAGCTTTCGGTTTTTTGACCCCCAGTTCTTGTCGGTTCTCGTCGGAGCAGCTGGAGCGTTTCTCATCGCCTTCTCCTCTGAACACGCCTGCAGTGTTTCTGGAGTGTGAGGATGAGGAGATCTGCTGTCTGTTGGTCTGTCGGCCTGAGACTGAGTAACACAGGAAATGTGTGTGTGTGTGTGTGTGTGTGTCTGATATTTAGCGCTCTGCTTATTATCAGGATTATGTAACAGCGCTGTGGGGTCATGTGATCAGACTGCAGGATAATGACCTCGCAGAGCAGAGGACGTCGAAGAAGCTCCGACTGGTTTCACTAAAACAGTGAAAACAGTCCAGATACATGATGTGATGAGAAGAGCCTGACCTTGAAGGACAGCGTCGGTTCATTTGAGGCTGGTTGATCCTCGGCATCTGTTGACATGTTCAGAGTGAAGGTGCGTGGCAGAAACAGAGAAGATAACGCGGCATTCACAGGGAGGTGATGAACATGAAAATAAAAAAGATGTGGGTTTTATATTCAAACAGTTTTTAAAACAAATAGATGTTGAGAGTGATCGTATGCATGAAGATCTTTGAGTTAAGGAGGATAAATGCAGACATATTTCATGTTTCTCTCCCGCCTGTGTATTGTCCTGAGTTCACCTGCACCATTATAACATTTTACTTCCTGTTTCCCTGTTTGTACCTCGCTGTGTTACTGCCCTTTTCTTCTCCTGAGTGAGTTCCCCTGAACCGTTCTGTCCAATCTTTACTTTATTTTCTGCCTTATTATTATTCATTTGACTTTGACCTCTGCGTTACTGTCCCTCTTTCATTCTTTCACCTTTTCTCCTTTCTTCCTGTTCTCACCCTTGTTGTTGTCTTCACTGTCCCGGGTTCACCTGTGCTGTATTTTCCTCTGCTCGGTGCGCAGCTTTGTTTAGTCTGCTGTGTATCCTGGTTCTGTTCCAGAGCCTCACTTGCTTTCTGTCGTGTAACAGAAACGTTCTTTACTACCTGCTCACTGTTTTTGTGCAAGCGCATCGCTGTGACGCGAACTCTGTCGTATTGAAACCAGAAGTTGGGTCACAGCACGTCAGCCTGAGTACGTCAGGGTGGAAAAATTGCGACCTTTCCAAAAAAGATCCCTTTTGTAAAATGTTTGCTTTCTGTCTGACTGAAAGGAAACACTGAAATACGCTTCCTGGAACTGAGATTTCCATCGGGGGCATTCAGCGGCTTACATAATCAGCTCGTTTATTCAGTTTTATGTTGGAGGAGGTGGGAAATACACCACGCTGAAATAACCCCCAATTATCTGCTCAGCTGTAAACCATTTAATGTCATTACACAGCAGATGTCAACAGCTGGACACACACACACACAGAGGGCGAGTGGAGGATTATTAGCAGCAGATTTCTGGGGAATCCCGGAGCTTTGGAGAGAAAGCCGAGGCCGGGATGTGAGAGGAGCTTCAGGCTGTTTTGCACAGGGAAGTGAAAGTTTCTGACGTTTGTTCTATTTAACGATCAGAGGAAATAGAAATGCTTCATCATGAATCCTCCTTACATTCAGAAGAAGTGAGATATGTCAGTGGTAGTAGTGTTGGTGAGTTTCACAGCAGCTGTGCCGATCCTGAGCGGTTTTAATAGTTGCCTGTGAAGCTCAGATTCTCTGGCAGGTAAATCACCAGAACAGAAACACAGACAGTCCATCGTTCACCGTTTGGATCCTCAGCAGCGTGATCACATTCCTCTCATACCTCCACAGCAGAGATGGCCGTTAATCCTGCTGCTCGGGTAGCGTGGCTGCGCTCAGACCTGCCGGCTGACCGGCTGCAGTTATTTCTGGTGGTTTTCCTGCGCTCTGGAAGTAGGCCACGCATTCCTGAGGATCGGCCTCACTGCCAGTACAGCTGCTGATCACAGGAGATTAGCGGTGCGGTCACGGTATCTGGGTCTGCCAGAGTCTGAGGCGGCTCTCTGAGACTCATCCCGCCACCTCATTCTGCTCCATTTCACATATCCTGGATTTTATGGAGTGCAGATCCTGCTCGCACACTTCCTTGGCTCAGGGCGGCAGAGCTCACAGCTCAGCGGCGTTCAAACTGATGCTGCTGTTAGGTTACAGAGCAGAAATGAAGTCAGCAGATTTAGTTTTTCATTCCTATCAGCTGCTGTGGAGAAACTTAATTTCAGCCAGTTAATAATGATGTGGTAATATAATCTACTAGATTCTCCTGAAATGTCCTTTTCGTGAGTGTTTCAGTGTTAGAGATGGAGCAGAGCCTTTTCTTTGTGCCTGAGATCCTGGTGTGGTGTCCGGGGTCTGCACTTCTCTGTGTATTTATAGTTGGCTGTATTTCACAGTGTCAACTGTGGGCCGTGGAGGTTTTCTGGTGCTTTGCTGCTGGTCTTTGGTTGAAATGCACATCGCGAGCTGCTGTTTTTCACCTTTGACCTTTGAGTCCTGAGCTGCTAACAGTGGTGACAGCAGCAGCAGATGTGAAGGCACATTCAGTGACCTTTAAAGCAGAAACCAGAGCTCGACCGCCTCGCAGATCCTCTTCAAATAGTCCTCGACGAGAAAAGCTGCGCAGCGACGAGAATGAATGAATGAGGAGCAGCTGCTGCCAGGCTGACAGAGGCCATCGGCTCAGTCTGAGGATTAACACTTCAGTGTGTTAAAACAGAGGAACACACACACACACAGTGAGGCCTGGAAAAAGACAAACGGCTCCTGTTAACACATGCGTGGGTCTGCACGTGCTCAGTAACCCCCAGATGATCTGAGCTGTGTGCTCTAATAAACTATGAAGCCTTCATCAATCAGATCCTTTGATACTGATCGTCGCTGATATGGAGACTAAATGTTTCTCAACCACAAAGTTCAAACTTCAGTCCTGATCAGAGAAAAATGATAAAGTGTACCGGGAGAGTGCACTCCGGTGAGTCACCTCTTTAAACTGTATTTGGTTTAAAGCTTGCTTGGCTGTTGGAGCCTTTTGGAGCATTTTTAATGGCATCACCTAATTTGGCTGCTGTGCGGGTAGTTCGTGTCACAGTGGCCATGTTTGTCTGTTATATACAGTATATGGGTGCTGGCTCTGCAGCTGCTTCATGAGATAGTTATGGAAATAAAAAATAACTTATGGGCTGAAGCATCTCCACCCTGTAAACAACGAGTCTCAGTGAGGACAGCAGCAGCTTCACGGCTCTCAGCGGGGCAGCGAGGGGTCGGCTGAGGTCGATGATGTCCCCTGAAATCTCTTGGCAGCGATTTAAGCAGATTTCTGCTCCCGTGTGATGTTTTGTTCTGAGCCGGGTCGTCGCCGTGGCCCAGTTATCGCCTCGCTCTGTGTGCAGCGGTGAAAGCAGAGACGGGATCGTCCCTCATCAATATGGAGCGAGGGTGACTCTGCAGACTTCTCTGTGTGGCCTCTCCGGCTTTGTGAACAAATTTCTATTTCAGGTCGAAGGCTGTAAATATTTAAACAGCAAATATTCCAGCAGGATGAGTGACGCCAGGAGGAGCGAGGCGAGACTGTGAACAGTCAGCAGACCTGTTTGTGTTCACAGTGATGAACTGATTCAAACATGAGATGAGCCTTAAATACAGTTCTTTACTGTCACATCACATTACTGAGGGGCAGCAGGAGCTCGTCTGTGTGAACACAGTTTCCTGTTTAGGGTGAGAAAACGTGAAACTGTCAGAGTAACAGACTGCTGTGTTTACAGGCTAATCGGAACCGGGGAGTTTGGTGTTATGAATTTATGTAGAGAGCTAAATCGTGGCCAAAAAAGTCACTGAAATAAAAGAAAATCTCTCTTTAATAAGTGAATAAAACAGGGCAGCAGAGCGCGAGCACTGGAAATTCTTCATAATGACTCCAACATTCAGCTTCAGCAGAGAAAAATTAAAAAATTAGACTGTTTCAAAAAGTGGAACCATCAGATTTTTGTCAGCGTTGCTTGAAAAACTTCCAGAGGGTCGGACTGGCTGCAGACTAACTTCCTGTTTCAGCTCTGGAATAACCTTCCCGCTGCACACGTTCTCTCACAAATCCTCAAAGTCGTCCTCACAACAGAGGAGGAAATGAAATCGGAGGTCTGGGCAGTTTTTGAATGGAGTGAAACTACTTCTCTCATTTTCCAAACATCCCAGTGGGAGTTTCCTGGATACGGGTACACTTTCCCCTCCTCCTCCTCTCTGCGAGTGGAGGCTGTTCCCTTTTATGGCTGACAGCAAAGGAGCAGGAGGGAGGACATGACTCCTCTACCTGCTGATGGTGTTTGAGGGGGGAGGAACATTCCTGTTCCTTGAAATCAGGTCTTTGTGGGTTTCTGCGTGACTCTTCTCAGTCAGAGGGAGGAGGAGGAGGAGTTATTAGGCTGTGGCCTAATTCAGGGCACACAGCCGGATGTGTGAGCCGTCAGCTGCGTCCACTGATGAAATAAACATCTGATCTCCGGCTGTGGCAGCAAAGCTCAGCAGCAGGTTAGAAACAAACTGTAGCTGAAGTGACTTTGAGGAGCAGGAGCTCCTGCAGCCACACAGCCGGTGGCAAAGACCTGCAGAAATACTCAGATGTAAAATATCCCAGTACTTCCGGTTGCTCTGCAGTACTCGGGTTTAATAAAATGGTTATAATAGAGCTGTTTTTCCTTACAAATAATCGTCTCTGACCGTAACTCTGACTGTGTCTGTGACGCTGGCTTCAGGCCAGCAGAGCCAGCAGCTGCAGACACTTTGAGAGAACGCACACGATCAATAAGCCTAATGGTTTAAGTGCTGCTGAGACGGACGGACAGACGGGCTGTGAGTGATGTCTGAGGCAGCTGATGTGAAAACATCCGTCAGAAACAAATCTGCTTCATTTCTTTGAGACGTAGCCACCATGACACCACCCGTAGATTTATAATCACCTGTTCTGGAGCCTGTAGGTAAGTTAGCGGCGTGCTTAGTTCGATGATGGCATTAAAAATGCTCCAAAAGGCTCCATGTTGTTATGAAGGAGGAAACTTTTTGTGCTTTGACAAACAAAAGTAAAATTTAAAAAGCAGAGGATCGATAATAGATGCCTGTGGAACTCCTTTGGGTTTTTGTTACCCACTCTGATGGTTACTGCTTCCAGAAAAACTCTGGTTTGGGTGTAAAATACTTACGGCTGGATTTTTAGAGGATCATTAAAGATGTGAACTCATGTTTCTTAACACAAACTCTCAATCACTCCTCAGGAGTGAAAGAAGCCATCTATGTCCACTGTGAGCGACCATCTTTGAACAGAGGCGGTGGTTTACAACACCAACTGTCTGCCATCTATAATCCAGTTTTGAGTTCCCTCCCCAGACGCCTTAACGCCCACTCACACCCTGGGCCATCTGACCTCAGGAATTCGCATGATAAGGTGGGGCCAGGTTTCACAATGAACACACCCGAAACCCTGGCTGATTGGGACCCACACCCAGTTTCACACCTTGGCTCAGGCGATTAGAGGATCATCAGGGGGTCCTTTTGTCCCTCTGTGGGGGGATACTCCCACTAGGTTTAAATCTGGGACTCCCCACCATTTGACCTTAGAACTGAAGAAGCTTCTCGGATGAGAGGTGAAACGTCTTCAAGCAACTTAAAGAAGTCCAGATGCTTTTCTTTCCAAGCTCCTTTGACTATGATGACCTGGATGACTGAGAACCTTCACAGACACAAACTCTCAATCTTCACAATAACTTATTTCTTCTGTAAAACGCGCTGGATATTAGAGGAACTGCAGGTTTTGGCTCCTCAGCCATCACTTTGCTTTTCAGCTCTGGAGCTAGATGATTGGTTCTCACTGCAGCTGAACGTTTGAGATGCAGTTTTGTGTAATATCAGTGACTCACAATGATGACAGGAAGCTGCTAGAAGGTCACAGCTCGAAACCTTGGCCTTCCTGCTCCGGAGAGCAAAATGATCTGCCATACCTGCTGGTCTGCTGCTCTGAAGGCACACTGGGACGAAAAGCCAGATTAACAGATTGATCTGACCAGGAAGAATTATTCTGAAAATCCTGGAGATTCAACATCAGTCAGCTCAAAATGTGGCAGGTCACCACTGTGCACATCTGCCACAAATCATCCAACATCACGAGCACATCTGGCATTTAATTTGTGTAAATGTTCACGGTGACAGAAAAAAAAGTAGGGCTTCAGTGCCGAGCTGCAGGAGACTTGCATTATCTCTCTGCAGGTTAGGATATTAGGTGTGTGTGTGTGTGTGTGTGTGTGTGTGTGTGTGTGTCAGATAAAGCCAGATCACAGTATTATTCTGCTGATGCCCTGAAAATGAAGTGAGTGTAATCCAGGCACTGGCTATGGAGCGTGCTCAGTGTTGTTCGTGCAGCAGAGTGATGCATTGGGCGTGTCTCTGTTAGCGGCTGAATGATCAGCGCTCTGCAACAACAAACACCCAGGTGGAGCTGAGTGTCGGAGAGTACATTATGAAAAACATAAACAGAATTAGCATTCCTTATGAGAACATAAGGAATGCTAATTCAAAATGTGGAAACTGATGAGATTTTCAAAATAAAACGGGAAATAACAGCAACTGAAACGTGTTTTAGAACGGCAAGTGGTAACAGTACAGGAGGGCGTGTCACACGCTTCCTGAGGTCATCCGTCATCCACCCTCATCAGTACATCCATCCAAAGATGGAGAGCGCTAATCATTTCATAAAGTGCAGCTTAGAGTTATAAAGAGAACACGTGGCTACAAACTCAAACTAACCCAGTCCAGTTTTCACACACTGAGATGCTGAAGAGCAAGAAACAAACATGGATGGAAAAAGATATTAAAATGATTTATAAACATGGTTTGAGTAAGAAACTGAATCCCGGCGGAGCTCGCGTGAACCTCCTCAAGCAGTCGCCGGCTGGGCTCTGAGCTGTTCGATGAGGAGGGAGCCATAATGATGATGAAGGAAAAAGGATGGCTGTGTCGATCTGCAGATGGCAGCTTTTCTTTGTTTACCAGAAAAACACACGAGGGATCACACAGGAAGTGTGTGCATGATTTTAATCGTATTTTTATCCACAGCGGAAACACAAACGAAGAGGACGCCTTATAAATGGAGACGTGCACAGGAACGGCGTTCAGCCCTGCAGGAAACTGAAGTCAGAGAGCCGCCTGTGTGCAGCTCTGAGCTCAGACCTGTTACTGCTTTACAGAAATCGCGCCTTGTTATGAGTTCTAATAACAGTGGGAGAGAGTAGAAGAAAAACGCCCTGCAGAGCACCAGAGCTGAGACACTGAACTAAACATCTCTGCCTCGACCTTTAACCTTTCACCTCCTATAACCATTTCCCCTTTTAAGTATCTTTATCAGCAGGTCATGCTTGAAGAAAATTCAGAGCTCTCGTCATGAAATTCTCCCCAGTAACACAAACACATCTATTCCTCCGCACTTTTAAATTACATAAAAATGAGGGGAAAAAATTATCCTGAATCTGAATCCAGGCTGAACTTTGACCTCAGAGACCCTCGGCTGTGTGCACTGGCTAAACCTGCAGCTAAACCCAGGACTGACCTTAAACTGTGGTTTACAGAGGAGGACCAGGCGCCCCCTGCTGGTGGGACTCTGCTCTGCAGCATGAAGTCACAGCTGGACGTTGCTGCCACCTTGTGGCCGAATTCATAAAAGCTTCTGCTGCTGCAGGTTCTTACTAAAGACAAGTAAATGGAGTTTAGTGTGAAGGATTATTGTTGCCTGTAGATGTCTGTGAGTCTTCAGTTATTTAAATTTGTGCCAGCAGTTTATTATTAAAAAAAACAACTACAAATCTAGAGGCGAGAACAGGAGAAACTTCCAGAAGCTGGAGGCGGATTTGCCTCGAGATCTGTCTGACTGGCAGATCAGTGTCCACCCAGCATCCTGGTCCAACATCAGATAATTTATTGTTTTATATCTGACATACTGGAGGAGAACTTTTCCTCCCTGATAACAGCAGAGCAGCTGCCTCTTCTGTTCCTAAAACCAGAGCATCCTGCTTTCTTTACGTGTGATGGTTTCTCTTTGATGTTTCGGGAATGTCCTACTTCCTCTGCAGAGAAAATCTGTTTCCTGTATTAAAGCGTCTTTGATGTTCTCGCTGTTGCAGGTGAGCTGCTGAGCCAGCCGCGGCCCGAAGGCCTCACCGAGATCGTCTGTCCAAAGAATGGCTCGGAGCGGGTCAACGTGGCCCTCGTTTACCCCCCGACCCCCACCGTGCTCAGCCCCTGTCTCAAATGAAGCCCCGCCCACCCATCTACCCCGACCTGGCTCGTCTTCACTGCGTCACCAGAGCCTCCACCTCCGACCTCCGGCTTCCATCGTCTGTCACCTTTCTGAGCCACCAACTACCACTTCGCCTCCTCCACAGTCAGAGCGAGCAGCTCGACGGGTCTCTGCTTCACGTGTACGTCAGTAATTACAGAACACAGCAGCGAAGGTCAGAGATCACCAGATGCACTTTTTTTGTTTTGTTATGTTTGTATTTTTGTTTACAAACATTCAGGTGATACAAATAAAAAAATAATGATTTCGTTTATCAGCTCCATAAAAACAACGGACACTGCGATGGATAGAAAACCTCCACATTTTATAATCTGTAACACCAAACATTCGGTTTAATCAGGTTATTTATTTTTTATATTTCAAAAAAATAATAATAATAAATTAATAATACTGTATGAACAAATATTACTTGTATTGTGATATTACACTGAGGAGAGTGTGACCTGAATTTTTCCTTCCCACTGTCACCAAAGCGCTTGGTCACAGGGGGCCGTCTGATTGTTGGGGCTTCACTGTATTGTTGTAGAGTCTTTATCTTATCTTATCTTAAGTGCCTGGAGGTAACTGTTGTTGTGATTTGAAGCTTTATGATTCAAATTAAATTGAAATTAATTTTTTTACTATTATCTTTATATTTTTATATTTCAAAGTATAAAAAAGTATATGTTTTATACAATGACCGTACTCTGTCGTATTCCTGGAGTTTATTTTTCCTTTTGAAGTTTTATTTGCTTTTCTTATTTTTCTTACTTTGATTTTATGTCAACGTTGCTACAGTTACATTTTTTACGTGACCGTCAGACCAAGTGAATTAAAGACTCTTTGATTTCACCTGGCGGCTATTTAACTTCCTGTTTGTGATGCAGGTCTCTGACGCCTCTTCACGTCGCACTGAGCGGTATCTGAAGAGCTTCAGTGAGCCCGACGCGATCCACACAGTCTGTAGCATCTAATGAGGGTTCCTCCTCCTCGTCCTCGGTCCCGTTACCGAGGCGCGCTGCTTCACACGTTTCTCTCTGAACAGTAACGCCCACTTCCTCCTGTGTGAATCTACGGCTGTAAAGACTGAAGGACATTTGGATTTTCTGTTATTTCGTACAGTTTGTTGGGAGGAGTCTGTGAAACTGAGGTTCGGGTCGCCGCTGGAGACACAGAGCGACTCTGATCACGACGCGCTCTGCGGGAGATCTCAGGTGATGATGGGACGGACGCAGTTACAGCATCAACGCTGTATCAAGCATCAGGAAGTGTTCATTTCACACAGACAATGGAAAATATCAGCAACTCACACATGACTGCGAGAAAATAATGGGAAATAATGCTTACCAATGGGAAACAGTGGGATTTAATGGTTAGCAATACAAAAATACAAAAGCAATGGCAAAAAAACAATGCAAAGCAGTGGGAACAATGGGGATAAATGGATAATGTTTCACAATTAGAAATTGATGGAAATTAAAGGTAACAATTACAAAACTATTATGGGTTAAAATGCAGAAATCATGAAAATTAATGATTCACAATTTAAAAATTAGGTTACTAGCTAACAGTGTAGAAACTGTTAGCAGTGCAGAAATAATGAGAATTACTGTTTCACAATTAGAAAACATTGCAAATGATTGGTGATTGGCTCTGTTAGCTCTGGGAGAATGGGGATGAGCTAACGGGGAAACGCATAAAAGTCTTAAAACCACAGGTGACAAAAACAGCAGGAAGTTCAACCATTTTTCCTCTGCCGTGTTTTACCCCATTTGTGACCTTAATTAATATATGAACTTAAGTTCATGAAATAAGTAAATGAACAAAGTTGTAGAAGCTCTGAGAGCATCAGGGCTTTGAGGGGGACATTTTTTCTTTTACTGTCTCTCCTTCTCTGACGTTCATCAAATTAGGTTCAGTTCATCTCCCATGAAACCCATGAAAAAAGCAGCACTAGCAGGACCATGTAGCCGTTCACTGAACATTTCTTTTTTTGTTATTATCTCGTGAATATATTTCTCCTAAAACATTTCGGGCTGGGACAACAACAGTCACATGATCACATATTATCATGTGTGCAACTATAAACACAATCACAGTGTTTAACCGTGTGACACAAACGTTATTCACGACACACTGTAACGGAACTGAACAGGTAACGAGGTTTCAGAGTGAATTTATTTAAAAAAATACAACTTTTTTTTTAACGTGAAGATGATGAAACTGATTTTTTTCAGCTGTGAGAAACGGGAATGCTGAGTGTGGAGATCCTCTGTCTGAGCTGTTCAAACATTTCCACAGTGTGGGGTGTGCAATGGTGTGGGGCTGCTGAGGTTTCGGAGCCTGTGGTCTGCACTCGCTCTCAGACACACTGTGATGAACACACTGATGTGAAGGTAGCAGACGAGCCTTCGGGCCGAGGATATGGCACGTGTACAGATATTTATGCGTCTTCTAATGAAACCACAGTGATTTCTACACGTTGAACTTCTTTTCACTGTCTGATGAAAACACTGACACGTGCTGATGGGAAAATGTTGTTGTTTGTAAATAATATCTTTATTTTTGTATGTAGGCCTGAGGTGTCGCCACTCGAGCTTTGACTTTCTTTACAGTGCAATGATGTGCATGACTCACTGTGAGGATGCACACGGGGTTTTCTATGTAGCTCCTTCCAGCGTCTCACAGTTCATCATGAAATACCAAATAAACAATGACTGCTTTAATACCTGCAGGCCATGTCATTCATTCACGCTCTAAACACAGTTTCACCTTTTCACTGGGAAAATGTACAGTTTGTAGGTCACAACTGCACAAACATGGTCCAGAGGCCCAGTTCAGTTTAGAATTCAATCAGGAGAAGACTAGCAGTCAGCTAGCAGCTACAACCAGCTGTGTCGCCATCCACCTGTCAGTCAAAAGGCCACACCCCCAATAATGCAAATTTTAAGCCTTGATACAGTTTAAACAGGTGAGTTCTAGTTATTTCTGCTGTAGTTTCAACATGGGTCTCATTGCTGCCTCTTCTGGATGTCAGAGGAACTGCAGTTTTTTGTGCCACAGCTTCATTTATGAACTCTTGGGTGGAGCATTTTTGTGCAACAGATAACTGGAGGAGTCCTTGAAGTGAATACAAGCACTTATATTTTTAAAATGAAAAATCATCACACACTTGAAATTCCTCATACAGCATTTTGTTTCCAGCTTGTGAAAAAAAAAAAATGACCACCACTGAATCAATTTTAATTATAATTTCTCTTCCCCACTAGAGGGAAGTCAAGTAAAGTAAAATCAGGAAAACACATTATAACACATTATTTTAATAAAGTCATGCTAAGATTTACCTTCATACTACGAATATTTTTTTATTTCAGGCCCTCCGAATACACGAGTGGTTCCAGAATCAGTTCTTTATCATTAGCAGCATTTTTCATTTCATAAGTCGAGTAGATATCCACACAAAAACCTTTAAAATGTCAAAAACTGTTTCACTCCTCCTGTCACAGCCTCAGTGTGGGGGATTTATCACAGTGGGAATAACCTACAGCAGTTTCATGTCTGTGACATTGAAGAGCAGAAGCTAACGCTGGTAGTTTGATCTGTTTATCATCATTCACAAAGTGCATTCTGGGCACAATTACATTTTAAGGCTGTAAAACCCCTCACTACACATTTTATACACTGTTCTCAGACAGGCATCAACATTTTCACACTTTTCTCTCTTATTTAACCACTCTCAAAGTTCAAACCTACGTAGAAAAATAAGTCCAGTATTACAGAATGAAACCAAAGATCAAACCCTGTTTTCACGTCCAGAATATGGGAACAGAGCAGCTGTGAGAGAATTCAACAGCAATGAATCTATGGTACGGAAGTAGAGGAAGCAAGAAGAATGAGTTAAATAAAGTTTGACTTATCTGACTGTGTTGTTTTGCTTAATGCGCCTTATAATCTGAAAAATACAGTAACTTCTACATTCCGTTAGCATGAAGTCCATTCCATGAAGTACAATTACCAGAAGTCCAACTTTTTGTGCAATGCTTAGCATCTTCCTCTGCCTTCGACGGTGCAACACATTTCGTCAACATTGTTGTGTTTGTTGGAGAGAAAATTTACAACATACAGTACAGCACTTTATGTAAATTTGACAAGTTAAACACATTCTGTACTGTACAGGCGACACAGCACGGAGATTGATTGACAATGCTCTACAGCCAATCAGGACGTAGAACACAATGAGCTGTAAAAAACAAAACAAAAAAACAAAAAAAAACATGAATGAGAGGCAGAAGGCGACTGTAGTTCTTATTAACAGGGTATTGCCGACTTTTGTCTGTATGTCATATTTATGATTAAAAACTAATTTAATCAAATTAGATATTATAATTTTTCATATGGGAATTGATTCAACACCATCCTTCCAGACCATCTCCGAGGCAAGCTTTCCCAGATGAATGTGCCTGATCCCACCTGCCGGTGGATCACTGACTTCCTGACGGACAGGAAGCAGCACGTGAGGCTGGGAAAGAATGTCTCGGACTCCCGGACCATCAGCACCGGCTCCCCTCAGGGCTGTGTTCTTTCTCCTCTGCTCTTCTCCCTGTACATCAACTGCTGCACCTCCACCCACCAGTCTGTCAAGCTAATCAAGTTTGCAGATGACACCACCGTTATTGGACTCATCTCGGACGGGGATGAGTCTGCCTACAGGAGGGAGGTTGAACGTCTGGTGTCCTGGTGCAGCCACAACAACCTGGTGCTGAATGCCCAGAAGACAGTGGAGATTATTGTGGACTTCAGGAAGCACACAGCCCCACTTCCCCCCATCATCCTGACTGACACCCTCATCACCTCTGTGGACTCATTCCGCTTCCTGGGTACCACCATCACCCAGGACCTGAAGTGGGAGCCCACCATCACCTCCGTCATTAAGAAAGCCCAGCAGAGGATGTACTTCCTGAAGCAGCTGAAGAAATTCAACCTGACAACACGGACGATGATGCAATTCTACGCTGCAATCATCAAGTCCATCCTCACCTCCTCCATCACCGTGTGGTATGCTGGAGCCACTATCAGGGACAAACAGAGACTGCAGTGTGTTGTGCGCTCTGCTGAGAAGGTGATTGGCTGCAGACTCCCATCTCTGCAGGACCTGTACACCTCGAGGACACTGGGGCGTGCAGCTCGGATCTCAGCTGACCCTTCTCACCCTGGACACAGTCTGTTTGACCTGCTCCCCTCAGGCAGGAGGCTCCGGTCCATTCGCACCAGAACCTCTCGCCATAAGAACAGTTTCTTCCCCTCTGCTGTTGGACACATGAACAATAACCGTATGACTGTTCCCACCACTAACACATGACCCTACGCTGTGTTTACTGCATCATTCCATGTTTGGCATTGATCACCACCTGCACTCATGTATATATCTATCTACTTAGCACTTTTAATTCTTATTCTTATTTTATTTATTTTTTTCTCATGTCTATTTAAGCGTTATTTATGACAGTATGTTTGCACTAAGCACCGCAGCAATTTCCTAATGTTGTAAACCTGCTCAACATTTGGCAATAAAACCCTTTCTGATTCTGATTCTGATCCTGCAACATGAAATGCTGGTATTGGAAGTATCGATATTCCTCAGTGAGACAGTAGACTGCGGTGAGAATGAGAGTCCAAGTGCATCGTAAAAACATGTAAATATGACTGACAACTGTAAACGAAGCAGCATCTCGCTCCAGCTTAAAGAAGAAGCAGATACTAACTAAGATGAGAAACTGCATCAGCTCATCAAGCTGAGGCATTTGATTATTCTGAATGTCAACCTGAGGACATACTGTTTGGCTGCTGAGTTTGGTTCTGTTTCTGTTCTGTGGATTTGTTTGCAGTGCTTTGTTTTTGTGTTGAATTAAAATCAAAAGTTAAGTTAAAATATTATACAAAAGTAAGAATGCCTGCTTTTCTAACAGAACAAATACACAATATTAGGCAATTATAAGGCATCTCATAAAAAGACTAAATGCAAAAGGGTTTATCAACACACAGAGCATTCAAACTTCCCATCACTATTATCGTGTTTACGTCATAATCATGGCGTAACCACGGGAAAACAATTTTTCTCGCGTATTTTGTGTGTGTGTGTGTGTGTGTGTGTGTGTGTGTGTGTGTGTGTGTGTGTGTGTGAAATACCACCCCCTGCTGTCCATTCCGCCTCACTGCGCCCCGAGCACCGTCCTCCTCCTCCTCACCGCCAGGGGGCGGTAACCCTCACAGGAAGGCAGAAGTAGAGGAGCGCCGTCCGGGAGACTTCCTCTTCCTTCCGCGGCCTCAGAGGTAGGAGTTCTGTCCCGCTCACGAAGCGGAGAATCCATGTTAAATCTGAGTAAATATACTGCATCCTGCGCTGTAAGCCGCTGGATTGTGTCAGTTGTGTGTAAATGTGTGCGCTGATGGTTGAATTGTGTGTCTGGAGCCATTAAATGAAGTTTTATGAAGATATTTGCGGAGACGCCGGGTTGGTGGCTCCGGCGGCTGTCCGCCATGTTGGCTCCGTGTGGCGTGGATAGGAGTTGTAAAGCGGCCCTAGCAGCTCTTTTTCTCCGTGTTTGTGGGGTTTAAATCTGTTTAACGTCACCTGAGACGGTGCTGTCTAAGATGGTCTTACCTGCTGTGTGCTAGCCTGAGGAGACTAACGTGTGCCTCTTCTTACAGATATCTGACAATGGTCCGCTACTCTCTCGACCCCGAGAACCCGACTAAATGTGAGTAAAGGTGAACTTCAGCTATGCGTGGGGGTTAGCTGGTGGCCGTGATGACCTCTTAGGACACCTTTGGATTCCACATGAAAACAAACTAATGACACAACTGAGCTGCCGCACTCACTGGTGGAGTGATCCGGGTCTTTGCTGGGGGTGCTAACGGCTTCTCTCTGTGTTTCAGCATGCAAGTCGAGGGGATCCAACCTCCGGGTGCACTTCAAGGTAAGAGTCCACATGTGGGCACAGACCAAGGGGATCACAGGGTTCATCTGTAGTCTCACGCGTGTCCATGATAAAGTAGATTCTCTCAGGTGTAAAGGTGTGTAGAGGCTCAGAGTAGGTTACATGAGCAGCAGCAGGCTTCTGAATCTGGGCTCTAATAACTCATTAAACACACGTGGATGTGGGTTCAGAGTTAATATGGTGCTCTGACTCAGTAGAGAAAAATGATCCCATTTTACTTCAGAGTCATGAAACTGTGAATGGCTCGTTGTCGCGGGGAGTGATGGGAGATGCACTGAAATGTTTTATACTCTTGCATTATGTCTATCTATGATCCCAGCCAATAGAAACACTGTACTTTGGTCAGTTTATTTCACGCAGACACGTTTGTCCCCCCCAGTTTTTCCACTTCCTCACACCCAGTTTGAGTGATCCTTACATTGATGCTGTGGTTAATTGTCCTGATAGAAGTGATTATGGTTCTCTCACTGATACATGTAAAAACCACACAGGAGGGGTCAGTGGTGTTTAAGAGCTATCTGTGATGTGTAGTTAAATATCCTTTGAGGTTGATGTCTCGCTGAAGCATAAACCTCAGTGAGGTCTGTTCATTAGAGCTTCAGGTAACGGCATGAGCCTGGTTTCTGTGAACAGCCCAGTTTGTTTGGAGCTCTGCTTCAGCTGCAGAATGTGTGAGATGTCTGAAAATAAATGGTGACACTTTTAATCTCTCTTTTGAATACAGGTGTAATCCTCCTGTAATTAAATAGAATTTCTGTGTATATAATTTGAAGTTAATATTTAAGCTCAGATACTTAAAGCTCTGCTCCCGAGGATAAGGAGTGAATAAGTCGGGATTTTACAGGAAAAATAAATTACTGTGAACGGCTTGAGTAACTTTTGTGTGTTTAGAAATGTTGAATAGACAATCTGCTGTGATTGAATGAGCTGCTGGTCTAATATTTATGTCAGTGGGAGGAGCTCTAGTTTTAAAGATGGCTGCAGTGCTCCTAGGTTTGTTTGGCTGTGGATTAAAGAGACTTGGTTTTCTGTCGAATCGATCAGATTGCACAGATTCTCTGATGGTTTGTTTGCCTCCCCTAAAATCTATAAACACGTTCAACTTTCATTAAATCTAATGTGACGGCCGAGGCCCTCAGAACTGACCCGACATCTGGACGTCATGCTGATGTCATGAAGGTTACGACATAAAGGTGCCACTTTGTTGATCCGGTCTCTGACCCGTCTGTGTCCTCACTTTCAGAACACCCGTGAGACGGCCCAGGCCATCAAAGGCATGCACATTCGCAAAGCCAACAAGTACCTGAGGGACGTCATCGTCAAGCACCAGTGCGTCCCCTTCCGCCGCTACAACGGCGGCGTTGGCCGCTGTGCTCAGGTGAGGTCCCAGTGAGCGTGGCATCACTCTGACAGCTGCAGTGATGACCTTCTTAGGACACCTTTGGATTAAAGATGAAACTAAATCTAGTAATCTGAGCAGCAGCGAAGGCGGCCAGAGTGACCCCGCCTCTGAGCTTGGAGGCATGGTCTAAAAGCACCTTTGATGTTTTCTGTTTTCAGGCCAAACAGCACGGCTGGACCCAGGGACGCTGGCCCAAGAAGAGTGCCGAGTTCCTCCTGCACATGCTCAAGAATGCCGAGAGCAACGCTGAGCTGAAGGTGAGGTCATGAGGAGGTGAGGGGCCAACGGGTGTAGCAAGCAGACAGAGAGATGGACTCCCTGGAACACACTTTTATATTGAAAGGATCGATTCCAATTTAGTCTGAAGGTCGCACCCGTCTGTCTGCAGCTTTAAACACCTGAAACTGTGCTAGTGATGTGCAAAGTAGTTTGTGTGATCGAATCGTTGTTAGTTTTCTAAATGTGGCGTCTCTTAAGTAGTGTGCATGTCAGCGTCGCATTAATGGAAAATACTTGTTTATTTTAAGACTAAAGTCCAAATGTTGGACTGTTCTGCAAATGAGTTAGCTGTCTTATGTCTGTGATGAGTCGTAGCTCCTCTGTATGGCATGAGCTGTAACATCCATCCTTGCGTTTCCCAGACGCAGCTTTCTGTACTGCCTCTGTGACGTCCTTGAACTCATCACGCTGTTTTTATGAACTAAAGGAGCCGTGGCAGCTTTGACTTATCGACAGCTTTAATCTCACGTTTTAACTTGGTTCTCAAACTGAACACTAATATTTTTCTCTCAATGATACTCCGTCGTGCGTTTCAACTTCTTAAACGTGACAGAGTATGCACATTTGATCTAAATCTGTTGAGCATATCTGGATTTTGTTGGTCCAACAGAAAGCAGGTCTCTGAGGACACTGGCTTTGATTTCATGAAGTTATGACACAAGAGCGTTCTTTAAGTTTAAAATGATTATCTGCATCGTGACATCAGCCTACAGGTGGCGATCACAGGCAGGCTTTAGGGAGGCGAGCTTCCACATGAGGGCAGGCGGAGACGTTGAGATGACCCTGAGCTCTGTTTCAGCTCTGTGGAGCTGGTTGTTGTTGAGCTGATCGGTGAGCAGCAGATTGCAGTGATGACCATTTAGGACACCTTTGTATTAACCATGAAAAGAACAATTACAGTCTGAGCAATCTGAGAATCACAGACAGCTGGAACGAGAGGACAACACCACTTTAATGATCATATGCTTCAGGCCTCAGTTTGATTATTGATGTCTGAGCATCTATTGATCTGCAGTCGGTTTCTCGGGTGACGTTTAGTCTTCATCTCCAAATGTTTGGAAGCAATAGGTGAACCAATCAGAGCCTTTGATTAATAAATGATTAATATCTGATGATTTGAGCTCTGAAAGGATCGATGGCGTCTTATTTTCTCGTGGTGGTTCTGACCCGTGTTTGTGCTTTCAGGGTCTGGATGTGGACTCTCTGGTCATTGAGCACATCCAGGTCAACAAGGCGCCAAAGATGAGGAGGCGTACGTACCGCGCCCACGGCCGCATCAACCCCTACATGAGCTCGCCGTGCCACATTGAGATGATCCTGACAGAAAAGGAGCAGATCGTCCCCAAGCCCGAGGAGGAGGTCGCCCAGAAGAAAAAGGTGAGAACGTGGAGAGGGAAGAGCGAGGGGTGGGGCTTCAAACATGCAGCACGGAGCGAGGTTAGGGGCCGAATTAAAGTTGGCTTAGTCTCTAGGGACCTGGAGAGCTGTGATTTCCCTTTTACTGAAGGTCCCATGAATGCCACAGCAAACACAGTGAATCCTGCTCCTCTGGCTGCACATCTGAACCCGTCGCAGTGATGACTCCTTAGGACACCTTTGGATTCTCCATGAAAACAACCCTGTTAAAACTGAGCGACTGTTGGCCAAGGCAGCGGTGCAAACTCTCTGATCGATGATGTCATAACCCTGCCTCTTTCTCTCTGCAGGTTTCACAGAAGAAGCTGAAGAAGCAGAAGCTGATGGCACGCGAGTAAAATTCTAATAAACCTGAAACTTGTTATGAGAGAAGACTCTGACTCGTTTCTTTCACCAAGCATACCTGAAAGCAATGTTCCTCCTTCAAAATAAACCTCAGCTGCTGCTTTAGCAGCCCAGCTGATGGATTATTCCTCTCTGTGCCTTTCAAAATAAAAGCCCTTAAGCCTACTGTGACCTGTTTACAACCCTGAACGATTAAAATCAAGTTATCTTGTTTTACTGGACATGTACTTCACAGAGCAGATGCAGAATAAAAGTTTACAATAAACATAAATATTAATGCCACAGTGAAGGTCTGAACTGTGAGTGCAGCTGTTTATAACAATAACAATGAGCGTAAAGAAGAGTTGAGGTATTGAAGCAGCATTCCGGTTCATCCACCTGTGGCAGGTGTTGAGCAAATGTGATTCTCCAACGATTTAGTGATTTAACTTTATAATTTTGATAAACAATTTTGTTGACTCTGAATAGTAATATAGTAGTATTATTAAACAGTATTATTAACATTCAACATTTGCAATGAGTTAGAATTATCAATAACTGGAACTCAACTATCAGCACTCAAGTACCAGTTCTGTAATCAAGTATTGTCAAGGAAGAAATGCAACTGTAGTGGCCTCAGCTGCAGGTCATTTTCCATAAGTTCCTGGTACTGGCACTGGTGTCTTGGGAAAAATCCATCTTGTCTCACTTAACCCATTTTTTAACTAATGTTGTGTTCTGGTAATTTGACAGCATACATGCTACTGCAAACAGTTGGTTGATATTGTAAACATGTGACATGGTAATGATGCTATCAAAAAGTTTGTTCTGTTTGATCCTCCTAATGACTCGCTCCACATGTACCCTGAGTCTGGCTATGGCCTGCGTCTCCTTAACCTGGTATGCTGGCATCTGCTTCCGCTTAGATAGAAAAGGTGGGCAGTACACTTTGCATTTACAACAATCGGTGATTAGGAAACCCTTATCTACCATCACTGCCATGTCTTCAGTCAACTTCTCAGCGATGCCTGATTGTTTGAATAGTTCCTTGTCACTAACCGAACCAGCATACAGATTAGAGATGAATGTCACTGGACCATGTGGAGCTATGCCAACCAGGGCTTTCATCGTACAGTGGGATTTGTACGAAGAGTACATTTCACTTTGGAGAAGTGGTGAGGATGGTGTCTGACACCTCAGCTCTGTACAGTCAAGGATCATCTGGGTGTCTGAGAAATCTTTGAATTCCTCAGAGAAGTAAGCTTGCACGTCTGCACATGTAAGCCAGATGCATTGAGACCCCAGTGCAGTGGCAAGAAAATTTGTCCATGTTGCAATAATGCGGCTCACTGTGGACTGGTGTACGTTAAATCGATGTGCCAGGTCCCTCACCTTCAAACCAACTGACAGGAAAAGAAAGAACTCGTCAATTGGCTGAAGCAGCTGCCTCTGAAAGGTGAAAACAAAAGGGAAAATGTTACTCCTTAAGCTATGAACTAGTAAAATTACGCTTTTCTTGGCTAAATGTTTTGTAATGGTTATGCATACCATACTGTACCATGGGGTAAACAATGAGGTGCTGTAGTACACAGGTGTATGTATGTAAAGGATGCTGAGTCCTTTATGCTATTGTACATAATGTAATGTTATTGTACATAAATACATTAACATTACACCTCTAGTTCTAACTACCAACAAACCCATAACCTACCGTTGATGAGCGTGCAGGTGTCAACACTTCTTTGTTCCTATTGGCAGCTGACTTGGCTCTTGAAACCTGGATCATTTTATAGATGCAAGGCTCAATCAAAAACCAAAATGCCATCAAATGATCATACCTTGGAAATCTATTCACGAGAGAGACATACATCGTGTCAATCATTAATTAACATTACACACTGACATAAAAATAATATAAACTGTGACAAATATGCTAATAGTATGCTGTATAAAATAGTCTGATTAAGAGTCTATTTGGTGTTGTATTTTACCTGTAGCATTAGGATATCGTTTAAATACTAAAGCATCTACATGAAACATACAATCAGCAGAGAAAAAGTAAATTTCTATTGTGTTTCGTTAAGACTGGAAACACTTGAAATTTAACCTTGGTATATTTTAAACAGTTAGCTTGAATAGAACTTAGGTGTACCTGGTATAGAATCGGATGTCGGTGTCGGAGCCAGCAAAACGCTGTAACCCAAATTCTCGCTGGACACGTAACTCCTGTATTTCCTTCCTCAGAGTCTCCACGTCTTCGGACAGGTCTTCTGCAGCTGATGCAGATATGTCCAATGCAGACGGCTCAGGGACTGAGCAGTAGTCATGATCTCTTGTAAGACTGTGCTCTTCTTGATCGTCAGGAGGAACTAGTTCAAGGCGTCGCTCCGTTCTCTCCCAAACACTACGCCACGGTGGTTCAACTTTATAGCCATTCCACTCAAAAAGTGTTGGTACAGCACCTTTAATAAGCCGCCTTCGACCATCAAGGGTTGTTGGCACTATGAGTTGATCATTGGCGAAATGTCTGCTGCAGACCCTGGTGTGAGAGGTAATCGTGAAATGATCCCGGCATATGTTTACCAGCCATTGTCTTCTCAAGTCAGAATGGGTCGGAACGCCATGAAAACTTAGTATGCCGTTAAATTTGGCTGAAGCCGAACAAAGTGGGACACAGCAATGCTCGGAGTATTTCTTCTCCTGTTTTTGAAAATGTTCTGTTTTAAATACTTTCCTTTTTATACTCATTCCGAAGTGACATTAGCATAGCTACCGATAGATAAACAAACATACCGGAAACGCCCAAGCGGTAGTATTTGGAAACGGAAATACGTCACATGCCCTAGTGCAAGTAGTCCATTACCAAGAATAGAGAGGGGACAGCCTAACATATGAAACAGGAAAAAAAAAAAAAAAAACCCGCAGTGTAATCTATTTATTTCAACAAAGTAACTGTATTCTGAATACCACCTTTTCCAAATGGTAACGTAACGGAATACAGTTACTCATATGTTGTATTTTAAATACGTAATGCCGGTACATGTATTTCGTTACTCCCCAACACTGCTTTTAGACCCCATTCCTACAACAGTGCTCAAAGAAGTCCTGCTATTAATTAATGCTTCAATCTTTAATTGAAGCCTCCAGCTTTCTGGCCTCTAGCTCACCTTGGAATGGTTCGCAGCTGACTGTGAAGCGGTGGGAATGAGAATCAGCACCTCCAAATCTGAGACCAATGTCCTCAGCCGGAAAAGAGTGGAGTGCCCACTCCAGGTCAGGACGAGTTTCTGCCCCAAGTTGAGGAGTTTAAGTATCTCAGGGTCTTGTTCACGAGGGATGGGAGAAGGGAGCGGGAGATCGACAGACGGATTGGTGCTGCAGCTGCAGTGATGCGCACGCTGCACCGGTCTGTTGTGGTGCAGAGAGAGCTGAGCGTAAAAGCAAAGCTCTCAATTTACCGGTCGATCTACGTCCCTACCCTCACCTATGGTCACGAGCTGTGGGTAGAGACCGAAAGAATGAGATTGCGGATACAAGTGTTGGAAATGGGCTTCCTCCAAAGGGTGGCTGGCCTCTCCCTCAGAGATAGGGTGAGAGGTTCAGCCATTCGAGAGGGGCTCAGAGTAGAACCGCTGCTCCTCCACATCGAAAGGAGCCAGTTGAGGTGGTTCAGGCATCTGACAAGGATGCCTCCTGGGTGCCTCCTGGGTGAGGTGTTCCGGGCATTTCCCACCGGGAGGACCCGGGGCAGACCCAGAATATGCTGGAAAGATTTTATCTCTCAGCTGGCCTGTGAACGCCTTGGTGTTCCCCCGGACAAGCTGGAGGAAGTGGCTGGGGAGAGGGAGGTCTGGGCTTTTCTGCTTGGGCTGCTGCCCCTGCGACCCGGCCCCGGATAAGTGGAATAAAATGGATAGATGGATGGATCTTTAATATGATCAACACATCTCTTATAATCGGCTGTGTACCACAGGCCTTAAACCGTTACTTAAAAATCCATCTCTTGACCCAGCAACTTAGGTAATTATAGGCCAATCTCCAACCTTCCTTTCATCTCAAAAATTCTTGAAAGAGTAGTTGTCAAACAGCTAACAGATCAACTGCAGAGGAATGATTTATTTGAAGAGTTTCACTCAGGTTTTAGAGCCCATCACAGCACAGAAACAGCTTTAGTGAAGGTTACAAATGATATTCTTATGGCCTCTGACAGTGGACTCATCTCTGTGCTTGTCCTGCTAGACCTCAGTGCAGCGTTTGATACTGTCGACCATAATATCCTATTAGAGCGATTAGAACATGCTGTAGGTATTACAGGTACTGCGCTGCAGTGGTTTGTATCATATCTACAGTGGCTTGCAAAAGTATTCGGCCCCCTTGAACTTTTCCACATTACAGCCACAAACATGAATCAATTTTATTGGAATTCCATTGCACTGTCTCTACCAGCTTTGCACATCTAGAGACTGAAATCCTTGCCCATTCTTCTTTGCAAAGCAGCTCCAGCTCAGTCAGATTAGATGGACAGCATTTGTGAACAGCAGTTTTCAGATCTTGCCACAGATTCTCGATTGGATTTAGATCTGGACTTTGACTGGGCCATCCTAACACATGGATGTGTTTTGTTTTAAATCCTTCCATTGTTGCCCTGGCTTTATGTTTAGGGTCGTTGTCCTGCTGGAAGGTGAACGTCTGCCCCAGTCTCAAGTCTTTTGCTCCAAGAGGTTTTCTTCCAAGATTGTCCTGTATTTGGCTCTATCCATCTTCCCATCAACTCTGACCAGCTTCCCTGTCCCTGCTGAAGAGAAGCACCCCCAGAGCATGACGCTGCCACCACCATATTTGACAGTGGGGATGGTGTGTTCAGAGTGATGTGCAGTGTTAGTTTTCCGCCACACATAGCGTTTTGCATTTTGGCCAAAAAGTTCCATTTTGGTCTCATCTGACCAGAGCACCTTCTTCCACATGTTTGCTGTGTCCCCCACATGGCTTGTGGCAAACTGCAAACGGGACTTCTTATGATTTTCTGTTAACAATGGCTTTCTTCTTGCCACTCTTCCATAAAGGCCAACTTTGTGCAGTGCACGACTAATAGTTATCCTATGGACAGATTCCCCCACCTGAGCTGTAGATTTCTGCAGCTCGTCCAGAGTCACCATGGGCCTCTTGGCTGCATTTCTGATTAGCGCTCTCCTTGTTCGTCCTGTGAGTTTAGGTGGACATGTCATGAATAGGCTGTTTGCAGGCAGGATGAGGACCCAAACGCAAGCTCACGGAGGCAGGAATGAACTCAAAACACAGTTTTATTGCTGACGGAAGTTAAGGCGATACAAAATAATATGAAACTAAACTGGGAAGTCATAAAGGAACTGACTCACGAGGAAACACACGGAGGGGCACACAGTCATGAGGGAGAACACGACACTGAACTGAGGGAGACGCGGACATAAATACACAGAGGGTTAACGAGGGAAGTGGGAGCACACGAGGAACACAGCTGACACGGATAATCATAATGAGACAGGGCAGGAGTGAACACAACATGACGCATACTGACGAGAGACTGTAAAACAGGACGTACACAGAGGTTCAGACAGGAGGAGAGAGAGCACGGGGAGAGCACAGACATAACGGGCTGGGGAAAACATGGAATAAAACACAAGGAGGGGAAACGAGGGCTCACAGATACATAGAGGGGCACACAGGGGGTAATCAAATAAGGAACATCTTAACAGAACAACCTAGGAACCAAGGCATAAATAAGGAACAAAATACAAAACACACGAAAACTAAGAATACTGGGCCAACATGGCCCAGGACCATGACAGGACGGCCTTGTCTTGGTAGGTTTACAGTTGTGCCATACTCCTTTCATTTCTGAATGATCGCTTGAGCAGTGCTCTGTGGGATTTTCAAGCCTTGGGAAATCTTTTTGTAGCCTAAGCCTGCTTTAAATTTCTCAATAACTTTATCCCTGACCTGTCTGGTGTGTTCTTTGGCCCTCATGGTGTTGTTGCTCCCAATATTCTCTTAGACAACCTCTGAGGTCGTCACAGAGCAGCTGTATTTGTACTGACATTAGATTACACACAGGTGCACTCTATTTAGTCATTAGCACCCATCAGGCAATGTCTATGGACAACTGACTGCACTCAGACCAAAGGGGGCTGAATAATTACACACACCCCACTTTTCAATTATTTATTTGTAAAAAATGTTTGGAATCATGTATGATTTTCATTCCACTTCTCACGTGTACACCACTTTGTATTGGTCTTTCACGTGGAATTCCAATAAAATTGATTCATGTTTGTGGCTGTAATGTGACAAAATGTGGGAAAGTTCAAGGGGGCTGAATACTTTTGCAAGCCACTGTATCTAATAGACTCCAATTTGTTCATGTATATAGAGAATGTTCTTCACACACTGCGGTTAATTATGGAGTTCCACAGGGTTCAGTACTAGAACCAGTTCTGTTTACATTATACATGCTTCCCTTAGGCAATATCGTTGTATACTATCCCTTAGGCATAGCATACATTTTCACTGCTATACAGATTCTTACTCTGGATGACATTGCTTTGGCCTCCAGTAACACTGTGAGGAACCTTGGAGTGATTTTTGACCAGGATATGTCCTTCAATGCACATATTTAACAAATATGTTGGACTTCTGTTTTCCATTTGTGCAACATCTTTAAAATTAGAAATATCCTGTCTCAGAGTGACGCTGAAAAACTAGTTCATGCATTTATTACTTCTAGGCTGAAATCAAATCAAATCAAATAAATTTATTTATATAGCACTTTTCACAGGATAAAAACCACAAAACGCTTCACAGTAATATAAAAAAGAAATACATAAAATACATTAATAATAAAACACACAGCACAAATCTAATTAAAAGCCAATCTAAATAAATGAGTCTTAAGCTGCTTTTTAAAAGAATAAATACAATCAAGGCAACGTAATGATGGAGAGAGAGCATTCCACAACCTGGGGGCCACCGCTCTAAAAGATCTATCACCTCTAGTCTTAAAACGAGTTTGTGGGACTACCAACAGCCTTTGATTAGAAGATCTCAGGCTGCGGGAGGGAGCGTGGGGTTCTAAAAGATCAGAAATGTAAGCAGGGGCATCACAATTCAAAGCTTTAAAAGTCAGTACCAAGATTTTAAAATGAATTCTAAAATGTACTGGAAGCCAGTGTAATGAACGTAACACTGGTGTAATGTGCTCTCTTTTTTGTGTCTTAGTTAAAAGCCTTGCAGCAGCATTCTGGACTAACTGGAGACGCTCAAGGTTCCTTTTGCTCAAACAAAGAAAAAGGCTGTTACAATAATCTAAGCGAGAAGAAATAAAAGTATGAATAACCATTTCTAACTCAGATTTAGACAGCAAAGTTCGCAGTTTGGAGATGTTTCTTAGCTGAAAAAGGCAGTTCCTAATTAACTGGCGAGAGTGTTGTTCTAGGGACATGAACTACTGTAATTCATTATTATCAGGATGTCCTAAAAACTCCCTGAAAAACCTTCAGTTAATCCAAAATGCTGCAGCAAGAGTCCTGACAGGGACTAGAAAGAGAGAGCATATTTCTCCTATATTGGCTTCCCTTCATTGGCTTCTTGTTAAATCCAGAATTGAATTCAAAATCCTGCTCCTCACATACAAGGTCTTAAATAATCAGGCCCCATCTTATCTTAATGACCTTGTAGTACCATATCACCCCATTAGAGCACTTTGCTCTCGCACTGCAGGCTTACTTGTTGTTCCTAGAGTATTTAAAAGTAGAATGGGAGGGAGAGCCTTCAGTTTTCAGGCCCCTCTTCTATGGAACCAGCTTCCAGACTGGATTCAGGAGACAGACACTATCTCTACTTTTAAGATTAGGCTTCAAATGTTCTGTTTGGTAGAGCATATAGTTATAGGCTGGACCACGTGACCCTGAATCCTTCCTTAGTTATGTTGCTGTGTTGTGAGTTATGTTGCTGTGATTTGATGATATATAAATAAAACTGAATTGAAATCTTGTAGGTCCCACAGTCTGAGAAACAGTGACACAGCTGATCACTGTGATTTATTATAAAATAATGCAAACAACTCTTCAAAGGTGTTAATTTAGTTTCACTGCGGGATTAAATCTTTGTGTGAGTGTAAAGTTGAGCTCAGTGAAGTCAAAGAGAAGGCTCCGTCCAGTCTCTATCAGTGTTTCTGTGACACGTTCATAAACTCATAAACACTAAACTGCAGCTGCTGGTCGTGAACTCGGCTGACTTCATGTTTCCAGGATTTACACATATGTCATGGTCCTGGGCCACACACTAGGATTTTCATACAGGTAGTCTCATTAAGCTGATTACAAGGCACGTGTATAAAATGAACCCCGTGTGCTGACACAGTCTGACCAGAGGGGGGCGCCTGCGCACTGCTGATTTTGTGTTTCAGTCTCTTTCAGCAGGTTTAAGCATCTTCCTGATCATCATCATAACACAACACCATAATTTAATCTGTCCAGCTGCTCCAGATTACTTTATTATTTCTCTCCAACAATTCTCTTATCAAAAATACAAAATCAATAAACTTATAAACAGAATCAATCTGAGGTCTGTCGAGTTAAATTTTTTATTTGCATAAATGCATCGAGCCTGAAATATTATTATTAATTATTAGTAGTTTATTGTAATCAATAACACATTTTCTCAAAGATTCAAAGATTCAAAATCGTTTGTTGATTTAAAGGATTTTCAAAACATTATTTAATTACTGTTATTAGCAGCAGTATTATGTCTCTGTAAAAGGACTCAAAGTAATCTATTACATCTAAACTAAAGTAACCTGAACCAAGCAGTGCTTCATATTTTCCATGTTTTGTGTTAATGATCAGCTGTGATGTCATCACTCCATCCGGCTCTATACAGGAGCAGAGGTTTGAAGTTTAGGAAAATGGAAGCAATAAAACAGATTTTTTTTACTTTATTAGTTTTTTATTCTTATTTATCACCGAAGACCTGCTAGATTTAATTAATTTATTAATTAAAAACTAATGAAACCTAATTTTTCCTGAGTTGCAGGCTGCAGTGTAGCCTGAGAGGTCAAATCTAGGGCTGGGTGTGACATCACTTCCTGTTACTGTTTTCTGTGACTCATTTGTTTCTGGCTCTGTCACATTTACATGTTAGAGGAACAAACAGGAAAATCTGCCCCACATCTGCCAGAGGGAGGGGTTTATTTTGTTTCAACGACAACAACAGGTATTCCAAAAAAAAAAAAGAGAAAGATAATATATTAATAATATATTATAAATGATCATATTTTCACCTCAGTAATTATATTAGAGGTGAACATCATTAATATTGATTATTAATTGTTTGTGGATGATGAAGCGAAGAAATAGAAAATCAGCAGTAAATGAGTGTTAAAAAAAACGTCTTTTCATGATCCTCCAGAAGGACCTGCTGCACTTTTTTATGCTGCAGCTTTTCAAATTTCCAATATTTCCTTCAAAATAAAAGCCTGAAATGAGTTCCAAACCCAGGGCTCGAGTCCCCATAAAGGGTCACCAGGAAATTTTAAGCGTTCATGAGAAAGTTTGAAGAGATTAAATTAAAGCGGAGAACTTAAGACAGGAAATGACTCAGATCTTTGTGACTAACCGTCCAGATGTTTACAGAGGCTGAGCTCATGTTTGACCTGCAGGGTTTTTATCTCAGATTTTTTTTAGTTTAGAGCTGAAACACAAACACGTTCCTCTCAGGTCTGATCCACAGCCCAACGGTCGAGGCTGCCACTCTCAGAATTTATTTGTTCGTTCATTTCATGCATGAATTACACTGTAAAAAAAAAAAAAAAAGGGGGGGGTGGAGGTTTCTGTAAAATTGAAAAATTTAACGTGTAGTTAAAAAAAAAACAGAAAATATGGAAAATAATTTTTTAAATAATAATAACATGAAAAAAATTTTCATTTTAAAACTGTTTACACTGTATTTTACAGTTGTTGTTGTTGTTGTTGTTTTTTCTGCGTGTGCGCTGTTAATAATCTTTATTGTTTAAAATGATAATGTTCAAATGTTCCTCTGGAAAAAACTAATTAACTTCATTTTGCAGTTTTAAAAATACACTTTAGTTTCCATTTACGTTTATAAGAAGTTTTTAAAAATAGAAATTAAATAAAATCCAGCCTGTCCTTTAAACCTTTAGTTTGATTAATCTTCTGGTCTGTGTGTGTTGTTATGGATAAACTCTCCCAGCTACTAAGATTTGCCCCACAAAATTAGATTTGGTCCTTAGTGACCTGCTGGATGTTAAACTGTTTATAAAACCAGCACTCATTTATCCGTGCGGTGTACAGGGCACATGAACGCAACACAATCTGAGCCCTCTGAATTTTAAAAGAAATCTTGACCCTTAACCATTTACTGACTTTATCTTTAATAAAATTTGCTAAACTTTTATTTCTAAATGTAAAGCTGTGTGACCGATCATCTTTAACTCACCATTCTTACGTTAACTGAAAGTAACGGCAACTTATTCAATTACAGACAAACTAAAGCTAATACATAATAAATAAACAAAGGTCAGCTTTACTTCTTGCAAAAAAGCAGTGTCAGCATAACAATGAAGCGTTATATTAAACTGTTTGTTTTAAGAATTCAGGAGAAGTCAGACACATTTAATATTTTATATCAAAGTAAGAGCGCTCTAATTAATTTTAAGTTAAACAGTTTGTACAGATTTAATTTAGTAAATGTTATTATAAATAAACTCAAAGATTATACAATAATTAACCTAAAAATGTATGAATTAAGTTTAACACATTAATTTGAATCAACCAAAAAACAGTTCTGGAAACACTGTTGTTTGTTTGTTTGTTTGTTTGTTTGTTTGTTTGTTTGTATATGCATTTCTTTTCTTCTTCTTTTTTTTGTTGCTGTTATAACCAAATTTCCCCTTGTGGGACAATTAAAGGATTCTTCTGTTCTTCTATTCTATTCTACAAAGTGGCATCAAACCATCAAGCAGCACTTTCCTTTTTCCTTTCCATGAAATCAGAGTCACGTGGATAATTATTATAAAATGAATTTAATGTTCTTGGTGATTTTTCCGAAATATAAGCGTTGCTATTGCAGCGCCCCCTGCTGGCTAGTGTTTGTCTGTTTAGATTTAAAATAATTAAAAATTATTTTCATTTATTAAGACACATTTTACTATATTTTATTAAACAGTAAAGCGTGACTGAAATCATGTTTATTATTTCAATCATAAAAGCAGAGTGTGTTTAAATTTTTTTTCATGCATTTTAATTTCCACTATTTTACTTTATTTTATTTTACTTTATTTCATTTCTTTTTACCTCATTTTATTTTGTTTTAATAACCGGCCTGGTTTTGCTCCTCTGATTATTTAAATCATACTTTTGTCTCTGACCTTTAAATTCTCGTTTTTCTCTTTCTTCACATTTTTTTATTTCCCATCACTCATCTCATTTCTGCTCAGCCAATCACGAGGCCCTCCTGAACCGGGAAGGTCTACGTCACCCCCAGGTTAACCAATCCGGAGAGACCACCCCTGCCCGTCCCCAGCCCCCCTCCCCGTCCTCCTGCTCTCCCTCCTCTCTAACTTGGGGCTGATAGTCTGGCGCGGATGATCAGCTGTTATTATCTCACGCAACTCGCGGGCGGAAGCAGCGCGTGCGCCTGGTGCCTATCCGGGACTCGGAGCTGGACTCAGGCTGTCTGCATAGAGGACCGTGGTGGGATTAGAGCGCAGAGCGGCCCGGGATGGGCTCAGAGCGGCGTTAGTGCGCGCCCCTGCCCGCAGAGCCCGGCCCGCCCCCCGGGGGGATGTTAGCGGCGGGTCCGATGGACGGGTCCCGTCAGAGCGCCTTCCTCCTCAGCACGCCCCCCCTGGCTGCTCTGCATAGCATGACCGAGATGAAGACCCCGCTGTACCCGGCCTACCCGCTCTCCTCCGGTGGCCCCGCCTCCTCTACCTCACCGGCTACCACCTCCCCGAACCCGGGCGGCATGGCCGCAGCCTCCCCGGGCATCAAGAGCTCCACCGGCCCGTCCTCCGGGCTCGGCTCCCCGCAACAGTGCTCCTCTGCCACCCCGCACGGAATTAACGACATCCTGAACCGGCCCTGCGCCACCTCCGCCGGGGCCTCCTCCTCCGCGGGGATCCTGACGGGTCTGCCCAGGTTCAGCAGCCTCAGCCCGCCGCCTCCCCCCGGGCTCTACTTCAGCCCCTCCGCGGCCGCCGTGGCCGTGGCCCGGTACCCGAAGCCCCTGGCGGACCTGCCAGGCAGGACGCCCATCTTCTGGCCGGGGGTGATGCAGAGCCCCCACTGGAGGGACGCTAGGTTCGCGTGCTCGCCCCGTGAGTGGAAAACAAGTGTTAGATCCCAGAAACATGACGTACAATAAAATAATAGAACAGAATAGAAGCAGGCTATGGGCTGTGTGTACTGAATGTCTGTGTCGGCCTCTCGTTTCAGATCAGAGCTCTGTCTTATTGGACAAAGACGGCAAACGGAAGCACACGCGGCCCACGTTCTCCGGGCAGCAGATCTTCGCCCTGGAAAAAACTTTCGAACAAACGAAATATCTGGCGGGCCCCGAGAGAGCCCGGCTGGCCTACTCCCTGGGCATGACCGAGAGCCAGGTCAAGGTAACCGACACCCCTATTTCAATATGTGCTGCTGCTTACCCGTCTGCTTCCACAAACGGGACTTTCACTGTGTTTGTGGGTTAATCGCAGAGAATTCATCAATCATTATATCAGGGGTTTTTCCTTTCGCACTTTTTGTAAAGCGGGCTTGAATCCACGTTTTTCAGCTAAAATTCAGGTTTTAATTTTCCTGTCTCACAATAAAATTATTTAATTAATTTAAAGCAAAAACATTTTTTACAATCATGTGTACGTTGTTTTAAGTTATTTATCTTGTAACTTATATCTTATTTTTAGGTTTAGGTAAGTTATTATTTTTGAGCTTTAGCTCACAATTTTAACCTTTTACATGCATCGGGTCAGAATTCGTGTTTTTAATTAAATCTGAGTTCAAAAGAGGAAAATTAATTATAGAAAGAATGATGACTTAACCTGTCACAGTTTAAATCTGCCTTTATAAATAAAGTTTTACTGTTTCTCATATTTAATAAGCTGCCGTTTAGTCGCCTGTATTGGTTTCTGTAGTTTCTGTAGGAATTTAAATGTGAAAACTGGGGCTGTTTCCTGTCTTAGCTTTAAATAATAAAAGCTAAATCATCAGAAATGTGAGTGGGCTTCTGTGTGTGCCGCCGCCGCAGGTGTGGTTCCAGAACCGGAGGACGAAGTGGCGGAAGAAGCACGCGGCAGAGATGGCCTCCGCCAAGAAGAAGCAGGACTCTGAGACGGAGCGGCTCAAGGGCACTTCGGACAACGAAGACGAGGACGACGAGTACAACAAGCCGCTGGACCCGAACTCCGACGACGAGAAAATCACACAGCTGCTCAAGAAACACAAGCCCGCGAGCTCCGCGCTGCTGCTGCACGCGCCCGACACGGACAGCTCCTAACCGGACCGGAAGTCCGAACTCAGCTGAAGTCACGTGAGCTTACCTGAACGACAGACTGGTTTTTACCTGCGGGCCGGAGCGGACTGTAAATATGAGTGAGTGGACAGAAATGTGAATATTTAAATTTAATGTTTTTCTACTTTTCATTTGGGTTTAACCCCCACCCCTTTCCCACCACCAACACCACCCCGCTGCGGCTCCTTGAAGGCCTCTCAGGAGGAGACCATGAAAGCAGCACGTGTACAGACACAAACGGCGCAAACATTTAAATTTTTTTATTATTGTTTTTTTTCTGCTCGCGCACATTTTATTTATATGTTCTGGGTTGTGAGTTGCGTCTGCGCAGTTGTGTACCCCGCAGGCTCATGTAATGCACTTTTATTGAATAAAAAAAGAACTGCAGGTGTTTGCTTTGTGTCGCTGATGCTCGGCTTCATCTGAGGCGGATTCTGGATTTCCTTTTTAAACCCGGCTGAAATCACGCAGAAAACATGGACGATTTTGTTGTTTTGGGGGGCTTTTTCTCTCCTTCGGCTGTCGGTGTTTGTGCGCAGTCACACCCGGCTGCACGCTGCTCTGTCCCTGCTTCAGTCCCGACCAGTCCGCGCTCCCCGGTAACACCACCCTCAGCGGTAACACCACCCTCGCCACCGCTCAATTAAATCCGAGTTCTGTTTCCTGATCAGCGCTCAGCTGGTGAAATTTAATTCTGTGATTCTAACGCTGGGTCGAGTTTTTTGTTTTTCTGGAAATATTTTATACATTTAGGATAATAATTAAAGAGCGGATATGAACGTTAATGACTTTAAATCCTGTTTTTCAGTTTTGTTTTGTTTTTTTCGTCTCCGGCATGTTTTAATGCGCAGCTCTGTGCTCTCTTCTTCTCAGTCTAAATTATATTTTCGCACATTTTTACACGTAAAACGCAGAAAATGGGGATACATTTCAGTCAACAGGAACTCCGTTTTAAACTGCCGCTGAAAATATGAAAATAATATTTAAAAGTAGTTAAAAATAAAGTCCGAGTTGTAGCTCGGAGGATTCTTCCTGACATTTGATCGCTGATTTCTTTTCCCCATATTCAGTTGGTTTTTCATTTTTAATGCTAAACATTAATTTAATCGTTTTAATGACTCTTTATCACGTGACTAAATTTATAAAACTTATTATTTATTTTATAATTTATAATTATTTTTATTTTTCTCTCCTCAAGGTAAAGAAACAAATGTCACTTTTCCTTTTTTGTGCTTCTGAATTTTTCTTTTTGAATTAAATGTGAAACGTGAAACACACAGCAGATCTGAGGACAGACTCAGAGATCAGCTGATCCAGACGAATTATGATGAATAATAAATTCCTGTGTCAAACAGAAACAGAGAAAAACTGACGAGACACGAAAAACTGCGGCAAAAATGAGGCAAAAATAATAAAGCATAAGAACCGGGGTTTTTTTTTAATCCCCGTCAGCTTATCACAGAGCAGCATTCATTATTTATTGTTAAAATTATAATTTGTGAAAGCCAAAGAAAGCGAGATCTGAACTTCCGTGTTTATAAATTTTAAATGTCTGAATCCATCGTAGCGGTCTTGAAGCTGAAATCTTTAATAATAATAATTTGATGTATTATTATTATTATTATTATTATTATTATTATGCTTTCTGCTGTCATTGTGTCCACAGCGCTGTTGTTTCGGTGCTCCTGGCCGGCTGAACATACAGATGATTTTTTTATGCACTTTTATTCTATTTACATTTTTTTAATCGTTTTAAAGGATCGTTTTAAAATGTGTGACTTTCAGTAATTAATGAGGTGAATTAATCCATTAATTGACTCGTTGATGGAAATGGTTTAAACATTTTTCTGAGGTAGCCTATAAATTTAGAGTCCAGCTCAAGCCGTGACCTCGTGCAGCTCCAGCTGTTTGTGCTCAGCTGAGTATAAATGAATAAGCCAGACAAACGAAGAAGTCCCGAAGTGATGTTTGTCTCGTTTTTCTTTGTTTTGATGAATCGGTGGCCATAAGCATCTCTCAGAGCTCCACTTCCTCTCTCCCTTTAAAACGAGCTAGAGAGGCCAGGGAGGACTTCATCCCGGGCTCCTCCCGCGGACTCCTCCTCACAGCTGGGCTCATCCTGGCTGAAGGATCCAGATGTTCTCTGAACATCAGCTCACTTATGTGGAGCTTCTGATTTTATTATTTGATAGTATTGTTAAAGTAATGCTTGGTTACATGAACCCTTCACAGCACCAAACATTACTTTAATAACTGATATGAATAATTACAAAAATGAAACTGATGAATAACAGAAAAAAGGACTACATTTTTAATCTATAATTTTCCAGCAGAGAAAAATTATTAATTATTATTTTTAATGAACAATTCCAAATGTTCTTTTTTCCGTGTATTTTATGAAACTGACAGAGCATAAAATATTTAGTCTTCACCTGCTTTTTATTTTTGAACCAAAAAAACAAAAACATCTTCATCTTTTATTTATTAAATCTGCTGCGGATTGATTTCCTGTCAGCTGAACGGCTCTCATCCTTCCATTTGTGGGGTTCTGCTCAGGCTACTGCGAGGCTCAGAGGGGCCCAGAGTCACATTTCAGGCCCCAGAGGAGCTTCATTCGGCCCTGACTCGGACCTGTGGCACTTCAGGCCTTCACTGAGCATCTGAGGCCCCACAGGGGTCCAGCCCCTCGTGTTTGGCACCTCTGTGAAGCTTCTCAACAGGAAGAAAAATGTTTAATTTTTAATGGACCAAATGAGACGAAACAGAAGAGAAAATAAAAGATTGAAATGTAAAAAAATTATTGAGTATTTGTAATAAAGCTGGAAGAACCAACTGATCGATTGATTTATTGATTAGTTTGCAGCTGTTTAGTGATGAATGATTTTATGTTTCATGCAGTTTTTCCCCCTGTTAGAAGATCATCTTTTAACTTTTTGTTGTACAAACACGACACATGAGGAGAAATCAGTCAGCAGCCTGATGGACGGGGAAGCTGCCGGCCTTAAAACCTTCACATCGACCCCAGCTGCTGTCAGGGGCTCATCCTCCTCCTTCATCCTCCATCATCACAGCCAGAGACACTTTTAATGGTTTTAATGGTTTTTCTGGTTGGCGTCATAGAGGACGAGGCTTCGAGACATTTCCATGGATGAAGAAACTGCCGGAGGCTCAAACGTGTTTTCCTCAGCAGATGTTTGGATTTCCCGAACACAGTTCCTCATCTTCATCCTTCATCATCGAGCTTTCCTCCTGAAGCTCGCTGCAAGCCAACCTTTCCTCAAAAAATTCCAGAAATTTTATATTAAAACTGATAACAAATAAAATAAAATAATTTTGTTTGTTTTTGCATCTGGACAGAGCTGGAAGAGACTCGTCAGGAATCATGAAATAAATGTAAACAAAAAACTCCTCTGTGCTGAAACTTGTTCTGTATTCAAAGACAGCTTGTCTGTGTACATAGTCAGATTACTGCTGTAACATGTAACTGAGCCGCTCTGGATTTTTCTCTGATCTGTGATCGTTTCATTCATTAACTCCTTACATGGTTTCCTGCAGGATGTGAAGGATTTTCTCCTTTTTTATTGGCTGTTTCAGATCTCTGCTGGCCGCATCAACATCAGCTTCTGAAACATGACTTTTACAGGCAGATCTAAAATCTACACTCTCACATGTTACTGCACTTTAAACTTAATCTAACAGGAACGCAGAGAAACAAGGCACTCACTTCTATCCAGCAGCTGCTACATCAGCAATTTAAAACAATTAACATAATTTTTTTAAACAATTAAAATTAAGATGTATTTTAAAGTTAAATTAAAATCAAATGTAATTAAAATTTAAAAATAAACATTTAAAAGCAAATTTTATTTTAAAAGTAATTACTATGTAATTTAATCAAAATAAAGCCACAGAAAAAAAATGGAGGCACAGAAATAAACTTTTTGGAGCGTATCACATCCAACAAATTTAATCTTTGAGTTTATGAAAATAGAGTTTAAGCAAAAGCATTTTTAGTTTGAGTTCCAGATTTTTAAATTTTTCACTTTTCTTTGATAATTGTCTGGATTTATGGTCCAGGTTTCACTGTTTTAATTTATGTTTTGGTTAGCTAGAGAAGATTTAACAGATGAATAAATCCAGCTGATGATATTTAAAACCTGGAGAATTAAACATATCAGACGTTTCTGCACAGCAGTGTCTGCAGGGCAAGGTCTGAGGGCTGCTGATTGGTTGGTTAATGAGGAAGACCATCATTGGAGGCTCCGACGTGTGTTACAGAGGAGATGATGAGCATTGCTGAGGTTCCCAACACGAGGGGCAGGACCCCGAACAGGCACATGAGAGCTGCAACAATGAGCCGATTAATCAGCAGTCAATGGGCAGACATGTGACCTGTGCATGCGATCAGGTGAAGCATCCGGCTTCAGTGTGCTAATCTAACAGAGATGATAAATGCAGTGATTTATTGATGCATTAAATATGAACAAAATCAAATCTTTGTTCATATTTCTGCTCCATCTTTGTTTTTTCTTAGAGCCTTCCAGAGCAGCTTTGCATGATTCACAGCTCAAAATAATCCTTCTTTACCTCTAACTGAGCCTCTCTACAGGCCCTCAAACAAGCTCTTTCAGCTTTCTTCTCGTTGGTGGCCCCTCATAAACAACAGGTGGGTCAGGTTTGCTTTTTTTGTGGGTTTTGTTACGTAGGGCACAGCTCTGAAGTTCAGGACCGTGAAGCCGCCTCTAAGCGTGCTTTGCTTTAGCATTGGGGTGTATTTAGTTTTATTGAATAACCATCAAGGCCAGCAGTCGTCTGCTTCAAACAGTAAAGGTTGAGCGTCTCAAACTGACGTGAGACGGCTCTTTGGTTCGTGCATTTCTCATTAAATTATGCACATGAAACTCAGTTGGACAAATCTGCCTCAAAACCGAACAGGAAAATAAATATTTAATCTAATTTCTGTCTGTATTTATGAAAACACAGCCTTCCTTCTGAAATTAATCTTTGAATCTAGTGGAATCCATGCAAATATGAACCTTTTCCTACTCTGAGACAGTAAAAGATTACCCTGAGGTCCCCTAATAAAAGCTTGGAGGACATTTCTGAGATATTCTGACTTCACTGAGTGTTCTGACTCATTAGCAGCGGTGAGATAACAGTGATGTTTGAAGGCGTCTGTGGACTCCAGCTGTGGAACAATATCCAATTAAAATCCTTGAATTCACTCAGCAACCCTGGAGCTCCATCTTCTTGGACAGTCTGTTAGTACAGTAACCTCACAGCAGCCATATTATTGGCCACATGATGTAATTAAAAATGCTCCAAAAGGCTCCAAATGAAGCTAGTAAACAGTTAGCAGCTAGAGTCCCCTGTCAATCAGAGGCCACACCTCTAATTATGCAAACTTTAAGCCTTAAAACAATTTTAAAAGCTGAGCTTCATGAAGGAGGAAATATTTTGTGCTTTGAAAAACAAGAATATAATTTAAAAGTAAATGAAAAGTAGAGGATCTATGATAGCGCCCTGTGGAATGCCACAATGCCCCATTCTGTTTTTTTACCCACAGTAATCTCTGATAGTTGCATCAGGTTTCACTTAAACACCTTTAACATATCTGTAATACAACATATAACAATAGAAAGATGCCCTAACCTTATTAGTAAAATAATAAATGGAATAATTGGCTCCAGTGCCAATGGGCTGATTTGTTTTATTTATTAATTTCTTATGTGTCCAGTGTTATTGTTTTTAAAATACCGCAATATTGGAATTTTGAAATTGCAGTGTGACATAAAAGTGTTTGAATGACATCAAAGTGATGCGGGTTAAAGGGCAAATGTCAGAGTGGGGTCAAAATCACTGTGCTGAGAGTTTGTGTTCTCATGAAGGAAACATGCAGCATGTGGTTAGTTTAAGGAAAGGCAGAAAGTTGAAAATCTGAAGATTATGCCGGATTCTGCAACGCCTGGCTGTGATAAACTTTCCAACCAGATGCTGGTTATAGCCTTTAGAGTCACGCCTGTTAGAAGTTCATAAAAAACAGAAACATTTTCCGTCAGAATTAAATTACCATGTGACTCTTACAGCCAATCACCTGCCATACTGCTGTGTGTGCATCACATGACCTCCAGTTTGTTCTCACGTTGAGTTGAAGGCCAGAGAAACACTTAGAACAGACTGTTCATGTTGTTCCTTGTGTTTCCAGCTTTGGATCTGCAGGACTGTGGAACATTTGCTTCAGGGTTTCTCCTGCACGCCTGGATTTTCATCCCCTCCCTGCTTCAAAGAATCATTTTTGTACCCGTTTTTTCTTCTTTCTTTTTTTAATTCCTTATTTAGCTACTCAAACAAAAACAGATGTTCGGTGACAGAAGCGACACTGATCATATTTTCTCTGTAAAACAAGAAGCAGCGAGCAGAAACCAACTCAAACCTGTTGCAGCTCACCTGTTGACTTCCACCTGATCTTTCCGTGTCTGTATGCGTGACTAATGCGTATGCCGACCTTTATAAAGAGCCCATTGACGGGCTCTCAGTTGACTGTGTACTACAAGAGATTACACACAAGGACATGTGTCCCGGGGGCCACAGCTCCCACACATGGCAGCCTTATCTCCCTGAATGCTGCCTGGAGCCGTGTGATAAGGAGCGCCCTGGGATCCTCCATTATGAGCTGTGGTGGCGATGGTGGCGCTCTGAGCAGTCCCCCTTTAAGCACATTCATGGTTGAGTGGAAACATTGTGCAGCTGTGATTCCTGCAGCGTTCCTCTGCTCTCTGAGAGCCGTCAGAGAGGAAATACTCTCACTGCTAACTGGTGTGTGTGCTACAGCAGCTTAATGACAGCCTCTGAAATCATTAACCAATCCTGTGTGAAGAGGAGGAGGAGGAGGTGTTAAAGCAGGTGCTCCTCCAGCAGGAGCACCTGTGATGGAGGAGATGATCTGTTATCAGCCCGGGCCGCTGACCTCGCTCACTGATAACCTCTTTAATGGAGCTTCAGCTCCTGTAGAAGCTCCTCTGCATGAACAGGTGTCCTCACCTGTTTTTTTTCTTCTCATACTCCTACCTTGCCACATTTCACAGGTAAATATTTTCTGATTTTACTTCATTATGTTTGCTTCCCAGCTGTTAGCCTGATCTGTTAGCCTGCTGACCTTTTCAGGTTTCTGAGCTTTCAGTTTCTGTCTGCTGGTTCTTATTTATCAGTGCAGAAAACTTTGAAAATAAATACAATAGGCATTGGTAAGGGCTCAGTGATTATGATTTTGGCTTCTAAAGATTGTGAAGATATGTCATAAAATATTTATGTTCTTTTTGCACTCATTTTTACTGTGAAGCTTGTATTTAATTTCCTTTACAGAACTGCATTGTTACTGCTCCCCCCAAATCCAGTGTCAGTCATAGTTTATTTTACTTCCTGCCAAGATGACCAAAAACAAAGCCTGAATTCAACATGATCTATGAGGCGAAGGAAAGCCCCTGGAGAGCTAAGAATCTAGCAATGGAAGTGATAGCAGGCAGTCACCTGTGCAGATCTTCTGTGATTCACAGTCCTCAGCCTTCTTTGGGTTAGGCCTAACCCTGACCCTGAACCCTCATCCTGCAGTGGAGCCTTGTCAGCAGGAAGTGGTGTTTGAATCAGACACAAACAGGCACTACTCTGCGCCTAGACTCACCTCAAGATTATAGTTTTTATTTATTTATTTGAATGATATTTAAAATTCTTCCTCATAAAGATGCTGTTACTTTTTAGGTTGTTTTGGCTAATCAGTAATCATGTTAAATAATCAAGATTCCAACTTCAGAATAAAATCAACTTAATGATAGTTTTCATCTTAACTGAGAATATAAACAGTTAATAAGCGGTGAATAATTTAAATATGACGGAGTTTGTTGCACTCTGATCAGGTGTGTTGGCTGTTAAGCCTTCACCAGTCTCGTCTGTGACCTTCACTGTTTACATTTACATTCATTCGTCCAATCAGAGAAACCTCATCTCATGGGGGGGGAGAGCGGCTGTGGAGGATCTGATACTGACCTGAAGCAGACTGAACCTTTCACTGTTTCTGAATAAAATGGAGACAAACTATTGTGATTAATTATGAGGCTGTGGTCGGTCATGGCCTTCCTGAAGGATGGACGACGATGAAACGCCGCCTGTTATTTCCCCTCTGTGGGACCGGGGGGGTTGACTGGGCTAAGTAATGACAAAATGAGCACCTTCAGTAGACTCTGGCAATGAAAAAGCCTGCCCTCATCACCCGAGTCTTTTGTTGGGAATTTTATTAGCACTAGCCACGCTAAAATAACCTGTTAACACGTATCATAGTGCAGCAATAATAACCTCCTCAATCATATTTTAAAAGTCACGTCAAGGCGGCCCGCCGTAATTCATCTCTATGCAAATACCCCTGTGTCAGCCCATTAGTGTGCTGCTACAGGGCTTTTTATTAAAATGCATTCTCGCCGCTCTCTTCCTGCTCAGGACTAATAAAACACGAGCCCTGTTGCACAAGAATTATTGCAACTATTAGGGTAACATATGGACAGCATGCACTCTGAAAATAAAACCAACAGATAAAGTGGCAGGGTCGGGCTGGGGAGCAAACACTTAGGAAATGGCACCGCGGTAATAGATGGTGCCCAAGCTGCCTGACGCAGGCCTGGGAATCAAAGCCTGATTATACATTCATTTGGGAGGGGGCTCCCTGGTATAACCCCCCACCACCACCACCGCCACCTCCAGCCGCTCCTCAGCTGGCATTAGTGCCATCACAGAGTGTTTCTCACTCATAAATACTGCAGACACTAAAAAGGTAATAAAGTGCATCGGGCCTTTAATGAAATTAAAACAATGGAGATGGATTCATGCGGTGATAAACAGACGTGTGACGAGCTGTGGACCTGTTAATGCAGACACGCTATTTGTGCAGCAAGAACATGCCGTCTGAGTCACGCTTTAATGATGTCTCAGAGGAAGGAAGATTTTTTTTTTTTTATCAAAGCCGCAGGTGAGTACAGGATAAGGTGTAGCAGACCCCAACAAACTTAGTGATCAGTTCAGCATCTAAAACTAACCAAGTCATTTTAAGAGCCTTAAACCTGATGACCGAGTTAGAGGACAAACAAGGATACAGAAACAGAAAGATCCCAGCAGTCGTCTCCACGTTGTTACTTTCTGTCAGGTCAAATAAAGGTCATCTTCATGTGACTTAAAAACCCAGCGCTGTCCGTCTTTTAATTTCACACCTCCAAAAATGAGCTGAGTTTTCTCTTTAATGCAAACAGATGTGGGCAGTAATACTGAACCTTCTTCCTGTTTTTTTCTCTCAGACACATCTGACCAATCAGCAGGCTGATTTTTTTTTCTGCGTGAAAAGAAAAAAAAAAGCTCAAAATTTACAAACTCACTTGATTCAGAGCAGAGTGGACAAACTCTGGGGGGGAAACGCCCAAATATGTGCACGAGTTAATACCGTGAATACATGAGCGCAGTTTAAATATGACACTGGCAGCTTTGGAAACACTTTTGTGACGTCTGAATGTTAACCACGTTATCTTAAATGTGATTGGTCCGTTTCCTCACTGCATCAAAAAAAAGTGGCAACGTGTTTTTCCGGCGCATTCCACTAGCACTAAAGCTAAAGCTGATTCTTATATAGCCCTTTTCTACTTAAGCACTCACAGTGCTTTGTACAACATGCCTCATTCACCCATACAAGCACTTTTTCTACCTGACATTCACACAGATTCACACTTGCTGTTAGTCCGTTAGCTACAGCGCTGCTTTTATTGTTTACAGTTATTTATTTTAACATGAAGCCGCACACGCTCAACACTAAACCACAACGCTTGGAGAAAAGTAGAAAAATGAAAGGAAAAACTTTGAAAATTAAAACTAGACTGTCACTTTATATAAGCCACATTCACTTGTTCAAAGACTGACCTGCAGAACCACAGCTGCAATATATTTACCAAAGATCAATAAACAGTAGGATACATTTATTAAATATTCATTGGCATGGCAGGGACCACTACAGGCCTGGTGTAACCCTGCAGGACAGAAGTGTTGAACTCATTTGACATGGTGCAACTTTTACATAAAGTTCTTTGAAGGTCATGAATACGTGAGACGCGTGGATGGTCATGCTATCTGTTGGTTTGTTTTATTGTGAAGAGCTCCGTGCTTTAATTTGGCGGGTTAAATTCCCGCAACAGAGGCGTATCGCTGCAGACTCACCTTGCAGCGATGAAGAGGTGATTCAGGCTCTGATGACTGTCTGTCATTTAACGGTTTATCAAAGTCAGAGGATCCGCCATGCTTGTGTGGATGCCGGATTTTTCTGTTTTATGGACTCATTAATTTCTCTGGGACCATTAGCCTCCACGCACATCTCTGTTTTGACAAATGCAGCGAGTGAACTGTGCACACAATGTGCTTCCTCCTCCTGCACTGAAAGCATCACATGATAAACAGGAGCGCCCATCAAATTACCCAAATGTGTTTGTGGGGGTGTCCGTCACTCCATTACAGAGAGGAGCTCTCAGTCACCGCAGCGAGCGTTTGACACATGTGACCATCAACGAGGTTTTCACTGAGCGCGTCTGAGGGGAACCGCATTAACATGACGCGTGGCGAAGAAAAATGAAGTCACAGGAAGCGTTATCTCATCTCGGTGGCACGTTACGTTCCATAGATAAAGAAGTGATGTCGGAGAGGAGAATCTTTTCTTTGCAGACTCAGGCGCCGCGACCATCGTCATGTCTTCAGGGTCCACATCTCTAAAAGCATCCAGCTCTCGCTTTGTTCAAGGACCACTCCTGTCTCTGATTTGTCCTCAAAGTGATTTCACATGGACATCACTACAAACACGTGTGTTACGAAATAAAAAAAATCAAATTATTTTTGTTGATTCTTGGATTTTGGTTTAGAGCTGCAAAAGTAATCTCTCCAGCATGTTCTGGATCTTCGTCATAGGCCAGAGGCACCCAGGAAGCATCCTGGTCAGATAACAGAACCACTCAACTGTTTCCTTTCAGTGTTGAGGAGAAACAACTTAAGAGTAAGTTCATAAAAACTCATGACCGACCTTCTCCAAGTCCGCTACATGAACTGTTGGGTCCTGTCCAGCTGACTCTCACCTCAGAATGATTAAGAGTGGCTCCATTCTTCCCTGACCAGGACAGAAACCACACCGAACTAAATTAAAATAAGCTTTAAACTCTGGGTGTGTGAGGGTTAGAAATTCCAAACAAATATCTTCAAATTCTTCCTTTCCATAATAAAATCATGATGCTGGAGATATCATCTGTTTCTCTGTTGGCCGTGTCGCTGTCGCTGTCTTCCAGTGGCTGGTTTGATGTATCGTGATGAGCTTCATGACTTCTTCCTAACTTCTGTTGTCAGGAAGAAGAAATATCTGACACGGAATATAAGCAGACGCATGCTGGATGTATTTCTCTAAGATGAAGTGAAGTCATGTTCAGAAAAGCTTAAAGGTGTATTCTGTTGATAATGAGTTGGTTTAAAGTGTTAAAAGTGCTGAAAATCATGGTGTAAAGAATAACAGATTCCCTCAAATTTTTCAGTCGATGACCATAGAAGTCAGCTTTAGATTAGATTAGAATGTTTTGTGTTCTCTTAAGTTTTCATAAAGTTTTTCTTCCTTTTAATGATTCAGATACAAACCATTTTTTCTCAATGGAAGTCCTAACTGATATTAAATATCTAAAACTTGGTTTTAGGCTTAGGTTTAGACTTGGGTTTGTGATGGTTAAACTTAGAGGTGAGAGGTGTGCGTGTTAGCGCCTCCTCCTGCACACAGAGTGGAGCAGCAGCAGTCTCTCAGAAAGCAACTTTCAGCCAAAATCAACCGAACGATCTCAAACTCACGGCGCTAACTGTTGTTCCCACCAAAACACCTGCTATGCTTGAACATGGTTTTAAGTTGTGTATTTTTGTGGGCGTGGCCTGTAGGTACTTGCTACAGGACCATAGAGACCCACCTCAGAGAAACAAGCTGTCCCCAAAAAGTTCACAGAGTGAGACGGTCCTTAGAAGGAAAATGTTTAACTGAGCTTCTCGAAACTCTCAAACTTCACTTTCTGCATTTCTCGATCACATGTATACACTGCTTATCACGACTGCTTCTTTTATACACGTCACCTGTCGGTGAGGTGTATTCTCCAGTGTCATTAACGTCCTACATGGAGAGCTGTGCAGCTGCACTGATGATTATCATGTTTCTGTAAGCAGACTGTCTCAGCTCTCAGTGATTCTTCTTCTTCATTTGTGTGAATTTACAGAGACTCTGCTGCTTTGAGTCGATTCTGAGGTCACGGCTGTCACCTGGGCAGGTAACTGTGAGTATGCAGGGTCGTATTGATATTTAGATTTGTTGTTATTTGTGTGTCGAAGCTTTTGTCCGGTTCCTTCGGTGACCTTGTCTTCTCCCTCGGATGCTTGCTCAGGCGGATCCGACCCACCCAGCCCGTTGTTTGGTTTATTGACTGACCGCCGGCACGCTGCTGCACCTCCATTGGCTTAAATGGGTTTTCATTTTTTATTGGCAGGCCGGTGACGGCCTGTTTTTCTGGAGGCTCTTTACACTTTAACAGCTCGGGGTATCAAAATGTCTTTTACAAGCTCTCGTAAAAATCAAACAAAATGAAATAAGATCCAAAGCGGGCACATGGCGAGCTGTGCTCAGCACAGAACAGGTCAAGTATGGAAAGAAAGTGAAGAAGTCGAACTTGTGGGGACGCTCCTGTGTGAGCAAGGCCTCCAGAACAAATTTTGTTGAGTTTCTGTCATTAAGAGTCCAGCGGCTTATTATATTCATCTTTCAAGAACGGACCAAGAATCAAGATTTAATTAAGATTTAAATCCAGTTGTGACTGCAGGATCTGTGATTTATAAGTCTGTGAGGTAGCTTCAATGAGTTTGATGAACTTTTGCTTCTTCCAGTATCTCAGGTGTGAAGATTTGATGGTTTTCTTCAACTAAAATGTAAAGAAACTGTAATGAAATGTAATGAAATTTATTTGGCGCATGGTCAGAAGAAGAAACCATGTTTGGGCCAGTCACTTTAATTTTAGTAAAGATTCTGGTTTGTACCCATGTTACTTGATACAAACCGTTCCACTATTTTCACTGCTCTATTATTTTACTCATTATATTAATATTATACACAGTAAGTCTGATGCTGATTGCACCACAACACATTTTCTTTGTGTGAAACTTTAGTATTTTCACACTATGACAGTTTTATTTACTTCAATTTCACTTTACTTGTAAAGCACAAAATCACAGCAACAGTCGTCTCAAGGTGTTTTACTCTGTAAAAACCCAACTATATCCTGATGCTTTACTAAAACTGAAGTATACCACAATTCAATGTAAACTAAGGAGGGAATCAAAAAGAGTGTTATGAATTTCATAAGATGGGAGGAATTATCCATAGAGAACAGAGCAGTTTGTGTATCATAGTGTAAACATGTTTGTTTCTGCTGTAAGTCTTAACATGGAAGTCTATGACTCACTGCTGGAGCCCCTGCTGGGCATTAGAGGAACTGACGTTTTTTTAGGCCCATGATGGAAGCTAGTTTCATCTTTTCATATAAGAGTCACACATGGAGTTAAATTATTTGGTTTTTATGTTTAATTTATCTTTAATTTAATAAAACAGCAACGGTGGGAATGCTGCACCTCTAAAGCCTCAGATGTGTGATTATTACCAACTAAAAGTTGTCATTAACAGTCCAGCGGCTTATCTGGATGTCTGGGTGTCCTCACACGGTGGGTCCACAATGGCTTCACCTTGAGCTTCGGTCGGGAAACGACAGCAAGCTGCGGCACTATTTCTCGGCTCTGACAGACACCCTGACAATAAATAACTCTATGAAAAATGAGGAGGGAGGGAGAGCACAATAACCTGCTGAACTTGAGAACCTCTTCTCATCGATTATGGAAATCCCTCCGCCGCTGACCGGGGCTATTATGAGTCTTAAGTATTGATTAAATACGCAGAGGAAAATACTTTGGCAGTTAAATCAGACGCTCATTTGATTAGCTTCCTCCCTCGCCGCCGCTCAAAATCAGCCTCAGTTTAAAAGGATTTCCTGTTTTTGGGGAAGAAGCTGCGTTATCTAGAAATTGAATTAACCCTGTGGGGTGACCTTGGCCGGGTTAAGGACCTCTGATCTTTGATCCAGGGGAGTGTCTGGGCATAAGGAAAGTAAGAGAAGGTTCAGACCCCCATGCACTTAAGCTGCTCCTCATCTCTCGGCTCTGGAGTTCGGCGCAGACACATTCGATGATTTGGCGTTCGGATCAATAGTCTCTCTGCGGCTGACTTCATAAGTAGGTCATAAGAAGCATTTTGGATATTAGCGCCGGGCAGACGAGGCTGGCTGGAGTTCACGCTCCCGCCTCGGCCTGGAAGAGTGAGTCTGGGCTGACGCCGAGCTCACAGCGTCGTGGACACTTCCATCAATACACAAGGACATCGATGGCTTCCTCCAAACCTGCTGCATTAATGGCAGGGCTTCTGTGCAGCAAAGCGTCAACTTTTAATGGATGAACGTAATCATTGCAGCCCTCACAGAGCGACGAATGAGACGCCTTACAAATCATTTAACTGCTGTGAGCACTCTCTCATCAGCGGGCTCTCACAGAGCTGGAGACAGAGGCACGGGACTGACCCAAACCATTACAGTAGATCTCACTGGAGTCACACTTTAAAGCCCCTCAGTCCCTCCTCTGTCTGACTATCTCCCCTTATAAACAGAAGGGGTGGGGCTTCTGTGCCTGAGATAACTATATAAGGGATATCCCCTCCTATGACATCATACAGAGCCAAGAGTAGAAAAAACTGTGATAAACTGAGCACACTGAGTCTGGGCTCACAGGGGTTACTGTTCACACTGAGCTCATTATTAGAAACTCTGCTCATGTTTAACATGAACGTCGAGCACTGGAGCAGATTAATGGGAACACCTTACAGAAACGCAGTTAATACAGAGTAACTCTCCTAATACTGAACGTGGCACCAGCTCAATAACAATAACAAACATATAAAATGATTCGGTGAGTGAAATAATTAAATTCAATAAAGCAAAAACCTCTGGAAACATCTGGACTGTTGCTCTCCGATCTCAGTTGGTCATGATTGGACTGTATGTGAAGCAGCGCATTTACAGTTAGTTATTTTTAAGGATGGGAGGCTCACTGGGGAGGCAGCACACGTTCGTTACTGCAATATTTATTGTCACAAAGTACTTTGCAAATCAAATATTTGCAGAGGAGAAACAGCACGAGGCTCCTTTCCCCTGCGTCTAAATCTGCAGGAACAGTCATATGAATCCTCATTTGGTTCTCGTGGACGTTTTTCCCAAACTGAAATCTGCTCTGTTAGATTATAAATGAGTCACGGTTCTTTTTTAAATGCTTTCCCCATGAAACAGTCGAGCAGCTTGAGCTGTGTCATCGTTTTTGATGAACACTTATTGTGATTCTCTCCTCGGGCTCCGGTTCGGACCGTCTGGAGGATCTTTGGGCTGATCGATGGTGTGCTGGTTTCCTCACGCTGCAGAAAGCTGGACGTCCAGCTGAGAGCGCACAGGAGCAGAGTCAACATGACCCCGGCACTCTGATTTATGAGATCAGTCCATTCACGCCGCAGGTCCCGCCTGGGAAAGTTGGTCGACATGACAGAAAGTTGTCAGCTCGGTGCAGATGGAGGCCGGGACGGGCCGCTCAGCACAAGGCTCGGATTGTGCTCCTTGTTTTCTCACTTCAATTCACTGCAGCACCACAATGCTGTTTTCCCATGCTCACCAAGGCCCTGCGTTTGTTTAGTGATGTCACAACTGGGCGTTAATGCCTCTTTAGTTATGTCACCCCGAGCTCCTCGGTTAACCCTGTCGCCTCCAGAGTCGGAGAAAGCAGCAGCTCAGCTCTCACAAGCATGCGGATCACAACCTGCTGACTGCAACAAGGCCTCCCAACATCCCGATTCCGCTCACACACGATGAGGTAAATGCTCCAAGCGCCGTTACTGACAAGTCCTCCCATGGAGCGATTAGGAGCAGCGCCAGGAGGACGCTGTGCTCCTCCGTCTGTGTGAGGGAGCACTTCCTGCTCCGCTTCATTAAGGTGAAGCCGGACTTTATTTAGGAAATATGCAACTAAACAAACCTCCTCACACACACACAGTTTTGAATCATTATTTTTGGGATGTCCATGTACCAGAATTCTGTTATTCAGTACTAGAACCACTGAAAAGCCACAATTTAAGTAGCAAATACAATAGAAAAATGCTAAAAAGATGAAATGGTTTTGAATCACAGTAAAGTTTCTGCACTCACAGCTGAACGTATTACACATCAGATCAGTTTGAGGAGTTTGAATTCTGGCTCTTTTCTAACGTTTCCTGATAATTGACTCAAAAGCCTCACTGATCTTTGGTTTCTAAAAGAGCACTGAGAGTCGAATAAAACAAACGCTGTCCCTGGACGTCTAACTTTGACTGAAAACATCTCCCCCTCGCCTCCTCTTCAGAGGAGACTCAGCAGATTTAACCCCAGACCCTTCTTACTGTCACAGATTTCTAACCACTGCACCACTGTGCCACCCAACTCTCTTCTCTCTTCAGCCACTTGCTTACACTAAAAAATATTCTTCAGGGTCAATAAACACAGAGACAGAAACACGTACATGTGTGGAAACTCACTCAATAAGTCTGCCCGGTAACAGCAGCTCAGAGAAGAGTCTGTCCGTGTCCGGTTGGCGGTTCCTCAACAGAACAGCGAGCTACACTCTTTTCATTAAACATAAACTTCTGTCCATGTTAATGTGAATGCCTGTTTACATGTAGATATAAATATTTAGCTCAAACATTGCCCAATATTTTGCAGTGTTTCTTTACATTTTCCCCAAAGATTCATTCACATTATGCAAAACGTTAACAGCAGCTAACAGTGGCTAACAGCAGCTAACAGTGGCTAACAGCAGCTAATAGTGGCTAGCAGCAGCTAATAGTAATACTTCCCAACAGAAAAGTTCAGCCTATAACAGCTCTCCTCAGTATGGCTGAGAAGTGAGCTTCACTGAGTCTTTGAGTCATATCTGACTCCTTTCACAAACTTTTACAGCCTCCTCCAGAGTAAACAGACGTGGCTGCTTTTCACTCAGCATTGACAGCTGAGGTAAACAGTGGACTGAGAGCCTTCCACAGACAGCAAAAAAACTCAGAGTGAGCAGGGAGGCTGTCTGTAAAAGTCACGGCACTGATGTAGAGTGTTTTTGGATCTAAAAGGAGCTTTAACATTTCACGCATTTACTGCCTTCAAACCTGCTTTTCCAAACTTAAACTAATTAAAATGTCTGATCATGTATGTCATTAAAATAAATACAGGAAACAGTAAATTTGTTGGACCAATTTTTGTCAGCGAATCAATCCACATTTTGTTTCTGTAGTGAGTCTTTGGGGCAAAAAGTCCAGATAATCACCCTCTAATATGTAAACAGTTAGTGTATGTATTCATAATTGGGTCACCTGGTTTAAAAATATCAAATATGTATGATAATAAACTGAAACCACAGCCTGTGAGTGCAGTCATACCGACCTGCTCAGCGCAGGTTTTAAAAAGAAACTCAGGATTTCTAAACAGGAGAGAGATGTGATTGTAATTCAGCTGCAGCTCTGCTTCACAGACCTGTTACTGTGTGTTTGTGTGTGTGCGTGTGTGTGTGTGTGGAGGATAACCCCGTTTGATGGCGGCTCCTCTGAAAGGAAAATGGATCGATCTTTAAGTATTTAATTCTATGATGGTTTCCTTTAAGAATCTCCATCTGGGCCATTATCATTAGAATTTGTTTATCATTAAATTATAAATTCCTCATCTGTCTTTAAGATGATGCCCTAATCCAATTTCTAATCCTCCAAATGCAGTCCTGCCCCGTGCACTTGATATATCCGTCTTTATTCTTTGTGACTTTTAACCTTTTTTTTTCTGCTCTGAGTTCAGAGCAGCAGAGCAGCACCGACAGGCTCGTCTGTGCTGCAGCAATCTGAAGCTCAAATCATCTTTATGTCTCGCTGCCTTCAAGCTCACCCTGTCACAGCAGGAGAAATGCTTCATAAATAAAATTATTATTATTGTTATTATTAATAGTAGTAGTATTATTTCTTTGGTGTTAGCTCAATAAACAATAACATTTACTTTTTCTTAATTGTGATTACATAATATAATACATTTTTAGATGTGTCCTTCAAAGAGTATAAATGTCAAGAATATAAAATATAATATTTTTAGCCTTCATCACTGAAATGGTGAGCAGAGACAGATTCTCTGTAAGGCGGTTTCCTGCAAAGATTTCAACGTGTATGAAAGGTAAACTTCATGAAACGTCTATTTTAATTCTATAAAGAGGTAAGAATCAGAATCAGAATACTTTATTGATCCCTAGGGGAAATTATTTAAGTAACAGCAGTGGATGGGTGGGGTGGGGGCCTTCACCCGTCTCTTTGTGTTTCAGGAGCCCAAAGAGCTGCAGCTGTAGTGGTAGGAGTGGTGCATGATGGGTAACTACTGGTTAAAGGCACGCTTTAACACCACACCCTGCTGGGAGACAAATTGTTACAAATGAGGATTTTTTCCACTTTATGGGATTACAAAGGGGCCCCTGTGGGGGGTGTCAGAGGGCGGAGGGAGGAGCTAAGGGGGGTCAAAAGAACAAAGAGACAATAGGAGTCAGTGTCGGGGTGTCGGGGTGTTGGGGTCAGCCCACGAGTCCAAACACACCTCAGACCCGAAACACAGCAAAGAGTGAAACTGTTAATACAAACCATTTTATGATTTATTAAAGTGAAGCAAAAAAAAATCCTGCTCGTTTTATTTATTTATGTTATCAGCTGGTTATCTCCCCGTGACCACAAGAGGTAGTTTAGCTTCTGCCAGAACTGCAGGATGGGTTTTTACCATTACTACTTCGATATTTTTATCAGACGTCATCGAACACTCACAGGGAGTCCAAAATAAACTTCGTCTTTTATTCAGTTGGGCCTGAAAACAGCGACATAAAAGCAGTTTATTGAGCTCAGATCAGCCGAACAGGACTTTTCTCACAGACTTTTATCTAATCAGGCTTCAGAGGAGTCGCCCCCTGATGGACAGGAACAGTGAAACTGATAAACTAGAACTTATGAAACCTGGAAATAATGTCATTGTTAATTTTATTTTTATGGCAATTTTTAATAAGAGCAAAGCTGGTTTAAAAAAAAAAACAAAAGAAGATAAACAGTAAATCAATAAAATAAATACAGTAAAGTTGACTAAAAACAAGCTAATTTTTTTTTTTTACATTTACTAAAAAATATGGAGCAGCAGGTTCTTCCAGGCCAGGAGCTGCAATAGCAAAAATCCAGTCCCCTCTATGCTTAAATGAAGACTTCTGCTGTTTTGAGGTCACATGGTTTGACTAGCAGCTTTTTAAATAGCTGCACGTCAAACCATACAAAACTTTAAAAGTCAGTAAAAGAATCTTAAACCCAGCATGAAAGAGGAGGCACTGTAAACCTGCTAAAACCGTAGTGTTGAGTTCATGTTTCTAATACAGCAGCGTTTTAAGCTGTGAGCGACAAAGAGATGAGTGTTCAAGACTCAAGAACCCTTAAAGCCAAGCGTATCATATTTGATACATGTGTTTTTGTGAGTTTGTGAGACTTCTACATCATCAGCGTGACTTTTTTTACCCTCAAAAGATGATATAAATTGCGTGAAACATTTTTAATGACTAAATTGCAAAAAAATTGCTTATGTAGCAAATGTGGTTCAAATTAAAACCTCAATATGCAGATTAAAATTTTATATATATTTTTGTATATTTTGCCTCAAGGTTCAACAAACACTCCATTATCCAAAAATTAAAGATTTGTGGCAGTTATTTCATGGTTCAGGTTTTAAAGGGCTAAAGTCATTTTCCAGTACAGTATTAGACGCATGGGTCCAGTGACATTGTTTCTTTGTTTTTGTTCATGTGAGTCTCATAAAAACTGCACAGAAGTGGAAAATATTCCACTTGAAAGCCTCTTTAGGAAATGATCAATGGTTCGAAGCCCTCTGTGCTCACAAATGAAGACACTGATATAAGGAGATGTTTCCGGTGCACACCGGCGTGCTGATGTTCACTCTTCTTCCAGTGATTCCTGAGCCGTCGTCCAGCCTGAATAATTCAGTATGGTGGAAATGCTGAAGCTGAGAGCCGCTCTTCACGTGTTCCCCACCGATTATAGTGACTCTATAAAGTCTGGTGACCTCACAGAGTCTCTCATTTACAGCCAATGACTCTAAGTGTGTCCAATCCAATCCGCAGGTATTTATTGAGAGAGAAGCGCCCAGACACTCTCTAAGTAAATTGAAATCGCCGCCCTCCCATGGGACTTCATTTCATTGCGGATCCAGCTTCAAGAGGGGGGCCTGCAGGACCCTGAGTGGACTAGATCCATTTATTGAAGAATATGAGCATATTTATACATCGCTGATGAGCTTCTTACCAATCATTCCTTCTATAAAGAGGCCCGACTCTGTCTCCTGTCCATGACTTTTATGGACTGCTCATTTGTTTTTCCACAGATGCTGTGAAGGAAATGGAATCCTCTTGTTTTATATCAGTCAAAACCCAAAAACTAAACTTATTCAGGCCATCTCAGTGAGATTAAAATCCCTTTTATGAGTGACTTGAAAATAAGAAACATTCATAAGAACGAAAACATCGATTCATGAAGCTTTAAGAGCTCAACGAAGGAGTGAAGAGCTTTAGTTTGAGGACAGTTTGGATTTCATTCTGCTTCATGCTGCAGTGGTGAGTCAGTCCCAGGAAGAGACGCTAATCCCTTTAAGGTTGCTTCAGGAAGAACATCCAGAATAAAAACTTCACCTGCCGTGGTGACCTCGTGTCAAAGAGAGCGGCTGAAAGTTGGAAAAACTGGCATCAATTCTGTTTGAAGTGTGTGTAGTACCTGATTTATTCCGTGGAATTTCACATTTTAAATATTTCCTGCATTTAAATGAGAGGACAGATGTGGAGGAGCTGAAGCCTCAGCAGTGCAGCATAATAGATGAATGATATGAACCATGATATGTATTAAACCTGTCACAGCTGATGGAGCAGAGTGCACAGTGACATAGAGTGTTTCACTGCTGTAGTGCTGTTTGGCTGTACAATAACCTAATAAATCCTGTGATAGTCAGAGCCAGAATCTTTGTATTTGTAAAAGATACAGGTGCTGTTTGGTACAGGTACGAGTAACTTATAGATACCGATTCTTTATGTATTTAAAATCACGTGCTAGTTGAAAAAAAAATCGAAGGCACAGTTAAGGAGAATTAAGAACTCAAGGCCTGGACTACATGCAGCATGTTTTTGTGCATAAATAGGAAGCATTTCAAATCAAGGCTTCAGAGGAAGGGAGCACCGGACTAAGGATAGAGATCACTGGGGACTCTGAGAGATTTAAACAGCGCTTAGTTTCTGCCCTGGATGACAGAAAGTTTAACAGGAACATCCAATCAAAATCCTAGAATTTCATTGTGCACCAAAACTGTACAGTCTCTTAGTACAGTAACCTCACAGCAGCCATATTATTGGTCAGATGCTGTCATTAATAAGGCTCCAACAGCACAAACAGAGTCCAGAGGTCCAATTCAGGTGAAGGTAGCAGACAGCTAGCAGCTACAGCCACCTGTGTGACCACAAATATAATTTGAACATGGATAAAAAGTAGAGGATCGATAATAGAGCCCTGTGGAACACCAAGGCATGTGAGGAAACACTCATAGTGATCTCGGATGGTTATGGCATCCAGACAAACTTTGTTTTGGATGTAAAATGCTTCAGGTCAGACCTTTAGAGACTCATTATACATGTGGACTCATGTTCTTTAACATAAAAATTCACCATTTAAGTTTATTATTAATATATACAGTATGTCTGGTGCTGATTAAACTACAACACTTCATTTTCTCTGTGTGTGACTGAAGGTCATCTTTAGTATTTTTATGATGCTGACACCATGTCACATATTCAGATACTTTAGAAAAGTACAGTTCACCTGCACAAGAATCTGCAGCCTTTTAATGTTTAACTCTAAATAAATCTTCTGTTTCTGCAATATGTACTGATATTGTGATAAATGAAAGGAGTGACAGAGAATGAGAGCAAGGATTACGAGACTGCAGGGCATTTCCCACTGCTTTCCCTGAAACAGCATTAGGAGCGCCAAAGAAGCTGATTCAGTTTTAATTTAGTGGCATATGAACCATATTTCCACACAGCTGCTGAAGCTGAGGCCGACTGGCCTGAGCTACACTTGTCACGTGACTTTGAGCCAGTTTCAGCTTATGTGAAGCGTGAGCAGGTCACATGAGCCGGCGGGAGTCCTGCTGGGCAAATAAATACAGTGATGTAATACCCGCCCCTCCATCAGCTCAGGATTAAAGACATAGTTCATTACCAGAGAGGCACTTTAACCCCACAGCCACGTCTGACAGGCCGCGGCTCGATGATGACCATAAATCAGATAATGATAAATGCGCCTGATTGGTCTTTGTTCTGAACGAGCACCGTGCTGTGTTCTAATGCAGAAAGATGGATTCTTATGTAAAAATCAATGGAGGATATTCTGCAGAAAGGTGTCAGCATTTAGTGTTATGGATCCTTTCTGACGGAGAAGCAGCTGCTGTTTTAAGCTCAATAGTTTTGTCAATCGATAAACGGGCCACTTCTTTCACCATCTTCCCTTTTCTCGCTGTATCCGTCTTCTCGAGCACACTTAGATGGCTAACGTCCAGCTCTGAGATATTCTAATGATGACTCTAAATCACGTTTATCCATTTATTGCTGATCGAGGGGTTCCGAGCAGTTTCACGTGCTTAAAGGGAGCAGTTTCTATTCTGCCGCTCAATCATGTCGTCCAATAAACGTCAGGAAAGGGAAAAACTAAAATCTCAGAGTCATGCTGACATCTTTTTTATGTCCAAGTTCAAAACCAAGAGCTTCGTTCAGGGATATAAATCCTCACTGGCCAGAAGATGAGAAAATTAATTATGGAGCCAGTTTCAGGTGGAGTGTTTTCTGCTTCTTGCTGCAAATTATTTGTATGCAAAGTTAGAGCATGTATGAAGGCACTTTTCATCATTCAGTTCATTTACTTCACTTATTCCTCCAACTGGAAGACAAACAAGCACGAGGAAGTTGATTAAAAGAAAATTAACCAATGTCTTTTTTTGTGTGTCTTTTTTTTTTTTTTTTTTTAGCAAAATTAAAAAATATTTCCCGCAGCTCCTGAATGTTGGAGTTTGGGGTTTGCCTTTTTCATGGGCCAAGTCTGGTTTCTTGTTAGGGACTTCAGAATGGAAAGTGAAGTTTGGCATTTATCTGCTTCGAGTCCAACACAAACACACAAATTCAAGGTTGGTGTATTCCTGCCTCCCTCTTACAATGACCAGCCTCTCCAGCTGAGCCTAAGGACTGGGACCCGGGTCAGCTGAGCGATGTGCAGCTTGGTTATCCACAGATTGTAGATACAGTCGCTCTGATGTCCTTGGGACATAGAAATGAAAGGATCACTGAGAAGAATAAACCGGGATCCCATCCAGAGAGAGGGATGCTGCACAGAATTTTTACTGTTTTACAGAACCTAATGTCATCTTTTACACTATATACAGAAAGGCTGGTCATGTATTTTGTTGTGTGTGACTGTGGGTTGTCTGTAGACATTAAACACCACGTAATCAGTAAGACTGTGTTTCAGGAGGATGCTCCACCCTGTCAGCCATTTTTCCTGGGTCTGTGTTTACTACCTTTGAAGCCATGTGAGTGTTTGGCTGTTCATTAGCTGGAATACTTTAAAAGTTCAGGCAGATTTGCATGAAAATTAGCCGGAGTATGATCTGAATCCAGGAATCTGTGGAAACAATCTGTGAAACTGAACATTTGGTGTCACATTTTTATAAACACACTTCAATGACACACTGAAATGAGGAAAAACTGTGAAAAATCATCTTGATGTGATCGTGAAAAAATCCCAAACTATTCCAGGTCCAGATATTGTTCTTGGTCCAGAGGCTCTGGTCCTGCATGCTGCGGACAATACTAAATATTAAATATTTAATAGTCGTTGGCTTTTCTGTGTTTACTGTAAATGTACGGCAGGTGTATTTTTATTTTATTCAGTCTCAGTTTTATGCAGGTGAACTCTGCACAAACCCTGATTTTCTGCTGTTTTATGGACAGAGTGATTCATCGGTTAATGACGAAAACGGTCATCAGCAGCAGGTTTCCTCAGGTGGGGGGACAGCAGAGTCCAGGCTGAGCTGATGTCCCCCCGTTATTGATCCGAGAGCCTTTTAAACCTGCTTCCTGTTCAGATTCCTGCCCCTTCCTGTCATACGCTGTGAGGGCTGCAGACAGTCGGATGAAGACCTTAATGGTGCAGAAACCTCCTCCTCCTCTCTCCTTATTGTTTCGTACAGACAAACAGTCCGATCTCAGATTGATTACGCTGCTCCTCTCCATTGATTGTGCTGCTGTCCCTTCAAGTGTGCTGAGGAGAGAGAAATGACACAAACACTTTGATTCCTATTTGTATTTATTCTCCTCTCCATGAAGAGCTGAAGAATAGTTTTTTATTAATTTCATGGATTATTTGCTCATTATGCATTAATCATGGCTCCCCATCTGGAAGGTGCAGGCGCAGCTCTGTGAGAAACAGCCATTCTGATCTCAATTAGATTCTGCCGCCGCTCGCCATCTACCCATAAATCACTTCTCCAAAGTGAAATTAACAGTTACTGGAGCGCATTAATATCCACAGTCAGGCATGAGGGGGGAGCAGTGACTGGAACCAGCCATCTCTCACAATGTGAAAACATAATTTTGTTTGTGAAATATCAACATTACACGCCGAGGTCTCCCTCCCCCTTCTGTAGTGCTGACGCTGACAGCCAGAAATGATGGCGTGGAAGACAGGAGGTCTCCACTGAGCACAGACGGGCTCACGTGACCTTTACTTCTTTACATCATGGTGATTACTGTTGAGGTCATGATAAAGATATCACAAAGGGAAATTACGTGTGATGATCCCGACTGTCCTGTAACTGCAACACAACCTACTGTAGCAAATATAACAACAATAACTATAAACAGTTCTGATCATTGTTTAATCAATTTAATCAGTTTCAAGCAATATTAACAAACATCTCCAAATATGGATGTAGTGACTGTAACATCACCCGTCAGTTATTGAATGTCTGAGCTGAGCGTGTTGGTCGGCATGGTTGGCGGCGGATCCCTCATGTAACCCACGCTTTATTTCGATTGGTTCAGTAATTATTACTGATGTTGTCACTGATGAAGACACCACACGTGGAAATAAAAAACATGTTAAAGTTAAAAATGTTGAGTTAGTTGCTTGTATAAATGATTGTATAAAGTATTTTGATAATTTACTGGTTTTCAAGGGATAATATGAATATTCCTCACCTTCAAATATGAGAGTTTGATCTACTGTAACTGGCTGTGGCTGCCTGATGTGACCTCTTGTGTTTTTTTGTGTTTCAGTACTTCTGATGAGCCCTAAAAAGCACAGATGTAAACACTGCAGCGCCACCTGTTGGTTACTGAATAAGCGAAGGGTGGAGCCAAGCGAGGAAAAAGAGGGACATCTGATTGGTTGACATAAGTTGTCCTGAAGTGGAAAGAAGAAAAGTTCATAGTCAGATTAATGTGATTAATTTACAGAAAATTTAGAGGTTTGATGACGTAAAACAAACTGTGGAAATTAATTTAATTATAATAATAAATATCAGCAGGTTATCAGATAACAATAAAAAGAATGAAGCCTGAATTCCAGGTTCCTTAAACGTAAGTCACAGTCACATCGCAGGCTCTAATTTAATTTTACAGTCTCTAATACATTTTTAGCCATGTACCAAAATAAACGCATGTCTTTAATGGTGGTGGTGTTTAGGGGGACGTGGCTGAGCGCAGTATTTATGAGCCTTAATGGGACCCTTCAAATAAAAAAGGCTCAGGCTGCAGCATGCGGTGCTCTGGGCCCTGATTTAAGACTACAGGCAGGTATGAAGCAGAGAAGTGTCATTAAAATCACACCCGTCACTCTTCAGCGCCTCTCCATCCATCCTGTCAGTCCGGCTCTCTGAGGGATTTCACTCTGTGGTCTTAGCCAGAGGTCAAAGGTCGGCCCCCGTTCCCCTGTCAGGTCTCCCCTGAGTAATTTCCATTTTAATGTCACACTTCCAATCTATCAGCGCTGTGATGGACATCACACAGAGGGTTTAAGTCTCCTTCCCCCGGGCCCTCGCTGAGCAATGCAGCCGTACAGTCAGAGGCGCCGCTTCCTGTTTCTGTGTGTTAACGTGGACATTACACTTTAAAGAGCATTCATGATAAATCCTTGAAATAACCGCTGCACAACACTTAAAGGACGTGTGGATACGAACACAGAGGAACTGATTTTAGTTTCATTTTAAAGACACAACACGAGTCTGACTGAATCATCCTGGTTTATGTTGATATAAGAGATCGTGCTGTGAGCACATGTTAGAAACTTTGGACTCAACATAAATATTTAATGAATATTTGTGAGGACCTGCATTTTCCCCAAAACACCAAGTGCAAAACAAGAGGGTGACGTCCATCTTTCACAGCATTTATGACCATCTGATGGACATTTTACCTTCTTAACAAACCTTTACCAGCATGTTTGGTACGTTTCTGTTCACGCTGACAATGAAGCAGACTGAAAACCTGCAGCTAAGAAGGGGGGAGGGTAGGGGTGGGAGGCAGGAGGGAGACTATAAAAAGGAGATAAAGAGTGTAGAGATGGAGCTGGAGATGGATTGTGGGACTGTGCAATTCCCCAAACTCTGATGATTCCTGTTCTTACATCTGTCAGGATGTGAGCAGCACAGGAGGAGGAGGAGGAGGCCCCTGGACTCCCCATACATAATTAATGACATCATTTCAACTACACTATTGACTAAACAAATGCATAAATCACAGAGGCCCGAGTCAATAGACACGGAAACCTTTAATCATGTTCTAAATAATGACTACTGTTCCCATAATTATTTCCAGCTGCTGATTCAGATTAACGGGCTGTCAGGGTGTGATCGGAGCGCGAGGAGACGCGAAGCAGCCACCGTCATGCCGGGCCTCCTGTGATTGACAGTGGCGGTGGCGGCGGCATCTTTATGTGGAGTGGCAGCTGAAAAGTGGCTGTCAAAAAATGCAGTGGATATTTGCTGTTTTGTTTATCAGCCGGCCGGCGCTGAATAAAAGTGGGGGAACATGTAGAGGCTGTCCTCCTGCCTTTTCATCTGCTCCCTAAATGGGTCTGGGGATTGGAGAGTGCAGTTTATCCCCTCCATTCTGCCTGACAGAGAAACCATTTAAAGCTCACCGCCGAGGAGACAGCAGTGTGTCACCGGAGACAGCGCTCAAATCAACTCTTCACATCGCTGCCTGCTGCCTGAACATCACCTCGTTTATCCCCCTCTCCGCCCGCTTTATCTAAAGCCCCTCTCAGACCTGCAGCCTGCCGTGCAAACGTGACGGAGATTTAACACGGCGGCCCGAATAAACACTCACTTGTTTTTTTATTAGACACAATAAGTGTGTTTTTTATTCCCACTTTAGACGCTGGTCAGCTCTGAAAGGTGCTCTGGGTCAGTAATGAAGCCTTCAGGCTCCAGATGAGCTTCTGAGTTCTGTCTGTAGGAAGCGACAGGACGGTTTCACCATAGCCTGAACACCACAGATGGACACAGCCACATCACCAACTGGTTTCTGCATGGCTTCATTTTTCAGGCTTTCTGTTTGGTCAAAGCACCAGACCAGAGGGAACAGAGTCTGCCTACATGTGCAGTTTTAGAGATTTTCATTGTTCTTCTAAGCCCATTCAAGAAAATGACCCGGAAAACACCTGCAGGGACGTTCCTGAGGTCAGGGGAGACACTGGTCTCCAGGCAGCTCTAAAACATCCTTATACTATTTATTCGTATCTAAAGACAATCTTAGCAAGCAGGTATTAAACTGCCAGGAGCTCCGCCCCTGACTGCGGCCCAGTCCATCTTTAATGTGGGCTCCATCACCCAGAGGGGGCCACAGAAGGCTGAACCTACGTTGCACAGCAGAAGCTCTGCTCTCTTATTTTCTGCACCACACCTCATCCTTCCAGCTCTGTCTGAGCCGTGTGGGAATCCCTCAGATGGCTGAATTCGTGTCTGGGTGAGCTGTATCTTCACGGGTTTTCTTTTCCGGTCGTTTCATGTTTGTGTTCACGTCTTTTCTATGTGACTAACCCGTCATGAAAGCAGGGAGCCGCTCCTGTGAGGAGCTCTGAAGAGTTTTCTGTTGAGGCAACATGAGAGCGTGACAGGAAGGAGGAGTGAGCAGGACAGGTTCATCTGCTGGGAGACAGACAGAGCTCCCACACTGGGGCAAACAGTCTATAAGAGAATGTAAATGAAGTAGCTTGTGCCAACAAACCCGGACTTTCTCTCCATCATGAATAAATATTAGTGCTTCTCAGTCCGTTCTCTCCCACAAAGCCCCGGGCGCCACGTCACATTCCTCACTTCCTGTTGCTACACCGCGTCTTCTGAGCGTGGAAATATGGCAGGAGGGAGGAGGGAGGGTGAGCCGGGCCTGTTATCAGAGAGCCTGTTGGATGACAAACACAAAGTCATTAACCTGCGACCCGGTCGGTGGAGAGGGGAGGGAGGAGCGAGTGTTTGGAGAGGAGATTCCCTGAGCTTCAGGGAGGCCTCACAAGGAGACCGACTCGTCAAACCGAAGGAATCTGAGGAGACCAAACCTCACAAACATTTAAATCAGAGTTTTCAGTCAGTGGAGGGAAGAACTCGAGTGTCTTTACGGCTGTGAAGTGCACTAAAAATAACTGCAACTGTGACATGTCGCCTTCTTTGCTTTGAGACAGTCGAGTCTGCTCGGATCACTTTCAGTAAACAACACAAACTTGTGTCTTTATGGCAAATGTGGACATCAGATATTAAAGGAAATACAGTTTTTACTTCAAACACTTTAAGATTTATGCTAACTCACATCTTCACATCAGTTCACCAAATACAGTACTGTACCCTCAGGTGACCTCACCAAGAGGAAGTGATGTCATTCATCGTCCATCCCTGCAAAAGCTCTCGTCTCAATTTCGTTATGAAAAATATACATTTCTCCTCTATGAGAAGTTTGATAATTGAAAGAACATCCTCACAGACGTTAATCAAATATAAAACAGATGACTATGTGTGACAGCAGATGTTCAGTTTGAAAGAGGTTAAATGCACTTTTGTTTGTACAGCACCAAATCACTGCAGCAGTCGCCTGAAGGTGATTTACACTGTAAAGTAAAGACGCTACAATAGCACAGAGAAACTGTAAGTGGTGCATTGTTAGTAGGAATAACAAAACTTCAGATGTCAGCGTGTTTGTGAAGTAGATTCAAATATCACTTTGTTCTGTTTCACCGTATACAGTGAAACACTGCACACCTGCAAGGTGCTGTCTCATTAAGTTACTGATGTCACAGCTTCTATCTTCTTCTTTGCGAATTTATCAAGTTTATCATGCGTTAGTGTTATGTTTTATATTCACTCGACTTTGGTGAATATGAGCTCATTGATTGGTCGGATAGTCAGCAGGTGGCTGAGAAAGCGGAAGCAGAAGCCATGAAAGCCACATGGTGTTTGTTGGTGATGAATCAGGATCCAGGAGGAGGAAACTGCTGGTTTCAGCGTGGCAGGAGTGAAAGGAAAGCTTTGAGCGGGGTCTCCGTGGGAACAGCCGGTTGGTGATAAGAGTGCAATGACTGGCCTCCGAGTTTAAAGATCACACACTTAATCACTGGTGGCTAAAAGAGCGCTCTGGTTCTCTATCAGCAGCTGCAACTGCACAGTTTCTCACCACCGTTTATCTCAGAGCACTGCTTCCTGACAAATAACCTCTCATTGATAATATATGATTGATTATTCCTAAATATCTGTGATATTTCTTAATGTGGCCCTCTCTGTGAAAACTGCAGAGACAATGATGGGAATGAATCCAGGGTTCAGCACCTGAACTGGAACGAACCGAAACTCGGGTTGTGCGCTCTGCGGGCTCCTTTAAGGCGTCGGTGTTAAAGACACGGACAACAGGACTTTCTGTCTGCACTGCATGATGAATTTTATAAACATGTTATCGTGTTGTCAAAGAATGAAACCCAGTTATTGCGGTCACAGCCGGAAAGATGGATGATGAGAAAATGCCGGTGATGTCGGTGTAACTCAAAGCTGGCGACGCTCCAGCCAGATATAATAATGGCTTTTAATGGCTGCAGATTAATGCACATAATGAAAGCCAATCAATAGCAATAACCCGCAGGGAGCTGAGAGGCAGACACGTCCTCCCACCTGCAGCTCGTCAGCACAAAGTGAACCCGTGACACGTTTTTATTTACACCTCAAACACATCATTCGCCTCCTCGGCTTCACGTCGCTAAATCTGCCCCCTCCGGCTAAAATGTATTGCCATTTAAACATGACAAAGAGGCCATCGGGGTGGCCATTACAATAATCCATCATGTCTACCAGTGGTTGGATCCAGCCTTGCGGTAAATCCAATCTAAGCAGGGTCAACAGTGTTTTTCCTCCAACATGGCTGATGCTGCTTCGCTGTCATCAGTTAGCTTTTGTCAACACGAGGACACCAGAGATGCATTAATGCTGCTGCCTGACAGCCGGCAGACACACGGACATCATCTTACTGTTAAATACCGTTACCCAGCATGCAGCAGTGCTCACCATGTGTGTCACTGTGACCTTTGACTTTTTTTTTTAACTATGGCCTCATTTAGATTCAGTTCATCCCCAAAACACTCATAAAAACTAAAATGATCTCATCAGAAAGTCTTTGAACGTCATCATCACTTCCTTCTCCATAAATCTGAAGCAGTTTCCTTTCTTTTTACTCAAATCCATACAAACACAAACACAATGACCTAAACGTGTTCACTTTTACCACCTTAAAAGTGAACACGAGTCCTTACAGATCCTGATTTGGATGAGAGGGTGGAGTGCTAAATTATCTACATTTGATCATAAAAATAATCAAAGAAAATTGATTTAAGAACAATAAAAACAATAAGAGTAATAAATGTAATTGAATGAATTTGAAGTAATAAAAATTAGCATAAAAATATAGAAATGTTAATAATGAAAAGTAGAAGAAGAGAACTGGGGGAAGACACACGTAAACTGAAGCTGACTAAATTAGGAGAGAGTTTTCAGCTGGGATTAAAGGCTGTTAGTGAGGAAGATGAGCTGATGTGAGGAGAGAGATGAGAACACCCGTGCACCGATGACAGACAGAAACATCAATTTAAGAATAGGTTCCACTGAGTCAAACATAGAACAAACTGGATGTAATTAAAAACATGACTTTCTGAAAAGACACAAATAAAGAAACGGTTTAACTTTAGTTCAAATCTTGTTTTTGGAAAGTGGCTTTAAAAGAGATAAAGAGTTAAAGAGATGATGTTGAAGTTTGTTCACTGAAATTTAAGATATGATGCAGGGGCTCAGATCTAAAGTGGTAATGAAAAGTGTAACAGCATGTGAGCCACAGACTGTTTGGATCATCACAGATACCATATTAGTAACTAATCAACTAAACCGGAGCTCAGCCTTCTTGAACGCTGTTAGTACAGCAACCTCACAGCAGCCATGTTGTTGGTCACATGACAAAATGCTCTAGATGGTAGGGGCTGCTACAGCCACCTGTGTCACCATTTACCTGTCAGTCAAAGAGGCCACGCCCCTAATAATGCAAACATTAAACCTTAATACAATTTAAACGGGTGAGTAGGGATGGGAATCGAGATACCTTAGAATCGTCTGCCTATCAATCCAGCTTATTGGTTCGCGCACGCTCTCTCGAATCAGCTGATTTCAGTTCGTGTGTCAGAGGAAAACAGTGGCACAGTCTCCAACATGGACATTACTTTTATTTTTATTGCATTAAAGGATGAGAGAGCGATGGTGAAGTGGAGACTGCTCCAGGACAGAAAGAACTACATTATACTGTTAACACAACTTCGGCTCTTCACAAGCACCTGCACAGACAGCATGCTAACGATAAGCTAGCCAAGAACCCAAAGCTATGTTAAAGCAGAGTGAATGCTGACCCCAAACCAGCACCGCGATAAAGTGAGCTGCTGCTGAACTTCAACAGGTAACAAAGTGTTCATGTTTCTACAGTAGAATCACCATAGCATTATGAAAAGATGTGTTTCAGATCATTTTACAGAGTAGCATGAAAGTAAAGTCACTGGTAGTATAAGAATGTCTTTCTCCTGGGTGTGATTAAGTAACGTACTGCATTACTTTTAAGAAAAGTGTTCAGTGTAATTTATGTAATAACTGTTTTACTTTACTTTTTTTGAGTAGTGACCCCTACACTGATCACACCAAAAAAGGGAGATACATCTAACATGCACAAACATTTGACCATGCAGTTGTGTAATTAATTTGCATGAATGTTTGTCTTTGATATGCTGCTTAAAGATGGTGGTTACAGTGATCCAATGAGAATTGATAGGGAATCATAATCGCTAAATTCTTATCAATTCCCATCCCTACAAGTGAGCCTTAAAAACATTCTCACCCCAAACAGTTGGTATGAAGGAGGAAACATTTTGTGGTGCGGCAACCAAGAATAAAATGTAAACATGACTTAATAGAGGATCGATGACAGGGCCTTGTGGAACACCACAACCTGTAAGAAGACAATCTGTGATGCCCTGCTCTGGTTTTTGTTGCTCACAGCGATCGCTGATGTCTACTGCTTCCAAACAAACTCTGGTTTGGATGTAAAATACTTCAGGCTCGGCTCTTAGTGAGTTATAAAACCGTTCGTCCCTCTGTGCAGGTGTTATGAAAGGGATTCTCCTAAAGAGTTTGGAGTTGCTTAAAGGGCAAATATTCCAGAGCTACCCCAGAACCAAACAAACCCATTAAGGCATGTGATTTATGATTGGACTAAAAGCGGGTTTATCCTGATGTGTAATGTGTTTAATGTGCAAGTATGAATCTTTTGTCCTCACTAGCCTCTGCATGTCTCCTGTCATCCTGCAGGCAGACTAAGGAACCCCCATATAGAGTTAATCATTACATCCCAACCCCTACCCTCATTGATTACCCACATACTAAAGCCGGTGGAGCAGTCAATCCAGCATTGGATGTAGATTGCTGTGGCAGAACAGTCGCCTCAGCCTTTAAAAGTGCTTTCATTTTCTGTGTTTGTGCTAAAGAAATATCGACCGACTCCACTCAACAAGTTTGTGCCCAGTCGATCTGCAGCACAACTCTGCTGTATCAAGATACTGTTCAAGCAGCTGCACTGACAGCACACACACACACACACACACACACACACACACACACACACACACACACACACACACACACACACACACAGTGGATAACAATAGTTTTTTTCTTTCTCTGAGCTTTCATCAAACTTGAATTGACTTTGTGTTTTCTGACAGTCGAGCTGTGATATGAGAAAAGGGGCAGAACTCCTGTTAATCAAAGCCATGATAAGACATGATAATACAGTGTGTGCAGCGGAGAATACCAGAATCCAGACTGGCCTATCTGACTTTCTGCTTTACTCTAAAGCATGTTTTACATTTAAATCAAAGCCAAAAAGCTACGTGGAGTCAGCTGAACATCCAACATCTGCCCTGTTGGAGTCTCTTTGTGACCAAACCTGCAGCAGGAGGCCAGATGTGAACCTCCTCTGTCACAGTCGTGATTTTTTTCCCACCTGCAGACGGTGTAAAAGGTGGGTGTATCTCCTGTGACGTCATCTGACATCCTGTTTAGAAGCATGGAGATGAGCGTTTCTGCCGTCACCATCTTGGTGTCAAGAAAATAGATGTGAAAAAAGGGCGTGTCTAACTGTGAAACCACTGAACTGAGCATATCAGCTCAGCAGGAAAGTGTTTCCAGAGGTCACAAAGCAGTTTTTAAACATTTTTTCCTGTTAAAGGGGAGTTTTGCCTTCCCACTGTTGCCAAGGGCTATCTCACCTGATTGTTGGTGTATTTTCTGTTTTATTGTAGGGTGTTTATGTTACAATAGCAAACGCTTTGACAGGGCTGTGGCTGTGATTTGGTGCTACATAAATCAAATTTTATTCTGTAGATCCAGAACTGTTTCTGCAACCACAGCTATCGCCATCTGCTGGCCTATAGATGGAACGCAGGTGTAAGGCACTTCTGCTTCTTTTTTGCAACCAGGATTCTCCAATTATGTTGCCACAGGACGGTGCGCTACATTCAAGGGCTTGCAGCAGGTGCTAGCGATACCTGCTGGAGGCCAGGACAGGTTTAATACAGTTTTGCTTTCTACATATTTAAAAGTATATGTGGAAATTATTTAAAAGTTCACACCACCCAATCATGTGTGGCAGATTTTGTGTCTTTGCAGCTACACAGCTTCATGGCTAAATGAAGACTTTATAAAACGACGTGATTGCTGTGCTTTTCCTGAGAAGATGTGCAGGAAGTGTTAAAGAAGACAAATGAGAGCGGAGTGTGTGCTGACTCGCAGCTGTTTAAACAGGAGCAGGAGTTACAATGACTCTTTGCTTAGCTGAAGAAAGGATTCTGCCTCTGAATGAAAGTGCTGTCCACGGCCGTCAGGCTCACAGCTCAATATGCCGTACAGTGACTCCTGAACGCCGTTTCTGGGAATCTTCAGAGTGCACTGCCGCATTCAGAAGCTGTTTAATCTCTCCAAATCCTCCAAGTGTCGTGCATCTCTTCCTCCGCTGCGTCGCCTCGCTCATTATTTCTGCTCGAGGATTTCAGCTAAGCATTCAGACGTCGGAGGCCTCTGGGTTTCAGCTGAGATGTAAAAGCTTTGTTAGACATGTGTAATTTAAAATATTCTCTCCCGCCATCTCCTCGGAGATGTTAAGCAAATGAGCCAAGCGCTTAATCTGCTCTGATTAATATTTTCTGCTGGGAATAACTTTCAAGGCTTTAAAGTCTCATAAGAAACAAGATGTGAGACTCATTTAAATCTTTGTAATTTATACTTTCAGATCTCTGATCTCCCTTCATGCTGATGCCTTTGAATAGAAACAGATATTTTCTATGAATCTATATTTTATGAGACATTTGGCTGCTTTAGATGAATTAAACAGATTACAGCATTATGCTTTGTCAAGAATATCTTTAGTGGTTTGGTGGAAAATCTTTGCAAGTCATTAAACTATTTACAGCCTAATATTTCTCTTTCTTCTTTTCTTCAAGCCAGAAGCAGAGATGGGCAGTAACGCGTTACTTGTAACGCGTTACTGTAATCCGATTACTTTTTTCAAGTAAGGAGTAAAGTAGGGGATTACTTTTGCAAAAACGGTAATTAGATTACCGTTACTTTCCCGTAGGAACGCTGCGTTACTGCGTTACTAAAACTGTGATTTTTTTGCGAGAATGTCTCATGACAGTGACATAAGCGAGTGCGACATTCGTGACAACAGCTGTGTGCAGATCAACAGTGGATCATATATCGAGTGCGGGAGAGAGTATGAGCGTGCAGCGTTTAAAGCGTGGAAGTACTGACCTTACTTTGAGTTTGATTCCATAAAAAGTGACAAAAACATTAGCATCCGTTGTGCGTGGGAAGAAAACTTCTTTTTACAGCGAAAAAACCCCCCTAAACTTCCAAGCAAGCACCGAGGAGCTACGACGTAATGGGAAATTCACAGAGAAACTCGCGGATTCTTCCACTGACCGCTGCGGCACACCTGCACCAGGATAAACCTCCGCCTAACCTACTCCTGCTTTACAGGTGAAAATAGAGAAAAAGGACCGCTAGTCTTTGATTTTATTTATTTTCTGCTGTGTTTTACTTGCATCTATTTGAAAGACTGAGTGTAAACACAAAAAAAAAAAAAATTATTTTATGTGCTGGAATGTGCAGAAAATAGGTTTAAATATTAAACTAATTTCTTCCAGTCAGAGAATGTTGCATATAATTAAATTTTTGCTTGATGCATAAAGTTAAAAGATTAAAACTAATAAAACAAGTTTTAAAAAGAGACTTTTCCATTTGATTACATTTTGTATGATGGATTATGTAGAAAAAGTAGAATTGGGATGAAAGATCTATCGCTTTATCACCTATTCAGGTTGTAAATCGTGTTTTTAAAAAGTAACTAAGTAACTAAGTAATTAATTACTTTTGAAAATAAGTAATCAGTAAAGTAACGGGATTACTTTTTTGGGGAAGTAATCAGTAATTAGTTACTGATTACTTTTTTCAAGTAACTTGACCAACACTGGCCAGAAGTGACCAAGTTATCATTTAACATTAGCACTAATTACCTGCTAATTAGTACTGAGTAACAAACAAATAAAATCAAAAGAAGTCCAGACGCTTTTCTTTGCAAGCTCCTTTGTCTGTTACTACAGTAACTTCACAGCAGCCATATAGTCACATTATTTCAGTAAAAATGCCCAAAAGCACAAGCATCATCCAGAGGTCCAGTTCAGGGACTCTGAGTAAGCTGAGGTGAAGGCTAGAAGGCAGCTGCAGCCACCTGCCACACCCCTAATAATGCAAACTTTAAACCTTCATGTTTCTATAACTCAGCTGCAATTTAAACAGGTGAGTTATAGAAACATTCTCACCTGCACAGTTGTTGAGAAGGATTAAATGTGTTGTGCTTTGGTAAACAAGAATATCATTAAGTATGAATAAAAAGTAGAAGACCGATAATAGAGCCCTGTGGAATGCCGCAACCTGTAAGGGTGTTTTCACACCGATAGTTCATTTACTCTTTCAAGTCAGCTGATGAGTGTATAAACTCATAGCTTTTTCCTGTGGTTCCAGTTTGTTTTCACACAGAAACATTCAAGTGAAAAACAAATGAGCCAAAATCCATCACTACAAATCAGGGGAGAATGTCTAGCCCACTCATTGGCCAGATGTGTCGGGGTGGGAACAACAAGAGTAAGAAGATTACGTGTGAGAAAACAGAGAATTTACATTCATTTCACAGATAGTTGCTAGTCTGTACACAGCTTTGTTGAGAATACGAAGCACATGTGGCTACGATACCATTTTTAGCTCTAACAAACACCTGGTTGTTGGTTCAGGTCGGGGTCAGGGTCACGTTCACACCATAAACAAGCCGCTCTGGAGTTCATTTGGAACCGTACCAAGATCAACTTCTCCGAAAAGTCTCAGTGTGGTTGTTTTGGTATCACTCACGTGATTACTACAGGGAGTGCAGAATTATTAGGCAAATGAGTATTTTGTCCACTTCATCCTCTTCATGCATGTTGTCTTACTCCAAGCTGTATAGGCTCGAAAGCCTGCTACCAATTAAGCATATTAGGTGATGTGCATCGCTGTAATGAGAAGGGGTGTGGTCTAATGACATCAACACCCTATATCAGGTGTGCATAATTCTTAGGCAACGTCCTTTCCTTTGGCAAAATGGGTCAAAAGAAGGACTTGACAGGCTCAGAAAAGTCAAAAATAGTGAGATATCTTGCAGAGGGATGCAGCAGTCTCAAAATTGCAAAGCTTCTGAAGCGTGATCATCGAACAATCAAGCGTTTCATTCAAAATAGTCAACAGGGTCGCAAGAAGCGTGTGGAAAAACCAAGGCGCAAAATAACTGCCCATGAACTGAGAAAAGTCAAGCGTGCAGCTGCCAAGATGCCACTTGCCACCAGTTTGGCCATATTTCAGAGCTGCAACATCACTGGAGTGCCCAAAAGCACAAGGTGTGCAATACTCAGAGACATGGCCAAGGTATGAAAGGCTGAAAGACGACCACCACTGAACAAGACACACAAGCTGAAACGTCAAGACTGGGCCAAGAAATATCTCAAGACTGGTTTTTCTAAGGTTTTATGGACTGATGAAATGAGAGTGAGTCTTGATGGGCCAGATGGATGGGCCCGTGGCTGGATTGGTAAAGGGCAGAGAGCTCCAGTCCGACTCAGACGCCAGCAAGGTGGAGGTGGAGTACTGGTTTGGGCTGGTATCATCAAAGATGAGCTTGTGGGGCCTTTTCGGGTTGAGGATGGAGTCAAGCTCAACTCCCAGTCCTACTGCCAGTTTCTGGAAGACACCTTCTTCAAGCAGTGGTACAGGAAGAAGTCTGCATCCTTCAAGAAAAACATGATTTTCATGCAGGACAATGCTCCATCACACGCGTCCAAGTACTCCACAGCGTGGCTGGCAAGAAAGGGTATAAAAGAAGAAAAACTAATGACATGGCCTCCTTGTTCACCTGATCTGAACCCCATTGAGAACCTGTGGTCCATCATCAAATGTGAGATTTACAAGGAGGGAAAACAGTACACCTCTCTGAACAGTGTCTGGGAGGCTGTGGTTGCTGCTGCACGCAATGTTGATGGTGAACAGATCAAAACACTGACAGAATCCATGGATGGCAGGCTTTTGAGTGTCCTTGCAAAGAAAGGTGGCTATATTGGTCACTGATTTGTTTTTGTTTTGTTTTTGAATGTCAGAAATGTATATTTGTGAATGTGGAGATGTTATATTGGTTTCACTGGTGAAAATAAATAATTGAAATGGGTATATATTTGTTTTTTGTTAAGTTGCCTAATAATTATGCACAGTAATAGTCACCTGCACACACAGATATCCCCCTAAAATAGCTAAAACTAAAAACAAACTAAAAACTACTTCCAAAAACATTCAGCTTTGATATTAATGAGTTTTTTGGGTTCATTGAGAACATGGTTGTTGTTCAATAATAAAATTATTCCTCAAAAATACAACTTGCCTAATAATTCTGCACTCCCTGTATGTTCACATCCGCACAAATGCAGCGCACCAAGGGGGAAATCAAACCAGAGTGCGATTTAAATGGACTAAACACTGGAGGTGTGAAAACACGCTGTGACGCCTCATTATGGTTTTGTTATTGACTGTGATCTTTGATGGTTACTGCTTCCAGAAAAACTCTGATTTGAATGTAAAATCCTCCAGACTGGACCTTTACAGGCTGTAAAGTTGCATATTTGAGTCTGTGGGGACTGACTCACTGCTGGAATTAGACTGCTTCAGAAAAGTCCACCATGGAGATAACGTAACGTAGACTATACCTAACGGGATTCATCATTTAGAAATTCTTTGGTCTTAATTTTCATGTATGGAGGTCTTAAAAAGTCGCTGGTTCATGTTGTAAATGGAACCCCGTGATGTCAGAACCTCAGGATGGGTGGTTTGCCTCGTCCCCAGTGTAGCTGCTGTTTACTGGCCAAATGTAAAAGCGCTTGAGTAAACTCCATTTAATGTGGCCCGCTGTAACTGAAATACATAAATATGTCAAGTGAAGGAGCCTTAATAGACCTGCTTAGGCTGGTAATTGCAACAGTATTGTTTCCCTCTGATTAGGACAAAAGCACTCCCAGAGGACCCCGCCACCCCCTCAGCTGCTTCATCTGCATTAGCCGCCTCTTCCCCTGCTTTAATCTGCTCCCTCCTCAGGTATTTAGAATAAATCAATGAGAATACATGATTGTTTAATGATTTTTGGAGGAGCTCTCTTCGACCACAGCTGCATGATTTAGAATGACCAATCCCACTTTTTACCATTGATCCGCGGCTGGGGGAGCCGAGCATCCTTGCTGAAGAATCGCAGTATTTAGAGCGCGCTCAGTGGAGCTTCAAGGTTACAGAGCACCCAAGCAGGTGAGAGGGAGGGGGCTGAGCGAAGGGGACCCGGCTTAGGAAAACTAAAGGTGGATAATCAACAAACCATATGATACAAAAGGCTAATGATCAAGTTTTACCACCGATTATTTCCTTTCAACTGATAACATTTAGTATCCTTAACTTTTAGTGGCACATTTAAAAAAATAAATAAATAAATAAATTTCACCTTTTTATTTAAAAAGTTATGGACATCATTCTAATATTAACACTTGTGCAGCAGGCTAGAAGTCCCCAGCTACCTCCCTCCTAACCATCCCCATAGTTACTCTGGTCGCCCGGCCATGACCTGTAAGGGCATTTTCACACCTATAGTTCATTTACTCTGTTAAATGAGTTTTCCTGTGGTTTGGTTTGTTTCCACACAGAGAAACATCCAAATGAACAACAAATGAGCCTCCATTCCTGCTGATCCCTCCCACCACAGGAACAAGCTAACCCAGAACCCAGAGGTTCTTAGACCTAACTGAAGACTTTGGCTTTCACCTCACCATCTCCACTTCTTTATAACTGCAGCGCTGCTGGTTCGAATGGTTTCCAGGCCACATGCGCCGACCCAGTCCTCGCCTTTCACTCTGAACCTTAAACAAGCGTCCTGTTGGTCACCCTCATGCCCCTCCTGGTACCTACCGTGTGTCTGGTTAAACCCATTTCCCGGTCTGCTGTTTAAATGTGAGTCTGTTGGCGGGCCTCTCGCTTTTCCAAACGTCTCTGCAGACCAATGATCCATCAGCTGATCCGTGCCTTCAGCCTGTAACGTGGTGTTTATCTGTTACCGAGCCAGTAAAGGTGAAATCGTTATTCCCGCAGGTTGATTTCCTGAGGCTGAGGATGGAGGAGGAGGAGGGAGTGATCACTGTTGCCTGGCTTGTTGATGGACACCTTAATTACAGTGGAAGCTGATTAATTATAGGGCTGCCAGTTGCCACTTTGCAGTGACCTACTTCCTGCCACTGCCCCCTCAGCTGGTTAAAAAATGAGAGCGTGGCGGGAATGTCAGCGCTCAGTAACTCTGGTTTGAACCTGGATCATCTGAGGCGGGCTCATTAGCACGTTTACTGGAGGTCAGCATCAATCCAAGGACATATGAAAGTAATTAATTAAAATCAATTAGTTCAACCCCACTTACACGTGTGTTTAAGACATCTTTGAGTTCATTCCAAATTGCTTCCCTGTTTTGTCCGGGGTGGGTTGGTTTGTAATGGAAATCACATATTTCCAGTACTGTTAAAAATGCAGTGTTACTGATCAAATCTCACATCTGCAGACACAAAGTCCTCCTTCTGCTTTAACGTGCTTCCACGTGTGGAGAAACATGTTTGTGTCCTTCACTTTAGCATTTATTGTGTTTTAATGTTTTAGCTGCTAATAATCATGAACATGAACCGATGGACTAGAGTCTGAAGTTTGCTGTCAGATTTTAAATAAGCGCGTTCTTATTCACATTGACTGGTCAGTGTGAGATGTGGCATAAATGAGCTGAGCAGCATTGGAAATAATAAACTTCAGTCACAGTGATTTATACCTGAGTCAGTATTAGACCTCCTCCTCTTCCTGTGACTGTAGTGATCCACTTTTAATATGAAAGGACTCGTCTTTCCAACATGCTGATGTCATGACATCAAATCTTCTGAATATGAATATTTTATTTATATGTACTGTGGATATATATGTGTAGTATGTGTATGTTGTGCATATGTCCATAAGGGTTTAATAACTATCAGCTTTGACCTTCTAAGTTATTTATTTCTCATTCATTCACTTTTGGCTGTCTTTTAAATTTGGGAGGTCTTCGGTCTCTTCGTCAGACGTGATTTTTGGAGTTAATTATAAACCTTCTTTTTACACCGGGTGTTGTTCGTATCCGTTTCTCTGATTTCCTTTTGGGATTAAAACACCGGAAACGTTTAACCCTCGCAGTGTGATCGCTCTCCTTTGTCTGCTCTGTTTGTGCTGCTCGGCTTTAACCTTCAGCTCCTCTGGAGTCACTTCCTCGCTCTTTTCTTTCCAAATATCCCCACCCTCTTTTTTTAGAAGTGGACCGGGTTCATCTGTTTACCCACAAAGCCTTTGGGTCAATGATGTCAGCCTGCCGGAGGCTGAATGAAAGGCCACGGTGTGTTTTAGCTGCTTCATCATCATCCTCTCCCTCACTCGGCTGTTATTTTAAGCACGCAATGGTGACATTTACATATTTTAGCTGCTGAACTTGTCAGACATGATAATTTTGCCCAAAGCTGACAGCCACAGAGCGCGCAGGTCTTATCAGGAAGGAGAATGTTCTTATCCTCGTTAGAGTTATTGGACTTTAATCAAAATTACCCCATAATTGGTGTCTGTGATTAGATTAGCTGTAATAAAATCAAGCCGTCCCCTCCCCTTTAAAAGGATTAGCGCGGGTTTAAAAAACAGTGTTCATTCTGAGCAGCAGCACAGGAGCGAATGCAAATGCAATCTAATAGAGGAGAAAAAGCATCAGATGGAGGGAAAAAAATTGACTTGTTGGGAATGCAAATTGGCCCGGCCCCGTTTTATGCTAATAAAAGAAGAGCAAAACATTTCAATGTATTCTTGTCTTGTTACAGTCGGGCTAAAAGCTTCTAAATCCCTACCATTTACCAAATTAAACTAATTTCAAGTGCTTCCAAAAGGCACATCTGTAGGCTGACGTTTGTCCCCCGGCCTTTGAGAAGTGGGCTCCGCCAGAGCATTCAACATCCCATTGATCCCTGAATAGCCATGCCTGTCAGGCAGCCATATCAACCATTATCATTCTAATTTTACTGCCTTTCTTGGTCCCTAATCTCATTTGCAATGATGCCGGAGCATTTCGCGAGGCCACTGCACTTTCTTCAGAATTTCAACAAGGGCATTAAACCCCCCCAATTTACATTAATGAAGTGCACATTTAATTAAGGCGGGCACAGCGGAACTGTGGAGGGACACATGCCGGGACGCCAGGTGGACGAGACGGGTGGATACGAGGCAAGAAGGGAACTCCAGAAAGGACGGACAAAATATCAAACTAATTATCCTTCATAATGCTGGAAAGACAAACATGCAGGCGGTGGTCTTCATACTCTCAGAAACCCCCCACCCTGTCCAACAAAGCCCCCCACCCCCACCCAACTACAGGAATCTTACAAAAAGAAAATCTATATTAGACAGATTCTTCTGCTGCATACTCTGCATGATGCAGAGTAAAAGTAGTATAAATAAAAATATAATGAAAGCATTGTTAAGTGTGGCAGGCCCAGAGTGAACGCACCACTGTTAGAGTTGTTTGCAGTGGCATCCTGTCAGCTAAAATCTGTGTCTTAATTTTACTGAGCAAAGCCTCCACCTGCATTATGGCCTCCACCTCGGAGCCGGGCTCTCGGGCCCCAGATTGGATGCTTCTCGTGATTCTGCCTTCAGCTCCAAAACCGTAGAGCAGCTGACCACCGTGTCTTTGGCTCTGTGACTTCCTTTAAAACTCACCTGTTCAGACCTGCGTGTGGGCGGGGTTTGTGCGTGTTCACTTGGCCTTTTCCTTCGGCTGGTGACTCTCTCTATAAAGATAAACTTTACTTACATGTCTTCTTCTTTTGACTTTATTCCTGTCGTTTGAATGAATAAATGTTTTTCTGTGTAGCACAACAGACTGCCTCTGACGGAGTTTCAGGAACAGGAAGTTCACCCTTCTGATAACGTGACCACAGATTTGAGTTTAAGGGGCTCAGGTTGGGGTAAGAAGATCTCTGGCTGTATTTTTCTCTCTGTGGTTGAACTCAGAGGCGTGATCTGAGGTCAGCCAGCGGTGGCTGAACGAGACTTCCTGCTCATTGTGGGCCGTCGCTGTGGCAAAATGTGTGGAAGCAGAGAGGAATTAGAAAACATGGCGCCTTTACCAGGGTGGCCTGCCAACCCGGGTGGTGTTGGTGGGGGGGGTCACACTCTTTCTCCCCTGCTTTGTACAGACTGAAGGAGGGGGTGTTAGTCTCAGTATGGGTGTCCTCAGAATAAGTGGTGGTCTCTGGAGTGGAACAGCAGAGGGAGGAGGGGCAGACAATGATCCTGCTCCTCCGGCGTGAAAAGCCAAAGTTATAAATTCATCTATTTGCTCTCTGCTGACCTCAGCTCTGAGGCGGCTGAGCGCCAGGAGCCTGGACTCGCCCACAATACATCAGCCTGTCACAATATTGAGGAAAACGTGAAGGGGAAAGAAAGACGAGCAGATGCTTTATTGTCTTTGTAATTTCCACATAATTAGCCAGGAAGAAAAGTCCCCGCTCCGGTTTAATCACGCTGAATGAACTTGAAGATTGCTGCCATTCTGCTCAACGCCACCAGCCCCCCCCCCCCCCCCCCCCCCCCCCCCCCCCAAAAAAAAAACTGCTGCAGAGTTTAACTGTGAGTGACTGTGGACTGTGAAATTGGTTAACACACACACATACACACATGGCGGCTGTGGCCGACCCCATGCTGACTGTTGATGTAGTTGAACAGATTAAGCGAATCAATCTGTTAACACCTCCGAACATTAAGTTGGGCAGGCTGATTTAATGGGGCCACTCAGGCTGAGAGCAGCGCACCATCATTAGTTAAGACTCGGCACGCGGCCCCATCAAAGCCACATTAGGCTGTTGATGATGTTTAATTTGCTTTTGATAAGCCACCTGAAAGTTGTCCTCCACTGATGAGCCTAATAATTACTAATTACAAAGATATTACTAATGAATTAAAAAGACATTTACCTCCACCAGTAAAAGTTCTAATTAAGGAAATGAAGAGCGTCCTCGCTGACTGACTGCACTTTAAAAGTTGCTGCAACGAGCGCAGCAATCACTACAACTGTATGTGTGCGTCCATCAGCTGATTTGTAGAGCTTTAACTTTACATGAACAGGTGTTGCCACACCCACAGGCTGCTGTGATTGGCTGAGTTTACATTTCACATTTACTTTCAGACTTCCAGACTTGACTTTAATAAATACCTGCAGCCTCACACAGCAATATGTGCATTTACACCTGTTTGTAATTCAGCAGACCTTCCTGCACTCCACTTGTGAGCTGCCCAAACCTCCAAGAGTCCAAACAGTCTCTGTCTGATAGAAGAATTTAGTCCTGTTATCAGAACGTATTGATCCTCTCGTTGATCTGAACTGCCGTGCTTCAGTGTTCTGTTATTAATGTTAGTAAATGATTTGCTTCTTCATTAGCCAACAAACCTTTAGTTAATGGGGATCCAGGAATTTTAGGCGGGATTCTTTAACAATGGGTCAAATTTAGTGTCTTTTACTGCTATTGAGTAACAACTAATCTGTAATCATGTGGAAGGAAACACAGCAACGAGACTGCATCCCCCCACCAAGCTGGAAATTCCTGGGATTCATGTGAATATATGAAACTAAATATACAGTTTTCCTGAAATGATTAAAATTAGTCAGTTTCATTATGACCTTTGGTCATCTATAATTATTCAGTGATGACGGACACATTAAATGTGTCAGCACATGGCTCTGTCGGTGTCCACTGGTCTCAGTAAACCTGCTCCTGTCCAGGATTACCCACCCTGTATTAGAAAAAACCAAGGGCCTGCAGCCGGAACATGTGTGCATGTGTTACCAACCTTTTAAATGAGTAGTTATTTAGTGAGGAAAACAATCTGCAGCTCAGATTTAAAGTGATGATCCTTGGTGATCCTGCAGGTAAAAACCTGCAGGAGCACCAAGTTTAGAGGATCAGTAGGAAGCTGAGCAGCAGACGGAGAGCAAAGATGAAACAAAACTCAGAGCTCACGCAGGAGAGCGGGCAGTGGCTGATCTCTAAAACTCTTCAGTGAGTGACATTTGTGTATTTTCTGTGTGCTTTGCCGCTGATCCGTCCTTGTGGCCTGAGTGTCTTTGAGTGCTCCGACTCTCCACTCGAACAGCAGAAGAAGAGTGGCCACTCATCCGCCTCATCATCTCATCCCACCGCCGCAGCCGCCACAAAGGACATGGCAGGAAACGTTGGCCGAAAAGCTCAAATCTGAAGATGAATTAAAGTGAAAGCAGCTGGACAAGGCCGGTGCTCCATACACGCGCAGTGTAGCCGAAACGCTCCCCCCTCCTCGGCAAGCCGAGAATGAATGGCCCACTTTATTACAACGTGCTGTGTGCAGTCAGACAGCAGCTCCGGGCCTCTTTGCCACCGTCAGCCTTTATTCACGGGCTGCAGGGGGGCTTGTAAAACTGCTCTGCCCGGCAGGGTGACGGCTGGTGGCGCTGGTGGGGGAGCTGCATAACAAAAATCAGCCTCGAATTAAAGTCCAGCTAAAGACTGGGTGGGCTTTTTGTCCCCCGCCCCCCGCCCACTCTGACGGCTGATTCCCACCATGGTTTCGGGTCTGACCTCGACCGACCGCCGCTCTTCAGCTGACAGCTTCATGGGCGATGACGCTCACTCATCACTTAAATCCTCCTTCATAAAAGAGGCCATATTTCCCTCAGTCGGCAGCGTTAAGTGGCGGTATCTGTCTAGTATACTGACCACGACAGACTGTCAGCCTCACGCTCACTGAGGGCTTAACATAGAGGTGAATATGCTGTGAAATCAGCCACAAAGAGACTGGCTGCAGGGAGCAGATCACCCACAGGGGGACAAGATGCCTGTCCTGCCTTCCAGAGTAAAGATCTGAGTAAAGATCTAATCAGGAGGTTAACCTGCCCCATCCTCAGATGGACACGAAGTCCACAGAAGGTCAAAGGGCAGATTTATTAAACATGTAAAATAAAAGAAACAAAACAGAAAAAATAACTGGAAAATACTGAGTATAGTACAACAAACAGGAGATTCAACAAGGAGACTGGGGTTCATGTCCATGTGGGACCTGTATTTTTAGACTTTATGTTGATATTATTATTTATTTATTTTAGGGACCAGATCTACTTTATTAGGCTTCGATGCACCAATCTGACATTCGGTTTCTATCTGGCATCACGTACTGAGCCATAAAAGCTAGCTCAAGTATCTGAGTTACAGCCTGGAGGAAGCTCACAGCGACAGCAGTCTGCAGGTTTTCTTTGTAATTTTGCAGAAACATGCATGTTTCATGTTTGGTGCAGACTGGTCAGCATGAGTGTACGTGACGCTTCAGCGATGGTGTTTCTTTCCCTTTTATCTCTTCGTGTTCTGTGTGCGTAAACTTTTATGGCTCTCACACAAACTTAATGTCTGATTGATATTATTTCTCTCCTCCTGTCCGTCCTGTCTGCTCCTCCCTGTGTGTGAGTTGGTGCACTCAAAGCGAGACTAACAGCAGGGCAAGGACTAACATGAGCATGATTAACAACTGTCAGTGAAAATAAATTAAGTAAATATTTCATTCTGGTATTTTTTTTGGATTTATTTTTGGTCCCTGTATTGGATTCATTTCAACCTCACTGCGAGAAGGCTCTGAATCCATCTGCTTCCTCTCTGCGTGGGTCCTCTCTGGGTTCTCCTCCTCCCACAGTCCGAAGACATGCATTGGGCAGGTTAACGGTGATTCTGGATTAACGTGAGTGTCATGTTAGTCCTGCAGTAGAACAGTGGGCTCTCTCCAACATAGCCCTGAGTTATGAGTTAAATAAGTTGACAGATAGAATAAAAGTGTGGGTTCATCAATGCTGCAGTCGGTGAAATGTGGGTTGGCATTTGCTAATAAGCGGCTAAATTAGCACAGCTTAGTGGGGACGTGTTTCGGACACTGATTGAATTTTTAAAAAGCTTTAAATCGTGAATTTTTTCTTGCTGAAGAAAACATGTAGGTACCATAAAGTTTTCAGATTTATTTTATGTTATGAAACCAGTTCATCTTCTAAGGTTAAAAATGTATTATAAAAATATTTAATCGTTACTTAAATGTAATTTTTTTTGCTCCACTGAGGATCTCAGGGGTTATCTTTTGCCCTTAAAGCTGATTCCTTGCTGAATCAAATGAATTATTGATAGGAGATTATGACACGCTGCTGTGGCCGGAGTCTGAGGGTGTGGGTTTTGCAGTGAAGAGCGAGGAAGGCGAGTCTGGAGTGACAGCTGGGTGCTGGGAGGTCTGAGTGGACAGGAATAAAGGGCAGGATGAGACGTGTCGGGCAGTAAAAGGACGACTGTGGAGTGTTTGGGGGGGTTGTGTCTGTGTGTGAGGGGGTGGGATAGTGGACTGTGTAAAGCCAATGAATAAATCAGTGGTTAGTAACAGTATTTGAATAAGAGGAGGAGGAGGAGCCCTGCAGCTGCATTACTGAACAGACAATGGCCGCTCAACAGATGGGAGAGTTTAGTTAAAGAAAGTCGGCGCTTTAGTTACGAACCACGCCGCCCACGAACCCCGTCAGGCTGGCTCTGACAGGTGGTCTGATCTCTGCGACACCGCAGCCTCTCACCGCCTTTCTTCCACGGAGCATGCCCAGACCGCCCGGGTATGTCTGAGTCAAACGCCTTGATGTCCAGCAGCTTTCAAAACACCTGATGTTGGTCTAATCCGGCTGATGTGAGGAGGAGGAAGTCCCATCTGTTGCTTCATGAAGCTCTCAGCATGTGTGACAGCAGAGCCACTCTCAGAGAGGTCACATGATACACCGCAGCCTGACCCTCATCCACCTCCACCAATCATCTCTGAGCTGCTCAGCTCAGGTGACCATGTTAACTAGTCAAATGCACAACTGACAGAAAGATGACTGGCAGAGATGCAAACATCTGATTGAGATGAATCCTTCATTCTGTGGACTGAGCTGAACTCAAATGCAAATCAACCAGATTACTAGAAAAATTTGCATTTCCTGCGAAAATGCTGTGTGAATGTCTTGTAGTGGAACCTGCTGAAAACAGCAGAAGTAAAACTATGTGCTGAAAGGAGGTGAATTAACTGAATATTCTACAGAAAAGAGGTAAAGAAGCAGAATTCTTTGCTGAAAAGAGGTGAAAAGCCAAAAATTCTGCTGAAAAGGGGTAAAGAAGCTGAAATTTGTACTGAAAAGAGGTTACAAAGTTGAACAGTGTGCTTAAAGGAAATGTTGCCATGAGCTAGATTCGAACCCAGTCCCCCTGGTCTTAAGGTGGATATTCATCTCACTGAGCCAAACTGGTTCTCAGGTAACTAAAAAGAGGTGGAAAAGCTGAAAATTCCACTGAAAACGATTGAATAAGCAAAGCTTTCTGCAGAAAAGAGGTGAAAAACTGAAAATTCCACTGAAAACAGGCAAAGAAGCTGAAAATTCTGCTGAAAACAGGTGAAAGAAGCTGAAAATTCTGCTGAAAAGAGGTCAATCAGCAGAATTTCTGCAGAAAAGAGGGAAAGAAGCAGAAGGTTGCGGTGAAAAGAGGTGAATCAGCAGAACTTCTGCTGGAAAGAGGTTTCTGCTTAAAACAGCTAAAAAGGGTGGGATTTGTGCTGAAAAGGGGTGCAAAAGCTGAAAATTCTGCTGAAAAGGGGTAAAGCAGCTGAAATTTGTGTTGAAAAGAGTTAAAAAAGTTTAACTGTTAACTGAAAAAAATGTTACCATAGGCGGGATTTGAACCCGGGCTTCCCGGTCTGAGAACGGCTGCTCATCTCACTGAGCTAAAACACAGCTCAGGCTGGCAAGCACAAATAAGTGACCACATTGATAATGTGTTCCATCCATTTAAATGGGCAGAAAAATTGCATAAAAAATTCAACATCTCAAAAAGTATAGAAGTTATGAGCACCAAAAGTCATAGCCGGAAAGAGCAGAATTTTTTAAAATTTGAACGGTGAAAATAGCACAAAAACTGAGGAAGTAGTTAAAGTAATTGCTTGTGGGGCATTCACACAATCACTAGTTTCCTGTTTTTTAGTTTCTACCTTAATAACATTAATAAGTTACCTTCACTTTAAAACTCACTGCTTTAAAACATGTTATGAGATGCTAGTTGAGCTGTTTTTTATTCTGAGTTCACACAAACTTATAACTGAAGTAAAAAGCTCTTACTTAATTAAAACATGTATAATAATAAACATGTCACTGTAATCTGGATTCCCTCACAGAGCTCAGAGACTTCAGTCTGCTCACATTCCTGAGTCCCACACAGTAACAGGAACATCAGCAGCCCGAATATGACCTCTGAGCTCGTTGGCGCTGACTCGACTCTGTTAATGTTTCACATCAGAGCTTTACTTCGGTTTGATTCCTGCGGGCTCTGATGTGCTCTCCGGTGGAAAGGTTTAATATTAAGTCTAGCCACATGACTGAGGCTAGACTGATGACTCGAGGTCAGAGGCAGGCAGCAAGCTCCAAAACTCCTATATAAAGATAAAGACGCTGCTTCTATTCAATTTATATACACTAACAGGACATTTTATTAGGTACACCTTGTTCCTTCTGGGTTGCGCTCCTTTTGTGCAGCGCTGCTGGAAACATTCCTCAGAAATCAGTGATGTCACAACATCAATATGACATCATCATAAGCTGCTGCAGGTGTGCCAGGTGCATCCTAAAGGTGACCTAGTGGACTGTGACTGTGGAGTGAACTCAATCTCTGTGATGGTGAAGATGGTGCACTGAGGTCATAAGTGCCTGGTCAGCAACAACACTCAGGCAGGCTGTGGAGTTTAAACGATGCTCAGTGGCCTGAAATGCTGACACAGGCAGGATAGATCTGTGCTTTTGTGTTTATCCAAACTCTGATCCTGCCATCTGTGTGGTCTTCTGCTGCTGTAGCCTGTTCAGAGATGGTCTTCTGTAGACCTTGGATGTAATGACTACCTTCTTATCAGCTTGCAGCAGTCTGTCTTTTCTCCTCTGACCTCCAACCTCAGCAGGACGTTTCCTCCTACAGAGCTGCTGCTGGCTGGATGTTTACTCTGTGAGCTCAAAAGATGGTTGGTGGTAAAATCGCAGCAGATCAGGAACCATGCAATGCTCAGCCACACAGAGCTTCTGCCATGTGATTGCCTGATTACATATTTACAGTTAAACAGGTGTACCTAATAAAGTGGCTGAGAGTGTAAGCAGATTGCAAAGAGCGAGTCTTGGTTGGGTTTGTGTAAATGTGCCATGATTTAAACGCTGCCACCTTTAAGAAAAGACTCGTGTGAGCCGATAATAAATAAATTCTGAGAACGATCAAAGAATCTGGAACAAACTGGATTTATTGAACATGTTCGGCATGTTGGTACTTCACTTCAATAAATGGCGGGAACATTAGAGAGAAAACACTTCTGGAAAATGTGAAATATCCAGCAAACAGACTGAATCTTTATGAATGTTTGCGGGACTTCATCTTAGATAAGTGAAATAATTTGTAGCGAAAGCAGCGACGCTTCACTTTGATGGATCTGCCTCTGCTCGCTCTGTCTGCACTCCAACTTCCAATTTGTAATTTCCCAATCATAACGGATGGCTCGAGAAAGACGTGAGCTACAATATGTTCATCCTTCTTGGTGGCACACTCACCTGAGTATCGACTGGCTCTGACAGCCGGTCGCTCCGAGGTAATTTAAGGCATGTGGATGTGCGTGTGAACACCTCGGGCGGCGTGCGTCGGCTGACAGCGCGCTGCGTTACGACGCTCCGTGTGACTGATGCCATTTTATATTCTCATTTCTCTGTTTAGCTCAGAAAAGGCGCCCGATCGACCCTCATAGAAGAGATGGATAGAAATTGAATTCTGTGTGTGTGTATAAACTCGTAATTGAATATCATATTTATTTTCCTATTCATAAAGGCTGCTAGCATTAGCTGTGCATTATTTGATTTTATTAGCTTTGCGTGGGATGAGTTATCCTCCGGAGCCCCTCCTGCTGCCAGATCTGCATTTAGGGACACTGAGGACATTAGAGTTAATCAACCCCCCCACACACACACACACACAGATAATGATATTCCTGCTCGAGGACGGGGGCCTCCTGCCTGTGAAGGTTGAAGCTGAAGTTGTGGGGAGGACAAATGCTCTCCTTGCTCCTCGCTCTTTGGGAATGAATGATTTTTAAGCGAATTAGTGAGGGGGGGGCGGTCCTGATTTGGAGCTTTGTGGAATCTCATTAAAAGCAGCTTTGTTAGGCACAGCCCCCCAATAATGACATGCAGGGAGGCCCGGCGCAGCCATAGGTCCGCTCATAATGGGCCTGATTCATGCATCTTTGATTGCCGTGTGGAATTGGATTAAAGGATCATCTCGGCTCTTAAAGACGTGTGTTTGTTGTGGACAGTTGCACAGTTGCCTCCTGCTTTGCATACATCAGCTCAGTGGACAAGGAGAGGTGAAAGTCAATTAAACATTAATGCTTCTTTAGCACCGAAGCTCCAGCTCAAAGAGAGGAGATCACATCGGCCTGTTCAGACCCAACACTGAGAGAGAATCACTTTCATTACTGTCATTGATGGTTTCATCCAGCAGCAGACGTCAGAGGAGAGATCAGAGACACTGTTTGATTAAATTAGAACATTTTTGTCTAGATAGATAATAGAGGCATTTTTCACACAGAAACCTCCAACACCATGAATTCCCATAAAGTAGTAAATAGATATACTATATAGAGAAATAGGTGATGGCAAGCTACATTGTAGCCACAGCCACCCTGGGGCGCACTGACAGAGGCGAGGCTGCCGGACACTGGCGCCAACGGGCCCTCTGACCATCACCAGTAGGCAATGGGTGAAGTGTCTTGCCCAAGGACACAACGACCGAGACTGTCCAAGCCGGGGCTCGAACCGGCAACCTTCCGATTACAAGGCAAGCTCCCAACTCTTGAGCCACGATCGTCCTTTTTTTAGCATGTACATTCATGTTAAAAAAATGCAAAACCTCTGAGTATCTTTTAAAATTATAGTCATAAATTCACAAGCAGGAACCTGAAATTTTCCACAAGGTCTCACAGATTATAAAATCATAAATCTTTCAGAAAAAAACTCAATTTATCAAAAATTTTTAAATGTGTGTTTAAAAAATATAATTATTCTCCCACCACTGGAGCACTCATCTAAGACCGGACAGTCTTAGAGATTTTAAATTAGCTTTAAAAAAACAAAATATTCTGCTTACAATTACAAGTACAATTATCATAAAAATGAATATTGTCCTCTTAAATACATTTACATAAATATATGTAGAAAAATATAATAATTCGGGGATTATAACATCAGAAAAATTGAATGGGAAAAAAAATTCTCATATTAAATACTTTAATAACAGTTACAGGTGTAAATCTCATAATTTAGAAGAAAAACTCAAATATTGAAATAACAAATTCTGAATTATCTGGAATAAATGTGTTTCCTTAAAAAAAATCAGCAGAGGGGAAATATAGTATATTTTTTGAAAATTCTGTTCAGAGGAACCGCAGGCTGCTAGGGACCATTTTGAAGTAAAAGAGTTCAGATTTCGTAGAGAAAAGGAAGAGAATGACATCATACTGGGACTGTTGCTTGATTCTGCTGGAGGCTTCTTCCTCTTAAAAGGGAGTTTTTGCTTCCCACTGTCACCAAAGCTCTTGCTCATAGGGGGTCGTCTGATTGCAGGGTTTTCTCTGTTGTATTATTATAGAGTTTTTACCTTAAAGTATAAAACACCTTGAGGCGACTGTTGTTGTGATTTTGTGTTATATAAATAAAACTGAATTGAACAGCAATATGTCACTGCATGTAGCTACATCCATCTTTTATATACAGTCTGGTGTTCTGAGTTTAAACGTGTGACTGAGGTTTTTGCCACACAGACATGATTATTATTATATGCATATTATTATTGCACCATGATAAGAAATCTTCAAAGTCATTCTGCTACTCTGTGCCCACAAATCCAGCCTGATTCAGTGGGAACACTTTTTTATGCCGATTGCTGCACAGAGGTGACTGTTTTATTTATTCAGCAACTTTTCAGGGAAAGTTTGGGATATTTTTCCTCGAGGTGAAACCCGCTCTTGCAGGTTCCTCCAAGCCCTTCACGGTGACCACGCTCAGAAACTTTATGAAACCCAAGGAAACAAATGAGAAGTGTATGAATGTGATATCCAGCCTCAGCCTGTCACATGACCGCTCCTGTAGTGCTCACATTAACCCCTGAGGCTCCTACTCAGATTCCCGTTGAATTCATCACAGCTCCTGTGCAGTGCACGCGCCCGAGCTCACGCCCCACTTGCACCTCGCCCCTCCATCCTTGCCGCGCATCCGTGGACCATTCATCACCGGCCGCTCGCTGACAGTGACGGATGGGTCAACGCGCCGCTGGCACTCTCCCAGCCAGAGACTCATACGGCGGCGGCAGCAGACTGACAGCTGGAGCAACATGTCAAGTGGTTGAGAGAGCGCGGCCATTAATATCCTCCGTCACATGACCGTGGCAGTGTGGGGCCTTGGTGGGGGGGAAGGGTTGGGGCCACAGAGGGAGATGTCACGGGGACAGTCATGGACGCCAGATCTTTAATCAAGAGCTGATGGGTAATGAATATATCGCTCACAAACTGTGTGGCGGGAGGCGGCGAGGGGTCTGATGACCCACCTGTGGCTCGCTGTGACCCCAGGGACGGATCCTCTTGAAGACCTGAGCACATGTAGTGTGTTGCTCAGTCAGTGAGAGAGATTGTAATCATCTGAGGAGGACCGCTCAATGAGGCACAAGGGGGCGGAGCCTGAAGGCGGTGGAAATCATGACGTGACGTTCATTGGTCTATAAATCTGCTCAGAGTTCATCACTGTGGTGTTTTTGGTGCTTGTTGGTTGATGATGTCATTTCTGCAGCTCTACCTGAGGTCACATGGTCCTTCTGTAGCTCACACTGGAGAAGCTCTTTCTTCCTGTTTTTCAGCACAAACAGAGCACGTGCGTCATTCCTGATGTCACCGACCTTCAGAGCGTCAGTCATTACTGAGCAGCGAGATTTTATGAATCATGTGCTTTAAGTTCCTGTTTCAGACAGTCTTCAGGTGTTTCTTAAACTTTCACCACAAAACAACAGCAAAAGAAAAGAGATGCTAAGGCTGGCGTAGCACCTGTGACATCAGCTGTTGGTTGTGTAGTGCGAAGCAGATGTTTTTGTTGCCACCAGAGATGACCATATTTAAACTGGAGGGAGGGAGCACTTAGTCATCAGTCTGCATCCATACAGACACAGATACATGGTAATTAGTGCTCAGTAACACTAATTTCTCTTGCACGCTCTGTTAGGACATTAACTTCACAGCCGCCATAGTATTGGTCACATGATGTCATTAAAAATGACTCCAACAGCACAAACACGGTCAGAGGTCCAGTTCAGGTGAAGCTAGCAGCTTCAGCCACCGATGTCACCATCCATCTGTCAGTAAAAGAGGCCACATTAATAATGCAAACTTTTTAAGCCTTACAATTTAAACAGATGAGTTATAAAAACATTCTCTGCCTGTACAGGTGTTATTAGGGAGGAAACATTTTGGACTTTGACAAACAAGAATATAATTTCAGTAAAAGTGGAGGATCGATGAAAGAGCCCTGTGGAACACCTCGACCTGTAAGAAAACACTCTGCGATGCCCTGCTCTGGTTTTTGTGGCTCACAGTGATCTTTGATGGTTACTGCTTCAAGAAAAACTCTTTTGACATCATGTCAAATGACCAGATGTTTCAGATGTGATATAAAGGTTTTACTTATACCACCTTTATATCCAGTTTAGTTTTTACATTGAGTTTGTGTATCAGGCTGTTAACGTGTTTATTTCTGCTTTAAAGTTTTAACACTGTGGTCTTTGAGGAGTGGCTCACTGCTGCCTCTGCTGGACATTAGAGGAACTGCAGGTTCTGATGCTGACCCCGTGACCCCATCAGTCATCACCATCTGTCTTGTTTGAGCCTGGATGTTTGAATTTGGAGCAGTTACCATAGATTTTTTGCTCTGTTGAATCCTGTGGGCCGTTACAGTGAATATGAGGCGCCTGTTAGCATACACCATGTGGTCTCCTCACAGTTCACCTGTTGGCAGCTTCCTGAGCTGCACATTCTCCCTCATGGATCACATGTCAGCTCTTCTCCCCACCCTCCACCCTCCACCTCCATCTCCTTCACTCACACAAATACAAAAGCCCCTGTGCTAATGTAATTGTATCACTAATTATGCATTTAATTCAGTTATAAGGAGCTAACAGCTCCCTGAGTGGCAGCGCTCGCCGCTAAAAGGCAATTCATCCCTGAGATTGAGAAATCTAATTAAGAGGAAATGCTTAGCAGAGAAATCCTTTCTGAGGATAATCCTGTTTGCTGGCATTAACATCCCAGCTGTGGCTGCTGTTTGCCCATTACACAGCCCGTGTGTGTGTGTCTCTGTGTGTTACACACTTCCCGTGACCTCCTCAGATCACAGACTGTGTATCTGTATTTCCACCCAGAGGCCGGATTTTTCAGGGTTACGATGGTGGGGTACGTCACTATGGTAACCTGAGAAGATTGCAGATGGATTTGTATTTCTCTGATTTTTGAGATGAACATCCGAGTGCTGGAGCCGTAAAGGTGAGTTCAGGTGTTTATGTGTGCCTGGCTCAAAGTCCGGCTTCCCGTCCCTGCAGTTTTTATTTTTATCAAATAAACTGAGCTCAGTGTAACATCAAAGCTCAGATCCAACCCACACACCTCAAAGATCTGCAGGTCACATGATGAAGAAAAGCATTGAATCCTGAAATCTGATAGGCTGAAAGCAGCAAACAGAAAGTTTCTCCTCTGTACACGCAGGAACGCCGCAGGAACGCCGCTCACATCAAATCTTTCTTCAGAACTGGAGATCGTTCTGCTCTGGGCCTCCAACCCCAAAAGAGCCAAAGAGCAAATCCTCAAGCATGAGATTTAGCAGTTTTAAAAAAAGTGAATTAAATCTGTACTAAACTGAAGCGACTTCTTTAAGTTCACCTTTCGTGGTTTTGGTGTACGCCTCCTTTGAAACCATTCCACCTTCGACTCATCGTCCTGCACGTCCTCCTTCAGACGGAGATCTTCACGTTCCCGTCACGTGATGCAGGAAACCGTCTAGCGTCTGACTGTCCTCCTCAGAAAATGACCAAAACGACGACTCAATCATCAAAACAGTCGGCGATTAATTTTCTGTGACTAATGGCGGCGGCTGTAATTGATACGTGCGTTCTCCTCGTGCTCCTCCTGCAGCTGAGTTTCAGGGACCTCCTGCTCCACGCTCTCCATCTCTGTCAGGAGGAGCGTGCCGAGGAGCCTTCCCTTCTTTTAATTTACTACGTGAATGATTACATAGCTCATTGGCTGGCTATTGTCTGGCTGATGGATTTAATTAAGTTGGGATTAATCACGGCAGGTGATATTTAATGTTTGGGATGAGGGAGCAGGGGAGTGGCCGCCGACGGAGGACTCGCACCCCGTTCTTAGATTAATGCACCTTCCTGACAGAGGTTGAAAAATAAATTTCACCCGCTTTGCCTCCTGGCCTCTCTTCATTTTTTCCACATCACGGGCCAATGCTCACCCCGCCCCCTCTGACGCAGCCGCATGCTCGAGATGAATTATTTTACAGTTGGAAGATGTCCTCCTCTGGTCCTCATTTCTGCATTCGACTAATGGAAATGTCCTCGAAGCAGTGAAAAGGCTCCAGTCTAGGCCCAGATTACAGAGGGAGGAGGGCTGAATCCTCCCTCATCTGTGACAGATCCGGACCTTCAGCAGCAGAAACCCTCCACGAATCGACAGTGGAGCACAGCTCCTGTGTCCTGAAAGCTGTGAGGCTGGAGGTAGCGCTCCGAGCGCTGCTCGAGCTTTAATTCAAACAGTGTGACTTGAAGGAACACAGAGGCCAAGAGGTGGATTCATATTAATTAACACAGAGAAAAAAGCAGGAAGAAATGTTGTCGGCAAACGAGAGGCTCTGATTGGTCAGGAGTTGCTGAAACAAAGCAGCAGATAACAGATGTATTCATTCGCTCATTATATTTACGATGTCTTTACACTTACTTTAATTGTCATCTCTTAAATTCTCACTGCTGCTAATATTTTTGTTCTTAATCTTTTATTTCCGCTTGGTATTTTTTTCTTATTTGTATTTAATGTGAACTGGAATCATAATTTCCCTGAGGGGACTTCCCCAAGGGATTAGTGAGGTTCTATTCTATTCTACTCTAGTCTATTCTTCTTCTTTCTTTAAATATTTAAAATACAATAAATAAATAATTTAAAATAAATAAATAATTAAAACTTTAAGGATGCAACAAACATGAAATCAGTGGATAACACACAATTAAATACAAATAAAAAATAAATAAATTCAATTAAATATTTTGTATGCACAGTTATAAAACATGGGGCCAGTTCAAATTTTCAATCAAGCAAATAAAAAAAACTGTAAAATTAATGTTATAGTAAATATATATTGTATATAATAATGACTGAAACAACAAATTAACACAAATACGCAATAATCCTCAAATTTAAATAATACATGAAATTCAGATTACAATAAATGAATTTATAATCCCAAGAAGCACCAACATAAAATATATAAAAATGAGAAAATAACAAATAAAAGCTCCACACACTTTGCAAGCCTTCTCTGAATAAATAAATGAATACAAAAACAAAAATATAAGTTATGAAACTTTTATGCCCATAATTATTTGAATAAATAAACAATTTTATCTATTTCACTGCTTAGTGTTTATTGAGGGTGGAGAAGTTTTTACCTGAAAGTGTTTTTAATCCTGCAGGTATTGATGCTTCAGTCTGAGCTCTAACATGTTGAATAGTGTCGCTGTGAGCTGTGGGTGGAGGTGTTGCGGGTGTTGGGGACCTGCAGAGCTGCTGATGGATCCCCGCTGAGAGTGCGAAGCGCATGCCGCCAGCAGATCTTATCGGGCCCTGATCGCATTGATCGGTCCTCCGGGACCTCAGCCATTCAGCCAGCGATGGTGGAGGTGGGAGAGAGGGGGTGGGGCTGGGCAGGGTTGGCCACATATGCTCTGAAGCAGCTCCTCATCAGCGAGGCCATCAGCAGCGTGTGCGCTCCTGATTGTTATCTGTAGAAAAGCTTTGAATATGATTACGTGACCCGCGCCCTGCGATCATTAACATTGTAATGGGGCATCTGTCGGTGCTGCGACCCTCCGCCCGGGGCGCCAGGAAGCCCCCGCCACTTCATTAATTAACCTGCACCTCAGGTCTGCTGCGCCTCTTGCAGCAGCTTCACCTGCACAACTCATTAGCCCTGCGCTGCATCACCTGCGCGTTGTTGTGTGTTTACATGGGAACACATTCGGAGCAGGACTTTACACGGAGGCGGGGTGGAGGTGGGTGGTTGGGGGGGGGGGGGGGACCTGCTTTATATCAGCCTCTCCACCAAATTAGTCTGCCATGTAAATCAGAGCGGCGACAACAAAAACACCTGTCAGGGGACGCATTCATTACGAGGCCTTTAATTGAAAGAGGTGCGTCATAAAAACAGCTTCTAATCAGCATCATCGTTCACGGCGGGAAGGAGGCGACGCTCCTGTGAGCTCCTTCTGCCCGTGCACGAGCCTCACAACAAATGAAAGATTGTGTGTCAGTTGATTATCTGCCCATAGAAATAATGGCTGAATGAGAAATGATCATTAAATCATTGGTGGCTCTTTGTTGGGGTCCAAATGAGCTGTTTTGCTCGGGCCATCTGTTCCTGTTTCACAGGAAGCTCTTCTGTGGTGGCGGCGGCGTTTCATCGACGCTCAGCCCAGCGTTCAAGAGCTTTCACGTACGTCCAGGTGAGGCTCTGCTGTCCATAGATCAACATCAAATCTGATCCCCAGAGGAAATGCCACCTCTGGTCCATGCCATCATCAGCACACAGAATCTCTTCTTCTGACTACTCAGCCATCAACAAACATGGCAGGACTTTCTTTAACCTCCTAGGATCTCGCGTCCACAAATATGGACATCACATTTTGGGTTGTCTAGACCAAAAAACTAAATTTTGTTCTACAAGGGTCTGATATTCACTTACGAGGACATTATACTGCCACTGTTCTATCGGAATTTAAAACGAACGTCCTCGTATGTGGCTCTCATTTTTCTCAGAAACAAAAGTCAGGTAAAAAAAAACAAAATCATGTAATTCTTTGTTTTTACATTCATCAGGTCCCAATCAGCCCAATAGCAAGGAGAAATTAAAAATGCATGCCATGAAAGAGTTTTGGGTCTTAGCCTAACGCCAATCTCGCCTTCACAAGTGACACTGTGTGAGACAAAGAAAGACTCACTTTGGTGCCATTTCAGCCTGTTGTACACCCCTCAATATATGTAACCACCTTGCATGGGTGCCGCTCTGCTGGAGCCACCTCCACCGACATTCAACACATGAGTTTATGATCGCGTCAGCCCAGAAGCTACAGAGGTTCACAGATGATACAGAAGGAGGTCGTGCAATGCATGGAAAAGATGAAGCTTCTCCTCCTGTACCAGCACTGATGTGGAGGTTTTGTGTGAGTGGTGATGCCTATCTTTCTGCAGAATACAGCAACAGGCACAAGCGCCTACAATGCAAATGGTACAGAACTGTGGTCACTTTAGCAAAAATGCTAAATTAGCAGCTAAAACTAGGGAGCTTAGAATTTTCTCAGAATTTCACGTTAAAAATGCTCTAAAAGCCTCCAACAGTCCACCTGTCAGTCACGCCCCAATAATCCAAATTTTAAGCCTTAATACAATAAACAGGTGAGCTCTAAAAACATCCTCCCCCCCACACAGTTTTTATGAAGGGGTAACCGTTTTGGGCTTTGAATACTAGAATGTAATTTAAATATGAATAGTAGTAGAGGATCGATAATAGAGCCCTGTGGAACACCGCTGCCTATAAGAAAACACTCTGTGATGCACTGCTTCCAGAAAAACTCTGGTTTGGGTGTAAAACACATCATGTTAAAGTTTTAACATTGGAGCCTACGGTACTGACTCACTGCTGGAGTCTCTGCTGGACGTTAGAGGAACTGCAGCTTTAGTCTTCATTTTTCAGCTTGACCTTTGACTTAAATACACCCCTTCACATCCTTAACTTCGTGCATTTAAATGTGCATTAAAGTATTAAATCAGTTGAAAAAGGCCTCCACGAACAACATAAACCCAGATTATCTTCGGCTGCACGTTTCTGGCTCCACCACGCAGTGTAAATCCTGCTCTGACTCCTGACATCATCATGTTTAGTCCACATAATTGAAATCTCTTATCCACTCAGCAGCACATCAGCCTGTGCTTCTGCGAAACAATGACAAACTGTGCAGAGGAACATGTTAATGTGAGCACAGGAGCTCTGTATTAGAATGACCTGCAGCAGGAAACTCGCTGGGACTGAATGGAATCTTGGATGACATGAATAATTTAGCTGACAGTAAAGGAGGTAATATAAATGCACACATATATTCTAATCTTTTTGGCCGCTGGTGCGTGGATGCTGTGTTTCCTGCCGCCTCTGTCTCTCTCTCATGTGGAAAGGCAGCAGATGCCCTCAGTGCTGCTGAATTAATCGAGAAATGTATCTGCTCCTCGGATTTATTCACATACAGATGCATGATAATGATTCCCAGATTAATCCGGGACAACCACTGCTGCCTCTGCGTGCACTCAAGGTAACTTTTTTCCCTCCTGGCCTTTAGCTCGCTGGCAGTCTCATTTCACAGCTGATACCTTGATCGGCGACAACACCTGAGCTGTGCTCCTCCTCCTGCAGCACGGTGCTCCTGTAAGACAGCGCCCTGGGTGCACAAGCCCTCATCCTCACGTTCTGTGGCCAGCATATCTTCCTTCAGCCGCTGAGATGTTTGATTTTTATATTTGGCTGTACTGCATAATTTCTACTTTAGGCAGTACAAAAATATTTGGACATGGACAAAAAACCCAACGACTTACAAAGTGTCCATGTACGTAAACACACAGATGTTTTCTGCAACTATTTCACATTTTTTCCAGGTCAAGGTTAAGGGTTAAAAAGCACACCTGAGGACACCTTGTGCAGGAATGAGTGACGCCAGCAGCATTGACAGCTCACCTCATCACAAACATCTGATGCACAAAAAGCACATTAGCACCGGTTTGGGATTTTTCTCTAAATAAACTAAAAATAAACCAATTTCTAGAAATGAAAGCAATGATCGAGTGTTTGGTCTGAAAACTTGGAGCTGATGTATTTTTCTTCGTGTTGTACCTGAGTGGATCTCTCGCTCTTCATTATTCCTGACCTCTCTATCTGTCTGCTCGTCACCTTCTTACTCAGCGTGTCTCAGGATTGGACCTGAGCCGCCGGCCCTCACGTCCAATCACGAGGCACGCTTCTCCTGAGTGACACCTGAGAGGAAACGCTCAGACACATCAGCGTCACCTGTCACTGTAACGCTCAGCGGTCTGAGCATACCTGTCAGTGACTCGTTTCACCTTCAGGTGACTCAGAAAACAGGAAGTCTGGCTCACTCCCCAACAATTAAAACTACAACCTTTTAATATATTTAAAGAAACCATCTGAAATGCTTTTGCCATCACACCCTGAAAGATGATCCTGGTCACTAAGCGTAGCCATAAATCAGACCTTTGATATTTCCAGCTTTCCCAGAATGCATCTTGTGAATCAACAGAAATATCCTCTACGTCACACTCTGATAGGTTCATCACACTGAAGTTCACAGGAACCAGGTTCAGTCTTCAGACTGTGGCTGTAAAATGTGAATTTGTAATGAACTTATGGCATCTTCTCAATGACAGTGTACGGGGGCTTAAATGCAAAAAACCTTCAAACCTCCAACCACAGAGCGGCATTTTCCACTGATGTTCGATATCAAACTAATTCCGGTGTAAACTAACCTTCATGTAGTCCCAATAAATAAAAAAGAATGTTTGAAGATTGTTAAATACACAATTCCAGTCCAGATTTCTTTATGTCAACATTAAGGAGGTCCAAAAGTGGCAAAATAATAGGGCTTAAAAAATGACACAATAAATTACTAAAACATTATATTAATTACCATTTAATGCATCCAAATGAGTTGGGAGGGTTTTGTTGTTGTTGTTGTTTTAATATTTCAGCAGGCACGGGGTCTTAATTACCTTGAAATCTGACATTTCCCTTGATGATTACACCAACTTTTTAATTTTGCATTTGAAGTGAGTCCTTCAAAATATTTTATGACCAAACAAAAAACAATGAGCAAAAGAAACACAAGACATCGACTAAAAATTTGATGAATTAAAAAGTAAAAATGGAATTATTAAATTATTAGGGGAATAAATGTATACATAATGATAACATAGAAGATAAAGCAGAAAATAAACTTTTTATTTTATTTATTTATTTATTATTTGTATATAGTGCGATTAGTTTTATTAGTACATCATATATTTTCCTTTTTACAATTGTCAGAATTGGCAGCTTCGGCCCTCCAAATAAATCAGTCATAATTAAAATCAGCATCTTTGGTGTAACAGTGTTTTCAGCATGCTGGTCTGTCTCACAGCTGCTGCTGATGTGATGTCACAATGAGCTGTATATAGAAGGTTAATGAATCCAAATCTCAGACGTTTGGTGTTTTAAGCCGAGCGGCGGGTGCTCCGAGTCTGTAAATCTCCTTCACGTTTGTTCTGTCGGCTGTTTTAGGGCGCTCAGTCATCCTGAAGCGTTTGCCCTTTTTCAGGAAATCTGCTGCAGATGTTCAGCCCGCCCCTGATGAATCTGCAGTTATTGATGGCTTCATATACGCAGTGAACTTCTCCAATCGGCCCGCACGGTAATTGTAAAGGAAGTCATATGCATAAAATTAATTATATGGCGCAATAAGGCCCATAAATCAGGTCACCATCAATTCAAGTGGAAATGTTTCAACCGCAGGCTCCTCTGCAGAGTTCAAGGTAAAAAAGGAAAGGAATCCCCATATTTTTTTTTTTTTAGGCAAATCAAGAAAGTAATCAGCGAGAGAGGACAAAGACGTGCCGGCACAATGGCGGCCTCAGCGCCGCGGCCTCAGCACGTGCAACCAGAGATGAGATTCGTCCTCTGCAGCGGAGCAGCAAGAAGCAGCAGGTCCTCCATGAGGAGCCATAGCGCCGCCTGCGGCGCCACCATTCAGTAGGTGTGAAAGCATGAGAAGATCCTGCCTCTGTCTCAGCGCAGGAACTAATCCGAAAGAACAATTACACGCGTTCAGTCCATTTATTTTCCGTCTCACAATTATTTGATGTATTTATTTTAATGACATCGTGTAATTCACTTCATCTCAGCCTCTCGCTGCCTGCTAGCTTCAATTACCGGCCACTCATTTATAACTCCCCACGGCTAAAAAGAAGCTAATTGCCCAGATGGAATGCCTAATGAAGGTTGCACAATTATTTCGTGAGTTATTGAGATTTGTATTTTCTAAGCTACTTAATGAAATGGCTTCTTTTTCAACAGGTCCCTTTTTTCTCTCAATCACAGGCCTCTGAGGAGCAGATCATCATCGTCCTCCGAGTATTTACACACTTCTGCTGGAAAAATGAATTCCTGCTCTCGAGTCGCAGGCTGATTAGAAATTCATGGCCCGAGCGTGTAATTAGTGCAGCGGGACACGCTCTCCATTAGCTTCAGTGTTTTCCTGTAAATCGGACTCGGACACGTGTAGATTCCTCTGATTTTATCACATCTGCGATCATCTGCATATTTTTGCTGTTTGTGTGCAAAATGAAACTTCATTGAACCTGATCATCGTATCCCACAGCTTTAACGCCTCCATGTAAACCACATGTTTAATTTGTGTCCTTCACCTCCTGTATGTGCTGCTCACTAAAGCTTTTCATTATGAAAGCTGCAGATGCGCTGACTCTCAGTGATGACACGGTTCAACTGAAACCTGGGTCAAACTACAGGAAGTTTTTATTACCGATCACATCAACAACCTGACACAGCGGAAGGAAGTAAAGACAAAACTAAAAGAGAAGCTGACCCTTCAAAATAAAACAGGAAATAAGCTATAAGAGGGACAGAGACCCAACTCACAGAAGAAAGAAAAGAAGAGACAATAAAAATTAACATTTAAACACGCAGGTTTTTTAGAGCTTTTCTTGCTGATGAAGAGTTCTCCTCACATATACCACACCGCAGTAATGAAGTAATATATAAGCAATAACACAAAAGTTCCTGTTTTTTTTTTTTTCATATTTACTATAAAAATGGGGGGGTTAAAAACACATTTTGAGATGAGAAAATGAAGCAAAACTGTGTTACCTTTATTTCCTCACTGTAAGGTTGAGCTCGTTATGATGGGGCGGAAAGTTTGAGCTGCGTATTTAAATTTATGCATTCTGCTGTTGATGATGTCATTCTCCCGCCTGCCTAGCGGAGAGTCGCCAGCTGACATGAGCCGTCTGTCACATCACAGTGTGTAACAATAATATTAGTGTGACGGGTAACTGCAGCCATTAAAGCCCATTCAGGCTTATCAGCTAACACAAACTGTGCTCTACGGCCCCGGCTGGTATTTTAACGAGGTGCCACGGCGCTCAGCCTTCTAGCCCGGCACGAATACTGAGGCGCGCCGCAGGGAGCACTCGGAGGTGTTCCTGACGGGGATGCAGGCCAGCTTCTTCCCGTGTTTAAAGTCGGAGCGTTGGTTGGATCGACTCAGGAGTCGTGATGTTTTAAAGCCTCCACCTGCATCGGGCCTTCCGGGCGGGGCAGTGAGAGCTGATTGGACGACGTAATGACAGCCTTCACCGTGCCTGCTCTTTGTAAAATGTTTATGTCATCTTTTGTTTGGTACCGGCAGCGTTCCAGTTTCTGTAGAACTGGGGCTGTGATCATGTTCTGAAGCCTGTGATGCAGGTGAACATCCTGTGGGGGAAAAAACAGAGCTGCATTTAATGAGATAAATTTTGTCCACATTTGTAAATACTGAAGGGAGCAGGAACAGGAAGTACTGGTCCTGAATGCTTCCTCAGAGGCAGCAGACTGACACAATGACTGGTCAGGTTCAGTTTGCATGAGGAGGATGGACCTGAGCTCTGAGCCAGGGTCACAGCTTGAAGCGCCGATGGACGATTTCTGCAGCAATGTTTGCTTCTATAACGCTCGAGATGTTGGACGGATCACTACAGGAACAGGAAGTGATGTTCTTCCTTGTGTCACTCGCACTGATACAGGCGTTGGAGTGATTTTGGAAACCTGCAAACATCCACAGCTGCCAGCGGGAGGAGAAGCAGGAATCTCACATCTTTGAGTTTAATCACGTCGCATTTGACGTGGTTTAAGCAGTTTAGCAGCCAATCACTGCAAGTCTGCTGCTGGAAATGGCCGCGTAGGGGTCAAATTGGTCCACATCTGGAGTTTATGAGAAGGGCGGCTTGAGCGGTGAATGATGCGCTCTCTTATCATGACCTCTGAAACATGTATGTTAAAGCAGGTTATTCATCAAACATGGCAGCCACGTCGATATGGGCGAGCGGCGGCGCCCGAAAAGGCACAAACACATCAGCACTTTAATTAATGCAATTAAATAAAGCAGCAATTTCTCAGGGCACTGTCACTCACTTTAAGTGACCCAGTAACTGAAGGGCCCTTAATAACCGTGGCTCCTATTTATCACGCTGATGACGCTGGAATTGAATCTAGCCCGCGCTCACATGAATAGAATTTATCCATCAAACCTGCGGTGACCTCGGACAGCTTTTAATTTGGTTAGCGACACAGTCAGAGGTGAGCAGCCAGTGGGCGGGGCCAAACGAGTACCTGCTCTGTGGTCATAATTACAGCATCACTGACCTGGAGCTGTGACACTCTCTCTCTGACCTCTTTAACCTGCAGGATGCTGTCTGATTGGCTCTTGTTCTGTCACATGATTGTGTGCGATTAGCAGCAAGAGGTGCCACAGAAAGCTCATCCAGTTTGTGGATGTTTGCTGAACTGAGACGTGTCGTGTGTAATCAAAGCTGAGCTACTTTCTTCATAAAGCGGCGATGGCGAGCACACAGTCGCACAATTAACCGCCGCTGTTTGTGGTAATAAAGCGGGTGGGGCGCAGGCGGTCTGCACATCATCGTGGCCATTTTTCACAGGCGGCGGCACCGTAATATTGTCCACAACATAATGGTAACACTTGTTCCAATAAAACAGGCAGTTTTACACCATGTTTTCATAGTAAGCTTTTATTTGACTGCTGCAACAGCACCGTGAATTCATCACATCCTTTACAGCGCACACTAACCCGGGAACGTCTCCTCTAACAGCTGCACCGGCTCTCGTTAAAGCACGCCGAGCATCACAGGAAACGTCTCTGAGTGCGTGCAGGAACGACTCAACACAGAACAGCACGAGCGGCGCTTTCCCGCTCTGACTGTCAGGACTGAGGTCTGTGTCAGCACTGCTGCAAGATGATCAGTTCATTTGATGGCTTCAGTTTTCCCAGGCCTATCTGTCAGACGGCCAGAGATGATTAAACACCCGGATTTGTTAAATAAATCTCTTACTCTATACATTTGATCCCACAAAGAAAAGACAAGAATTATGTAAAATACAGATCTGTGATTATGCAGAAATCATGTTCTTGCCTCTGTCTGTTTCCTGGTGAGAAGCATGTTTCTAAAAAAAAAAAAGGATGAGAGGTCTGCGGACTCAAATAAGAGTTTATAAACATGAAAGCAACGTTTGGATCGTCTTCCTTTGGCAGTTTGTCAAAGAGGTGAGCAGAATCAGCAAAAATCTCCTTAACTCATTTTTTTTGATCTAGCAGCTAGAAATGTTAGCCTGGATGTGTTTCAAGCAAACACAGAGATCCTTCTCACAGATCCTCCTGAAGATGATGGAGGTTTCCGGCCTTATTTCCTGCTGTCAGCTGAGCTTCACCATCAGAAAGGCTCTCCGACCATCTGCTGAGCGCTCTGTGCGGACACTGCAGAGAGGCTACGTGTTGGTGATGGACATAAAGCTGCCTTGTTGAGCTAATTTCCTTAATGAATGCCTTCAGCCCCCCTCTGTGTCCATAATAATGGCCGCTGCTCCTCCTCCTCCTCCTGTGGCTGTGAAAGCAGGGACCACCCACCCAGAGGACGGTGCAGGAGGAGGAGGAGGATTCATCAGCAGGTACGCCGTCACTGTCAGGAGTTCACAGGAAGTTCACACAGGGACAGCTGGGATGTGTGACATCACAGTGCTGTGAGGTCAGAGGCTCTGGGCGTCTACATACCGCCATCATGTAAATACGGCGCCGCTCCTCTGGTCTGTTTACAGCCACAGTAGTGCTACAACCTGCAGGCCGTTCAGCTGCAGCTGATGGTGTAAACACTCATGTCCAGCCTGATGCGTTGAAACAGGACGGACGGTTTAAACCTCTATCGCAGCGTCTCAGACGGCTCGCTTGGAGAACTCTGTAGATTCAGTCATGGGAAAGAAAAAAGAATGTTTTTCATTGTTTGTTCAGAACTTTGTTAATGCTGAGCTCCTTGTTTGCTTCAAAGAAGTCTCAAGAGGTCACATTTTTTCATCTGTAGATATTCTCAGAAAGAGCAGCTTTTATAGTGGGTCAGAGTTTTTAAACAAAACCTTTATGACAAGTGAAGACATGTTCAGTCTCTCCAAATGAAGTGTGAGGAAGAAAGAAGCACAAAAAGAAGTATTAATGATGTCATAACCAGTGCTAGGCAAGTTACTTTTTAAAAGTAATTAGTTAATGTTAGTAGTTACTTATTCAAAAAAGTAACTGAGTTAGTAGCTGAGTTACAATATTCTAAAAGTAACTAATTACTAGGAAAAGTAACTATTGCGTTAAAAAAAAAAGTTTAACCCTCTGGGGTCCAGGGTGTAATTGGCCATTTTTGACAACTTTTTATTTGACCTCTACATTTCACCTTCTTGCCTTGTTTGGTATCATTCTTTTCGGCACAACCTCACATGTCTGAATTTACAGTTATGTTTTCATTTTGACATACTATATTAACGCAATTGATCTAAAATCAGATGAAAACCTAAAATCCGAGTAGAAAAAGTTATATTTTTTACTGTAACAACAGCCACAACAAACCATTTACATAACTTGAAATGCAAATTTAAATTGTATATTTTAAAACCTATGCACAAGTTTTGCAAACAACAAAGTTATATGCAGCTATTTATCTAAAAATGTAGCCAAGGCGTTTTTTATAACCATTTCAAGCTATTTAGAGAACAATCAGGTGTCCTGCATCAAAAAGGATGCCACACAAATTATTTGCGCCACTCTAAAAAAGAAATTCTCTCCACTATAAGACAAAGGAGAACATCAGAAGCCTGATACCTGCAAGCCTGACAACAGGTGTATCACTCCTTCTGTTTTTCCACCTGGAGACACTGTTTACAGTCTGCCTTTGGTGGCTTTTTGGCAGCACCTGTGACATTCACCAGTCACCTCGTTGTTCTGACACGCAAAACAAAATTATCGACTACACTACACACTATCTACACAACACACTAACTACACACTCCAAACACACTAAAAGTCACAAATCTCTCACATCTGAAAACTCTCTCTCTCTCTCTCTCAAACCACACCTTCACACCTCACTCCTAAAACGTTCCCCTCTTCCTAAAACAACCAAATGCCATGTTGGCATATCATTTCTTGATTGATCGACATGGTATATTTTTTTTTGTAATGTTTTTCCACCAATAAGAAAGGGGTGTTTTTCATTTTTTCGTTTTCTTTTTCTTTTTTTGGTCGTAAGCAGAGAGTGCTTACTAGCACTGTCCTTAGACAGTAAACGTGACAATACTATTCAGGAAAAAACACAGCATATATTTTTTTTTTATCATGACTCTGGTTTTCCATGGACTATCAACACAATTTAAAAACTGGTATGTAGCATCTTGTTGCTTTGTCATCTTAAATTGGTCACGTGATTGGTTTACCACACCTACTTTATTCTTCCTCAGCCAATCAGCAGCACTCGTGCGATTGTTTTAAACCCCCCCCCCCCCAGCTCCCAGGAAAAAGAAAACAGCTTCAACTGTCTGTGTGGTGAAAAATATTAACGTGTCCACACTGCATTTTCTTGTAAATAACGGTAACGGCGTTGTAACGATAGAAATGGTAATTAGTTAGATTACCCATTACTGAAAAAAAGTAGTGCCATCAGTAACGCAGTTACTTATAACGGCATTATTCCCATCACTGGTCATAACCCAGTCGTATTTCACTAATTTGTATTACGTCTCAGACCTCAGAGATCACTGTGAGTAACAAAAACCAGGAAGCACACAGTGTTTTCTTTACAGGTCATGGTGTTCCACAGGTCTCCGTTGTTGATCCTCTACTATTATTCTTGTTATTATTCTTGTTATTATTCATGTTTAAATTATATTCTTGTTCGTTAAAGCACAAAATGTTTGCTCCTTCATAACAACTGTATGGGTGTATATATGTGTGTGTGGGTAGCGTCTAATAGCATCTAATAAGTTGTATACTTACTTCTACTGACTGTCCAGTCTAAGCTAGCATTTTATTTGTAAGTCACTGAGCACTAATCAGCAGTTATCTGAGTGATTTTATAGGAACAGATACAGTCTAACCTTGCTAGCATTAGCTGATAACTCCAAATATGACCAGTTTTGTTGCCAAAAAAGGGAGTGATGTCAATAAAACTAAAGTTAAAACTTCAAAACCCAATAGTGAGTGTCACATTTGGTCACATCTTTTATATACAGTTTATGGTTAAAATTGTAACTCAGACAGATCACCAATGAATACTTGGATTAGCAGATTTAAAGAGTGACAGGTCTGCCTGTAGAAACATTATTATCAGAGGCAGCACTTTAAACAGAAAACTGTGGTTTGCGTCCTCTGTATGATCATTGTTTTCATAATTAGCTGAAAATTTTCATTAATATGGTAAAAAAAAATCATCATTTTCCATTAATGATGGGTTCAGTTTATGTACTGAAAACTACCTTTTTAGTTCTAAACTGGAAGCCTTTCTAAGGTCAAACATGTGCAACAAGCTTCTCCATTTTCTTGCTTTTGAATGTCAGCCAACCTAATGAACATGACAACAGCACAGATTTTATATGCACTGTTCACATGACCGCATGAGGTCACCTGGACGAACTTTCTAACTACCCTGAACAATCGACCAGTGTTGCTGTTGTTCCAGCCTCACTGAGAAAAATGTGACAATCAACCCAAATCCAGCTTTGCTGTTTTCTGGTGCAAATAAGGCAATAACTTCTAGTGGACGGGTTTATTGGATGGAGAACAAGGTGAAAGAGAGGCAAGACATGATTAAAGTCTGGAGCCTGTGGAGAAACACGGCTCCCAAATAAAGAAATTACTCTCTCACTTCTGGATGAAAACACGAGCACATCTTGCTTTTGTTTGCGGCTCTAACAACGGATGAATAATGGGCGAATGAACACAGTTTGATTAGGAGATGCTGAGCCATAATCTGACCCGTTCATTTTAATAGAGACTCGATGATAAATCAAGAGGGTTCATGCTCGCCCCGATTGCCCAAAGCAGTGGAAATGATTGCTTTGGCTTGGTGGCGTGGCACACAATGGTCTCCCTCTCAAAAGAAAGGAAACAGGGACAAATAGTGGCCAGAGCCAAGCTATTTATGGAGCAACTCCAGAGGGCTATTAAAAACTTCTCAGTCAAATGCTGATCTGCCTGAGTGGATCACAACAACACTGCAGCCTTTGGCTTGCTCTCATTCTCCGACTAGTTAGCATTCATTGCTGGGAGGGAGGGAGGAGGCAGGGAGGGAGGCAATAGTGAGGCCAAAGGGGAAATGGATTGTGATGTGAATCTGATTAAAAAGTCTTAATTCTGATATATATTTTTTTAAATTGCCACTGTTTTCATACTTTTTAGGAGCGTGAATATAGACTGTATATAAAAGATGAACTTTGCCACCCATTGTTTTCTGGATTCAACATTTTGAAGCCTCAACTTCTGTAAAGCTAGTGTTTTGCATACTGCCATGTTGCACTTAAAGACACAGAAGTAACCATATTTGGACGAGAGATTGGAAGACTGAGTTATCAGCTAATGCTAGTTAGCCTGGTTAGCATAGACTGTGAAAACAACACACAGACACAAATGCTAACTAACCATCAGCAATTAAAGTAAAATCCTAATTTCTCTCATCAAAATTGGAGCTCAGAGTAATTGGGTTAAAAATTCCTTAAAAAGGGCTTCAACTCCAATGAGCTTACTCTTCAAGGCAACCTCTAGTGGAGGCTAGAGGAACTGCAGTGCTTGACTCTTTTGTTTTGTTTTTTAATGTCTAAAGGTTCATGATTAATAGCAACAAGTGCTTTTGGAGTGTAAATTCCACAGAAAATGCTGGAGAGCTTTTGCTTCACTTCAAATTTCATCCCGTTTTTTTTTTTTTTTACTCTAATGTGACCATAATATCCAAATCATGTTTTATTTAAACATGATTACCGAGCTCAGAGATCAGCTGACAAAGAAGCTCATTTTCTCATAGACCTGCTTTTCGCCCCCTGCTGGTGAATAAAAAGAAAGGTTTAAGGTCTCACTTGTTAGACCTAGAAGGTATGTCAATCTTTTATAGACAGTCTGTGATCCCAGCCTCCAGGGGGCAATATAAGCAGACCACCAGCTTCATACTTTTATCTCACACACAAATGCTGAGGTGGAAAATCACTGGAGGTCCCTAATAAAATGAACTATTCATTACTGAGCAGCATCGCTGTGCCGCCCACTTATTCACTACATCACTCGCTTTAACCAGCTGATGCCGGTGTGTGCGTCATTAGGTTAACTCAACCTGTGTGTGTATGTGTGTGTGTTTGGGAGGTGGGGGGTGAATTCAGGGACATCTGCCCCTGTTTTTTGGGGAAGTGTAAAACACAAAGGCCATCAAAGTGACAAAGGTTAAGTCAATCCATGGCTGAGCAGCTGCTGCCGCCCCCCACACACACACACACACACACCACACACACACGCCCTCCCACCTGCTTAATGGATCGACTTTAATATCATTAGCCTAAATGTTGAACAAATTGCAGCAAACAGCGCGCACACTTAAAACCAAATAACTCTGCCTGACTTTAATGGCTTTATACAATTAGCTGCGATGGGATTTCCATGCAGCTTCTAATCTGGCTGAGGAGAATAAATAAAATCACTGAGGCCTGTTGGTTAGGCGGGACGATGAATGGGGCCAGAGAGATGTGTTAAATGAGCTTTATGAACAAGGAAGAGGAGGAGAGGCAGGACACCAAATAATTTTCCATTTTCAGATCCTGCGGGAGGACAACGCCCTAAAAAAGTCATTTTTCAGCTTATTCATCCCTAAAAGCCTGGGAGTGAAAGTTCCCCCGCAGTAATCAACCAACTCTTAATTAAACTAAAAATTTTTAAAACTACTAAAGGTTTCATTAAACTGTGAAAAGAATCTGATAACAGCATCAACTTGCAATTTAACATATGCCTGAAATGACTCTGTATTTTCATTAAAGTTGACCGATGCTGTTTGTCCTGATTTCCTGTCACATCTCTCCTGTTCGTGACCGAAGTTTCTAATAATGAGCTCAGTGTTTGTACAGTAATCACTATGAGCCAAATTTACCTTCTTTTTTTACTGTAGGATGTGTGTAATGACTGTGCGATTTCACAGAGGGGCAACTCCCACACACTTCTGTTTGCCAATCAGAAGAAAACTTGCTTAGGATGACAAGGCTCAGCTCGTTTTAGCAGAGCATGAACTGAGGCCCGGGACGAGATAAAGATGCCTTATTTTGAAACAGAGAAAGCTGATAAATGAATAACTGTCATCAGCATAGAAATGAATAAAGCTGTTATTACTCATTAATCGTGGAATCCAAGATTTACACAATGAGCCACAATGAAAGATGAGGTCATCTTCAAACAAGGTACAATTAAATAAATCTCTAATTTTATTCAGTTTATCATCACATGAAACAAAAATGCAGAAAGTGGAGTGATGTTACATTAATGTTATTTTTTATTGTTTGCAATTGCAATAACACATCTCCTTTATCTCAGATTTGCACTAGTGATGGGATTTCCGGCTCTTTTTAGAGAACCGTCTCTTTTGGCTCCCAACCGGCTCTTCAGGTTGTTTTGTTGCTTTAATTAATTTATTATTAACAATAATATAAAATTATGCACAAAAGGAACTACTAATGTAAAAAAAAAAGTGGTTTTATTTATATATGTTTATATATAAATATATGTGGTGGCCGCTAGAGACAAAGCACGTACAAACTCCAAAACACATTTCTAGCGTTAACTGAATTTCCAAAACAGAGCTACCTAGATCACTTAAATTACACAATTGAAAGCATGTGTGTATTGTTTGTGTATTTATACACAAGCACTCATATATATTCAAATAATTTTTAAAAAATGTTCATTTACCTGTTACTACCACACACCAAATCCGGTCGTTGGTACTTGCTGGCTTGTGTAGCCACTAGGTAACAAAAGCTCAACACTGCGCCTAGCATTCTGGAGCACTTCTGTTGTGTTTTGTACGTGTTTTGAGTTTATACGTGTTTTGGAGTTTTTACGTGTTTTGAAGTTAGTACGTGCTTTGTCTGTAGGGGCCACCGTAAATATACTTTTATTTATTCTCTCCACATAAAATGTAATAAATAAATCATATAATACAAAAAACAACTATTTACATTTCAACTTTTAACTATTTAAATTTTCAGCTTTTTCCTTTTAAACAAATTTAAAGTGAAACAACACAAAACACTGCAAACCACAACACAATTAAATATAAATTAAAATATGAAAACAAAAAGAAGATGCATATTCTCTGTCATATGGACCTGCATGAATAAACTTTCTGAATCCTTTATCATCTGCAACTGAAAATAGTTGTGGATGATTACTATACCTTTCTAATGTGACGTTGTTGTCCCTGGCTCTCTTTCTCTCTCTCTCCCTCCGGCTCTGTTCCTGTGCTACTGTGAGTGTAACTACCGCCCCTCCCCCCTCTGCCCCGCACAAAGCACAAGGCTCGCATGCGGAGTGAAGCGGAAAAAGTGCGAGAGAGAGAGAGAGAGAGAGAGAAGGAAAAAAAAACACCCATGGCTCGATAAGGAGCCGGCTGGCGTAGTTCACATCAAAGATCCAGCTCTAAGAGCCATTTCGTTCGCGACCAACACATCACTAATTTGCACAACATTAATGTTACTATTTTACAAAACAATCAGGAAAAATGATAAAGCATGTTATTATTTTGATTAAGATGCTAAATTACAGTTGTTTACTTACATTCCTGAACAGAAAAATGAGTTTAGGTGGTTAAATGTTATGCCTGATTAATTTCTCAGAAGTATATTACAATAAATAACAATAACAATATTACTTTTAGTTTTAAGTGTTTGACAGATTTCCAAAATAATTGTTTTCTTGTTTTTATGACAGGTGGCATAATAAGTTTGTTAAGCACTGTATTTATAGATATATAGATTTTCTGGTAGCGTTTGCCTGTAAACAAGTCACTCAGGTTCAGAGTTACTATAGTTTAGTATTTCTATTTTAGCTGAGTTATTCAATTGCTGTGTTTTATTTGTATAATGGGGAATAAGATTTAATAAATTCATTCTCACAGTATAAATACTTGACCTATAATCACATACACACTGCCTTAAAGATTTATGGATGGTGGTCTAGTTAAGCACTGTCTATCCTAATCTCTGTCATGAATGTATGAAATCATCTTTCCTTGGCTGGTCGCACTGAAAGCTGTAACTACATTATTAAAAACTAAACCTGAGAATGCTTCCTGTTTATTTCAGTTAAGATTTAGTTTTCTCTTTTACTTTTTTCAGAAGTCTGGTTCCTGAAATGTACTCTCGTTCAGGTTTCAGTCAGTTTGTGCTCACGTAAACATATTTCTAGTACAAAATAAAAAGTGTTGACATAAGTGTGTGTAATAAAATAACCTGTCCTCAGGGTTTTATTTTCCATTAACACAAACGGGTTTGACAGTTTGCGTTTTTTGTTTCTTCACAGTTTCTGACTGTAACGTGTCAGTTTGGGAAATTGAGAGCAAATCCTTTGGACCTCCTCCGCTGTGGTGGGATAGTATAATGTATTTCCAGCGCTGCTTGTAAAGATACGAGGGGGTCAGTTTGGTGACTCTGGCTTTGTTTAGTCCTGGTGGGAGCTTGAATTATCTTCCCCATAATAAACCTGTGGGTGGTGAGACACTTCACCTTAAAACCTGACATCTGGAGATGGCATTACTTTGTGGATATCCTTAAAAACCTCCTAGATTCACATCAAACACGAAGACCGTCTTCTCTGGTATTTGGTGAGAAACTCTTCCTCCTCCTCTTTCGTCTCGACCTCGTCTTCCAGCTGATGGCGGGAGAGTGAAGTCACACTGAGTTTTAAAATATACTTCCCAAGCATTTCCTTCAGCACACACACTTTGATGTTAATTTGTGGAGGGATGTCCAGCACTGGAGCGTGCTCGAAAGTAAATACCACGGGGATTTTTGCTCTTTGAGAAAACACGCTGGGCTCCTCCGTGTCCTCAAATAGACACTTGACGGTTGAGAAAAAGTTCTTTAAGTTTGAAGTTTATTTGATGCAAAAACCCAGAGGAGGTTCAGGTGTGTGCGTAACCTCTCCGTCATTATCACGTGTTCGTACTTTTGTGTTTAAACACGATGTGAGGGTGAGGTCAGAGAGCGAGGGGGGGTCAGGCTTTGATGAGGCTGATGAGGTCAGGACTACAGGACTCCCAGAAAACACTCACATTTAGAGCACTTTCAAACAGAGGTCAGCGCTGCAATAATATTTTCCCCCGTGACTTTAGCCCGTTCCCCTCATGAAGCAGCCATCTGTAACATGTAATTCCCAAGCTGAGTAAACTTGTGAGAGCGCGGCTCGCACACAGAGCCTCCCATCCACACATGTGAACCACTGTGTTTGTACTTGTGCAGTAACGTGGAGCGCTCACAGTTTATTTGACTCGTATGCACATCCATCATTACATCTGACACGCTGCTAATTTGGATCACGGCTCAGAACTTCATAATGTGAGAGCTGCAGGAAGCTCACACACTTGTTATCTGCATTAAAAATTCTGAAATATAGTATATGTGAAGTTTTAACTTGGAAAACAATGTGCCATATATGGGTAGAGAGGCACGAAAAAAGTAATTAGTGTAATTCTTTGGTTCATTGAGGGTTGATGTGGTTCACTGTGTAACAGTTTTGCTATTAACAGGACACATTTGGCTCCTTTAGCCTAACATTGTATAATATAGTAATGTATATTAAAGACTCAAGGTCAGAAGTCATGTTCATGTACCTGTTATAAATATTTGATAGTTTTAGAAAGTGCATTTAACTTAACTAACCTAATCATTTAACTAACCTTAAATTGGAGCTGTTGTGGAGGGCTGCACCAATAACCTCAACTGAGTTCTGATCAATATTAATTTGTGTCTTTATGAGGTGACTGATGCAGCCCTCCACAACAGTCCCAATTTGTCAGGTGGGCCACCTGACAAATTGGGACCTGCAGGAAATTCAAATGGAATAAAATGGCTTTAGTGTTACTTTAAAAACGTTTTATCAATACTGTTTTCTTTATCTGTAACAGATAAATTCTGAAATGTTCTGAAGTCATTAATTATGGTTTTCAGTCACTTTTATGAAAAAGCTGTTGGACAAGCAGATTGACAACCTCATTACAAGAAACATTTTTTATGATGTTGATGATTAAATATTAAAATAATAATTATAACAACATGAATAAATGAACAATATAAAGTTGAACAATATCAATCCAAAGATTTTGTGCTCACTGTTTCAGAAGAAAAATAAAATAACAGGTCACATAAGTATTAATTGAAGTAAGTGTGAGTGCATAAAGTGCAGATAACTCAGTATAAGTACGTGAACTTGCATTTACATTGTATTTTAAGTATTCATGGAGTAAAAAATGTGTTTTTTACTGTGAAAACAAATAACTTGTATTTCCAATAATGAGGATTTTTAGTTTAGGATCTCATAATCAAATTAAGTGAATTTTCATAATATCACAGACATCTCAAATAATTTTATCTTATTATTGTGAGGAGCATTATTATATGAAAGGCGGGATATAGTTTTTGCCATGCTTTCGCACAGTATTTTTATTATAATGGAAAATCTTGAAACAATTTTAAATAATACACTTTACTGTAATTATGAATGTCATTATTTGTTATTAGTCATGTAGCCCAGTATCAGTAGTATAATAATTCTGATCTGCTCTTGGTAAATTTCACATCCTCAACTTAAAATGCTCCAGCTCCAAAACTCGTTTTCCCCTTTTATAGCAAATAAGCAATATTTATCCATATCTCTGTCTCTTCATGGACAGAAAAGTAATGAGAGATAATTGAAAATGTAATTTAGTTTTACTGCTAAACCTAAATTCACTGTGTGCAAAACAAAAGATGTAAATATTTCAGAGCTGTTTGTAAAGGCTAACGTGTGAAACGTACAGATGGTAGAGAAATGCACCAGAATAAAGCAGAATCATAAAAGCTGGACTCCAGCGAGAGCGCAGTGTTTGTATTCATGTGCTGACATGGACGCTCGCTGCCTCTCTGTGAGGGTCTGCAGGGAGGGGGAGGAGTCGGAGGGGGACGGGGTCTCCGTTTGATGTGGGAGGTCTCCCCCCTCGCCCCGCTGAGCTGCTCCCTCAGACCTCTCATTAAGCGTGTCATCAAAGGCCCCCTGCCCAACCAATCACAACATTCACGTTAACATTACCACACAGACCCCCGTTTCTCCTGTGCGCTGAACCAAACCGCTCGTCCATCCAGGACATGAAGTCCTACAAACACAGAGGAGCTCCACGAAGCCAAACAGCTGCTGCACCCGTGACACTCTCCCACAGTCAGGCGTGGACATCAAGAGCTGTGTGACGCCCAAACAAACGGGTTTATTTCTTAACTAGAGATGCCACAAATTCAGCACGACGATCAGAACATCGTCAAACTTCTGGCATTTAAACCTGTGGTTAGCATTCTGCGGCTAAGACCTGAAAAAGTGTATCCACAGTTTGTCTGGTTTAAATGTTAAATTTTTTAACTGTCATGATTGTTGATCCGTCCACAGTTTTCACCTGACATCAAAGCTACTGGGACACGCCCACCTGGCAGGCAAAAACAGTACTGTGGTCTTTTGAACATCTTTGAGTTTAACTTAGTAAATAATGACAGATAGTAGAGTGTGGCACCAACAGGTGAGCACACCTCTCCTGACCCCGCCTTCCAGGCCAAATTCAGTGACCCTGGCTGTCAGCGTGGCTCATTTAAACTGTAGGATTCATTTACTGACGTTAATGTGACAAATTAATCCTACCAGAACTTTTCTGGCCCTACACTGTTTATGTCCAAGTCAACAAAGCCTAAGATTTCCACATGGTAGTTTGTTTAAGCTAGCTGTGTAGCCCTTATCTTTGCTTTAATGATGAACGCTTTATTGTTGTTCACCCACACAGCGGCTTTGTTTACCCATCCAGAAGAAAATATATGTAGCTGTCTGTACTTCGAAAGCTTTCGTCCTGGCAGCCGTGTGAGCGATTCTCTACAACATATATGATATATGTAGCTGTGACTGAACTGGAGCTCCGGGGGCAGCGTCACCGCTTTCAGGGATTCAAATAAAGCTGCCGGGGTACAGTGTGGATCACAAGTCCCCCAAATTCACAGGCTGGGTCCAAATTCAGGGGCTTATTACGTCACAGCGAAGCGATGAAGGCTGTCCAAGTTCAAAGGCTCCTCTAAATGCGGCCCACAAATGCATCCTCCGCTTCCCCGGATTTGAAGGACAGGTCACTTGTATCCTTCATGGCCCACCATATCCCAGGATTCATTGTGGGCAAAACGAGATTTCTGTTCCTGTATAAATGGCAGACGAAGCAGGCGAGGAGTACAGTTTTAAATGTAAGTATATGAAAATCTGAAGGAGCAAAAGTTCAAAGCTCAAAGTGGCTGTGTTGTTAGGCTTTTGGCATTTGGTTAGAGATGTTTTTTTAATATAATTTTAGTAAGAAATCATCGCCTGTGAACTAGTTCGTTTAGCGGGTCCCACGTTTTTTTTGTATATTGCCTCCTACGTACAGCTAATTTAAATTTTTGCAAATTAATCTTTTTCTGATATGTTTTAGGGACCAAAGAGGAGACAGCTCTCGTCATTCAAATGAGAGGTGAAAACGATCACCTGTTCACCGGGGTCAAGAATTTAGCCACTGTGGAGTGGAGGTACAAGAATAAACCCATTTATACTCTTAATTTGATCTGTTATTGTATATTTTACACATGTTTGTATGGGATATTGTATTTGTTTTAAATGTTATATACCTATGTGGTATGTGACTTTTGTTGCCATGATGCCAGGTCTCTCTTGGAAATGAGATTTTTAATCTCAATGAGATTTTTTACCTGGATAAATAAAGGATTAATAAAAAAGAAAAAAAATTATACATCTTATGGTTACGAGTTTTATTAACCCAGTATGTGAGAGCAGGGCTCCATGGGGTAAATTAGCCTTTATACATGTAGTGTATCATTTACATTTTAAAACATGCGATTAACCCTCTGGGGTCCAGGGTATAATTGGCCGTTTTTGACTACTTTTGATTTTCCCTCGTTATTTCACCTTTAAAAACTGTTTATCTTGCCTTGTTTGGTATCATTGGTATCATTTATATAACCATTTAAATCTATTTACAGAACAAGCAGGTGTTCTGCATCAAATAAGAAGGCACACAAATGATTTGTGCCAGTCCAAAAAAAATAGTTTGTGTTGAGTATAATACCAGGTGTATCACTCCTGTTTTCCATGTGGGAACAGAATTTTTTTTGGAGCAACTGTGACATTCAGCAGTATAACTGACACACAATACAAAACAATAACTACACAACACATTAACTACAGCCTCCAAGCACGCTAAACGTCACTAATGTCTCACATATGAAAACTCGCTCGCTCTCTTTCTTTCGCTCGCCCGCTTTCCTTAGCGGGTGTCCCTCCTAAAACTTCCCCTTCTCCCTAAACAAACAAGTGCCACATGTTGCCTTATCATTTTTTGATTGGCTGACATGGTAAACTTTAACACCAATAGGGAAGGGGTGTTTTTTCTTTTTCTCTTTTCACTCGCAAGCGGAGACTGTTTGCTAGCGCTGTCCGTAGAAAACGCCTTTTTTGCTGTTCTTCCCGCTGTAAACACCACTGTTTTATTCAGAAAAAAACGTCGCGTGTATTTTTTATCATAACTCTGGTTTTACGTGGCCCATCGATACAATTCAAAAACTGGTATGTAGTTTGAAGTCTGCACTTTCGACCCAAGTTGAAATGGAAACTCTGAGTCGCTGCATCTTGTAGCTGTGTCGTCTTAAATTGGTCATGTGATTTTGACGCGCCAGCGCGTCCGTTGACCCCAGAGGGTTAACTAAAGTTTCTGCATTTTTTTACCTCTTAAGGTTGTCAGCTAAGGAGAATTAACTTTAGCTAATGCTAACATGCAATAAGGAGCTAACTCCCACACATTTCCATTTTTTCAAAAACAGCACATAAAATCCTTTTTTCTATGCCCATATTGTACAAGGCAAATTTACAAATTAAGTATAATTTTACAGCATGTTTTACTCACTGTTTTCAACAAGTCCAGAGTCCAGCTGTCCTTTAGTGACAACTGGTTTGACTGAGTAAATAGAAGGGTTCAATGTGCGATTCTGCCTCGGGTCCGCAATGAATCCACAGTCTGATAGTCCGGTATCTGTTGGGCATCTATTTCAGCTAAATTTCTATACTTGCTATTAGGGCTGCCACGATTAGTCGACTAGTCACGATTACGTCGACTATCAAAGTCGTCGACGACTGATTTAATAGTCGACGCGTCGTTTGAAGCTTTGTAAGATCACAAAAGACGCAGGAATAAGTAGAATTTAAGAGTGTAATAACAGACTGAAACAGAAGATGGCAGCACACTGCATGTACAAGGATGCCAGCTGCCGTTAAACTCCAAAGAAGAAGAAGTAGCTGTGTCCCAGAATTCATAGCGCAGCCCAGCTCAGTTTCCAACAATGGCAGCAGCTAGTTAGTTTTAATATTACTCTTATTATTCTTTCTGGGTCACAAAATAAACGTTTAACATATTTTCAAGCGAGAATGTAGCTGTGTAAACCTCAAATATCTGCTCAGTTTATCAAGACACCACATATTTTCAAAAGCGCTCTGACGTTTTCGGAGACGTCTGTTACCCACTAGCTCGATAGCTAGCCGGGGGCAAGGCTCACTACAGCCCGTGAGAACACCGGACTCCGGCAAATCGTTTTCAAACCCACCGCTGTCTTTCGCTACTCAGGTTAAACATATATAAGTCACTTAGATAACTTAAAAATGTTATTGTTTGGCTTTTTTTTAGTATTTTATTTGTTCCTGAGTAAATCGGTTTGGCTGAGATTAAAGTTATAGTTTTTACACAGCTGAATAAACGTCAAGCAGACAACTGATTATCAGAAGTGTGAGATGCTTGAGAATTTACTCCGGTGTCCCGTTATATTTTAGATAGCAAGGAGTTTATTAAACTTCACCGAAACAATCTGCAAATTTCATTAAAATTTAATAAACTATCATCTTGTCTTTATTTTTAGTTAGCACAGACCTTAAACACTTAAAGCTGTAAGCTAATGATAGTTATATAAGAGCAGATGCATGCTGGTGCAATAAGCTGTATGCTGTACATCCAATGGATGCATGATGTGATTAGTCGACTAATCGCAAAAATAATCGGTGACTAGTCGACTATCAAAATAATCGTTTGTGGCAGCCCTACTTGCTATATTTCATTTAGTATAGGAGTGAACTATCATCCTGGCCAATTACTTTATATGTGATTTAGCTCCCAAGCTAGCTACTTCATATTTCAGTTAACATTCCAGGTAACTGCTTTACATTAGAGCTAACTACTTTTATTTGAAATAACATCCAAGAAATTACTTTGTATTTCACTTAACATCCCAGGTAAATAGTTACATTTTCAGTTAGTATTCCAGGTTGATTCTCTACACAGTAGAAACATTATGGCAGTCACTCTTGCTACCTAAATGTAATGATGCTACAAATGTTTGGTTATTGTCTTATGGCTAGTTCCACATTAGACTAAATCTGCTAATGCTTTAGTCTTGAGTCTCTATGTAAAATTTAAAGAACAAAAACTCATTTAATAATAATGAGTTTTTGTTCTTTCATTGTCCTGATGTACAGACTGAAGCTAGCGGTCACCCAGCCCATATCAGTCAGCGTCCATCCTTCTTTAAGCTTGTCTAAAATGATAAATGCACTCTGCCAAATTTGTCAAATCAAATGAAATCAGCTTTTATCAGCCCACAATGTTGTTGTACATGTATAATAACAGTAAAGGGGTATTTTATTCTTTTTTAACTTTAACAAAATATTTTCAATGCAATGAAATAAATATTTAATACTTCAGTCAATCAAATCACATTTAACCATGTCCAGTTAAGCTCCAGCCGTGTGCTCCTCCTTCAGTAGTGTTTCCACTTTATTGAACCAGGTGAACATTTGTAGCTCCCAACAAGCTAAACATGGGTCACTGAGTGCCCGTGTCAGCACCAGACTTCACCCTCATTTTTGCAGGTTCTTTGAGATCTTCTGGTTCTTGATGAAAAAACCGTAAACGATGAGCTAGGATGACAGTTTCCTTCAGCGGGCCTCCTCCTCTGCAGAGCAGGATCTCGGGTGGTTCTGCAGCTCTGTGTCCTTGATTAAAGCAGCACTGACAGCCTTCACAGAGGTGCTCTGACAGCAGCGCTCAGATAGCTGTCCTCCCCCGTCCTCTACCCCTCTCCTCCCGCTCCTCCCTCCATCTCCTGTCCTCAGGTCAATGGGTCTCCCGTGGCTACCTTGCTTTTAAGCCATCACACTCCCCCCATGGGGCACATGAGGGAGATCTATCTGTGTCACCCTCCTCAGGTGATCTCAGGGTAATGTACTGAAGGACAGCGAGTGCGCCCATCAGCCCGGACCTACACGGTGGCACGCTCCATGGCGGCTTTTGGTGGGTAATTACAGGGAGGGCTGCTCTCCCCCGTGAAAGAGGCAAACCAATTAGAGAGTGTCTACGCCGTTAAAGGACATCTCTGTGACAAACCCGGCCACGGGGTCGCATGTTTATTATGTCATCCCTCCGCTCGGGGGCCGTTATTACTAAGTATGGCGGCGTGGAGGTCGTGGATGGAAGTGCGGCTCTGTTTTGGACTTTGGTTTTACATGCCCTGATTAGTCTGATGGCTGCCTAAGTGCGTAATTATGATCATCCGTCTCCGATTGGACTTTGATTCCCGTCCGTAAGTTATCAGTTTAAAAGGTATTAACAGACGTCCTGCAAGGATCATTCAAAGACATGAGGGGGGGGCAGCGCTGGTTTACTCCCACTCAGGCTATGATAGATGAGAGCTGGAGGACATTTTTACATTTCTGATGTGTTCACTGAAGGTGTGGAGCAGCCAGAGGTCTGACTCAATCACGGCAGGAACATCAGCGTACCTTTAAGGACCTGCTACGAGCTGGAAATACAAATGAAGAGCGTTCAAAGGAGAGCTGATAACTCAAACAACAGCAGAACAGGACTTTTTAAAGCTTTATCACCCCAGACATGAAGACGTATAGCATCGTGTTCTTGGATGTTTCTGTCTGTACAGAAAAGAAGGACTTCAGGTGTTTGTGGTCACCTCAGAAACAGGAAGATTTTTGGCATTAGTGACTTCTGCACCGAGTGACGTGGCTTTGTTTAACCGCTGGATGTAAAATCATTGAGCTCCTTCGGGGCCCATTAGCCGAGACTTTGAGTGCCAACAGTCTGTCAGGCTGTGTGTTAAACTTGTGGCAAGGCCGCTCTCCAACGTGATGCTCCATTTGCTTTATTCTCCTGAGCGGCGCATCCTGCAGGTGTAAAGCGAGGCCACGCTTCATTTAGCACCATTCACTTAATGAGGCATCGGCGGAGGAGCGGCGATTGCCGCAGAGCTGCCAGCAGCTTTTACAAGGTGGCAAACACGCTGTGACCCGATTCACCGCATCATGAAGCACGAGTGATTGTTTTTATTAGTTTTTACTCATAAACGAAGGAAAAAGTCTTCAATGTCTGTCTGTGTCTGACTAGCCATCCAAAACTCAAAGATTCAGTTTACTGAGAAAAATAAGAGACTCTGATGATTATTGAAGATTGTATTGTTTCAGCTTTGAGACATTTTTATAGCTCAGTGTGTATATAAGGATTATTTTCATTGATTATTATTTTTATGGGTCTGCAGTACAGTGCACTGCACATAACATGTTCAGAAGATTTATGTGATTCACAGACACAGAAAAGGGAGTAAATAAAAACCAGTGAAAACAGTTTTTGATTATGTGTGAATATTTTATTTAATTATCCATTTTGTTAATGAATTAAGATCAAATCTATAAGTTAGAGCACGAGTATTCCACCTGGAATATTTTAGCAGTTTGTTGTTTATCACCCAGCGGCCTACTCTGAAATCTGAATCTCGCCAAGGTCACACAAATCTTTAAGGTGCAGTCTGTAATCTTTTAGGTTGTTTAATAGGAAAAGGATTTTGTACTCAGGAGGTGTCGTAGATGTTCGTGTGCCACAAGGAACATTTAGATTTATGTTTACACCTTCACACTCAAGATACGAAGGATCATAGCGATCTTTATGGTCAGAGAAAGAGTTCGTTTATCAGCTGACAATAATAATAAGTATAAGTTATAAAACAAACATCATATTATTATTCAGTATGATCCATGAAGTTGTCAGGAAAGTATTTACAGACCTATACTCAGACGCGCAGCTGGAAATCTGCTTTAGACTTAGAGAGACTTAGAGCTTTTTATTGTCATTGTGCAGTTTCTTGCACAGCGAAATTGGGTAGCTGAACCACAAAGGTGCTAAAGTAAGAAGAAGAGAAACCAATATACAACAAAGGCGGAAAATAAATAAATAATTAAATAAATAGAATAAAATAAAATAAAAAAAAAAACAGTGTATATGTATACATATGTGAGTGGAACTATATACATGGTGTGGACCAAAATAATTGCACATGAGCCAAAAATATTGCACAGAACATGGAAAGACTGAGATATTGCATATAGATGATCAACAGCAGTGTCAGGGTGGACGTGTTGGGGAAGTCTTTACACACTCTTAGTTTGCATTAAGAGTTCTGACAGCCCACGGGAAGAAGCTGTTCTTTAGTCTGTTGGTTTTGCACCTGATGGATCTGAGCCTTTTTCCAGAGGGCAGGATGTTGAAGAGGTGGTGGTTAGGATGGAGGTGGTCCTTTATAATTGCCCTGGCTCTGGAGAGACATCTTGAGCTGGCAATTAAGTCCAGGGAGGAGAATGGACAGCCGATCACCTTCTCTGCAGTTCTGATGACCCTCTGTACCAGCGTACCACACAGGGATGGCGTGCACCAGCACACTCTCGATAGTGGCACGGTAGAAGGACACTAGGAGTTCAGTCTGCAGCCTGTTCCATCTCAGAACCCTCAAGAAATGGAGGCGCTGCTGGGCTTTCTTTACTAGGGTTGATGTGTTTGTGGACCAGCATAGGTCCTCGGATATGTGGGTGCCGAGGAACTTAAAGGAGGACACCCTCTCCACATAGTCACCTTTTATGGATAGGGGAGAGGGATCAGTTCTTGTTTTTCGGACGTCCATGACCACTTTCTTGGTTTTCTTGGTGTTTAGGGTGAGGTTATTGTAGTTACACCATTCTGACAGTCGCTGGACTTCATCCCTGTAGGCGGTGTCATCATCGTTGGTGATGAGCCCCTTTAGCTCCTGTTTTGTTAAGGCACCGCCTCCCTTAAAGTTCCCTTTGTTCTGATTGGTCAACTCTCAAAATATAAACTTACTACAGGAAGTATTTTTTTTGTTTGGGCTGCCATAGTAAACTTTTAGGACAATAACATTCTTTAATATTTCTATTTATTTAATTTAAATGATAAAAATGTATTTTTGATCGTCTGCACCGTGAACACATTCAGATTACAGGAACAATGTTTCTGTGACGTTTCGCCTCCACTCATATAAAGAATGACTTATTGACGCGTTACAGCGGCCTGCTGATCTGTATCAGTGGGAGTTTTTGCAGTTTCATACAGTAGCTCTGTGTGTGTGTGTGTGTGTGTGTGTGTGTGTGTGTGTGTGTGTGTGTGTGTGTGTGTGTGTGTGTGTGTACATTAGTATGTGAGTGCAGTAGTTCAGAGTGCGGCGAGCGGCCTGACCTCGGGCTGATCTGCATACAGCGGGGACGATGTGCAGCTCTCTCCATCAGCATGCACTGACACCTGCACTGTTTAATGCACTCCTGCAGTTTATTAATGCCGCCGTGCGATAAACATTTCTGTGCAGGAAGCTCACAGGTCACACTGACTGTGGCGCGCAGCAGCTCACGGGAAGCCCCGACCTGTCCGCTCGCCACACAGGTCGAGGCGGGAGGAAAGCTGATGTAATGAAACCCGCTCTGTCCCCAACAGCTGAGAGGAGTGTACTGATACTGCATACCTGAGGTCAGTTCGATGACCACAAAGACCACCAGTGTTCGAAGTGTGTGTCATGCTGGGACACGCTTGTTTGGTGATGTCACTGATTGGCGCCATATTGTATCTGTATCTGTAATCCTCTAAGTTACGAAGGTTGAAAAAAGCAAAAGTATCTCCATAACAGAAGCCCACAGAGAGCTTCACACAGACCGTGAGGACAACAGGACACAAAGTGTGCAGTCATTTATTTATTTACAGTCTTTTTACTGCTGGTTAACATGTGACTGTGGATTACAAACACAAAGGAACGATCGCAGAGCGTCACACCAGCCTAGAGTCAGTGCTGTAGCTGGATAAAGTCCACATCTGTTCACTGTTTGATTTATTTCATTATTTGTTAGTTTATTATAATATTTGATTTTCATGCATCTTGAGACTTTCTTTCTTAGTTTCCTTTTGTCTGATATAGTTACTTATTAGTCAGTGACTATCCGTTTTATTTTGGTAGTGCTTTGTATTATTAATTTTATCTTCTCCTTGTCCTATTACCTAGATTGTGTTCACCGGTGGCCTCAGCTGTTTTTTGCTCCTAATCACTTCCCTGCCTTCCTGTTTGGAACCTGGTATTTGTGTTTTGGACTTTTTCCACGAATATCAATAATTATGTGTTTTCACTTTATTCTCTATCAAGAGTCTGTGTTTGTGTCTTTGTCCTCCTGTAAACCGAGGACATTGGAAACAGGAAACATTATACAGGAAAAGGACAAGAACAACACCCTCCCCTTCTGGACGACCAATGTTGAACATGAGCAGATTGCACAGGCTGCCTGGTGGTAGGCAACCTGTCTCAAAGCTATTGAGATCTGACTCAGATGACTGCAGTGAGCTGTATTCTGGTTGTAGTCCTGAATCCCAACTGGTCACCGCAGATGACCCCCCTGGTTCTGCTGCAGGTTTCTTCCTGTTGAAAGAGAGTTTTTTCTTCCCACTGTCGCCAAAGCATTTGCTCATAAGGGCTCATGTGATTGTCCAGGTTTGTCTGTGCTACTGTAGGTCTTTACCTTACAATACAAAGTGCCTTGAGCCAACTGTTATTGTTTGGGGCTATATAAATAAACCTCATCATGTCAGAATCAGCATTGGTGTTTCCAACAATCAGAAAGAAATCAGCAAAAATGATCTGCCAATTCGTCCCTCTCACCTTTTCTGTCAGGGTTGGGATGGTGGTACGATGTATCTGAGGGTCTGCAGGGATATTAACCCGCCGTTCCCACAGGTGATTAAATGTCCCCAAAAATCCCCGCTGAAATATGGACATTTTAAACATCCTCTCTGTTTGCCTGCTTTCACTGAAGTGTCTGTCTGCAGCAGGCGGAGGTGCAAGAAGATTAATTGAGTCCTGGATGCTTCGAGGGGCCGCAGAGGCCGCGAGGAGGCCTGGACGGGCCAAAGTAAAGAGACCATCCCATTAATATATGATTAATAGCGGCTGCTACAGTGATTAATTAGTGTTTGTGACAGTAAACTTTTAGCAGGCCTCTGTGCCGTCCTCAGGAATGCCCATTTATCTTTGCAGACCTCCACCTCCCCCTCCACCTCTCCCTGCCGTCCAGAAAGAGCGAGTAAGTTTGCATATTCTAGTCTTGTCCGATTTCATTCTGCCGCTGCCTGGAAGGAGCGGCCAGGAATGAGGGCTCTCCGACATGATTGATTGCTTTGCTTTTTTATTTGCAAGTTGGAATCCAGAGAAGTTTTTTTTCCTCCCTCTCTCTTTCTCATTTCCTCCCCCACCTCCTCGTTTTACTTCTGTGAACTTGTTCTTCTCCAAACGAGGAACCTCGGGCTCGTTGGTACAGAAATTTCTTCCGGCTCTGCTTTGAAATTGATTTGAATCGCTGGTGTATGAGCTTGTGTGTTTTTCTCACAGCCTTCCTCCCCCACCACCACGTCCTCCTCCTCCTCCTGTCTCTGCAGAGCTCAGCCTCACGCACAACAAAAACTCAACAATGACCTTCATGCTAAAAGCAGAATTTAGTTAAAAGCTGTTTAATTTGATCACAAGATGCAATAGATTTTATTTTACTTATAATCATCTACAGACTATCAGCTGCTTTTCTTAGATAAAGTGAATATTTTGGGATTTTTATGGAGTCCTTCGGAGATGCTCTCCGAAGTCTTCAGATATGAGTCTCTGGAAGCCTTTTGCAAGCCGGTACCTGGAGGCTGGTAACAAAGGTCGCAAAGTTATCCAAAATAAATCCTTCTATAAATCATCCATAAATAAGGTAGATTTTAAACGACTGTGCAGAACTGACCCGCACCAATGAAGCCCAAAAGTCCAAGATTTGATGCAAAAAAAATGTGGAAAAACCTCAAAGTTCATTCAAGGACTCAAGCCACAGCTGGATTATTGTTATTGTTCTGTAACCATATCTGACAGCAGTTGAGACAGGAGCATAAATCGAGTTTTTCCTGTCACATTACTGCTATCACCTAAAGTGTGAGTTACACCTGAGTGGCTCACACTTTAGTAATCATTTTCCCAGAGGCTGCCATCATCCTCCAGCAACACTTGGAACAAATCAGGGAAATTAAAATTTGTAACCCACGACGGTTGTTGCCAGATGGTTGCAGACCGGTCTCTAGGTCTGCATGTCTGGGTCTTATTCACTAGACCCTGCATCATCATCATCATTAATGTCACGTGTCCTAAATGTTATATAAATATATATAAGTTGATGAAAGGACAACCCTCTGCTCCCTCTTCCTGTGACCTCAGTGAATAGTCTCCTGATCCTATTATGGCCTCACTCACCAGTTTCAGCTCATAATGAATAAAAATGATGATAAGTTTGTTATTTCTGATTCTTTTCATAGTCAGGAGGATAAAATGGGTTATGGTCAGTGGCGAATGACTCGTCAACCAGCATGTGTGGTTTCCAATCACCAAGGTGGCAACGTTGAAAAAGCTCACCGTGGGGCTTCATAAACCAGCGTGTGACATCACGATGGGCATGAGGATCTTTTACACTGTCTGTGATTCGCTAAAGTCTCCACTCTCTCTGCACAGCAGCCTCCCCTCTGTGTGCAGACATATGGACGTTAACAGTTATTTTCTGCAGCGTGGGGAATATCACAGATGGTTCGCTCTTTTCATGATGCTCAAAAGTTGCTGCCTTCACAGCATCCCTCATAATCGGGAAACATGGCGCTGCTCTGAAACATAAACGGTCCAAATTAAGCAGCGAGACCACCGAAATGATCCATTAATCGTGTGAAGCTGGAGGTGAGAGAAGCAGCTGCAGACTTTATGTGGACACAAAAACCCTGAGAGTGTTTCTGATTTTTCACATCAGCTCATAATGAAATACATCCTGAGCTGAGCCCTGAATATTAATCCCTCTCATTACATATCACACGTAAACCCAGAGAGTTCAGACTGTCCTCGCAGCTTCTGCGCTGTCGAGCAATACAGCCGTTTCAGTTTGTCTGTGATCCACTAACAGCAGACAGCCCAATGCTGATCTTTCACATGCCAAAGATTCATGTTGCTCATGCAGTTTATTTGGTTGCAGGTAGTTGCAGAAGTCATATAGTTACTGTAGAGGTAATGGGTGGTGTACTTAAGTTGCGGTACCTGGTTCAATAGGAGAAATTGTTGCTGTAAGTGTGGTAATGAGTGATTGTTGGAGCTGCAGTAGCTGTTCTAGTTTTACTTGTCATGGCGCACAGCTCATATTTCGTTGCAGTGGATGCAGTGGGTGGTGTACTTGAGTTAGCTGGACCTGTTGGTCGTAGTTGCAGGTGTGACTTTAAGTTTCAGGAGTTGCCACGCTTCATTGCAGTCGTGGTTTTTTACAGGCATGTATTTAGTTGCAGCGGCTGGTGTTGCTAGTTGTTGGTCTTGCATCAATATTAGTGGTTATTGGTGGATTTCTTTGGTTGCATTAGCTGGGTTTGGCAATCATTGCCACTAGTTTAATTGCCGAAGCTGGATGTAATGGAGGGTAGCTTTAGTTGCTGTGTTGCTTTATCTGTCAGTGTTTGAGTTGATTTGGATGATTTGGTTTTCTGACTTTGTAACGTGACCTTCGGTCAGTGACCTTTAATGAAAGACTGTCTTTATCAGGTTTCATATGCTGTGGTCGCCGTGGCAACTGTAAACCAACAGGAAGTCCTCATCATGTGTAGTTTGCAGAGTGGTTGGTTTGATGAAAAACGTCCGCGTTTTTGATGAGATGAAGCAGCAGTGAAGCCTTTGCTGAGCTCCTCTCTGCTCCTCGTTCTCAAAGCGTGGCGTTCACAAAGAGAGGAATTAATCAGAATATATGGCTTTTAATATAAAAGCCTGTCATCCCTCCTGTGTGTGTTATTAGGTTTGTGGAGGCGAGTGGAGCTGCCGGGATCACAGGGCGAGCACGCGGCCAACTGTACGGCCCGCCTGCCGCGCCACACTTATACAATAAAAAGCCTTTTCTGGGAATTTGTTGGAGGAGCGTCCGAGTTTTCACGGCGTGTGTGGAGTGCAGGAACTTTTCTTTAGATTATCTTCATTGTTTATAATCTCTTTAACTACAGGGGTGAGCACTACACCTGAACCTCTCCATCCAGGGCCGCCGCAATCGCTCCATAGCCCCCCGCCACTAATCCCATCATGCCTCGGGAGGACTTGGCTTCTCCCCACGCTTCTCGTCTTCCTCAGCTCCTCTTCCTCAGCGCTCTTAGAGCAGCAGGGGAAGAAAAGCAGATTTAGAGCAGATCCATTTCATTTCAATAACCTGCATCTGCCCCGGAATCCTCTGCGAGGAGCAGAGTTCAGGATTCAGGACCGGAGGTGGGGCTTTGTTTGCAGAGCCATGACTGCAGGTTCAAATCACAGAGAACGATGTAAACCTGCAGATCAGATCAACGTTTCTCCTTTTCTGCAGGTAACAGCTTCTACAGCCCACAGAGCAGAATGCATTGGAATGTACAGAGACGTGTTCTTGGAGGGGCTCCCACAGATGTGTATGGCACACCTGGTTACAGCATTACTGAGCTGGAATTTTGATCCTAACTGGTATCTGTAGTCATTTATAGTGGCGAATTCTAACTAGCTTCATAGTTTTATGGTGTCTAAATCCTGCTGACTAGTTTTTGGTCACTAAAACTAACCAAGCTACTTAGGCTTAGGTACTCTAAGTAGTTTTAGTGACTAGACTTAACCTAGTGGATATTAGCAGCTAATTTTAATTGACTAGTTTGTGGCAGTGAAACCAAACCAAGTAGTTTTCTTTTTTTTTTTTTTTTGCCCCTCCGTTGGTCTTCCTTGGTCTCTTGTGCTCTGGGGGCCTCTGGATGTCTGGAGCCTGGATCTCCTCCATACCTGCTTCATGCCTTGGAGGACGGGGCTATGGCCCCCCACACCCTCTAGCAGATCATTACATGAAGGAACCTTTTAAATACAAGCGCGTTCATGCTCACAGGTGTACACATGGGTGCTCACACACACAAACTACACCCTTTTTGGCTCCTACCTCAAAGCACACTGTGCGCTGTCGATCCTACGTGCTGCACAATAATGTTTAATATTTAGTATTTACAGTTATATTCACATAGATTATCGCGATGATCAATGTTCCCTCTAATTTTTCATGTGTCTGAGCGAACACACAAACCTCCTGAGCGGTCTCTTGGACCACTGTGAGCGACAGCAGACGTGTGCACTGTGGTCACGGCAGCATCTAATCCATCCAAGTTACATGGTTTATTAAAATAATCAAATTACATAATTTACATTCATGTTAGACTACTTTTAATTAAGTGCTTTAGCCCACTTACAATGAAAATTTTATAAAAATCTTGTTCATGACCTGTGTAGGATGTTAACACTATTGGAAGTAAAAAATAACTTGAACTCCAATTTTGAAAACACAAATAAAGCTCTGACTTGTATTATGAGTCTGTGGTCTGGGAGAGAGTCCTGTAACTCTGTCTGCAAAATACAGTATATAATGACCAGTGCTGGGCAATTAATTATATAGTTACTTCTTCAAAAAAGTTACTGAGTTTTGTAAGTTTTTTGCAGCTGTTTACCTAAAAATGCAGCCAAGGCGTTTTTTAAATAAACATTTCAAACTATTTACAGAACAATCAGCTGTTCTGCATCAAATTTGATGCCACACAAATTATTTGTGCCACTCCAAAAAATAATTTCTGTCCACTATGAGATAAAGGAGAACAACAGCCTGATACCTGCAGGCCTGACAACAGGAGATGTATCACTCCTGTAACACCTGTAACATTCAGCAGTCGCCTCATTGTTCTGACACACACAACAAAACTATTGACTACACTACACACTAACTACACAACAAAACACACTAACTACACAAGATTTGCGCTAAACGTCGCAAATCTCTCACATCTCAAAACACCGCCGTCACTCATAAAACTTCCCCCTCCCTAAACAACTAAAAGCCATGTTTTGATTGGTCGACATGGTACATTTTTCGGCCAATAGGAAAGGGCGGGGTTTTTTGGTTTCGTTTATGCTCACAGGCTTTCGAGCATTTTTCTTATAAAACGCCGTTTTTACCGTTTCTTCTCGCAGTAAATATAAACAACGACAGTATTCAGGAAGAAAACCACACATTGGATATTTTTATCATAACTCTGGTTTTACGTGGCCTATCAACACAATTTAAAAACTGGTATAAAGTCCACACTTTTTCCATCAATTGTTCCGTCTGTCCTGCTCACATCTCCAATGGTTGTACACGTTGTCATTAACGTGGCTTCACTCCACATCAGCTGCTTTGCTAGCTAAAACACAGGTGTCGGCACATAAGGACGCTGTCATAGCCTGTCAACGACGTTGATTAGCTGCATATATACAAATGTGAATCGCGTGATTGGCTGGACTATGGGATAAGGTGGCATCGTTCCCATACTGGAGCAGCCAGTCACTTACTGACTAACACTGCAAAACAGAATTGTTAACATATTTACTTTAATTTCAATTCAGGTTAGATTTTTTTTTTGTGCGCAACGCAGATTTTTTCTGCGCAGAGACCGTGCCAGCAGTGCGCAATTGCGCATGCGCGCAGCTTAGAGGGAACATTGGCTCTTTTTTTGCTTGTTTTCTCTTTTTTCTTTCTCAACAGGTGATCCAGGTGATTGATATTTGTATTTTTGTCTGTTTGTCTTGTTGGTTTTTGTTTTTTGCCCTTTATCACCGTTCCTCTTCCCCGCTGTTTTTCTTTCCCTCTTTCTTTCTCCCTTTTCTTTTCCCCAGTCATGTCTGTCCCGTGTGTAGCAAGTGAAAATAAATTAAATTGCTTACTTACTTACCATTAAATTAAAATAAAGCAAAAGCAAAGGTGAATCAAATAGACCAATTACTTTTCCATTTGGTAAAGTAAATCCGCTGGGCATCTTTCTTTGCCTTTAGACAACAATTCTGATGGCAAAAGAACCAAACGGGCGACGGGCAAAAAAAAAAAAGAAAGAAAGAAAAAAAGACAAAAAAAACAAGTAGTTTTCAGTCACTAGCTCTAATCTAGTGGGGTTTTGGCTTATACTTAGCAGCTAATCCAGAGTCGTTTTTATAATGAGTGGTTTTCAAAGACTAACTCTAAATACGAAGTCTTTGGTGACCAAACCAGTAAGAGGAAGTGAAATTTAAAAATGACTCCAGGTCTTTAAAACAGGACTGCAGTCTGCTGTTGGCCAACAAACAGCTTGTGTGACAGTGAGACAGTTTTGGTCACCTTGTTCCATGTTGCATATCCAGTCAGTCATGTCTCACTAAATGGTAAATGGCCTGTATTTGTATAGCGCTTTACTTAGTCCCTAAGGACCCCAAAGCGCTTTACACATTCAGTCATCCGCCCATTCACACACACATTCACACACTGGTGATGGCAAGCTACATTGTAGCCACAGCTGCCCTGGGGTGCACTGACAGTGTCAAATCCGTGTCTCTGATCCTGCGTTTTTGTGAATGTCTCGTGCTTCCTGTTTTACTTTGATAGTCCTTGTCTTATGTCAGTGTATTCTGCTTTGCTTCCTTTTTCTTGTGATGTCTGATCCTTGTCCTGCCTGTGTATTTAGGCCCTGTGTTTTCCTCTGCTTGTCGCTGGTTCACCTACTTGTCATCTCCCGTGTTTCATCTGCGTTCCCCCTGTTGTTGTTCCCGCTGCGTTTCAGGTTTTTCCTAATTCTTCGTCTCTGGTTACATGTTTCTTGTTAGCTTTCCCAGTTTAGTTTAGTTTAAGTTACTGCCATTCTCTGCTTTTGTTTGTATGTCGCCTCCCATTGTAAATTAAGCTCTCACTCAGTAAGTCAGTCGTCAGTGCCTGCTCTTGGGTCCACACTCCTCTCATCTCCACGCGATCTGCCAAAAGTGCATTATTTGACACTCCAGGACAGGAAAGTGTTTGACAATCGAGTAAATTTATCATTTTTAACGCAAACTGTAATCTTATCTTAAGTCTAACCTACAATCTAAGTGTCTAACTCTAATAAGATGAAGAAAGTCTATAAGTAGTGGCATCACACAGGATGCTAACACACAAAGTCCTGTAACCCACTCTGTGACTTACAGTATAGTAAGTAAGCTAGTAAAGTCATTTTAGGTCCACTCAGAATCCCAAATCTAAAAGAACTTCCTGTGTTTCATGGAGTATTGCACTGTTAAGTGTTCCCACTTGTTTTATAGTCTAATGTTCTTCCATTGAGTGCTACAGAAAATTTATTTCACAAATGGACAGAAGAACCAAAATTTGCAAACATACTTTTTTTGTGATTGCTCTTTTGATAAAGCTCATTAGCAGAGATGGGCAGTAACGCGCTACTTGTAACGCGTTACTGTAATCCGATTACTTTTTTCAAGTAACGAGTAAAGTAAGGGATTACTTTTGCAAAAACGGTAATTAGATTACCGTTACTTTCCCATAGGAACGCTGCGTTACTGCGTTACTAAAACCGTGATTTTTTTGCGAGAATGTCTCATGACAGTGACGTAAACGAGTGCGACGTTCGTGACAACAGCTGTGTGCAGATCAACAATGGATAATATATCGAGTGTGGGAGAGAGTATGACCCTGCAGCGTTTAAAGCGTGGAAGTACTGACCTTACTTTGAGTTTGATTCCATAAAAAGTGACAAAAACATTCGTGTCCGCTGTGCGTGGGAAGAAAACTTCTTTTTACAGCGAAAAAAACCCCTAAACTTCCAAGCAAGCACCGAGTGCGCTACGACATAATGGGAAATCCACAGAGAAACTCGCGGATTCTTCCACTGACCGCTGCGGCACACCTGCACCAGGGTAAACCTCCGCCTACGCCACTCTTGCTTTACAGGTGAAAATAGAGCAAAAGGACCGCTGAGTCTTTGACTTTATTTATTTTCTGCTGTGTTTTACTTGCATCTATTTGAAAGAGTGAGTGTAAACACACACAAAAAAAAATATTTTATGTGCTGGAATGTGCAGAAAATAGGTTTAAATATTAAACAAATGTTGCATATAATTAAATTTTTGCTTGATGCATAAAGTTAAAAGATTAAAACTAATAAAACAAGTTTTAAAAAGAGACTTTTCCATTTGATTACATTTTGTATGATGGATTATGCAGAAAAAGTAGAATTGGGCTGAAAGATCTATCGCTTTATCACCTATTCAGGTTGTAAATCGTGTTTTTAAAAAGTAACTAAGTAACTAAGTAATTAATTACTTTTGAAAATAAGTAATCAGTAAAGTAATGGGATTACTTTTTGGGGGAAGTAATCAGTAATTAGTTACTGATTACTTTTTTCAAGTAACTTGACCAACACTGCTCATTAGTCATCTGAACAATCAAAATCAGTTTGAAGATGAACATGTCCTTTTCGAAAGATTTTGCTACGTCTAACCTATTTAACTCTCACCTGTGGCTCTAAGAAACCTGTGTGATAAAGAGTACTAACTTCAAAGGGCTTTGAGTATCCATACACTGTCATAATACATGTTAAACTACAAATTTTCTGTTGCTTTTTGTTTAGAAAATATTTATTTTTCATTCAAATTAGACAAAGAAGCTCTGAAAAAGTTTTTAAATTGTGAGTTTGGCCTCTTCATATTCAAAAAGACTGTAATCAAGAATAAGTGTCTGAAGCAGTCGGATAAAATAGATGTTTCCTAATACCCTGATCTCAGAAAGCAATAATTCTTATTATTAGTTATCTTGCACATTCCTTTTGGCAGAACAAATCCACCGCGTGGCATTTCACTGCATTGCTGCAAGTCAGACATCTGCATCCTTAATTAGAGTCTGAGAATCAGCCATCAGCCGCTCTTCATCCATCCACATCGGAGCGTTCGTACACGCTGTTAGAGGAAACTTGTAAAACCCTTAAAGGAGGAACACGTCGTCTTGAACCCTCGTTTCGCCTTGCCATCAGGGAAGATGAATCGGACATAAAGTGAGCGTGGGCCACAAAGTGTGTTTCATTTAAAGAAAAAGAAAGTGGGATATTTCCTCATCATGCATCCTGAATACGCCTGCTAGAAAATAATGGGGAGTTAATCAGATCAGTAGCACTCTAATTCACTGGGTATTGATCAGGGCTGATTCCTAATGGGCCTTCGGACGTGTGTGTGTGTGTGTGTGTGTGTGTGTGTGTGTGTGTGTGTGTGTGTGTGTGTGTGTGTGTAATTTGGTGAGGGCATGCAGAGCCATTCGGCATTAGTTTACAGGAATGGAAACATCAAAGATCAGTCGTAATCCCACGATGAGTGTAATTTCAATACATGAAGATCAAAGCTTGTTATAGCTCAGTTATGTTTGAGTATGAATTAAAGTTTTCTCTGCATTTTATTCCATGATTGTCCACTTAAACTGAATCCATACCAAGAAAACACAAAGGTCCAAACAGGAGGTGAACCACCGTCTTCTGGCTGGTTCTGACATTATTTCATGGTCTGTGATGAGAATAAGTTTGGCAGGATAGCAAACTGGAAAAGAAAGATTTTTAGATTTAGTCATAACATTTTTTTTGTTAGCTCCGTTGAGCGGTCTATTTCTGTGCTAATCAGGAACTGTTCCTAAATAGTTTTCAGTCCTTAAATCTAACAACCAAGTAAAACCTAAGAGAGTGAACAAAAACAAACCCGAGTCTCCAGGGTGAAACTCCTCTACGTGACTCCATGCTGCTCCTAATGCAGATTTTTAGATAAATATAATTGGATATCATCCACAATGCGGTATAGATGTATGTGTAGTTTTTGCATTACATGCTTCCCTTTAGTAATGCTATGAGAGAAATATGTGTCATAGCACAGAATGAGGGACTGAGGAAACTTTACTTTGTTGAGGTCTGAATCACTTTGTACCATCTGCCAGCTGTGTTTTTCTGTTTGGTTAAACGTGTTTGTTTGTTCATAATTTTGGGTAATCAGTATTATTTTGTAGCTTGCTATCCAGCAATTGATAATTTGCCACTTTTGGCATATGTTTTATTGGTTTATTCAACTTTTAGCAAAGAGTTAATCTGGTATTCCACAATTTTAATTCATATCTAACACTTACATATAATTATCTGAGAATTTCAACTATTATTTCATTATTCCAACACTATTTAATAGTTATAGCTGGCTGTTTAATTATGATAACTGTGAATATTAACCAATAATGAAAATAATCAGTAGATGATAATTCGACTGTAGGCTTTTATTTTGAAATGCTCTTATTGAACCATCTCCTTTCTGTTATTTTGATGATTGAAAGGTTGAAACTTTAATTTTTCTTTCTTCAGGGCAGCAAAATTAAACTTTTCAAGCAGCTGCCGTTTTCCTCCTTTAAATGAAAGCAGAGGGCAGGCGGGAGCCATGTTTTTAATAATAAACTTGACATGAGAGCAGCGGTCTGAATTAAACGGCCCCGCCTGTTGCTTGTTTTTATTAGTGGCTCTGAGATTACATTGTTTTTGCCGTGACATCATATTCTGTCCTGGTTTATTTTTGCATGGGATGAGGTGGCTCGCCACAGTCCATGCAAATCAAAAGCTTTGATTTATGCACCTTTCCCGCGGCGAATGGAACATTAAATTTAATTTTGCTGCTGTGGAGCTGTGCCCGTGGCGTGCTCAGGATTGACACGGTGAACCGGGCCCACCGCCGCCGCACAGGAATTCATTACTTCCTCCACAATATGCGAAAGCAACATTTGAATGAAACATTTGTCTCGTGTCAGATCCAAGTAGCGTCTACTCTCTCTATACAGATTCATAAAAACAGGGAGGAGGCAGGGAGGCGCTCATACTCGACTGTAACAAAGCAGTGAGTCGCGTAATGGTGGCACATTAAAATGAGGCCTGTTGGATGCGAGTAGCGGAGCAATCTGTTTCTCCCTGTGATCGCCCATTACTGCTTTGTAATGACGTGGAAAAAATGCCACAAAGCAAAGTAATGAAATGTATTTTTCCCCTCCGCCTGCTCCGACTGTTCGCTTCAGCTCTGCACCTCAGAGGGCTCAGCAGGAAAACAGATGGGACCATTTAAATACGTTCATAACTGCAGATTTATTTGGATTTTTTTTATCAGCATTAAGATTCTGCAGTTAATTCACCTGTAACTTAAAAAGCATTTATGCTGATCGCGTCTGTCACATCCAGAGGTGAAATAAAAGCAGGCTCCACCCTCCTGTAGCTCGCACACCGCCTCCGTTTTTATGGATAGAAATGAGACGTCAGAGCGTTTTACAGCCGTGACCTTACCGTATGTCACTGAAGTCAAAACCATCATTTCAAAGGTCCCTCAGCTGTTTTACAGCAGCTTCCACGCCTCCGTATGGAGCTTGTTCTCTCACCCGTGGATCTCTGCTGTGTTTGGGGTCATTGTCCTGCTGCCTGAGTGCTCTTGAGCTTCAGGACATGACCTGATGGGTGGACATCCTCCTAAAGCAGCAGAGCAACCCAGACCATCACACTACAACCATGTCTGGGTGCTGCTCTGATATTCTCTTTATGAAACGCTGTTAGTCTGATGCAGATGTAATGGGGCTCAAACCTTCCAGAAAGTTCAGTTTCTGTCTCGTCAGTCCACAGAATATTTCCCAGAAGTCTCTGTCCCTGACTCTGTTTCTCAGCTGGTTCTTTAGATCATGGCGTGATGTCCGCCTGTTTCAGATCTTTTAGCTTCTGTTAAAGTAATTTATGGTTCAGCAGGTCTGGCAGTGATCAGTTCTGGGTGCGAGACTGAACTTAGCTTTACAAAAACGTTATCAATCACAGTGATTAACAATTTAACAAGACGAGCAGTTACTGTGGAAAACTTTCCCGTTCAAGATCAACGGGTTAACTTTTAGCTTTTTGTTCTAATGTGTATATTTCAGCTTTTTATGCATGAAGTCTGGTGTAGTGGTTAACACACTGACCTTATTTGTGAAACAACCCTGGTTTTAGACCAGGAGGAAACACAAACCCAGCCTCAGGGGTGAAAAGCCGGATGCCATCACCGTCCTCCTGTTGCTCACAGTGATATAGATAGATGGCCTCTTTACTCCTCACACAAACCATCTCCTTTAATTTCAGGTGCACAGCTCAGTCCTTTCCTGTCCTTCTGGCTCTCCAGTGTGGAGGTACCAAGGTGACGGCCACACTAAAGGTTAAACACCTGAGACTGGTCAGCTCTTAGACCCAAAGAAAGTTTTCAGGTGAGAGGTGAAGCTCAAGTTGATTCAAACACTTTTAGCAGATCATCACTCAGCCTCCCATCCTGATTCGTTCATGGGGCTGTGAGTATTGTCCTCACACAGAGGTCTGAGCAGCATCTCACGTAGTTTTTACTTGTTTATATTTCTGTTGTTTGAACAATCCCTCAGAGTCTGTTTACAGCACGTTAACAAGCTGAACTTAATGGTTTTATCAACAGTGAATAAATCACTGGTAATGCTTTATAGATCGCTTATCATTAATGGATAAAAACATTTGGGTTGCCAGATTGTGAGGAAATCCTGCTTCATCAGGACTTTAATTCATCACCGAACTGTTTTATGTTGTGTGAGAGAGCTTCAGGACATCTGGACCAAGAGACGTTTTTCCTGCTTATTAACATTTACAGCTGCACACATAACCGTTTATGGACTTGTACATAAAGTTTGGCATGCGGGTGATATACCTGCAACACTTCACAGGGCACAAATCCATTTTCCTAACTGCTCATCCAACTTATGGAAAACAAACGAGTGGATGTGAAACTTCAGATCAAGGATGTTCTGCTTCAGTGTTTCAATCAGATTTTCAGGGTGGCTGTGTGTATTTATTCCATAATAATCTGTTATCATATGTTGATAATATAATGTTAATATAAAACAAACATTCAGGCAGCCATGTTTTTTTGAACATTTTTGCTGATTAATTATGAAGTCAAGTAAATTTCTAGATTTCAGGACAACAAATGTGTCAAAGCCAAAGAAAACAGTGGGCAAATATAAAAGGATTATAAGTCAGGGTGAAGCAACGAGCTAAAAAGTGTCCTGATTGCACAGGATTTTCATTAATCCCGCAACCGTCTTTCATACAAAGTGTGATGTGTTAGCGTTAATAAAGGTGTTAATTACAGCCTTTAAATCCAGCATAAACGAAGCGATGGCGTGGCGAGTGGTGGGTGAAATGATGCTGAGCAGCAGATGAGGTGGACCATCTTCTGTATCCACATCAAAGAGTGAGCACGTCACCACCTTGAATGAATCGCTTCCATATGGAGCCGCTTCACTCTCATTGGGTCCCTCGGCAACTGGGCACTGTGGCGGTCTGGAAGCTGGCGGGGCCCTTGGGGGAGGGGGAACGAGGCCCAGGGCTGGCTACCAAGGTGATGACGTGGCTACTGCCACGTGGCCAGGAGCAAATCCAGACTTTTGCGTCGCTTGGTTACCGGCAGTAAAAATTTTAATTTCCGAAGCTGTCCCGAAGTTTTACCTCTTCCTGTTTCTCCTCTTCCTTCTCCTCCTGGCTCTATTAGTTACTGACTGTACCTGTCAGTGTTTTCCAGCCTCCTGCAGTCTTTATACAGCTTTGTAAAAATGACCCTCTATGTTTCGTAGCGCCACCTTCAGTCGTGGTGGTGCACATTGGTGCTGAAGTCTGATTGTTATGAGTGCGGTGGTGCCTTTCACACCTCCCACATGTCCCTGGGGAACCTCTCCCAGCCAAAGTGAGGAGCTCGTGCCCAGATGCAAATGACTTTCCAAGGTCCTTGTGATCGCTCATTAACTTTCCGCGGGCATAAGTCCTAACTTTATTATTGACTGCACAGAATACACAATCCACCGACCTCTGCCACCTGCAACTAAATCTCTCCCGTCCGATCCATCGCACTGATTTCTGCTTCGAGCCAGAAAACTCGAGCCAGCAGTTTAGTCACCTTAAGTGTTTACACACCGCCCGACCCCCACCTCCCTGCATGCCGCTCACACATCACTGCAGAGCCTGCAAACACCATGTCAGCCTATTCCCTCTGTTAAACGCTGGCGTGTGGGCCGTCACGGTGTAAAGCGTGTTTGTGGCAGATCTGAAATCTCTGTCTCCCTTTAAAAGCAGCTTCATCGATTCGGCCCATAGAGTCCCTCCTGTGTCGCTTTATTCAGGCAGTGTCACCTCTGCATGAAATATTTATGGAAAGAATTTCCCGCGGCCCGGCTCAGCGTAGTGCCTATGCAGATCAGGCCTGCACAATCAACATATTACAAGCAGCTGACATTTGTCCGGATATATCGAATGGTCAGCGCCGCACAATCACTTAAGCATCAAGTTTCTTCTTGTTATTGACCCACTTGGGCCAAGCCTGACAGGTGGAGCTGCAGCAAAGTTCATTAATGATGGGAAATAAATCAATGCACCTGGAAATGGAGGAGGCCTAATTCTGATCTCCACACACAGGCATCCATCCAACCATCTATTCATCCATCCATCCAACCAACCGTCAAATCATCCATCCATTGATTCATTTTGACACCATCTCTGGTTCATCTTCACTTTTAGAAAAATCAGTACCCTTTGTAGAATTTTACCTTCATTCTTTGAATATTTTTAGAGTTACAGGCACTCCAAGTTCACTCATCCCTCACCTTACATTAGTACACCAAATTAAAAGAATCTACATGAATATGAAACCACAAAACAATAAAACTGATCAAGGTAGTAGTAGACTAAGACTGTGATATGATGAAGGATAGCAATTCTAAACGGATGGATTTAGAGATATGATTTAAAAAAAGAAAGAGAGTTTATGGTCTGGAGATCGGGTGGAAGGATAGACGTTCAAACAGCTTGGCGTGGACAGCATGTTGTCCACAGGATGGATGCACTGAGGCTTTGATTAATCTCACAGTTTTTAAAAGAAAGACGAAAATAATCTATGCTCAGTTTGATACTCTTCATTTAAGTTTCTCATTGATGTTCCTGTTTTTATTTTTAAAAAGAAGCTTGGGCCTGAATTCACATCCCCTCATCGAAACTTACTCATTCATATCTGAAAGCACTTATTTTAACTTCCAAACAATTGCAATCAGAGTAGGTGGAGGGTTGAGAGCAGAGACATCAGGTTTCATAGATTTGTGTTCAGAGAGCTTCGTGCTTCAGTTTCAGCGTAAACTCGTTTAACCTGTCGGTCCTCGGGGTGACGTATGCTCCCGCGTTATTCCCAAATTCAGACAAATGATGGGTAAGATGAGCAGGAGTTCATATTTGTATTCGCTCTGGTGGGCCGGGTCATTTCTCAGGACATGTGGTTTCTCCAGAGAGCGAACATAAACACAGACTCGGCCCGATATGAAGACAAATAAACCCAGAGCGGCTGGCAGCCAACCAGAGAGCCGTTTAGGATTCCACCCGATCATCCATCATCTCCCGTCGGCTTGTTTTTGTTCGGCCTCTCTTTGAGGCCCTCGGCGCTCAGGTGGAGCTTCCTCGCAAACAGGCGAATTAGAGGGACACGAGGCTCGCCCTGGAATAACTTCATTAATTAAACCTCCTCATTAAATCTCGGAATTTACTCCAAACTTCAGAATAATGAAGCCAGCTGTGATGTGATGCACGAAGCTGCAGATGCAGCTTCATCTAAGTTATCAATGACCTCCCTCCCCCTCCTCTCTGTGCATTTTGAACCTCCCCCCACCCCGCTCCACCTCTGCTCACGAATGTGACACGCTCGTTTTTGCGGTCTGTCTGTCTCCGCCTCTCATTTCTTCATCATTCCTCACTCCATCGATTCCTCTGCTTCATCAAACGCTCCACGCAACGGCCCGGACCTCTCACACCTTGGCAGCGACGGGCGCACTGACGGCAGGCAGGAAGTGCAGCATCAGCCAATCAGGACGTCCTTCAGCAGCCTCTGTCAGGGCGAGGGAGAGAAGGTCAGCGCTGCTGACAGAGGAGGGAGGAGGAGAAACGGATCACTTCATTTCCCATTCCCACCCGTGGAGGAGATCAAACATCCACCAGAGGAGCTTCGATCAGATGCTCGTCACTGATTATTGATTATTTCTTCCTGAAACTGAAACCAGACAGGAAGTCTGCACAATCAGTCCTTGCAGTCAGTCTCAGCAGAAATATCATCTATACTCCATTCACCCACCAATTCATTCATCCATCCATTCATCCATCCATCTACCAATTCATCTATTCATCCAATTCCCCATCCACGACAAGCCAACACTGCCTAAACCAATAACAAAGCCCGCGTCAGAACAAAAACACGTGACTCTGGTTTCCTAAAAGTTCAGTCTCTGTTTTCTGCTTCAGTTATGGAGTAATTTGTTTCTGTCCCTGTTAAAATCGTCTGATTGTTAGATTTTTATAAGAAAGGTTCTATCTAAATAAGCAGCTGCTGAGTAGACTGAACACTTTCTATAAAGAGTTCAGGTTTTTGTTCAGGTGGTGTAGTTTGAGTGGTGAACAGGTGAAAACGGGGACTTCTTTTTAGCTGATTTACTTCCACCTTTAAACAAGGTTTAGTCATCGGGAAACCATTTGGCAGTTCATCTTTAACATCCACCTCTCACCTGGACTTGTATGAAGTTATAGTTTAAAGCTGCTCTGCTCTCTCGTTCCGCCTCTCTGAGCTGCTTCATCGTTCTTTAGTTCTCCTCTCAATCAGGATGGAGTCACTTATCGGCCGTCTGGAGGCCCCGCTTCGCAACTTGAACCGTTTGATGGATCGCTAATGGTGATTTGGTTATATTCAGTTAATTTCATTGCTGTTTGTGAAGAAGTGGATGTTCCCGCTGGCTCAGCTCTTCCTGGCTGTGACCGGGAGCTACCTTTGTGGTGCTGGAGCTCATTTGCTAATTGAAAAGTGATTGACAAATCAGGAGCTCCATGACTAGGAATGCCCTCCGCTAATTTCCAGCCCCTGCAGATGTGACGCACCAAGGAGAATGGAGGATGATGCTTTGAATGATGAGGTGAGCGGGTGGATGCAGTGGCTTCCCACACTCCAGCCAGACGGGAAGGATTCGGGAAGAGAGCGGCAGAAGCCAAATCCTTCATTGTAATTCCCGGCGGAGGAGCCGTCGGCCGGCTCGAATGCCTTCTGTCAGTGCCTCTAAAAGTGAGCAATAACAAATCTGCCGGCTAATGGTCAGTGAATTAAACCGCCAGCCTGCATAGACAGCGCCAGGAGATTGGAGGCTGCAGCAGAGCAGGGCCCAATCTCCCCCCTCCTCGCCCCCCACAGCCCCATTACCTGTCAGGCCGACCAGGCCTCGATTAGCAGAGACAAGTCCTTTCTGTGCTGCAGCAGAGGAGAGCTCACAGCTCCCCGGGGAGTCCCACGGCCTGTCGCATCGCTGTCAGCGCTCCACCACCAGCTCCGCCCGCTCAGAAAAACCAGCAGAGCCAGCGGGGATCACGCCGCACTGCATTGCTGACAGCAAGGAACATGATGGCGAAACGTCACACTCCCCGATCACACAGAGGCAAGACTCCTGAGCAGGAGCATCATGTTTATGGAAAGGAGATGAAGTAAGAGAAGATCAACTTCTCACGTTCTGACTTTCAAAGTTCCTGAAATAATCTCGACTCACCGACCTCGTGACACTCGCTGTTTATTCATAATTTATACTCTTTTGTATGTTAAACTTTTCATCTCTGTATACCTTTTACTGTATTGTGCAAAAGTCATGGAGAACTGTGGGTGGCCCAAATTTATTACTGCTTTTTCTCTTATTTTCAGTCCAGTCCTTGTACCTGAACATTTTCACAGGGACATTTTTGTTTGTTAACCTCTGAACTCTGACCTACAAACTATTTAAACATAAAAAGGCACAAAAAATAACAGACAACTGAGGAAAGAACAAGTTTTAAATGAGATTTTTTAGCTCTTTGTTCCCAGCAACCTGTCACACAAACACTTCATCTGTTCACATTTTAGCTGAATCTATGACACATGCAAAACAGTTTGACAGAAAATAGTATTTTTGCCTCAACAAGGTGATTCCCAAAGGCCAGTTAGCTTAAAACTCTGCATATCTCAGCAGATGTACAGTGTGTGCTTAAAAATCTGAGGAAACTGGACGGAAGAAGTGTGAGGCCTAAAAACTCTACAGCAGAGGAACAAGATCTGAAAGACCTGGCACAGGCCCTGAGAGATGATCTGGACGTTCAGCTGATCTTCTGCTGTTTACTGAAGAATCATCAGAAAGGTCTCAGTGAAGGGCAGCTGCCAGGAAGCCATTTTTAAAGATGGGGAACAGGAGGAAAGGCTGAGGTCTGAAGATCAGAGGAACAGGTCTGATGGAGAGATGGATCGACATCATGGTCAGTATGTACAGAGAGGAGGTCCAACAGTGACGGGCTGCAGCCATTTGTGAGACACGGTGGAGTCTCTGTCATGGTTTCAGCTGCATGTCAGTCAGTGTTGGAGATTTTTGACCAATGATGAATCATAAACTCAGTAAAATACCATCAGAGTTTGATCCTCTTTACAGAAACATCTGGAAACATCTAATTATCAGCACCTTAATGTTTCAGCATGACAATGATCACAAACACACTGCCAGTGAAGTGAAAGCATACCTGGATAGAAACACATAGTGGAACACCATCAGTCATGGATGGGCCTCCCCAGAGCTGGACCTCAGCATCACTGAAGCAGTTTGGGATCATCCTGACAGAGAACACAACAAAAGGCAGAAACACCCAAAGAAGAGCTTTGAATGTCCTTCAAGAAGCCTGGAAAACTGTTCCTGAAGATCCTCACAGAGATGACAGAGAGCTGCTCAGACAGTTCACACTGAGCTGAAGGATTAAGCTGCTCACACTGCAGATTCACTTTAAAGCTCATTTTAGCCTCATATTCTGTATTTACATGTATGTTTCTCATTCTCCTTCACAACATAAAGAAGTGAGGGCTGGCCCGAGGCTTTTGCACACTGCTTTAAGTTTGTTTATAATTTTAGCTTAATATTCCAACACTTTATTAATGATTTTAACTGTTTATTCAGCATTATTATTCCATATTTTCAGATTATTGATTGTTACCAAGTGTCAGGGTTACCGCAGCACTGATGATGGAAACACCTGAGCAGGTCTGTCTCATACCTGACACACTGAGTTCACCTGCACCATGTGATGCAGTTCTTAGATGAAAGGTGGATGCGATGTGGGACACTTGCAGGGGAGGTGCAGTGGAGCGTTCCCACGTTCAGTATTTCGGTGCTTTATCGGCCTCTTTATGGGGCAGTGGGGCTTTAAATGTCAGGGGTGTGTCTTGTCTTTGTGTTGTGGTCTGAGTTGCAGTGATATCTGCCTGCAGAGGTTTTATAGGCCTGAGTGAAGATGCTGTCACCACATGCTGGCTTCAAAGCTCACCCTCCCCCATTAAACACACAGTGGGGGGCTTTTTCAGCACTTTCAGCTCCTCACCCTTCATGAGAAACACGACTTTCTTCCTCCACTTGCAGAAGAAACATGCTGGGTACCATTACTGTGCTCAGAGCTTGTGTGATGAACTCTGATGGTTCTTGGTCAATCTTCCTGAATATTCAGCTTCAGGCCCTGGGCGGTGTGCGGGTGTTTAAACTGAGCAGTCCGGGCTTTTCTAATGACCTTTTGTTAAAATGCAGCCCCTTCTTTTCAGACCCACATCGCCTCCCATCCCTGCTAGTTAACCCCGGCACATTCACAGGAACTGGCCAATCACAGCGCCCTTTAAGGGAGAAACCCTGCTATCTACCCAGCATGCACACCGCCCCGCCATCACTCTCCCCTAACGGTCTCTAATTAATCCTGATTATCGCTACAGGGGGTCATTGTCCCCGAATGAATGGCAGCATTTCACGGTCAATTTACCGCTGTGTTCTTATCAATGGCTGCTTTACATAGGCGCTCGTTTTAAAGGGCTAATTAGCTGGAAAATACATGACAAGTCAATTGTGGCCGCGGCTGAGACGGAATGAAACGACTTCGACAAATCTCTGCTGGTCACAGATACTCTTGTTCTGCTCTCTGAGGGGCGGGCTTCCAGATAACGCTTCAGACCCCTGGGTCAAATGAAGCTCGCTGATTGGTCCACCAGGAAACACCAAGGTTATCATAGCAAACTAGACACAAAGATTAAAATAATAATGTTAGACTTTACTATATGCTTACTGACCCGAAATAAACTGAAAACATGAAGAAAAATAGATTTACATTAAACATCTTTGAGTCTGTTAAGTCAAATTTATCACAGAGATAAATATAAATGTTTACCGAGGGTGTAATAATGAGCTTACGTCTGAAAAAAATCACTCTGATTTGATGACAGAGGGTCAAAAATATTGTCAGTGATGATTTAAACCTGATAAATGTGCCGCTGAGGCCCACCATGTTCCAGCTGCTCATTTAAGCTCCAGTTATATATTTGTCCATGTTAAAGACTCTTCACACCGTAAACACTCACAGTATGTTTACGGACTGTCTCACAGTCATACTGAACTGTCTGTAAAAGTCTAACTAGTCTAGGTTCAGGTTGAAATCAGCGCTTCTGAAAGACATTTCACCTGTTTGAACACCTGAGAGGCCAAGCAGTTTTTTGTCTCTCAGTTAGAATATGAGACTGGTTGTACCCTGGATGTTTGGATGGGAGAAAAACACTGTTTACATCATTACTGGCCACTAATTAATTTCTGTTTCAATGATCATCTGAAGCAAGGATCATTTAAAGAGTGCTGAGTGATGGTCGGATCAGTTTTATGCTAATTATGAAGCACATGGGCCGGTCAGGTGACTCATCCCAGGTTTGGGTTTGGTAAATCTTTATCAAACAGAGAAGGTGCTTTTCCAAAGTGAATGTATGCACTTGATTTTAAAGGTAACATCTTTTGGTTTCAGACAAAGCTCCTGTGGTTTGGAGCGTTCCCGGGTCGACGGTGACCTGGAGCTGAGGCGTCCTTCTGGTTCTCTGCAGTCTGACCTCGACAGACTCAAGGTGTGTGTGAATCTGCTGCAGAGGGTTTCACTGTGAACTGAAACAAATATTTTGGGCGTGAAATCCGTGTGACGCCTCTGACTGAGAGGGCGTACGGCCGATTCATTAAGGCCATTAAAGCTTTGCGGCTGTCCCGATGAGGACAAAGGAGAAGCGCTCGGCACATCTGCAGCGTGATTATCCTTTTCTGCCTGACAGTAAGTGCTCTCTGTTTGTTTCTGCTGTCCGGTAATACTAATGAGAGGTAACATCTGAGTCCATCGCTCAAATGTCTGAACAGGGAAAAAGCATGAACTGCTGCTTTTGGCAGCGGCTCCGGACCCGCCATAACACGCTGTTAGTGCTGTTTCTCGGTTGGCTTGTGATGGCGGTGGGGGATTTATGTGGCAGTGGATCTATCTTACAGGCCGGCCCATCTGCCCGGAGCTGCCTCCATTGGCAGCGACTCCGCAACGCTGCAGATTGCTAATGTGGCATTAAACGATAAATGGACGAAGCGCTCTTCCTTCACTTATTTCTTAAAGCCGTCCGAGTCAGCAGCTGCAGCGTCCTCGTCCTGATTATTATTTTTTTTACATCTATAAACCACAAACTGCATGCTGGTTCCACCGACGGCGCCGTTACACAAGCCCGCCGCTTTTTATTTACACCATTCATTACAGCTCACCTTCACTTTAAAGCTTTAAAGTGCAACTCTGAGAAAATCCTGAAAATGTTCGTCTTTGGAAAAAAACACAAACTCAAACTTATGACAGACAACATCAGCAAGTACGGAAGATACCGTAAAACATGGAAGACCCGAGCACAACAACAAACACGACCACATATGACAAACATGAACAAAAATAACCAAACACTTAAAATGTGCAAAGCTACAAACGTGTAAAAAAAAAAAAAAAAAAAGAAGCAAAATATTGCAAACGATATTAGCATCACAACCACGAGACTCGTGACCATCTGCTTTAAACAAAGACATGAAAAAAATGTAGGAGACACAACGGTGTTTAAAAACAATCTCCTAAATTCAGAAGCCAAATATGACATTTCAATACAATAATAAAATGATTGGAGTCACTGGAAGTGTAAATGCACCCGTGGATCTTCACTAATTTTAAATCATCTGGGAACGTGTTAGCATAATTTTAATACACATTCCCAGGCCTGCGGTGCTTTTTCAAATTCTTCATTCCACATTTAGAGCTGAATCAACCAAAATTTCATCGCAGATATAAACTTTTGTGACTATTAAGTTACGTACAGACAACATGCATGACACATGAAACAAACGCAAAGGGAGAACGTGACATCGACTGGCAGGGGAACGATAATGACACGAACGGAATAAAAGAAAAATCCAAAGAAGTCTGATTTATAATAAGCCTGTCTTAAAGACATAGATATTAATAATCACAGTATATGTGATGATGTTTGTGCCCGTTACGGAGGATATACTTACATACACTGCGGTAATTACGGGAAGACACAGGGTGGTGATTCTGAAAGTCCACAACAGGAGGCAAACGTCCACCCAGCATTTTACAGTGACAACAGCAGGACAGCTGTTACAGCTTTGGTTTTCCAGGGGTTTTGATGAGTTTCCAGAATATTTCTGCTCCTATAGTTTCCTGTTATTTCCAGCAGCTCCTCCAATCAGCACACATGCTGTCTGCCATTCAGAGTTTCCTATTTGTGAACTACAGAACAATTTATCCACAAAAATGTCAACATAAACTTCAGATTTCAAATTCTTTTTAAATCTAAAACATTAAAACCATGTTGGGTAACAAGGCTGTGACTCCACGCCAAATGGCTCTGTGTGCGAATACGGGTTTGTCTGAATTCACTCAGCTTGTCTTTTCAGCATTATTTGTTTTGGGGGGTTTTTCATCTTTTTGGCTTCTGTTAACTTTCTGTGATCTCCACAGATGATTAAACCTTGTTATGAGTAAATCTGTGCAGATCGCTGAGGCATACTTGCCAACCTTGAGACCTCAGAATTAGGGAGACATTCAAAAGGGCTGTTGGGGGGGGTGATATACAAATATGTACAAAAAACGTTTTCTCGGATAAAACTCGGATAACATAAATTACATTTCACCGTTATTATTGTCCGGCTGGAAACTTGGGGGTGTCCAAATTCAGAGGCTGCATCCACCTGAGGACCCGGCCCTCGCAGTCTGAGTGGGCCGGGTCCTCCGAAAGCTGGGTAGGCCGGAAGTGAGCGACTGTGAAATTGGACGGTCTAGCCTTCAGAATTACGTCACCAGCTCTCTCGGTGGAGTGAAACTCTGCCGTCTGCTCCTTGCTATCTAAAATATAACTGGACACTGGCGTAAATTCTTGACCATCTCACACTTCTGTTTAATCAGTTTTCTCTTTGACGTTTATTCAGCTGTGTGGAAACCAAGGAGGAACCCTCCCGAGGGATTAATAAAGTTTTATTTAATCTAATCTAATCTAATAACTTTAGTCTCAGCCAAACCGATTTACTCATGAATAAATAAAACACAAAAGCCAAACAATAACATTTCTAAGTTATCTGAGTGACTTAGATATCATGTTTAACCTGAGTAGTGAAAGAACGCGGGGGTTTGCTGTTCTCGCCGGCTCAGATATTTGAAGTTTACACAGCTACATTCTCGCCTGAAAATATGTTAAAAGTTTATTTTGTGACCCAGAAAGAGAAATAAGAGTGATATTAAAACTAAGTAGCTCCGGCCATTGTTGGAAACTGGAATTGGCTGGGCCGCGCTATGAATTCTGGGATATGGTTTTTCAATTTTGTTGTTCAGATAGAAAATCAGGAGAAATTCGGGAGAATGGTGACTCCGGGAGATTTTCGGGAGGGGCACTGAAATTTGGGATTCTCCCGGAAAAATCGGGAGGATTGGCATGTATGCGCTGAGGTCCGACTGAACCGGGAGAAAACCTGGGAGAAAGCGGCCTTTTAATCAGGATAGACTGGAGTAATGTGACGGCTCCTTCATGTGTCTCCTAACCACATGCATGAAGCTCTGATAACTGTTTGAATCTGACTTATATTTCTAGGATGAGACATCATGAAAGAATCATAAGCTGACTTTGGATGCTGCCGCCACTCGCTGTCATCAAACGATCTGCAGAGCAAACATGAGGAAGGCTCTGGATGCTCGAAGGGAAAGAGAAACAGAGGTTTGGGGTTGAGCATGTGGGCGGCGGGGGCGTCCTGCAGGGGAAGCTGTTTTCTCTCCACACACTGGGCACCGAGCACGCCTCTGCTCCTCACCAACGTGACGTCAGCTCGCTGCGAGACGTTTATTTTTGCGGCGTCGTGTGCGGCAGCCAGAATGTCTCTTTCATCCCGAAGATTGTGTGTCCTGATCTGATGGACCAATCCTCACTGGACTGTTCAGAGTGAACGCACATGTGCAGAAGCATGAGCACATGACAGGAAGTCGCTTGAAGTGATGAGAGAAACGAAACATTTGGATCTTGAAGGATTCGTGTATGAGTCACAGAAGCTTCTAGACTCCACTTTCTGCCAGGAGTTTAACGCCACAGAGTCAGATCATCTAAGAAGTCTTCCAACTAAAAAGTCATTTTGGATTCAAGTATTCCTGAAATAATAAGCAGGTTGCCGTGCCCTGATCCTGGTTCTATTGGAGGTCACTTCCTGGTAAAAGGGAGTTCGTCCTTCCCACTGTTGTCAGGTGCTTTGCCTTTGATATAAAGCAGCCTGACATTACTGTTGCTGTAAATTGGAGCTATTGTAGACACCAAGTCTTCTCTTAGTGTGACTGCTGAGCTCTGCATGATCAGTGTTAGAGCCAACCTAGGTGAGAAGAACCAGGCTTCGATATGTATGACCTCGAGTTAGAGGTGCTAAGCTATAGGCCACTTTCCACTCAATGCAGCTTCAGTCGTGTTTTCAAGAAGGCAAAGGTCATCCGCATGCTGGAGCCTGGTCTTCTCCTCAGGGTGAGACCATCAGTGCCAGGTTCTGGTTCTGGTGGTTTCATGTTTTCAGCCTGGAAACTTCTGGAAAAATATCTAACACAAGTTTTAAAAGATCAGCCTCAGAAAAGCACCGTGACATGATTGCTGCTGTGATTTGGCACTAAATTAATACAATTCAATTGATTGAATTGTACTGAATGTTCTGATGGAATGAGAATGACAGCATGTAAGGTTTATGCCATAGCTGGCCTGAATTACCAGCATTTTATATACCAAAATCACTGGCATCATCCTCCAGTATGTGCAAAATAAAATAAATTGACTAATAAACATAGTTTTTAATGCTAAAATATAAAGTATCTATGAATTTTCAAATGTACTGTTTTACAAAAAAGCTGAAAAAATAGTAAAAAAATAGTAAATTATTATTATTATTATTTTTCATTAAGACACCAAATTGCAGTTATTTACGTTAGTTTTAGCGCTTCTCTAATTTCTCGGGGAAGTCCAGTGTGCAGCTCGGATTAGGATATGAAAACATGAATTCAGGTTGTTATTTGCTGAAAAAATATTAGCATAGTCTTTAGTTTAAAACAAGTTTTTGACATTTTTCGGGAAAAAAGTGTTTTCTTGTGTTTATGAATAATCATGAGTACATTAAACAGGTTTTATTTAAATTTCCTGTGAATCTGATCCTCCGTGTTATTATTCCATTAATAAAACAGAAATATGTGCGGCCTTAAAATTCATCAGGTCAGCCTTTAACACTCTGAAACCTGCAGTTAAATCTTCCTCTCTTCTGTCTGACCTGTTGAAAGGAGTCTTTGAGTTCTCCTTGTTTCAGCAGCACTGTGCGGTATCATGGAGAGGAGGGGGGGTTAAAGGTCACAGGGTCGCCATCATCCTCTACTTTGCCTAATTACCGGGAAGATGAGCGTTTAGCTGGCTGCAGTGGTTGGAGTGGTCCTGATGGGAGAAGCGTGGCAGCAGTTCAAAGTCTGGAAATCTTTAATATTTAATACATCGATTAACATTAACAACTGAGGCAGAACTGTTTCAACAGTTCCATTATTATTTGATATCTCTCCATAGAGCCATGATGGGTGGTATAATGAAAGGTGGATCTCTATTTCAACCTTGAAGGGGTTGGGCAGAGTGCCAGTAATGAAGACATATTAAAGCTTAATGTAGCTTAATGTAGCAGGTGTCATATATATAATGTACAGAAGCTCTTTCTAAAGCATTATATTCATCGCTACTACCTTAAAAGCCACTAAATCTTCTGGGCTAAGTTAGTCTGGCTATGATTCTCTTCCAATTAATCAATAGAAAAATTGTTAACACACCTTAACTGGGATCCATTAGAGTGTCCCTGGGTAATAAATGTTCTTGCGGTGCTCAGGGAGGGGGGCAAACTGCCTGCTGCACTCAGGTTAATGGGCAAAGTTGAGAGAAGTGACCACTAAATCTGCAAGGACACCACATTCACACTGGCTGAGCCTCGATCGCTGGCAAATGAGCACGGCTAAGAGCTAATCAATGGTTTCTGTGGGAGAGGAGGGAGAGCGGCGGGGCTCCAGAGAGACCTGAGACGACATCGAGTATGATTCATTTCACCTCCGTTTGAGTCCTCGCAGGCTTCATATTCCTTCGGTTTACACTGAACGGCACAGGAAGTCTACCGCTGACGGAGCGGATCTCCCTGACCTCCTACAGGAGGACATCACAACATGATGCTCAATATGTGTACTGAAGCTGAATCTTATCTGTCACTCCATCATGTTATGACAGCAAAAGGAGGAGGAGGATGTCTGCTTCTAATAATAGTGGGAAAACATGAGTCCACATATGTAATGATATCTAAAGGTCTGACCTGACGTATTTTACACCCAAATCAGAGTTTTTCTGGAAGCAGTAACCACCAGAGATCACCATGAGTAACCAGACCAGACCATCACAGACTGTTTTCGTACAGGTTGTGGTGTTCCACAGGGCTCTGTTATTGATCCTCTACTTTTTATTCACATTTAAATTATATTCTTGTTTGTCAAAGCACAAAATGTTTCCTACTTCATAACCAACTGTACAGGAGGGGATTGTTTTTATAACTCACCTGCTATAATTTCATTAACACTTAACATTGCAACATTGTAACATTGCATTATTAGGGGCGTGGCCTCTTTGACTGACAGGTTGATAGTGACATGTGCGGCTGTAACTGCTAGCTGTATGCTAGGCTTCACCTGAACTGGACCTCTGATTTGTATTTGTGCTGTTGGAGCCCTTTAGAGCATTTTAATGACATCATGTGACCAAAAATATGGCTGCTGTGAGATCAATGTACTAACAGAGGGTCCAAGAAGGTGGCGCTCCAGCTTTGCTAAATGAAATTTGAGGATTTAATTTGATGTCAGGGTAACATCAAAGTAGTTTCATCACGTTTTTTATATTCTATATATTTTGACCAGGGCAGTTTTCAAAGATGGACACTGAGGCATATTCCTCAAGCCAAAAAGTTTTTAAAAATTGCTTCACCTTACATATTTAACACAGTATCTTAAAAGCTGATTAGCTGAGATTCTTTCCCATGATGCCACTAACAGTCAGAATAGAGAAGCAGCTCATTGTTTCCATCCGCAGCTGAAAGAAGATGCTGAAAAGGACCAAACTTTAGCCGAGAGAACATCTGAGAGGATCCATCCACAGCATGAGGTTAGTCATTATTATTATGTTTCTGCAGGGTTTGGACTACTAGCTGTGGAAAAAGTGCTGTTCCCGAGCTGTTAAAATAAAACCGAAAAGGCTGAGATTTTTAGTAAGAGGCAACAAGTGCAGCCTGTTAAGAAGATGAGAGTTTGATCCAACACATTAGATGCTCGGACAAGAAACAGTCGATCTGATCCATTTCTGGGCAGACAAACAGGAATACCCAATATGTGAATAATACAGCAGGCTTTTGCAGAAATTGGACAGGATGAACTACAATTAAAAAATAAGTTGGAGTGTATCTAAGTGCAGAGAACTAATGGAAATTTGGCTCTAAAAATCAGATAAAAAGACTAAAAATGTTCCTCTGTTTCATAAAGTCTCTATAAAATCTCCTTCCAGCATCCTGAAAGTATTAAAGCAGCCTTCTGGTCGTGTGCAGAGATGATCCAGAAAGCTGCCTCTCCTTTGGACTCTGTGCAGCCATTATTATTATTATTGGGATGAGTCAGCTCCAATGCATCATGGAGGAAAATGGCCCCTGAGAACATCAATGTGAAGGCGGACAGAGAGGGCTGGCGCTGCCTCCGATCCACTTTGGGCTGCCGGGGAATTAGATCAGGAGGAAAGTGTATGTGACAAGAGCTAATTAAGTCCCATCATGCTGCTGAACCTGACGGGGGGGGGGGGCTGAGGTAATTGCATTTACTTCATCTTGTAATGCCGGCCATCATAACTGCTAATTCAATTGTACAATCATTCTGCCAACTCCTGGCCATTAAGCACACATTTAATTGCTTCCATAAAGCTTTTAATATGCAGCACACAGAGCGCAGGACGTGACACAGACCCTCGCCACCAGCCAACATGCAGATGTCCTGCCGTCACCACGGAGACACAGTCCGGCCTGGCCGGCGTGTTATTGGACAGTCCTGCTTCTAATGCATCACCGCGAGATGAGCGTTTGGGGTGAGTTTGGCGGGGTTGGATGGACGGATATCAGCTGTAACCTCAGTCTCACAAGAAGTTTATCTGCAGTGGTGGCGGCGGTGTTTACGGCACGACATTCAAAGTGCTTTATTTAGGACACAAAGAGACACACAGCGTGACGTGAGGAAGGACGGGGAAACAGAACAGGCTAAAGGGTCATTCCATATAAACCAAATCTAAGAAAAGCTCCCAGAATCAGCTGATTGATAGCTTTATTTAATGAAGCTGTGAAATATTTTACAGCACAAAAACTGAGTAACTGTTTCAGGCCCTCCAGAGACACAGAGGCCGGATCCAAATTTGACATTTTTCAATTATTTTCCAGCATTTTTGAGCCCTCACAGCTTCATATGTTCAGCAGATCTCCACGTGAAACTTTCAGGGCTGAAAATATGTTTAGAGAAACAGTCTAAAGATGAAATGGCTTTGCTCTGACCTGCTGTGAGCATCAGTGATGGATCCATCACAGTGAGAACAAACTGGCGCCTCAGAACTGAGGACATCATATAAAATATGACTACAAGATGATCCTGGGATCAAGATGCAGCGAAAAGAAAGCTTTAAATCTGCTCTGACTTGTTTTGTTTCTGTGTGGAGTGCAACTCAAAATGCAGGAGTAACTAATAAACCAGCAAAAAGTCTAGTGAGATTAAAATGACGATGAATAAATCCAAAAATATAACGTTTACAACAAGAAAACTGTCAAAGGAAAACCAGAAATGGAGAAAGCACCCAACACTGAACATGGAGCTGGAATCAAAGAAGGAAGGAAAAATACACCAAACACTGGAAATAAAATGATCAGAGCTGTTCATCTACTCTGGAATGTCACTGGTTCGATCCCTGACTGCACCAATCTGGATGCATAAGTATCTTTGGGCAAGATACTGAACCTCAAGTTATTCCTGATGCGTTCATCAGACAGTGATTGAAGCGCTTAGATATAGAAAAAAAACTACTACTCGTGCTTTATAAGAACCTTTTACCACTCCTGCAGGGATGAACATGATTCTTCTTTCTAACCTGCTTCACATCACTGGATGGAGGTGTTGATTGTGTCTACAAAACTGAACTGATCCTTCTCTTTAAGTGGATGAAACCATCCTTACAGAGTCAGCTGGTAGTATTTTCCTTTAATTTGTCAGCTATCCGCAGCGCGAGCTGTGTGGGGAGCTGAGGGCTTCATCGAAGGGTTAAATGCTGCTGTTGACCACACTGAGGCCTGCTGTGATAAGCAGACACGCTCTGTGAATGAGAAGGGAGGAGAAGCGTCTGATAACATCCCGGTCGGGGAGTCGTATATAACAGCAAACAAAGCTCTGAGGAGACAGCGCATCAATACCCTCGCATGTACACCACCATTATCGTGCTCGAACAAAGCCCCGGAGCCGTCTCTCAAATTAAAATCTTGTATCAAACCGATGGCAACAACTATTTAGTGGCCATATTTTACAGGCGAGCCAATGAAAAGTAATAACAGTTGTATTTAATGTATCTGCTCCTGCCAGCTGCCGGGTATGCGGGGTCTTAATAGGAGCTGTCCATCACTGTCAGCGCAGCGGCGCCCAACAAGAGGCCGGCTCTAATAAACATGAGGGGAGATAACGGCGGCTGCCTGCTGCCGACCGCCGCGCTCCTGTTAACTTCCTGCTCAACCGCCCGTTTGTCATCCCACTTTGTAACTCTCATAATTTGTCATGCTGGATGAGCCAAGCGCCGTCTCTTTATCTCGCCTGTCTCGTGCCTTTTCTGTTTTCTTTTTTCAGCCATTAATTCATCTGCAGACGCTCTGAGGGATTTCCTGTCTCGCACGGCGTTGTGGGGTTATTTCATCAGGCTAGTACACGTGGATCCTGTAAGTAAAGTAAAGTAAAGTGTGCGGGTTAGTCCCCATAGGGAAATAGTTCCTCTGCATTTAACCCATTCACCCAGTGAAGCAGTGGGCAGCCACCAATGCAGCGCCCGGGGAGCAGTGTGTAGGGACGGTACCTTGCTCAGGGATACCTCAGGGTAGCCGTTCAGTGGAGTCGAACCCCCGACCTTCTGATCATGGGGCCGCCACTCTACCTACTGAGCTATCCCTGCCCCTGGACTTACTGTTTCCTGGAGCCTCAAACCTGCATTCTTTTAACAGCCTCCAGTGGGCGAAATCACAATTGATAAGATTTTCACGATTCCGATTCCATTTTCGATTCTGTTTAACGATTCGATTCTTTATCGATTCTTGTTTTTTAAAAAAGGAGAACACACAGGTCGATTAGCTTAGAACTTTGTTTTATATCGTCTCTTTGAACAAGATTGGGAAAGAAATTTAGGAGTAACATGGCCTTACAAACCTAACAGTGAGATCTTAAGAGATCCACAGCCTACGGCTCTTCAATGGGGTGTCACAGGGTCCCCAGAAAAAAACATTGTAAATGTAAAATATGAATAAAATAAATATTCTTCTGTAGCAATAACAAAGTATAACATAAATTATTCTGCAGCAATTACACAAGAATATCCAGTAATGTCCCTGCCTACAATTAAACACATTCACTTACCAAAAATCGGGGCATCTGCTGTGGCAAATGGGTGCAAGCCTTTTACCACAAACTTAGTCACTGCTCGGTGACACTCGAGCATCTGAGCTAGCCAGACTCTGTCTGTCTCATCATGGTCACCTAAACGCACAGTAATGGCAGGTTTTGTAATAAGGCAGATCGCGCTAACATAATATGCACTGTTAGTTGATTATTTACCTGCCGCATTAACGGGAGAGGACGTGCAAACGTTACCGCTGCTGGGTGGAGATTCACGAGTCCGGAGCGGAATTAAAAACACGACATTCATTTAAGGTTATCGCGTGTTTTGTGAGCAAATGCTTTTGCATATTCGTAGTGTTTCCTCCCTTAAATGACATATCTACTTTGCAAGTATTGCAAGTTGCCCTGTTGTCATCCGTTCTCGTAAAGTATAACCAAACTTTTGAGCGTTTGTGCCGCTTAGGCGCCGTGTTTCCTGCCAGGTAAATGACGCTCCGCAACGTGGTGACGTCATTTGAGGCGACTGGAATCGATAAGGGAATTGTTTGCAAAAATGACAAACAATTCCAATTAATTGAAATAGTGGGAACTGGTTCTCAACAAGAACCGGTTTTCGATTCCCATCCCTAGTGGTCGCACAGAGACCGCTCCTGTAGAAGGAGGACGTCCTCCTGCCCCGACCTCCATGAACGCTCTTCTCGTGACTTTATGGGCTCATTTTGAGTCCTGCTAAATAAAAATGTAAGGAGGGAGGATTATCTGGGTTAATCTCAAGCACTGTAGTATTTCTAACAAAAGCTCCCTGTCCTTCTGCCACTAATCCTCACCAGATCACCAAACATGGATTAATGCACCACTGAAAGTAGTCCCCAAGATATTTTAAGATTATTTCCTCTCTTTTGTTTGATGCAGCCTCCTGCAGCTCTTCTGGAGAACACAGAAGCATTTCCAATGTCCTGGTCTCCCTTCAAACGCTTCTGGAGAACACAGAAGCATTTCCAATGTCCTGGTCTCCCTTCAAACACCTCACCCATGAGGCGTCCTGGTCACTTCACCAGTTTCCTTTCAAGGAGGTCAGTGGCTGTACGCTGAGCTCTTTCCTTCAGAGGAAGCTCATTTCCACTGCTTGTATGCTCCTCCATCTCAGTCTTTGGGTCAAAGGTGAGGGTGGGAACGCAACCAATAAATCAACACTTCGCTTTCACAGGGCGCTCCGCTCTCTCCACCATAAAATACGGGACATCATTTTGCTTTCCCGTTTGTATAATTACTTTAAAAAGTCAAGTCAAACTCAAATCAAACCAAAGTATGAACACGCGCTAATCAAGTATCATAAAAACGGCAATATTTGCAGTATTCACTGATCCCTGGACCAAAAAAATAAATCAAAAACCTGGTTAATGACCAAACATCGACGCACTCGCTGCCATCTTTTAATTCTTTATTGCTGCCCGTTACTCACAAGTAACTGGCATTAGTATTTATGTGCTGTGTTCGGTAACTTTTGTCTGATGTGATTTAATTATAATTTAAAGTTGTATTTTTATAAACTGCTCAGAGACAGCTGCTGAAAATTCATATTTTTTGGCTCATTTGCATTTTAAAGTGAATAAATAAACTTTAATGTTTCCTTTGAACGGAGTCCAAACTTCTGGAGGCCCGGAGACGTTTTTTTTTTCCTCCAGTCGAAATCAGTCTAAATTAAATCCCGCCTGCTGTTTGTGTGTTTTCTCTGCATGCCTGTGTGTGCGTGTTATTGAGTGAAGTTTCCCAGAATGCTGTGCAGAGCCTCCCTCTCCTTGATTAGAGGACAGCGGTGTGGGTAATGAGAGCGTGGCGTTCTGGGTGCAGTTTTAATCTTTATAAAAACCTTCACCCGGGCCCCCGTCCCACCGGAGGGAGATTAAATGCTTCTTCACATTAGTAATGTCAGCACAAAATGATTATCTTTTCTGAATAATTTATTCCTCAGCCCGCCGTAATTTTCTTATCTCTCCCTTTTTGCCTCTTTTGCTCTGCCGGAGACGGTAAATGGCTGTTAGTCTCCAGAAAACCTATGGATCGCCGTTTCCATCAATCAATTAAAAAACACTTACCTCACACTCAACATGATTTATATCTTGTTAATAGAATTGTCTCACTATATCCCTATATTATTATAGCCTTAATTCCATTAGCTGTTGGCTTAATGCTTTTTTTAAGGCTGACCTCCAGGAGCACGCAGATAGAGGGAGGATTAGTCCAATATTGGCCAGAATACAGAGCCTCTTTCTGGGAATGTTGGAGGTCAGGGCAGCCGGAGGAGTCTGGACGCTGACTCCTGATTGGCTGTCGTAATCCCAAAGACCTCATCCTTTCATTAGTGCCTATTTACTACTGTGGCATTCAATTAAAGGACCTTTGTGCAAGCCACTGAACACGGCAGCTTCACAACCCCCCAAAAAGAAGAAATGCCCTCAGAAGTGATCGTCTTCAAGACAAAGTGATCCTTCTAGCAGATAACTTACCTTTTAATTGTTAAAGGAAAAACTTTCCATGCTGTTTTCATCACTTATTTAAATTCATAACTTTTTATTAAATAGTAGTACTAACCAAATCACCAAATGGATTCATTCACCACTAAAAATAGTCCCAAACAGCTCCAAAACTTGTTTCCTTACACTAGTTTAATACAACCCTTCTACGAAAACGTTGTTGTACTGTGTGAACAGTCAGCACCATCTTCCCCGGGTTCGATCTCATTTCAGAGGCACTGAAAACGGTCCTGTGAGCCGACACAGCAGCGCCTTTAATTACCAGACATCCAAATATACACCAGACAAGTCATTAATTTACAGAGGGGTCAATTCTGCAACTTGACAAAGATGGCGGAAATTGTTATTATAATTCAGGAAAAGAAACAAGGGCAGAGCATCAGAGCCCATGGCAGGGTAGCGTGGACATCTGTAAACAACACCTCCTGGTTTAGGAGCTGCTTTAGGCTCTTTCTTATTTCAGCAGACGATAAGCAGACCACACTGAGCTCGGACTCCGGCAGTGTTGCTCCACGGCTGACCGGAATACCAGGCCATCACCCACATCTGGAAGTTCACGGAGCCAGGAACGCCACAGAGGAACAGCTGAGATTTACATCAGGCAAAAATCCCAAACACTTCAGGAGCATCGTTCTCACTGAAAAATATGTGTCACTTTACTGATACACGTTTCTGATTTCAAATAAAAGAAACGTACTGATGTAGAAATATATCATCTCTAAAAAGGCTTCTCACCCCACCACCAATGACTGGATTCCAAGCAGAATACATCTGCTCCTGGGGTAATTACAACCACCATTAAAATGATCCATCCTTACAGAAGGCAAAGGGCTCGGCTTCATATAAACACTGCGAGGAGTTCAAGAAGAAAATGATTTCAATAGGACTCCATGACCTCATTTACTAACAACTAAAATAATGTCATTACAGCAAAAAGCCTTGAAATCAGAACAGGAAGCAGGTGAATTCAGGTGTCCAGGGGGTTTGGGAACCACGGCATGTGTTCTCTGTTTGAAACCAGCTGCATGTGATGTTTAATTCATGATATTCTCTGAGTGATTTACACTCAGAAATCCAAACAATCATTTTAAATCCAGCCGCAGAGACAGAAACGGTTTTGTTTATGGACTCGTCTTCACATTTCCTCACTGATGCCACACTCATAATTCAGTCGTGCCCTTGACACAGTTTCATGTAAGTTTCTTTTTAAATATTCATCACATACGGCCTCATGAACCCATTACTGTTCAACATAGCCCGGAAAAGATGAGTTAAAAACTACGGCAAAGTGTCATCAAATAATCAATCACTCGCAGTGGCGCCCACGGCACGTGGCTCTTACTTAAAGCTGTTGCATAGTATTTCAATATATTAGGAGGGAATGAATAGGGACGATGCATCAGGCTGGTGTTACAGGAAGAAGATGAATTCAGCTGCAAGAGCTAATGAGGATCATATCTGGCAACCTTTTGATCCTGAACCTCCTCCCGGTCCATATCAAACAGCTGCTCTACACTGGCCTGTAGGGTCAGGATGTTCTGGAAGTTTGGTTTTCTAACGTCGAGGTTGAGACGTTTACATGTTCACACCGTCACCCTGTGACATTTAAAGCCCACACATAAACACACGCACTCGTGCAGTAGTATGTTCCTGGTGTTTGGTCGTGGACTAAAACAAGCCAAAAACTATAGTTCATGAGGCTGGCTCCAAAAGTGAGTCAGCTTTTCAACAGGCGAGTTATCATTCTAACAGGTGTAAATTAATTGAACACCTGTTATTTACATGCAATAACTCACACTGTAAATATATAAAACTATTTCTTTTCTTTTTTTTCTTTATTGGTATATTTGACATTTTTTGAATTGGGACTCTTCGTATGTACATAGTAGAACCGCAGAACTGTGCACCTCACCCCCCTTTCTTCTCCCACATGTGCACTGGGTAGGAGAAGCTCTGAATCTCATTGTACATGTGTATAGTGACAATAAAAGGCATTCTATTCTATTCTATTTTATATAGAGCCAAAACACAACAACTGTCACCTCAAGGCACTTTATATTGTAAGTAAAAATAAGAGAAAACCCCAACATGAGCAAGCACTTGGCAACAGTGGTGAGGAAAAACTCCTTTTTAACAGAAAGAAACTTTCAAGAGAATCAGGCTCAGAGGGGAGCAGCAGTCCACATGACTGACAGCTATAGAGACTAGAACAGATTTTGCATCACGCTGTAAATGTTTGCTTCTGCTCTAAAGTTTTAAGATGGGAGTCTATGGGGGCTGACTTACTGCTAGACCCTCTGCTGGACGTTAGAGGAACTGCAGGTTCTAGTTTGAACTCTGTGGCTACACTGGGACTGTTGAGATGTTTCGGTGTGGTCCGGAGCGAAGGACTGGCTGAGGCGCACTGCAGACACACTGTTAATGTGTTTGTGTTCAGGATGATTTCTCTGAAACGACGGGGGGCCGAGCACAGGCTCCACACAGACGCTCTATATTTAGCGTCCTGTGAAAAACATCTGCCTTCCTGCCGCTCTGGGGGGCGAGTCTGTGAGGCCTCAACTCACGTCTCACACTTTAAGCCTCTGTGAATTTCTAACGAATAACTCGACAGTGCAGAATACACAAACATGACTGTCACATAAAGCTTTACAGTAATGCGATAGGTGGCCTCTGGCTTCAGTGAAAATCGAAACCACCACCTCCTCAGTTTTTGTGGTTCCCCCACAGCTGCTACAAAGCCAGGATCTATGTGGGAATAACAGGCCCAGAGTGGAAATATTCCAGACTAAACACATCCACAGGATGGGATCTCCTGCAGGAGCTGTTGATGTAAAGCTTGGGTGGAGTCACACAGCCAGCAGAGGGCAGCACAACAATCAGTCTGAGTATTAAGATCAAGAACTCACCAAAACTAGATTTCGGACTCCTTGGACTGTGTGTTAGTGCAATTAAGTGCACAGCAGCCACATTACTGGTCAGACAATGTCATTAAAAATGCTCCTAAAGGCTCCAGCAGCACAGACACAGTCCAGAGGTCCAGTTCAGGGACTCCAACTGAAGCCTAGCATACAGCTAGCAGCTACAGCCACATGTATCGCCATCCACCTGTAGTGTGGCTTGGTCAATAATGCAAACTTTAAGCCTTAGTACGATTTATAGCTCATGCAGTTATGAAGTAGGAAACACTTTGTGCTTTGACAAACAAGAGTATAATTTAAATTTAAATAAAAAGTAGAAGACCGATAATAGAGCCCTGAGGATCGCCACAGTTACTCACAGTGATATCTGGTGATCACTGTTTCCAGAAAACTCCTCATTGTTTTCATCACTCTGTCGTATACATACAGTTATTATGAGGAGAGAAATTAGACCAATAAAGACTTTGGAGCCTCAGGTGGACTATTGGTCGATTGTTTGTCCCAGTTCCATACTGCAGGACAGATGAGCTGCTTCCACAGTTACAAATGTGAAAAGTTTCCAAAAAAATCATCTAAAAATGATGATGTATAGAAATTTCAGTAATATTTTGCATTGCAACGTCTCTGGGGAACTCTGCAGCTGTGCGGTTATGTGAAACAAAGCCACGCTGCCATTATCACATTACTGATTGAGCATTATGTGGCATACAGTAGACGGAGCCTCCGATAATTCAGCCTAATTGAATGAAAGCTCTCAGGCCTGATCTCACAGAAGATATGGAACATTAATTGACATTTGCTGAAGCTGAACAAAGGACAGTAGAGCCGTAACGCTCATTTAAACATATTAATCCCCAGAATAAATCGTCCTCTTCAATCTGTTATTGATCTGAAAACGAGCTGAATCAATCCAGAAAATATAAAACAGCCTTTCTGCAGATTTATGTGAATTTCTTTAAACCGGTAGCTTTGGATTAGGGGAGCACATTCATGCCAGAGCTGAATAAAGAGAGCTGCTTTTCTGACACACACACACACACTTGTAGAAGTGGAGAGGCTCTTATTGTGGTGGTGCCTCTCCTCGATCCCCCTCTCCAAGTCTCCATCACGAGGCGATAGATAATAAGAAATCCCTGCGTGATGGTGGGGGTTTGGGATGACGGGTTAAACTGGTGAGAGCATGTTTGCTAAGCTGTTTGAGGAGCATTCTCATATAGCCGCTGGCAGTGATGAAGGCGAGGAGGAGGAGCAGGAGGTTTTTTTCCTGCCGCCTTTCCATCTCAGTGCACCAGAGAGCAATGATGGAATGACCTGGACTTGATCTTCGAGGGCAACATGGCTGATGGCTCCTGCAGATTGATAAATTGATTCAAAACTATTACCATGGTAAAAAAGCAATAAGGTCATAAAAATTGCATCGGTCCGGCCCGGCTAAGTAAAGCCGAGGCATTTTCGGGAGCGGGCACGGCGGGGCAGGAGGCGCCGGGCATGAGGTGGAATGAGAGAGCGAGAAATGACTTTGAAGAGCTCATCATCTTCAATCTATTTTTCCTGCCGGGGCTCCATGCCCCTGCATAGAGGCACTTCATTACAGGGGAATAACTGTACACAGGCAGAGCCCCGGCCAGCCTCGGGCCCCCCGGGGGGCTCCAGCTGGTTAATACCTCATCACGGGCTTCATTGAACGCTTTAATCTGCACTCCTGTGATCAATAGGAGCCCGCTGTAAATTAAAAGGGCCATTTCGTGTAATCAACCCTGTTAATGCTCATTCTGAAAACCATTATTTGTGGAAGGTATTTAGGAGAAAATTGCCACCGTGACAAGCCCTCAAAATCCCCCCACATAACCCCACTTCCCCCAACCAAACACCCCCTCCTCCACCCCACAGCGCAGCAGAGGTGGTCAAGTATTCAGGAGCTTTTTTTTTCTTCAGCATCACAGTAAAAAAAAAAAAACAGTTACAAGTAAAACTGCCGCATTAAGCTAACCTCTGGCTCTCAGTGGCGCCCCCTGCTGTTCAGGTCCTGGTAGCTGCAGTTTGTTTTATTCATCAAAGCAAAAGATCTGAACATTTATAACAAATAAGACACCAGTATGGTCAATTAAAAGTGCTGCTGTTACTGTTGTTTTTATTGCAGCTGAGGGCATTAGGTGTACAGAGGACTGAGAGGGTCATTATTAATAAACAACATTTAAATATACATAAATGGCGCCCAAATAAATAAATGTAGGCGTTAAATAACTTAAAAATGTCTTTCAAATTGTTTTTTTTAACTTCCACTCTTATTTTTCTTTTTATTTCTTTTTCAGTTTTGCTCTTTATTTACATATTTTGTATTTATTTCTTCTCCTTTTTTCCATTATGCAAGAAAGGGGAAAGACAGTGAGACTTTTACATGACCTCCTGTCTGGAGGCAGACAAAAATATATGAATTTAAACTATGAAATTATATACATAAAAATAATATGCTCATATATTTATAATATCTTTTAATTATTATATTCCTGCACTTGCATTATGTTTATTGCTATAAATAGAATGCGCAATATGTCATATAGTTTTTATAATCATATTTTATTATCCTTGTTTATTTGTGATTATGACAGCTTTGGACTTACATGCATGTGGAGGCCATTTTTTAAATCCTAAAAATCAGTCAGATTACACATTCCTAGTTTGTTTCAGTCATTTTTTTAAATGATGGGAACAATTTTGATCTTTAGTAGTGTAATCGATGTTTAAGCTACATTTTTTGTTTTGTTAAAATCTGTTTCACTTATCCAAGAAATTAAATGTCACAGTTTAAAATAAATGTTGAAAGGAAAGTGTCTATTTCAGTTCTGCCTTAAATGATATCACAAATCAAAGTACTTTTTTCATCTGTTTTAGGAAAAGTAATTTGTTAACTGCTTCTAATTTAATCAACATTGCAATTTAGAAAATTATTATGTTTTGTATCTGTAATTTGCTGCTCTCCTTTCAGAACCAGCTCTCTCGGTCTCCATGCTGAAGTACCCTTGAGCAAGATACTGAACCCAATATTATCCTATCTTCTATTACTCAAGTCCACTTCCTGTGATGTATTGTTATATAAATAAAATTGAATTGAATTGAGTTGAACAATAAACCCTTTCTGCTCGAGTGTGAGGTGATAAATGCTGAACAGAGAACTGAGACGGAGTCAGAAATATCGATTGTGTTTGGCTGTGTTCAGGTGGCACATCAGTGGTTTGTGTTAGGGTGTACCTGCAGCATTAGCATTAAACTTTAGAGCTCACAGGATTCCCATTGTCGGCTTTGCTTTGATTGTAACTCTAATCAGTACACTGTGACGTTTGGCAGCGATGTCTAACGTCCTGATGTAGACACTAAATGTCACCATCCTGGGTTTTGTTTTGAGTTTTATATTTTTTTGATCATTTTGACCAAAACCTGTGAACCTGGGTTTGATGTTGCTGTGTTTCTGGTGACTTGAGTTTTTGACTCCAGTTTTGATTTATTTATTTATTTTTTTGATTTCGTTACTGTTTGCATTCAGGTTTTAGTTGTTTTTCGTTTGTCTAAATCCTGGATTTTAGGTCTTTCCACACCTCTCATGGTGCAAATTTTTCACGTCTCTGAACACAACTTTTAATCTGGCTATTCTCATATATACTGTGTGTTCATTTCATTTCATTTCGTGGTGGAGCAAATGATTTTTCCATCATACATATGACCGATGTTCACACATGACCTTTGATAAATATGCTATTAGTTATGAAACATGTGGGTTGGTCAAGTACAGGCATAAACACAGAGTTAGTTGGGGTTAGTAATTAAAATCTTGGCTGCTAATGATGATGCCTTCCTGCTGCTTCTGAGGCTGCGTTCATACGTACACGGCTATTTTGGAAAATTGTTTTTTTTTTCTGTACTTCTGAAACTGTTCATGTGTGGATGAGGAAAATGAAGATGTTTTCTTGCAACATCAAAGGTATGCGCCTTTGCCTCCTGTCTGGCATGATCTTTACTTGTTTTTTCATTTTCATGAGGACAGTGATATTTCTTAAGAAAACCAAACCTAAAAACACCCGTGTACGTGAAGACACAGTCCAACACAAAATAAACTCCCTATTTAAATACAGTATTGGTATGATGAACATAATTACAGAATTTCTGTGTAAAACCCAACTCTATTATTTTAGATACTATTGAATATTTACCTTCCTAGCTCTAGTGCCTCAATTTTCTTTTTCTTTTTTTTTCTAGCACTCAGATTATTATTTTCTGATTATTAGGTAAAGCTAACAGTCCTGTGAGACTGGAGAGCATGGAGGGGCTGAAAGCAGCAGTGGTGGAAGGACAGCAGTCCAGAATGGAGTGGGACGGCCATCTGTGGGAGACTTCAGAGACTGGGAAATGGAAGACAGAGCAGATCAGTTAGGAAGGAGGGGATGAGCCTCGAGTGCCACTGCATTTAAAACACACACACATACACACACACACACCCACTGGGAGCGAAAATGAAATTTTCCAGGCTGCTATTTCTGCAGCAAATTCAATTACTGAAGGCACTTGTACAAAGAGCTGTGACTTCCCTGATGGTGAGATTGGAAAAGGCTGATGGCTGCAGACAGTGAATAACACAACATGGCTGCAGCGGCGGAGCAGGTATACGAGCTCAGAAACAATATCTGGACAGGTGAGAGAGAGCGAGGAGGGCGGCCGCAATAAAAGGTTACGAGTTTAGAAAAGTTCCATCGCATTATCTTCCTCTTATATAAAGTGAGAGAAGGATTATGTTGTGACCCGGCGCTGTGCTGTGATTTACAAATGGCTGTTGTCAATACATGTGAGCCATCCTCCATCACATATTGTGGCACTTAAACACACCTGAGATGATAAATAGGAGCAGAGACAGGGCAGGATATTAACCTGCAGCCGAACACACCTGGAGACAAAGGGTCCATTTACTGCCGGCACTACAAATACATTCAAATAAAAACATTTTAAAAATCAGGAGAAGAATATCTATACGTTACCTTCATGAAGTCCAAACACGTTATAAAACATAAATCTTTACTGATTGTTTTCTCTGTATTATTGTAGAGTCTGAGGAAACTGTTGTTGTGATTAATCCTTTGTAGATAAAATTAAACTCTTTTTAGCCGGACCCTGACTGAGTAGCTTTTTAGCATTTCAACCTGACTCATTTTTAACAGCTAAAGCAAAGGACTAGCTATTAATGCTATAAAATAACTGACTAGTTTTGGGGAGCTAACCCTGACCCTATTTTACAGCCTAAAAGAGGAGCTCTTCAACGTAACAGTTTATAGTGGCTAAACCGAACCAAATACTTTTTAGCAATTACACTTAACCAAAAAGCTTTTAGCACTTAATGCAAATCAAACTGTTTGCAATTGTTTTTAGCACTTTAACCTGACCAACTACCTTTTATGGCATAAAGGTAACCAAGTAGCTTTCAGTTCTAAATCTTAACCAAACAATTTTTAGTAGCTTTACCCCAACTAACTAGTTTTTACTGGCTGAAGTAAAAAGTTAAATGAACCGAGTATGTTTTAGCTCTAATTTGACCGACTAATTTTAGCGCCTAACTCAAATCGAATGTTTTCATCAGTTTTATCTAAGTTTAATCTTTTGCCACCTAAAGCTAACTGGGCGCTGGTTAGCACTTTAACCTAACTGATTAGATTTTAACCGCTAATGCTGACCAAATAAATTGTAGCACTTTTCACTACTTTTGAGCTTTTGGCAAATAACCTTAATCAAAAAGTTTGAGTAGCTTTTAGTGTTTTAACCCAACTGACTAGTTGTTGAGTATCCAAATTACGCAGCTTTTTATTAGCTACATCTAGGTTTTTATTTTGCTGTCTGAAAAAACACCATTATACTACAGCTAGGAATTCAGTTATTTTGAATTAAAGTTATGCTTTCATGTATTGTTTGGTAAGTTTAGGGAATAAAACTCTGGTTTATAAAAAGTTAATGGTTTGGGTTTTATTGACACAGTAACAGTCGATGTATTTTATAAATGCATTCAAATATTACCGGCATTTTTACTTGATTTGATTGTTTGTTGATGATCTGTTTTTATTCATCGCAGGGGACCCTTGTTGTGGGAGTCTAAAATCACGGCCTCGGTCCCACACTCAGGCTTTGTCTAGCTTGGCTGGCCACTGGAAAATGAGTGTCCTTTCTGGTAATCCTGATCGCCTGCTCCTCATTCTCATTGTGTGCTTTTCCTTTAATTTCTCCTTTCTCTGCCACAAAGCCGGTGGCATTACCTACGAGGAAGAGGGGATCTAAAGTATTTGATTCCAATTCCAGGCAAACCCTGAGGGGGACTTCATCAGCACGGCAGCCTGTGTCGTTTCACACCGTGACAGACTGAGAGGGGAGAGAAAAGCTATTAAAGTTGTATCTTAAAAGGTCAATAACATTCGCTGTAATGACTCTGACTGTTTAATCCAAATATATGGGTGTGTGGCTGAGCCCTGCTGCTGACATTGATAGACTTGAGTGGCAAGCGAAGGATCCCTCCCTGTCAAAACATCCCCAGCTGAGAGGTAATGAGAAACGCCACTTGAGTGTAAACTCTCCAACAAAAAGCCTCATCTCGGCCTCTCCCTCTAATCATTGGGATTGTCTGACTGTGAAGAAGTGGTTGTTTTGTATGTGAGACAATCAATACCGGACCATCCAGGAAAAACCTCCAAACATGTCCACCGCCAGCTTTTTTCTAAACACCTGCACAAGATGTATGCACCGGGCGATGAATCACAACATGCAGGGTGATAAGGCAGTAAATATGAATATGTGTGAGACATTTTCTATGAAAATAAACGTTCATATTTGGTAGAAAGAATATTGTGTCTAGTAGAGATACAGATCTTAAAAACATAACAGCTTTCACAAATATGATAACATCTGGATTGTTTGTGTTAGGCTGCTTTTCTTACATTTATGTGAGCAGATAAAATGGTGATTGCAGGTGAACAGGTGTTACTATGCACTAGTCAATCCAGAGTAACCTGCAAACAGGATGCTGTCCCGTTTGCACTGGATGTAGCTCCTGAAGGTGAACTTCTGAAGCAGCTTTGCATGATCCACAGTTCAAAATAATTTGTCTTTATTCTAAACTGGATCTCAGTTCAGCCACATCCTGAAACAAGCTCCTCCTCCTTTAAAACCTTCTTCTGATTGGATGCCCCTCACAAACAGGGTTGTGGGTGTGACCCACAGAAGCCTTTACACACTGGATGTGTAAAATTCAAGCAAATATTTCATACTTTAAAATATATTTTCGGAATTGTGTATTCTAAATGTAGCTGTTCACATGTAGCCATTTCATTTTTGTATTTGCCACAAATTCACATTTTTGGGTTTTTTTTAAATCAAGTTTGATTTGTGGGATTTTTCGCATGTGAATAAACAGATCTGACCAATCAGATCACTGCATTTGGTAACAAGTGTGGTCATAGTTTAAAACACACACGAGCGAGGCCTCGGGTTGTTGAACATGGTTTAATACAGCTGCATGGAGCAGATTTAAATGATGGGAATAAACCAGGTTTCACAGAAAGTAGAATTTTTCTCTCAGGTTTGCCGTGCACCACCCCGACATCTTCCCTCGCCACACTGTGTTGCGGTGGGAAGATTGTTTGGCGTGGACACGAGCGCTCGGGCTCCTCCAGTGGGAGGCGGATGAGGTTGTTTGGGAGATGAGATGATATGTGGTTGTGTTTGTCCAGAGCTGAAACACAGTCTGATATCATCTGTCCGGCTCCCAGGCAGCTAATGTGATATTTGCTGTCGCCCTGGCCCCCAAATCCGGTGTCAAGCAGCAGATCTCATCTGCGATGTAAGACAATTTCCGCATATCTGAAAAGACAGTTTCTCCAGTCAATAGACTATAAATTGCACTTGGAAAATGGGATCATCTTAACTAGAGGTTATTCACTTTCCTCCCTGGGTGCAGAGGCTAACCCCTCCTTTTTTAATAATTTGTATGTTTAGATGTTTGGTCAATCTACCTTGCACTTGTAATGTCTCATCGGAGAGCCCATCAATCAACTCCATCCTGGCAGAAATCTCCTGCCACAATATTACACGTTATTAAAAGGATGATCAGAAGGCAGCTGGGTGTGCGCTGGCTGAGGCCTTCTTCTCATTTTCCGAGTGCACGGCCCCAGAATAATCTAGTGATTTATCCCCCACCTCCCTCCATCAACAAGTGCTGCAGCTCCGTGTCCTCAGCCATGAAACGCTGTTTACTCCAACCTCCAAGAGCCACAGGTATCATCATCTGTCCTACCTGGAACAAAGACTCGTTTCATCTTCATTCAGCTTCACAGCAGCTGCTGTCAGGTGCTTATCTTACTGTTAAAAACCCTCAAAGCCATCATTAATTCTGACACTTGTGACTAGAAAGTGACCCACTGTCATCATTTCAGCATTTAGCATACCTGCTGTATACCTCAGCATCAGCACGACAACAAGGCTGACTGAAACACGACAGCGGTGTGCCAGGAAGGCATTGACACAGTCTGCTATCAGTCTGTGACTGAATGTGCTCAGGTTGGCAATTAAATGCAATCTGTTTGTGGTAATACGGCGATTAACTGAGTAATCTGCAAAAAGCACAGCTCTGCTGCTGTCTGAATGCACAGAAATTCACACCCTTACAACCAAAGTCCAGCCAGGACCTCACTGATGTGACTCATAAATTTCTAAATAAATAATGACATAGCGGCTGCAGGACAGCAATTTAACTGCAAAATGACGACCTGGCTGTTATACAGGAATACAGCAAGACTACTATATAAGATAAGATAAGATAAGATAACCTTTATTAGTCCCACAGGTGGGAAATTTTTTTGTCACAGCAGAAAGTGGACAGTGCAAAGTTATATAGCAAAAATGAGAGAACACTGGAATAGTGTGATGTGAATATGCTGAGTGCAACCCCCCATTGTAGAGACGCACCGCAGACGAGTTGCGCTCATTAGCGCAGTCTTCAGCCCTTTAGACAGCAGACGTGTAAAATCTGTGTGAATATTTTGTGCATTAAAAACATTTTTATTTTGCACCGACTGTGCAATTTCAATTCAATTTTATTTATATGGCGCCAAATCACAACAACAGTCACCTCAAGATGCTTTATATTGTAAGGTAGACCCTACAATAATACATACAGAGAAAAACCCATTTCATTGAACATATTTGTTGCATTTATTTTTTCAAACCAAGCTCAAGTTTACAGAGCTGACTACTGCATTTGGGAACAAGTGCTATCACAGCTCAGAGTGTCCACTGGTACTGAATCGGTAAATGATCCAGTGTGACTCAAGGCTAGTCGCTGCTACGGGTCAGAGGGCGCTCTGAAGGGATTCTTCTGCCTCCTCAGGTGTGGTTCCACCTCTGCCAACAGGAGCTCAAACTGCCCCACTGATTCCTGAAACATGGACAAAGCTTCGACTAGTAAAGGCAAAGGCCAGCGGTGTAACGGCCTTTACATAGACTGACTGCAATGTGTTTATAAATTAAATGTCATATATTCTCTGCGATCATCATTGATGTGCAGCTTAAAATCTCAGCATCTAAATACGTAAGCCAAATATTACTGAACATGCTGTTGGTAAATATTGCGATTTCCTCTAAAGCTTTGTGAGCTGACAGACGAGTTTAAGCTAAGCCTGACCCCATGTTTCAAAGACACTTGAGGGAATTGTCTTTACAGGTCTTTACTCACAGCGGCGCTCGGCTCCATTTTTGTGCTCTGACAACACAAGTTAAGAAACGCAATATGACCGTAATCATGGGTGATCCATAACCGGTAATTTCTAGAAAGATTTACGACCGATCTAACAAGGTTTTCAGTTAAACCGCAAAATATTGCTTTGATTAGTCAGCGTTAAAGAAATTAATGTCTTTATTTAAATGAAAATAAAGCCTTATCACGGTGGTATTTAAATAAGACAAACGATGACAGGACTTAAATAATGACCCTGTCTTTATGTTGGCCTTACATTAATATTGCTTTTTATCTCCATCCAGGATATTAATAATGGAATACTGTGGGAATTAATACTTTTGATATTAAGAGCTCAGAGCTGTGTGAGAGGGAGAAGTAAGCGCTGGGGTCGTCATTAATAACCATCATAAAACACTGAACCTGTGGCTCTTTGGTGCCTCATTGCTGATGATTGATCATGAATATTAATAACACCAAATGGCAAATAAATGGCATCGTTTAAATGCTTCATATATTACTTATCGAGGAGGTGCTTTGCACAAAGAGGCGCCGTATTTCATCCAACAAAACCGTCAAATATGCAAAAGAATATTTTACAATGAAGATAAAGGGGCAGGAAACACCTCCTCCCGAACACTTTGTTAATACTTAAGCAATTTAAAATATTCATTTGTTTTTGTGGACATGGATTTGAATAATAGGAAAGGAAGAGTAGAAACTGTTGGCTTCTTTTTAATATTTTGGGTGTTGGAGCCTTAATTTCAGTGTTTTGGCTGCTGCCATCTAGGCCTCTGAGAGAGTGACAATATTTAAATACCTGTCAAATGACATCTAAATAATCCTATAATTTCACTTGCCAAAACCATGGTTAACCTCACAGCAGCCATATTATTGGTCCGATGATGTCAATAAAAATACAAACGGCTCCAACAGGTCCAGTTCAGGTGAAGCTAGCAGACAGCTAGAAGCTACAGCCACCTGTCAGTCAAAGAGGCCACGCCCTTAATAATGCAAACTTTAAACATAATGAACACACTGGTGACTTATAAAACAAAAACAACACATTTGTTATGATGGAGGAAACATTTTTGCTTTCAAAAACAAATTTTTGTTTAAAGTTAATAAAAAGTAGGAGATTGATGATGCGCTGATGGAGTAAAAATGGATTTAAAAAGTGAAATCACAGATGATAAACCTTTTTTATCAACTGATTTTCATGGAAAATAGAAATGAATAAAAGCATTTAAAACAGAAACAGAACGATGTCCAGCAAACAAGTAAGTTTTCCTTTAAATTAAGCTGAAGTGATTCAGTCTGATTTAGATTAATATCAATCAACTCAAAGCTATAAGTTCGTATTATTTTCCAGATCGATTCATCTTTATTTGGGTTATGATAAACCCTTTAAAATTCCAGGAAATGTTTTGACTATAAGAAAATGAAAATGCTCTTTCCTTGTAAAACAACAGAACATGTGACTTGCTGATGTTTCTAATGGAGCTGATGAGGGAGACAAATACAGTTTGTAAACCGACGTGATCGAAGCGTCGCGGTGAGAGTGGACATGAAGAGACTGTGTCATCAATATCCTGATCACACACACACACTCACAGCTGTGCGCAGGCTGACAGGAAGTGGTCATAAATAATCTAGACTAAGCACCATGAGCGCGGCCTTTACCTCCCTCCTGCGACACCTCAGATATCGAACATGACATAATTCGCTGTAATAAAACCAAACGTTCACTTCATAAATTTGCATGATTTATATGGAAGCTGCAGAATGAATTCAGCATCATAAATATGCAAAAACATGAAAGCATTTTAATTTATTCTCATGTGATGGCGGGACTTAATTACTGATTGGTTTCCCTGAGCTCGCGCTCATTAGGAAATGTGCGTTAATGAAGTGAACGCCGAGCGTCTACCTTTTTATCCTGTGTGCACACAGCGGCAGTGAATCTAACTTCTCATACGCTTCCATTCTTTGCAGCTTTATTTAAACCCCGGGGTCACACAGCGGGCGTACATCTGACTTTAGCAGCTATAGCGAGGTCATCAGAGTCCTCTCACGCCATCGCTCCTCCTCCTCCTCACTCTCCTCGCACACCTTCCTGGCTCTGTACAAACAGATACCTGTCACGTATGAGGAATTGGACCGCTCCTTAACGGATTATTTACTTTTAATGGGCGGGGGGGATGATGAGAAAAGCACTTAATATGTGCTCACACGAGGCGTGATGTATGGGGTCATCGTAACGCCGGCGGCACCGCCCCGGGCTGCTCGGCTGAAATAAATCTGGGAGGCTGCAGGGCTCCGCGCAGCTCTCAGACCTCAGGTCTGCGCTTCTCTCACTGAAGCACAGAAAGGCTGGACGTCAGGAGGGCAAGACGGAAATACTGGCTTCGCACGTGGTCATGGACGTCAGTTTGCATCAGGCTATGACGGAGGCAAAAAATAAAAAAAATTACAAATAATACACATCTGCAGGCTAAAATATGTCAGAGATAACGCAGAAATAAACATGTTTACGGCCTGATTTGAAAACTGGTTGATAATTTCACCCTGCATGACACCTTATTATCTACTTGTTTAAATTCACTTTGGTAAATCATGTGAAGATTTTACATGGTGTCGGATACAAAAGCAATTCTCAAAGCACAAAATGTTTTATTCTTTCAGAATTCTGGGGACGGTGGGTTCATAGCTCACCTGTTTAAATTGGCTGGAAGTTTGTTTTGTTAGAGGCGTGGCCTCTTTCACACAGGCGGCTGTAGCTGCTAGCTGTCTGGGCTAGCAAAATACTAACAACCCGTCCAAGAAATCTGAGCTCCAGTTGGTGAGTGAAACTCTGAAAAAGCATTGCGGCACCCAAAACTGAAGCTTTAAATTTTATATACATATATATGTGAGTGTGTATAATTCAACAAATTCTTGTTTTTCATGAAGAAATGCTGTTTTGTTATTTGTGGTGTTGTTCCTCTATACTGATCAAAAACACGTAACATGTAGTTTATGAAGCATACTTGTAAGGAGAGCAGTGTTAACATGTTAGCTAGCAGCTGAACGTCCTCCTGTGGATCATGTATTTAAATGTAATAATAAAGTAAAAACCAGGCGGGATATTAAATATGTATATGAAAGGTCTTAGATGTGATTACAGCCACATTAGCGTGTGTTATAAAGCATTTATTTTGTGTGCATATTGATTTTACAGTTAGTTCCTGAGCTCCTCTGCTTCTTTCAATCGCTGAGCTGCTTCACGTCATAAATAATGGACGATCCGTTGCCGCTGTGCCGCACAGAGAAAGCAGCTCCGCGGAGTTAAATGATCTGAGGCAGGATGAAAAGCACACAATGAGCAAGGGGGAGGGTTAAATGGCCTCCCAAGCGTTTGCCGGTGGGTCGGGAACTTTGAAGCGTCTCCTCACAAACTCACCTTAAACTAGTGTCCTGCGGCAGCGGCCCCTGACCCGGCCCCGCGCTCCCGACATGATTGCCTTTGTTCTGCGCAGAATATTTAAATGGCGCTCTAAAGCGGCGAGGAGCGTGCGGGTCGTAACGAGCTGCCGCTGCTAAAGCTGCAAGCGGTGCGGGGTCACAGCTCGCCGCTTAACAAAGAACAGCGGTGCCACAATGAGCCGCACCGCACATTCACTGCAATTTAGCTTGAGTAATAGATGGGGGTCACGCCGGGTCACTTTCAATTTCCACTTCAGGCAGGGAAAAATGAAAACAACTCATTTGCACATATCTGAATAATTCAGTCACTGAGAAGCGGGAGAGATGAAAATAGGAGGAAGAAGAAAGAGACAGTGTTGCACGTGGCGCGGTGATGATGGCCGGCCTCGTCGCCGCCGCCGTCGCCGAGCATAAAGGCTAATGATGAATCCGACGGAGGATATGAATCCAGATGTAAGAATAAAGCGGCCTCGCTCGGGAGGCTGCGCTGCCTCTGCTCAGCTTTTAAACTTATCATAAATGTATTAAGATTGCAGCGGGCCATGAAACAGCTGTAGACAATTAATCTTGTGCAAATCTTATCCGAGGAATTGGTTTCTGCAGAGTAACATCTGCTGCGAGGGGCGATTATTCATGGGCGCTGCCGCCGCCGTGCTTCTTTATGCATGGGGCACAATCATTGCCAATGAAGTAAAAATTTATAGTTTTCCCTGTTCAGTAAAAATAACATTCAGCAGCATTAAAACATCATCCATCAACATTGTCCGGGGGCCCGGGGCCATCCCAGGCAGCCAAATTAAAAAGTATTCATTTTGCAGAGAAGTTGCAGAGCGTGCCGGCGGATTTTTTTCCCCCGCTCTGCATCGCTGCTGCTGCTCGGAGGGAGATTGGAGACTTGGTGAGGTTGCCTTTTTTTCTGGTTGGTGGAAGAGGGAGAGATGAACCTCGTTCCCCCGGAGACGTGATCAGGAAGTGCGAGCCGTGATGGATGACAGTCGGTGTGGACGTGCCAAATATGAAGTTGGGATAAAAATGGAGCAGTGTGATTTTCTTTGAAGGTTGTTTCTGTGAGAAGTCTCCACGTTCAGTGTCATCATAACATTTCCTGTGTATGAAATCAGTCAAACCTGAAAAACACTCCCTCACAGCCAGCCCACTCATTCTAGAAACCAACTTTATTTAATGAAACAAGGGGAAACTATAAGTAGTATAAATATGTAAGGTACAGGTGCTGAGTATCAGAGAAGGAACAAATTTGGCTCTTTTTCTTTTAGTCCTCACATCGCAGAAATTCGTGGGTAAACTTTAAGGGCTCGTGTCAGCATGTGGGACGGGCAGCTGCTCGGAAATGAAAGGTCTCCTCCTACCAACATTCAGAGACCAGTCCTTGTTTCTGTGCACCTCTATTAAATATCCTGAAATAATTGCATTATAAAAAAAAAAATGTTTAAACACGTGGGGGGCAATGACTGATGTTTCATGTTTGCTTTCCTCTGTTTCTGTCCATGCTGGACTTTTTAAAGCTCACCTAACATAATTTGACCTCAGATGGCCTGAACCAGTAAAATCATGGGATATGGCTTAAATAGCAGAAATATATGAAAAATTTTAAAAGTCTAAAAAAGGTTACAGGTGAGACACTAAAACGAACAGGGGGAAGATGGAGGTGGAACTGTAACTTCTAGAGGGAAGAAGCTTTTTATGACTTTATTTGGGGCAAAATCAAAAATGTTTAACTGTTTTAATCACATGTGATTAGTAATCCTGTGCACTCTGTTTTTATGGCCACTGAAACTGAATAATGCTCCAGATGATTCCCTGGAGGTGCTGAGTGCAGAGACAGCTTCTAGAAGAGTTTTAAAATCTTAAAAACAAGCGAGATGTTCAGGCATTCAGTGTCTGAACGCCAACATATTCAGAGACCAATGGATATTTGACTGTCACAGGAAGGGGCGGGTCTGACTGTTAAACTGCTTACTCATTGGTTAATTACTAATAAGTGGCATGAATGAGATTTAAAACGTAGATTTTCATATGTATGACCTAAAATGAGTGATGACCTCAGCGACATGTTTACAGAGGTCAGAAAGACCTTACCTGACTGACAGGTACAGACAGGAAGTCTTTTTCATTCTTCACAGGTTCTGTCCTTCTGCTTTTTTTAATGTTTGAGTTATTTTAATTTTTGTTTCCTTTCTTCTTTCCCCGTTTGGTTTCTGATCATTTTTTGGTGATTTCTGTTTGCCTTTTTGTTGCACTGGCACATGTTTCAGTTTGTTGGGTTTGTTTTTTGAGTGTTTGGTTTACTTCAGGGGGTTTGTGTAATTTTTTTTGGTCAGTGCATTTTGTGTCTAATTTCCTTTTTTTTGCACATTTTGGGAAGTCAGCAAATACACTGCCACGGAGTCTTCACGAGTCAGGTTCATTCAGAAACACGTGGAGTTGTATTTTATCTGCTTATTGCTTAACCCCATGAAGCTTTTTCATAGTTAACAGCTGACTGTAAATGCTGAATAAGGCAACTAAAATGGATTTTCATGTGTCAGTTGAAGGAACATCAAAAGTTGAATGATTTGCTTTGTGGTGCCTGTGGAGTAGATCTGAAGTGAGACGGTAAACCTGATGTAACACAGCGTTTTAATACCTAAAACTTTACAGAAAATGTCGATAATGACTGAGTGCTGCAGCAGTCATAGGACTGCTACTGTAATACGAATGGGCCGAATGCAGACTGATAGAGATCCTCTTCTTCATTCCCCAACTGTTGTAATCTCACAGATGGCAATATCATTTACAACAGAGGCTGCGAGCTGGAGCGGCGCCAGACGCTGTCTTAATTCGACTTTGATCATCTGTAACTCTGGCTGCCTGTCACTCGTTTGGTTTTTCAACAAGGCAAAGCAAAAAATATTCAGGCAATCAATCCTTATAGATGTTTCCGGTAGTTATTTGGAAAAATAATTAAAGTTATTGATCAGTGGAGAGTAAAATGGGGCGATTAAGGTCGAGTTACATGCAGAATTACCAGAGGACAAAAGATCCAGAAATGTTTGTCAGACTTGCTCATACAGGTGAAACAAAGCCACCTGAGGGGGGCGCTGCAGAGCTGATCATATAACAATACTTTAAAAGCAAAAACTAGAAAAAAATTAAGTACATGACAGTTTTGACACACTTCACTAGTTTTTTTCTACTTTTGTATTTGTATGATGTCATACAGAGCGGATAGCCCTAATTTGGTCACCCAAGGGACAGAAGCCCCACCCATTTCCAGTTACCAGGGGCAGCCAATCAGGAGAAAGTCAGTTTAAGAGGGAGGAGCTAAAACAGCTCATTTCAGGTTAGGATGAACTGAAAGTTTGCACTGAGATGCAGTATAAGACAAAGATTGATTATTTTGAACTGTGAATCCTTTAAAACTAGCCAGGAATTAAAATGCAGAGCTGAAGTCGACCCACGGTAAAGTAACCTATTTGAATCGACTTCCACAGAGAGGCATGAACCATGTGAACTTTTTCACTATCAGATAGTACCTGTAACTTTAGTGATTCACATGGTTAGTCAAGCAAAAAAAAGAGCTTTCTGTTAAATTAGAGAAGCAGTAATGTCATCAGTTCAAATAAAATATCCACAAGCACACACACAGACACACACACACACACAGACACACACACACACAAAACATGTTAAACAATCACAAAAATACCAAAGACTCAAGGCCCAAAGAGGCCTAAAATGATCCAAACTATAGGAAAAAATCCCACAAAGAGACAAAATAAGAAAAAACTAAAAAGTTCCAAACACAGAAAACAACTACAGACACAAAGGGTCTTCAAAGGGACCGATGAGTAAAGGTAGACACCCCCCCCCCCCCCCCTCCCCAAAAAAAAAAAAAAAAAAAAAACACACAAAAAAGTGTAAAATGAGGGCAAAAGAATGCAAAAAAGCATCTTAAAGGTTCTACATCACTACAAGAACATGCACAGACCCAAGAGGTCTTAAAAATTACCCAAAGCATACAAATCAACTACAAAAATATGAAAAACATTAATTAAAAGGCTCAAAATCGTTAAAGAAAATTACATTTATAACATTTAAAAGGCCTACGAAAAGACACTAAATCACTCAAACAGAATCGAAAAGCCCTAATAATGACCAAAAGCAGAGAAATGGGGATGCAGAGAAACTAAATGATTATAAAGACGTGCAAAATCTCTGAAATGTCCTCAGAGACTTAAAAATAAGCCAAAAACAAACCCAGTGACCTGAAATGATGAAAAAAATGACAGCATGATGGAGAACAGTTTTTTTTAAAAAGACATACAACAGCAAACATGGTGCAGGAGTGTGGTGTCTTCATCAGTGGAAATAAAGATGGCGGTTTGTAAGCAGGCAGTCAAAGTGGAAAAGGACTGAAACTGATCTGAAGCTGGACGTCCCCCTCCGTCTACCTGCCGTGGAGCCTGGCCTGCGTGGAACAGGCGGCCATGTTTAAACCTCGACATGTATTGTTGGACGTGACACGCTCAATTTATCATTAGTTGTGAGGGAAGAACGGATGAGTACACTTTCAATTTAGTTCCGCTGCTTTCTCCATTCATCACGCCGCTCTCATCATCCATCATCTCCACCGCCGCCATCCACGGCAAACACACGTTCATAAGTTTAATCCAATTAATCTTCATGCTAAGATAATTTCATATTAATGAACCACGGCATTTATTTGATTATTGCTTTGATGAAGTCAACGGGCCCAGCGTCGCCGCTGAGCGTGAAAGTGGGAAGATTTGAAGTGTTTCCTTTGTGTCGGCGCTCTGCGGAGGTTTATGTGCGTTTCCCAGCGAGCGCCTTCTGTCTTCATACAACAAGCTCTGAGAAATTGGAAAAGTTGCAGCAATAGATAGGAGGTGACCTGGAAACAAAAGCAATCAAGGATAGAGGCGGATGTGGGCTCCGTGGCGGCCGCCATCAGCCCGCGGTTCAGCCACACTGTCAATAAAAGAAGAAATACCTTTTGAGGCATGAGGCCGAGGGCAAAGAGGAGTCTGCAATTTCACACCTTCATGTACCCTGCCGGAGGACATTTTTCATGCGACTCCACCTCCTCACTCAGCGAGCGCCGTCAAAGCCTCGCAGCAGATTGTACACATAACAAACACGGAGAAGGGGATTGGACGAGGAGGACGGCCGCCGTATCAACGCATGACGACATCATTATTTCCCAAACTAAATAAGCTGGAATTTAACCACAAATCAATCCACTTGAAGAACTTCAGACTCAATTGTAGCTCAATCACAGCAGCAAGAAAAAAATCAATTCTGACCAATTAATGCCTGTTTCATTAGAGTATGCAAATGAGAGGTGCCGTCAGAGGCTCGGTCTTACATTTCCCCCTAATGGACAACGCCGACACTCACAGGAAGCTGTCACGGTCTGCTCTCGGCCCACTTTCATTTTAATAATGACCACTCAGACACAACAACAACACAACAGCCACACAGAGGTACAGAAACGACCCGAAACGGCACTAAACCTGAGAAATTACTTCAAATAATGCAAAAGAACATTTTACAGAAGCAACATGCAGTAAGGCCAAACATCTTTAAATGGACTCTGTGTCCAAAAGAAGACACGAAATATAACCACGGACATAAAATATCTTCAACAGCGACACATCAGTAATGAGTGAACCCACAAAAACAACCACACAAACTCAGCACAGACAAAAAATCTCCAGGAGTCCAATAAGACCCCATCGTACTGAAAAATACAATTAACCCAGTCACACTCCTCCAGGTGTCCCTGTCACTGAGTGAAGGTGGAGGGGACCAGCATCACTGTGGGCAACTCCAGAGGAGACATGTTCCTTCCCCACTAAATAGGCAAGCTTTCATCCACTCCACCTTCCCTGCAGGGCGATCCTTACAGCTGGTTCAGGGTGAGCCAACCCTGGCCTCGCAGGGGAAGTCCTAGTCTCACCAGATGATGTCCCTGATCCAGGTGAGGGTTCTAGGTTTTCTCACAGGACCAGTTTGGGAGACTCATCCAAGTTCAAACTGCCCCCATTAAAACATCATGGAGGGACTACGCGACTGATTTTTCTACGTTGTAATTTTTGTACTATTTAATTTGGTTTATTGACATGGTTTTTAATAGTTAAGCAACACATTTTTCATGTTTTGTCATGCTGTGAAATATAGAAATACTACTGTGTGCAGTAATTTGAGTGTGTCCATATAAAATAAGCGTAAATAACCCCAAAATGAAAATACTCATTACTGATGTGAGTAGCAGTAACTTTACCTCTGCTTATAATGAGCTGTGCAGCAACTGTTTTTTCATACCTAATGATACTATGACGTACTAATAATACTGTAAATAACTGTGTTATGAGTAGACTCTCCGTCTCTGTACACTTTTACTTTTCTCATAGTTAACCTCAGAAAATGAAGTTGTTGTTTTATTTTCCACAGAAATCATGAGAATATTGTTCCCATGATTTCTTTTATACCATGTGAGGCTCTGATATCCCGACGTCCTTTCCCGGCTGCGTGTCGTACCGTACGTGTTAAAGTGGGGTCGGAGCGAGTCTGGCTTCAGGAATCGATCGGCCCCGTGAGCTGGACCGGACCTCGTCTGCATCACATCCATCAAAGCGGCGGCACAGAACAGATGGCAGAACGATGTATTTAAAGGCATTACACTCGAGCTAATGGCGAGCCTTGGAGGGAACAGTCATTTACCCCTGTGAGTGGTCACTTCCCAGCACAGCGTCATTTAAAATGATGTCCGCCGCCCGATACACTCTCTTGGATTCAATTTGGAAATGTATTCATATTTACTCAGCGTACCTGCATTGCATTTGTATGGATCAGTCGGGGTAAACGTAAAACTGAGCAAATTGAATCAACATATTGGGACGGGGCGTACGTGGGGGCGTTAGCGAGCAGCCGGGGTCAGCGCGATGCCTTTTATGATGTCCCTCTGAAATCTATCTGAATCACATTAAATTGGATCTAAAGATGTGCAGACACATACATCACAGTAAATGGTGGTGGAGCAGCGCTCGCCAACAATCCCACCTCAACAATCAGGTTATGGGATCGGCTTTAGATCCTATTAATAATTCACAATCTTGTTAGGGGAGAACAAACATTTCTGTTCAGGCTATTCCAGCTGTGGGATTGTTATTCCAGGCGGTGGCGGCGGCCTCGGCACAAGCACAGAGGCTGTGAAATGTAAGCCGTCCGTGTGTGGAAGAATAACTCCATGTTATTTCACAGTCTCTGCTTTCTTTATTAAAGCGCCGTCACAGTAAACACACCGCCCGCCGCCTCCCTCTCAAGGCGAGGACCTCAGAGTCGGCTCTGAAGTACAGACGCGGCCTCACGTGACTCATTTAACCTCCGCTAACAGGTGACAAAATATTAACACATGTGGAAATACTGGAGTAAAGTAAAGTAACCTGAATACTTCAAACTCGAGTCCATTTTGCAGTACGTCTTGTCATTTATGTTTGTAATTAAAAACATTTTTGTATTATTCCAAATAATAAAATAATTACATGGATCCTAAATATTCTGATTATTTTAATAAAGAAAGAAAAGGTAGACTGACCTCTCACCTCAGTGAGGACCTCATCCCAAAGGTTGGGAACCCTGCATTACATCATCTCTGATGTGGGCAAATATAAAAATAATCATAAAAAAGTTTGATGTTTGTTTAGTTTTCCCTCTGCCTTTTTCTTTCTTTTCATTTTACAGACTATTAAATATATATATAGGTTGTAATATTGTAATAATGTTTACTTTCTTTACTATGTCGATCTCTGTTTTAGACGTTTCTCAGATTCTTTTATTATTTTTCCTGTTACTGCAGAAGGGATTTGTTGAAAAATGTGGATTATTTATCTGTGTGTGTGTGTATGTGTGTGTGTGTGTGTGTGTGAGGTTTATGGTGTGTTGTGTGTAGACACACAGATGAAATATTTCTTCGTCCATGTGAGAAATAAACAGTGAGTTAAAGTGTCAGTTTGGTTCAGATGTTTGTACAAAAGTTAAAATCAGACACAGCGATGATGACGTGATAAATCATCCTCATCTGTGTGATGAAGAGTTCAGTCCTGGCAGCCGATGATGATGATGATGATGATGATGAAGAGGAGGAGATGAGCAGCTGGATGGGTGATTGTGTTGTCTCATGCTGCCTCCTGCTGGTGGAGATGCTGTCCTGCACCCACAGTCTGATGTGGCATTCAGGTCTGTCCTGTAAAGTCTAAAATCAGACGACCGAGTTTTGCTGTGACTGATTGTTTATGATTGATCGTCTCTGCGGGTGTGTGTGGCACTGATGCTGTTCTGCATAACGATGACCCTGCTGTACATCTTCTGCTGCTCTTCCTTATACGCGTCCTTCACCTTCCCTCGCTTTAGGCTTCCGTCCCTGAAATGGAGAAAAAAAAAAAATCAGGAAGGAAGTTTTCACTGAGAATCTCAATCCTGCAGTTTACGTTTTTTTTCCCACACGATTAACAGGAACTTCAAAATAGATTGAAAAACAGTAAAAGATGGTTTTCGACACAGAATTGATGCTTAAAAATTTTGTTTTGCAACTTTATGGATTATAAATATCATATAGTCATAACTTCAGGACTCAAACACAAAAAACTACTCATTAATTTATTATTTACAGTGCGTAATCATTTGCTTGTTAGTTTTATTGAGTCGTGCTGACACGTCACTTTAAATGAGCCCTTTTCTCTGTGAGCTTGCTCGGCTGAGAGAAAATAGTCCCTGCTGCTGAGGTGAAATCCTTCAGCTCGCTGTATGTGAAAGCAGACGTCGCCACGACTGACACCTACAAACCGGGACGAACAAACTAAATCTAACGTTCAGTGTTTGAATCAGAACAAAGTTGTTATTTCATCATTTAAAAAAGTGTTTTCTATCTTTAAACTGTTCTAATGTAGATACAAACTTCAAGTGTGATGTAGTTGAGTAACTGTACTGAGTAATCTGAGTACTCACCATGCCAGGTCAAGCAGTCCTCCCCGACAAGCAACGGCAGATTTCACTCTGTTGGCAAACTGGACTGCATCCTCTCCATCCTGAAAACACACCGCGGTCATGTTAGCTGTGATCACATGACTCTCACCATCTGTGTGTGTGTGAGCGTGTTTATGCTTCGGTAACACTGCTTTTAAAAGCCCAAATGGCGAGCAGCACAGCATTTAACTCCTCGTCTTCATCTGCAGAGCTGTCATCATCATCATCACCCTCTATCAAAAGAGACGCTGGAGGGCGATGATGATGCTCAGGTGTTACAGTGTCACCTTCCTGACACAGTGAAGCAGATGCTGCCCCAATCAGGTCAGAGTGGGAATTACAGCATGGGCAGATCACTGAAAATCAAAGGAAAGCGCTCAAACCTTCAGACGTCAGGCCTTCAGGAAGTCCAGACTAACTCTGGATGAAACACAAAATAATTCACTGGGTTAACCCTCTGGGGTCAACAGACACTTCCTAAGGATAGTGCTCGTTATAACTTGCTGCTGAAAAACAAACAAAACAAGAAAAAAAAACTTTTCCTATTGGTGGAAAAATGTGATGTGCTCCTCGTCTTATAGTGGACAGAAACTATTTTTTGGAGTGGCACAAGTCATTTGTGTGGCATCTTATTGTGAGTGTTATAGAAAAAACGCCTGAGGCACTGGCTGCATTTTTAGGTAAATGGTTGTATATAACGTTGTTGTTCGCAACTCTTGTGCATAGGTTTCTAAACAGTACAATTTCTATGCGCTTTGCACTTTGTGTCTTTATTGTGTTTCTATTTGAGGCCTTTCAGTATTATTGTGTGTGTGTGTGTGTGTGCGTTTCTCATCAGTTAACAGTTAATGTTTCCTATATTAGTGTCAAATGATTTATGCTCGGACATTTGGTGATGTAAACGTTGGTGGGAAGTTTGTTGGTCACAAGCAGAACGTCGATCAGCTGATCTTTTCTACCTGTTGTTTCCCGTGAGGTCATGTGACGGGTGACCCCTGATGGATTAATCAGTATGTGTGTGAAAGGTTAAAGGCCAAAAATATAGTTTAATTTTCCCACTCGTACTTCAGATCCCTCCCTGGGGTGTTTCTAGAGACGTTGACCTCCGAGGTGTACCTGTATGGTCATGGGTGGGAGGTACCACACATTGACGACGATGGCCCAACTGGTCATGGTGCGCAGCAGATAGCTGACCATGTTGTACTTGCTGCTGTTCCAGAAAGCATCACCCAAGCGAGGGTCATACTGAGACACAAAGGGAGTGAAGGTGAGTCAGGTTCTCAAAGCCGATTGGCTCAGGTAAAACATTCTCTGGACTAATCGATCATCGTGCAGCTTTGCTACCTTGATGGCGACGGGATGGATCGTTCCTCCGATCTCAAAGCTTCCCTTCTTAAACATCATGACCGACGTGTTGTTGATACAAGTTCCTATTACAGAGACACAGACAGACATTATCCCGCCATCAAATCATGATTATCATTACCACCACCACCATCATCATCACCACCACCATCATGTGACGCTGACCTTCAGGAAATATAAGGATGGGAAGTTTGGTCTTTGCTGCTACGTGAGCTCTGAGCCTGCAGAGAGGAAGCACACGTCAGTGAGTCATCAAACACGTCTGCATCAACACTAAACAGCTGTAATTACAGATGTTCCCATTCTCTCGCTGTTTGACTGTAATGTGGTCACGAAGCCTGAGTGTAACCCTCGAGCTCGAGGCTGTGGTGAGCATTTAGTTCACAGGAAGTGACCCTGGACCAAATCAGCTGACTCATCAAAGCGTTACGCCACACGGCCACAGCTCGCCGAGGAGACAGCAAGGTAAACATCAACAGTTGATCATCAGCAGCTCGGCAGAGGATGAAACACACGCACAAACATACAAACAGGCTCCTGATCCACCGGCTCTGACAGGCAGAGCCACGCTGAACTACCTCCTGAGCCAACGGAACAAATTAAAGGTCACGGTGCTAAAAATGTGTGATCATACGGGCCGCACCCAGCTGTCAGTGATGTCAGAGCATCTCCACCATCATGGTTTGGAGCAGAAATAAAAACGTCTGACTGTCTGACAGGTGAAATCGTTTACAGTCAGCCTCACCTGCTGGTCACCGCGTGGCGGTCTTTCATCTCCGACCTCTCAAACCAAACATGAGGGCACGACCTCACCATCGACCTCTGGATGACCCCCATCAGACCTCCATGAATCTGCCCCACCTGAGGACAACATAGCATCAAGACAACAGAACACACACATGTACAAACACACAAAGACACACCGACAAACACACATAAACACACACCCACGCACGCACGACACTTACCATGGCATAGCAGCCGTCATTGGCCAGGATCACCACATCGATGGGCGTGGTGTGATTAGCCACGCAGATCCCTCCTTTCTGAGGTCGGTTCTCTCTGCAGAAAGAAACACGTGTTCAGATTGACAGGAAGTGCTCGACAGGAAGCGCTTGACAGGAAACGATGAAGTGGACTGACTTGTTGTGGTAGCGGATGGTGGCCGACAGCGCCCGGGCACAGATCCTGTAGCAGGTCAGGTGGACAACTTCGCTCAGCCAGTACTTCACACTGAAACAGATGCACATGCTCAGTCTGTGCCTCGCCGAGGCAGTCACCAAAGCTGTGAACCGTGGAAGCGCCATACCTGTTCTCAGGCAGAAATCCAACTAGAGTCGTTGCGATCACAAGCCACGAGAGGCCGATGATGGCCAGAGTAATCCTGCAGAGACATGAGGAGGAGAAGGTGAAAATCCCCCTGATCAGAGCTGTCTCACTTTTATTCACTGAGAAGGCCTCAGAGAGATAGTAGCTCTGTCACCTGGTTTCTGAATGATGGGTGTAACCATACAAACTGCACATGTACAGACTGCACTGCGGTGATGATGGTTTGGAGATAATTACAGCTAACTGCACATCTATTATCTGTTTTCTCACCAGTGATGTGTTACAGTGAGCAGCACTTCCTGTTTATTAGTTAAAAGCAGAAGATGTAAGCACTGGAGTGACCTGAGAGCACTGAAACGTGCCTCTGGCTGAATTGCTTCACCGCTGTGAGAGCTGCTGTTCCTGTTGCAAAGGCCAAGGATGCTGAAATCAGTGCCTCCCCGGGTAGGTGAGAGGTCGAGCTGTGACACACTGACCTGAGAGGGAAGAGGACACAGTAGCGCACAAACACGCCGATGCCCCAGAAGATGGTGAGGCGGAGGCTGATGTAACGGAAGTTCTGGTTGGTGCGGGTCAGAAGGTTCCAGGAGGCCAGCTCCTCAGAGGAGAAGCACTGGGTCACCTGGTCGTCCACGATGCTCTCCAGGCCCTTCTTGCAGAAATACAAGGCGTCACTCAGAGCAAACTCACCGCCTTCCAGAGACCGAGAACGCCGCAACTGCTCCATCTCCTCCTCCAACGAGCCCTCCGCTCGCTCGATGATCCCTGAGTCATCAGAGAGTTTCAGAAAGCGTTCAGCAGGACCAGAGTTTAACAAAGACACAGTGGAGACGAGAGAGGAAGGAACAAAGAACAGCACCGCGTTTAGTCTCACTGTCTTTATTTGAGCATATATCATGTATTTTCATATGTTTTATCACACTCCTCCTGTCTCTGTGATTTTCTTTTAAAAGCCTGTGTGACTGTCTTGATGCATGATCAATCATCCAGGTAAGAAAATCTCAATCGTTGATTCTGTTCATCTGGATTCTTCAGTGGGAGAAACATTTCATCATCATCCAAGTGATTTATTCAGTCTCATCTGACTCCAGGTTTCCAACCTTTAAACAGAACCTGACTGCAGGTTTCCCCAATCTTATAAACAGTACATGTGCATACTAACTGAAACTAGCACCACTGGTGAAAAATGGGCTGTGAGGTCAGTTCCTTAATCTTAACCATTGCAGCCATTCCCCAACTCTCTGTAAATGCTACTCATGGTCATAATAATGATCATGAAACTGACCTCACATTGTTCGTCAGTGGGCTGGTTTCAGGCAAATTTACTGTTTATAAGATTGGGGAAACCTGCAGTCAGCTGAGACTGAAGAAGTCACTTGGATGATGATGAAACATTTTTCCTACTGAAAACTAGAGATGGACTGATCCGATATTACGTATCGGTATCGGTCCGATACTGACCCAAATTACTGGATCGGATATCGGCGAGAAATAAAAAATGTAATCCGATCCATTAAATATCAAAAAAGCACCTCACAAAACTTGCTACACGGCGTAACTCGGCTCATAACCTAGCACGTCGCAGCAGTATGCATCACGTGATAGAGCAGCTGTGTGTATTTGTAGCTTCGCTACCAAACCAGCATTTCATCTCCGAGGAAGTTATCCCAGAGAGAAGTAAAGCAAGTGTGTAAGTTCATCTCTGAATGTTTGTAAAGCATTTTAGCGTTAAGCTTAACAACCGATATATGGAGGGACTGCCTCTCTCTCTCTCCTGCTGCTACTTCAATCATGAAACTGCTTAATGATCAGCTGATCGGCTTTTCTGTTGCGAGTCCGTCTCTCTTCTTAGTTTTTGGCCCACTTCTCACCAGAAAGAGGAAACCAGCGGTTGAACAACAGCAGCACTATTAAGCTTGATAAGCTGTTGTTAGAATTTATTTAATATTACTTTCTACACCAGGATCTTTTTCTACGCAGCTGGTAACTGTGCAGGGGCGGATCTAGCAAAGTTTAGCCAGGGGGGCCGATAGGGCATTAACAGGGAAAAGGGGGCACAAAGACATACTTTTCTTTCTTATTCTCATTTAAAATGTCTAGCTTTTATTAAATAATTATCTGAATCTTACACCCAAAGTTTTAATCTGATGTAAAATATATAGTAGTCCATTACTGTATATAGTAACCGTTAAGTCTAATATACCCTAGTAAGCTATACTACTTTTTCCTTTGGGAAGATACCATCTGTGCAGTCTGCAATTCTGTTGAAGAAAGATGTTGAATCTATTTAATTATTCTTGAAAAATAATTTATTTCTGTGCATTTTTCCCCCTGCATCAAATTAAATTTGATTACATCGATTAAGCATCATGAGGTGGAGGGTGGAGGGTGGTTCCCTATTTTTTTTTGCTGGGAGTTTGCAACCCTATTAGTTAGGTTGCTTAATATTTCTGCTAAGTACTCTTTAAAATACCAGAATAGGGAAGATGGTGCAGGTTTAAGTTTATTAGATTGATTGGTTTTGCTGAACTATGAAATATTTTGGGCGCAGTGTATTTTTTACATACAGGTATAACAGAATAGCTTTAGTGTTGTTATTTACTTAAACTTGAATATAAACTTATACAAAATGCAGCAAGATATTAAAAAAAACGTTTTATTGATTAAAAAATACACTATATCGGATTCATATCGGTATCGGCAGATATCCAAATTTATGATATCGGTATCGGACATAAAAAAAGTGGTATCGTGCCATCTCTACTGAAAACATCAACTTTTTGAGAACCAGTGTGATTGTTTCTGTGTCACTATGTGTTTTCATGTGTTTTGGGGGTCATTTTGTTCTCTGTGTGGTGGTTTTGTGTCTCTCTGTAGTTGTTTAGAGTCTCATATTTTTTGTTGTTGTCATGTTTGTGTGTCTTCCTGTTTCCATGTCTTTGTCCTTGAATTAACCCAGAGGGACCTGAATGACCTTTTTTTTTAAACTTTGGTCACTTTCCTGTCCTTAAGGACGTTTGACTCTGTGTGAAAGGTTCTTGTATTTATTTCTATTTTTTTTTTTCTGATCTTGTGCCTCAGAAAAAGTTTGCAGTAAATCTGTGAGGCCTACAGGCTGTTAAGGGTTAAACCTCTGACACACAGCAGCAAAGCAGCAGTACCTGTGTTTGTTATTAATGTGTGTGTTAGTGTATGTTAAAGTGTGTGTTATTGTGTTATTGTGTGTGTCTGAGTTTCTCAGGCTTCTGTTTGACCAGCGTTATGTAAGCAGCTGTTGCATCATCATCCTGAGACGAGCCATGTGCTTCTCTCCCTGACCTACAGCCCAACATCAGATGCTGCAGCTGACCAATAGGAAGCCCCCACCCTCGGCGCACAGCGTCACGTGATCTGTGCTCGCAGCCCAAACATCCAAACAGGAATAGGAGCTGAAACTCCAAGCAGCAGCACAGAGGAATCTCTTTCTGCTTTTAAAGTCTTGTGCGCCACATCAGAACGGAACAAAAGTTTGATCAGTCATGAGATCAACGGGATTATTGGTTTATTTAATAAATACAGTTTCAATTTGACCAAATGTGATCATTAAAATGTTTAACATAGCGATTCACTGTTTAAAGCCTTAAAAATCTAATTTTAGTTTTTACAAATATTATTCTAATGTTATTAGAAATTATTTATTGTAAAAACATTATTATTTCTGATTGTTATTATGACACGGATTATGACAATATCCAACAGCTTTATACCTCATTTATTATAAATATATGTATATATATTATGTATATATACATAGGATGATGAGTCTTTATCTGACAGCTTTTGCTGTCCAGTAGTTTTTACATAAATGTGAATAATCAAACTTCTCTGATGATGTATTTCTACGTCTGATCATTAGTCATTATTTATTGATTAACTGACTGACTGAATGTTTTCTGCTGTGATGCGAGCAGACTCACCATTGGGCAGCGGTGCGGGTACGCTGGGCTGCTCTTGGCGTCCTCTCTGGATTCGTATCGTGGCCCACTGCAATGTTATTAGGACAGATGACCTCTGACCCCACTCTGCCGCTGCTGCTCATTGCACAACTTTACACACATGTTGAGCATAGACACGAATTCCTCTGAGGACAGCTTACCTCAAGGAGTTTAACCAGGATCTGGATGTAGACGCTGGTGACACCCAGAGAGAGGCCGAACATGGCGGGCAGCGTGATGAAGAACACGACTACGAACATCCACAGCTGGAAAACAGCCACGGCCACGGTCCACAGGTCCTCCATTGCTGACAGCTTGCAGCTCACCTCATCATCTGCAAACAGGAGGTTAAAGGAGGCGTTACCATCATGTTCCCCTGAGGACGAACCAAAAACACTCTGACCTGCTCCCCATCACCTCCACCACAGTCAGCATGCCGTCCTTCTCCCCAATATACTTTCATTCTTTGACTTTCCAGAACAGAAGTAAATGATCATTGAATAGGAACAGCTTTATTAATTTCTATGCTGATGACAGTTGTTTACTAATCAGCTCCTTCTGCCAACAAAATTCTGTCTAGCCTACCTACAGGATCTTCTTCTAAACATTTTAAGCTCCAGATTCTAAAAAGTTTTTAAAACTATTATTTCAAACAAAAACGTCAAAGAAAAATAACATAACATATAATACATAACAACTTTAAGGTACTTATGCTCAAGTATTTCTGCTTTTTTATTATTCTATAATACTCCAAACTAGGGGTGGGCGATATAAACGATATACGATAGAAACTATATAAATTTGGCCAACGATAGAGATTTTGACTATACCGCTCTATCGCGATAGCGCATGTTGATGATGTCATCAAGCTGCGCCTGTTTTGGTGGAAAGCATCGCAGCGGCTACAACTGTCACTACCCGATCCGTACCGGAAACCCGATCGGTACCCCGCATGCGCAAATCTTACGTCACTTCCTCTCTTTGCCAACATTGCGACATTCAATATATTTGAATGATACGTGTCAAAACCATAAACTTATGTTCCCTGTTCAATATCATCTGATTCTTTAATAGACTGTGTCTATTTTGTTTTTTTATACGAACCCCTGACATTGTGTTTGCTACTTTGTATTTGTATGTCTGTATTTTGTGCTGTGTCAATAAAGCGTATTCAAAAAAACAAAAAAAAAAAAACCCCAATCGGTACCCCGCATGCGCAAATCTTACGTCACTTCCTCTCTTTGCCAACATTGCGACATTCAATATATTTGAATGACACGGTTAGCGCCCAGTTAGCTCTTAGCATTTCTCAACAGCTCTTTCTTTAAGTACCCCATGCACAGGGCAAACTAATTTTATTTGATTAATTTATTGATATTATTGGCTAAATTTCATATACATAAGTCGAAATTTTCTAATGCAAAACCATCCTTTCGGTGCTTTTTAAATGAAACCAAACAATATGTTAATACCATACAACATTCTCAAAATCAAAAAGCTGTCAAAACCATAAACTTATGTTCCCTGTTCAATATCATGTGATTCTTTAATAGACTGTGTCTATTTTGCTTTTTTATACGAACCCCCTGACATTGTGTTTGCTATTTTGTATTTGTATATCTGTATTTTGTGCTTTGTCAATAAAACGTATTCAAAAAAAAAAAAAAAAAAAAAAATTCTCAACAGCTCTGCCTCCTTTTCGACTACCGGGACATTTAAACAATGGATAATCCGTATCCGCAACAAATTTTTGCTTTTCTCCTCAACAGAGAGCGTCCCCCGATTGAACAACAGCGCCGTAAAATAAGAAGAATGGTGCCTAATGACAGAGTTAATAATACAGACTTTGTAATATGTCACGTGAAGATTCAGCAGCCAGATGAAGTGTTTACTGGCAATTGACAGTGATAGCGGACATTATCATCACTATTCCAACAATCCTCTCCACACAGACAAGCATAAACACACTCGATTATCACTAAATCAAATTTAACACACGTTTGTAATGACGCTAATTCAGTTTACAATAGGGTTCATTCGCTCAGTCAGCAGGTGGCGGTATCCTCGTACACTGGGAGTAATCTGCCATTAAACGAACAGAAGAAGAAGAAAACCCCTGCACATGCGCGGTACGGATCGGGTAGACCCGATTTGTACGGTCCGACTTTGCACATGCGCAGTAAGGATCGGGAGTCCAGATCTGTCACTAGCTTTTTATTTTTTGTTTTTGTCTAAATTATATTAAATGTTTCATTATCGGAAACATTTTAAGAGATACTTGTTATTCTTAACATCTTAACAGATACTCTGACCTGTAACTATCGTAAAATGCTTCGACCGGAAGTAGACATCTTTCGCGCATGCGGGATTATGCCCGGCGACAGTCATAGCAAAGAGATGAAGCACTGTTGAAATATGGGGAAAGCCCAAAACTGCGCTTCCTCCACTTCCGTAACATTGATTCATTAATGTTGAATTCTCTCTCTATTCCCGTGTTGTAGCAGTATATTAATAACTAACCTTGTATTGTGGATGAATAATCTCAGTTGTTCTCCTGACTGAAGTTTGGCCCGTGTATAGCATCCTGCTATGCGATTGCATTTGTCCCTGACCACCAGAATCCCTCACATTAACTTTTATCTAGTGGGAAAAAAGTTGGCGTTCATCCTCCAGCTTCACTGTGCTAATGTTATGCTAACATAGCTGTGTCGCTAGCAATCACGTAGCACAACATCATATAGCAGGTAGTCCAACTTCAGTAACCCTGCAAACGCCACTGCTGTTTAGTTTTCTGTCTTCATTTATGTTGGAAGTGGTAGCAGAGCTGTACGTTTGAATTAGTTTCAAAAATCTCTCAGTCAGAACATGGTATGTCATGTTTAGGTGGAAACTAGCGAGCTAACTTCCTGTTAACTTCTAACTCCGTTAAAGTTAATAAATTCTGTTTTCATGGATGTCTGGATGTTAAACTCAATTGTTACACCTGGTAAAGCAGCAACGCTGATGATTTTATTAAAGATGAAAGAATTTAGACCGTTTTTAACTCTCAGTGTTCATTTGACTTTGGGACCTGAAAGGGACAGAGTTTTGGACCCAGATTACTCCGCGAAGCTACTCACTACGGCAGCCGTAATGCTCTGACAATCCATCAAGCAGTGCGGCTTACCAAAGTTGTACTAAAACATTTTTTAACAGATTTCTGCACGCCCAAATTGGTTCGAGGTCAGTAAGCACAACCAGAATTCATACATAAGGCACACTCTCGATTTTTGAGAAAATTAAAGGATTTTAAGTGTGCCTTATAGTGGAAAATACCTTATACAGAAGAAAAGAATATATTGCCATATATATTGTTACGGCACGTGCTTCAAATTATACCGTGATATGGCTTTTAGGCCATATCGCCCAGGCCTACTCCAAACCTTTTCGGTTATGACTGTAGATTTATTTTGGGAGTTTTTATGATTATCATCTTTCTTTCTGACCTGCTTTTAAATAAATGTGCTAAATGTGCTCATATGTATAAAACAAAGTATTATACATATGAAAAAACATTTTAATTCATATTACAGCTGTTTGCTGAATTGAAGTTATAATAATAGAAATGTTTTAGGTTTGTGTTTGTGTTTTTTTTTTACCAACAAAACATCAAATATTTGATTGAATATAGGTTAAAAATGTGAATTTCATATTTGTCTGCTTTTAAATGAGAGGAAGGTGAAGAGTTTTGACTATTGCGTGAAAAAGACAAATAAGGCATTTCATTATATCACAGGCTGTTTAAAAAACAAGTGCACATATTTAACTAATGCATAATTAATACATATTAATATGTTTACAGCCCTTTTAAAACACATATAACCCTTTAAACTTGTAATTTAATGTAATATAAAAACAACAAATTTTAATTGAGATAAAAATTTATAATGAGAAAATGACCATTTTGAACTCAGAATGAAATCAGTTGTTAACTACAGGTTCATATACTGAGTATAAAACAGTCACTCACAGCAGTAAATGAAGTAGTTTAAAAACTTTAGCAGAACAATCAGTTTAGCTGTTAAAACAACAATAACAACAACAAACATTCAAAACTATGATTATTAAACAGCCTGCGGTGACTCTGGAAGTTTAACTCTTACCTGTAATGGAGTATTTGTACGTTTCAAATCCAAAGTACCGTTACAGGAGTGAATTACTAGAGCAATTGTTCGGATAAAGGAAGTTAGACCCGTTAGTCCGACTATCTAAACTGAACTAACCCGGGTTACCGGGACAGGACCCCCACAGAAGGCCCTGTTTCAGTGGAAGTGTGCCTGGGAGCGAGGAGAGGCGAGCGGGTCTCTATCGTGCTGCTGTCCGGAGAAACTGAACCTTCAGCTCGCTGGTTTTATGGTTAGCTCGCTAACCAGCCCGCTCCTCCTCCAGCGGAGTCTGCTGCGCACGAAAAAATACGCAGCGTATGACTGCGCGTATGTGACGCGTCTGTGTTTGTGATGAAACGGCATCATGGCGGAGCCCACTGTCCGCTTGCCCGGGATCGTTTTAGCTTCCCTCATGTTTCAGCACGTTAACAGTGACTCCGATGTGGTGAGGAGCTCTTTTACTCGTTATTAAAACTGATGAACTGATTCTTATTGAGCCTTTGTGGGTGATTATGTAGTATTATTGTTAAGGAGGAAAGCTAGCAAATAGAACAGACGCGCCAGGTGTTAGTATCAGGCTTTAAAGTTGATAAATTCGTATTTATTAGTTTAATTATTCGGATTTCAGCGTGTCGTTTGATGCAGCGAAGAACAGTTTGTCGTCTAAGTGAAGTCAGAACTCCCCCTGTGGTGTTTCTTCAACTTTTAAACTAGCTAACCGCTCTCAGGTTCCAAACAAACCAGACTCCATTCAAAAATCTACTAATTTAAAGGGAAACCAGGTCCTGGTAAGAAGTCAAACAGTGTAACACATATGAAAATACATTTTAATATTCAGAGAGGTCTGTAGGTAAATTCGGTACATCCATGATCCAACACGGAACGATTACGCGAGTCGAGTTTTGCATGAAACCCGAGATGTTACTGCTCCTTTTCAACCATTCCCGTCGGTGCACACCACACTCCATTCACAGATTTTAGGTTTTAATGTAACACTGATTATTCTCGTGTATTCGTGCACTTTTAAACAGATCCCCAAATTAACGATGATCTGTTGGTAAATTCGGCATGTGTTTAATCCAACTACTGAATCTTACTGAAGACATAATTTAATTGAAAAATTGATGCTCAGTTCTCGTCCACCACCGTGTTTCAGAATACACCAGACTCCATTTTAAAAATGTAAAGTTTAATGAAAATGGCTCCTGACAAGAAAACGTTAGCGTGAAACATAATCAAATACATTCAAGTATTCAGGTAGGTCTGTTGGTAAATTTGGCATATATTTTAATATTTATGTAAAAATGCTGTAGCTGAAATGATTAAACAGTAAACAAATGCTTATAGATGTAAGGTTTTTATATCTGGTTTTATTCATCCATCAGGAAGGGTTGATCCTCGGAGAGAGCAGGTTTGACGAGCAGGTCACCATCAGCGACTCTCAGGCCGATCACATCCACATCGAGGAAACATACAGTAAGTGCATCTCAATGAACTGTACAGTTACACGAGTACTACAGTTACTAGTACACTTTTAGGAATGTCTGTTTTCTCTGACAGACGTCCAGAAGCACATCGCCTGCCACAGACTGAACACGTGAGTGATGCATCGTGACGTAATCATGCCATCGTGTGTGTTCTTATGTAAAGGTGTGTCTGTGTGTTAGTCTGTACAGCAGTGATGGACAGGTGAACGCGGAGGAGCTACACAAGCTGCTGGCAGAGAACAAGCAGGTGAGTGGGATGGGGAGAAGGTTTCGGCATGACGCGATCATGTGATTGACGCGTTCGGCTTGCGCAGGAGAGCGTGATCGGCTGGTACCGGCAGCGCAGGAACTCGGAGCAGCAGATGACCTTCAGAGAGAAGCTGGTGCACGAGAACCTGAAGAGCGCTCTCTCCAACCCTCACATGATCTTTGTGCTTCTGACTCCCACCAAGACGACACCTCCAGGCTCCACGCACAGGATGGAGTACTCGGCCTTCATCTCTCGTAGCAGGTGGCGCTCTGAGTATACGTGAATATCTTTATATCAGCTTGCTCTCTAGCGTTGTCTCTTAATCATCTACAAAGACACATCAGCTTATAGATTTTACCCAAAGTTTGTGTTGTGGGATGTTGCTCCTTTGATGACATTTGAAATCAGTCCACAGAGTTAGCAAAGGTGGGCTTTTATTTTTTTTTTAAGTTATTAAATTAAAATAATCTACCCCGGGGCTCCAGAACGATGCCCTGAGGAACACCATCAGAATCTGAGACTGCCAAACCTCTGTCTGCCTGAAATTCCCGCATGAAACCTCTTAAAGATGATTTTTACTGTTAAAGCTGATCAACCAGGTCACTGCCACCTGTTTGTGTTGGATGAATTTTTCTTAGTTTTATATAAAAATAAAAGAAAAAACCTCATTTTACTCAGCAGGTGCTGGCAACTTAAATATCAGAAGAAACTGAGTGTGAATGAAGTGATGGTAAAATGTTGTATAATTATTAAAATGCTCCAGTTGGCTTTTAAAGTGAATAAAAACAACTGGGAGGCATTCAGGGACACTGGTGAAGCTTTAAGGTCAGTCACAGAGGTCTGAAACATCTCAGCTTTGGGTGAAGCAATCAGGTCAGTTAGAGGAACGTTGAATGAAAACGGGTAGGTGGAGGCGGGTGGACAGCTCGGTGTTTCCACGTTTAACTGACTCGTGTCTTTTCCTTATGGTTTGTGTTTCTTCTTCTCCTGTGGAGGCACTTCATGAACGTCCCCGTGCTCATCACCAACCTCGGCCTCCTCGAGCAGCTTTCTTACTGGAAGGTGTCGGCGCCGTGCTCTGCAGCCGGTTACAGCCTCACGATGAAGAAACACGGGTATGCCCCGCCCACGCTGGCACGTTTACACCGTGTCCGTGTTTCTGCTGGCATACCTGAGATCTCTTTGTTTCAGGTCAAAGTTCTTCTGCTCCAGCGGGCTGCTGAAGGAGGTGAACGAAGTGAATAAGATGAACGACTCGCTGCAGGCGGAGCTGCAGGTGAGCAAAATTGTCAGAGCACCTGAACTTCCTGCCACCTCACTTCCTGTTTGATTCACTCTGCATCCTTCTGTTTGTGAACAGAAAACGTGCAGAGATGTGGAGGAGAGCGAACGCCTGGTCGAAATGCTGCAGACGGAGGTGTCAGCCCTGAGGACAAAGCTCAGAGAGAGGCAGCAGAGCGAATCAGGAAAAGGTTTCAGATTATTTTATCTAATCTCACACAGCAGCGGGATCAGATGAATTTACCGTATCTGCCTCTTCCCGACACCAGAGACACGTCTCAGGATCAGCCCAGCATTTTAAAAACACAACGCAGAAACTCTTTCTGTGCTAACATGTGGACAAGGAAAACTGAGAGTTAGTCTCATAATGTCAAAGGTGTTGTGTGATTTGTGGGCTTTTGATTGGCCAGTATTTTGTCGTGGTTAGGTCTATATCACTGCGTGTTGCTTTGGCGTGCTCTCCACAGACTGTGAAGTCGCTCTTTGCATTTTCATGGAGAGAATTTTTCGATTTTTTCATATTTTAAAAATTCGACCAGTTAGAAATTAAAATAATAATAATGATGAATATTTGGATCGCAGTGATAACTAAAGGAAGTGCCAGTTTAATGTCTTTATTTAAAATCACGGTTGGCTGATGACCTCAGTAAAAAAGTTTCTGAACTTTTGCATTTTCTCCGTGAACAGAAAGCGCCGCCGACCCCGGCGAGCCAAGGAAGAACCGGCTGCTTCAGGAGGCCGTCAGGGCGCTGCTCGCCTCCTCGCCGCTCTTCCACACTCAGACGCTCACGCTGCAGGGACTTCCTGTTCCTGACCACACAGACGACATTTCCATAACGACAGCGAGGGAGGCGCTGCCGAGCGCAACAAACTGCCGTAAAAGGTTGAGGGAAATGCTGCCAGAGAAGGAGAGGAAACGCAGGAGGAGCAAGAGCTGAGTCCAGGACGTATCCAAGTTCTGTTGGATGTTTTTGGAACCAGTCTGTTTAAAAGAACTGTTATTGATAAAGTTTGTTTCAAAAAAGGACAGCAGTGGTTCTTTTTACCTGAGCAGGTGTAGAGTTCAGACTCTTCACGCTCAGATGGAGGACTGGTTTGATTTAGGCTTCCAGCTGTGACACTTTGGTGTTTGTTCCAGATGTTCGGTTTTAGAGTCATCGGGTTTTTACCTTTTCTTTGGTTTCAAAGTTTTTGCCTGACCTTCAGTTGATCTCGCGCTCACAAAGAAACTGTTTCACACTGCGTTTTATTTTTCACTGTAAAGGATGTAGCGTGCGGTCATTCAAGTTTATCTTCAGACTGCAACAGAAATCATAAAGCTCTGAATTACACAAACCTGCCTGTTTTTATTTTCTCTGTTTCATATAAATCAGAGGAGTCAAACATGTGGCTTGGGGACCAGAATCAGCCCACGACAGAGTCCAGACCAGTCCAGGTGGTGGTGAGAACTCTTAAAAACTGATGAAATGCGAGAAGAGTTTTCTTCCACAGCCGGTCTCACCGGCTCAGTGAGGCCAACTGATCGGCTGATTTTTCTCCATAAACACGAACCTTCTGGGTTTTACCGGCTCTGTACGAGGCAACGGGACTTCAGAGAGCCCGGGTTACGTTAGTTCACGCATTTTCTTTGTTTTAAACTCCAGTGACACAAACTTTAAAAGAGAATCCAGGAAAACAATATTTCAGTCATTATTTTATAGATAGAATATTTTATAGATTCTCTGTTTAGTGTGATGTTTGAAGGTCTTCAGATGATGTCACAACCTTTCAGTTTTCAGAAGGTCCAAATTTAAAAAAAAAAAAAAAAAAAAAAAAAAAAAAAAAAAATTAGCAAGTGTTTTTAAAGTGTTTAAACTCCTTCACATTAAGAAACCGTGCAGAGGTGTTTACTCTGATGAGGACACGCTTCATGTTTGACGCTTTGGCCCAAGAAATTCACCGACAGCAAACTGACAGCAGAGAAACTTTATTTACACAGACACACAGATGTTTCACACTAATCCAGATGTTTGATTCCACAGATGTTAGGGTCCTTCATGAACTGTGGATGTTTGTGCGTCACTGACATGAAACCTGCAAACAAAAGTTTATATTAACGGCTCACGTCTGTAGCTCAGCTCAGAGGGAAACGCTTCTTATATAATTATGTTAGAAATGTGGCGAAAATGGGAATGTTTGGATTATATTTGTTAAAAGGCAAAAATGTGAAAAAGAGGAAAAATGCTATAAAGCAGTTCATTAATTGGGTCATCAAATATTAATTTACTAAAAAGTCAATGTGAAAACAAAATATAGATTCAAGTTCTGGATGGAAAAAGACAGTAATTAGCCAAAAGTTTTGTGTCAAAATTCAATAATTTAGTCTAAAAACATCCGACAAAAATTGGGATTAAAGTTGAGATTATGACAGCAAACAAATCAAATGATGAAACAGAAGAATTGAAAGTTAAGATGCTGTGAACATACCCATGGACTGAGCCTTCTTTATCGCCTTCGACACTTCTTTCTGTTTCCTTCCGCATAAACCTGAAAAAACAGAAGGAGGTGTGACCCAACCTGAAGATGACTTAATCCAGATGACCTGTTTCTGGCGAAGACCCACCTGTGATGTGGCGGCCATAGATCCTGCCTGTGTGCGGCGAGATGAACTGAGAGAGCAGCTGCAGGGCGACAAACTCAGATTAATCCACGACTGAGACTCAGTCTGGCTTGGGATCAGGAGATCCTGTCACACACCTGGAGGAGCAGAGCTGCTGCTTCAGGTGTGCACCCAAGCGCAAAGGTCAGTCAGAGGTGAAGGCCTGATTTCTGATAAACTGATTATAATCTTCCCGGTCACAGATATTCTGACAATAATCTCACTCAGCGTGTTTCTCATTATTTAATCTGGGGTGAAGAGCTGTTTCTTCCCGTTTGACTCACCTGGATGTTTTTAAAGTCCACCGTGACGTCACAGAGGACGCAGCCCTTCTGGGGCTCTCTGTACGGGTTCTCCATGTTTACCAGCTGAAAAACAAACAAATCTTCATAACCACACTGAAATCAACGGCGAGCATCCATCAGCTTGCGCTCAGCACCCACCCCGCCCTCCGTCGGTCCGGCTTCATTTGCTGCGACCGCGAAGCTCCGCACACCTGCACGGAAGCAGCACGGCTAGAGTTAGCATTTGCACCAGAAGGATTGGAGTTACACTTTTATTTTTGTAATTAACGTGTTACGCACGACTCACCTGTGTTTCCATAACGACATAAGACAGGTTTCCACCTCTGCAACTGCCTCAGACACAACATGTTGACCTAACACGGGACAGGAACCGCTTCCGCTGCAACTGAGAAATACTTCCGACCACTTCCGCAAAGGCTGTTTGTGACTTGGATATATACTGTGACTGGACGATGTCACTAAATTTAAAATATAAACCTAAAAGAAGTATTCTGTCTGTTTTTAATATTTCACGGATTTCCACAATCTAAATGTTTAATATTAATGAGATATAACGCTTCGCTTTGAGTCTTTTACGGAAAGGTTTAATCGTTACTCATTTCAAAGATAAACCAAATCAAGTTAGAAATCACCCGGAACACATAAAGTCTTAGGAAAAGCAGCCCTAAGCCTCAGATTAGCTTTAGTTTGTGCCACTTGTCAGCTTGCTATTAATGTCTGTTAAAGCGGTGTTGCAGTTTGTCATTGAAACGTGACTGAAACCACGTACAGCTGTCCTAAAACTCCTAAACTATCCGAGCGGCAAACATCACATTTAATTACCGTTTCAAAACAGACTTAACCCGTTTTCAGTCGAAACTCAATTTTTCATCCAAGGCGTCTAATTATTAAGGTTTGATAAGACTTAATTTTTTAGCATTTAAAAGCTAATCGAGATGTTTAATTGCACGTTTTGACACTTTTTGAACGACTGTAACTCAGAGTTAGCGCCTCAGTAAACCGAAAGCGGAAGTGATGGTGGCATTTCTCTCTCACTCCAGGATTAATGATAGTTATTTTGAATGAAGGATTCGCTGAGCTGCTGTAGATGCGCGTTTAGTGAACGTTAATTATTACTGGTGGTGTTAAAAGTTATTCCACGGACACGACACACTTTTATTTATTTGAGCTTGTTTGTGATTAATTTGTAGTTTTTGTAACTGAATGCCGGCGCTTGCTAGCTAACTGCTCACTGAGCCTGTGTGGGCTCTTTGGTGTTTTTAGGTCTCATCATTTAACGTCAACTTGTTTAAGGTGGCGTTTAAATGGCTGCAGCAGCAGGTTAGTGAAGTATGCGAGAACTATAAGATGTTTATTGTGTTTCACATGTAGCCGCAGGGGTCTGCGCTCACAGGGATGAACTACGGAAGGCTGGAAGTCAAAATAAAACGAGTCTGTCAGAGGAAGAGGGCGAGAGACCACCTGAAAGCCCACCTGACACCTGCCAGGAAGAGGGGAGGGGCTGTCTGTTCCCCGCTATGCAACTCCAACAGGAGGATCAGCAGCATCATGGCTGAAAGCAGAGCTGTGGAGGTACATCTTGCACATTGACCAGCAGGGTTCGACTCTCCTCAAGTCTGATTGCATTGAAGTCTGTGAGAAAATGAGCCTCCTCCTCACCTAATCTCTGAGCTCAGTGAACACCTCCCCGATGTGTTTAATGACTCAGTTGGTCATAGAGTAATCAGCCTTTCACTGGCAGAAAGAAAAATGATGCCCTGATCGATTAATAACCTGTTTGAAGTCCACGCTGGTGGTATTCTTTTTTCTTGGCAGTACTGCAGCGACAGCGAGGATTTATTCGGCAACTATGACAGCATCTTAGGGGATTCGTCTGTCCTGGCAAAACTGGATGATGCCGAGCAAAATGAAAGGCTTCGAGGGGTGGAGCAACAACCAGAAGACGAGGATGTCCTCTCAGACTCCATCCTGGACGGCCTTGGAGATGAACCCTTCGAGGACCTACCGGCCAGCCAGCTGCAGTTTCAGGAGGAAGTTCAGGAGAAGGCGAAGAGAAGCCGACTCCAGGACAGAGACAAAACCTCAACGCCTTTCAGAGGACTAGCAAACGGAGAGGGTCCACCCAGGAGACCAGCCGGAGCGAGGAGGAGCGTTGCCGACCAGCTGAAGAGGACAATGCTTGGCAACGCAGCGGCTCCTTCTGCCGTTTCACGGACAGCGATGCTGAAGGAGGCGGTGGTTTCTGAGGAGATAAACATCGCCATGCAGGCCATGGAGACTGTCTCTGCTGACATGCCTGACCTTGGGCCATTCTTTGGGCTTCCAAGCAAAGTGAAGGAGCTGATGTTTAAACTGAGAGGAATCCAGAGTTTGTATGGTGAGAGTTTTGTATATCACAATAAAATTGAAATATTGTAGTTTCTGCACAGAATAAGTCAAGTGAAGACATTTACAACCGGTTTTGTTTTTTTGGGTTTTTTCAGACTGGCAGCAGACGTGTCTGAACTTGGACTGTGTTCAGCAGAGGAACAATCTGATCTACTCCCTTCCCACCAGTGGTGGGAAAACTCTAGTGGCAGAGATCCTTATCCTCAGAGAACTGCTGTGCAGGAGGAAGGACTGTCTGTTCATCTTGCCCTACATATCGCTGGTGCAGGAGAAGGTACAGAAACCACAGAACATCAAAACATATCAGAAAAGTATGTTTTGTCAACAGAATGCATAAATAAATTTTAAATAAATAAATAAATAAATTTTAATTTACGCTTAGAAGAAATACAAATAAAAATCAGAAATAGAGCACTGTGGGGTGATACGAACTGCCATGGTAGTGTGGATTATCGATTTCCTTATCAATTCTCATTGGTTCCTCTTTGAGAGTCACCACCATCTTTAAGCACCATGTCAAAGACATTACATTCATGCAAATTAATTACATGCAGTGTGGTCAAAAGTTTGTGCATGTTGGAGGTATTTTCTCTCTTTGTTGTGATCAGTGTTGGGGTCATTACTCAAAAAAGTAAAGTAAAAAAGCTATTACACTGAGCACTTTTCTTAAAAGTAATGCAGAACGTTACATTGCAGATATTTTTATCATAACTCTGGTTTTACGTGGCCTATCAACACAATTTAAAAACTGGTATAAAGTCCACACCTTTTCTGTCAATTGTTCCGTCTGTCCTGCTCACATCTCCAATGGTTGTACACGTTGTCATTAACGTGGCTTCACTCCACATCAGCCGCTTTGCTAGCTAAAACACCGGCGTCGGCACATAAGGACGCTGTCATAGCCTGTCAACGACGTTGATTAGCTGCATATATACGAATGTGAATCGCGTGATTGGCTGAACTATGGAATAAGGTGGCATTGTTCTAATCCCATACGGGAGCAGCCAGTCACTTACTGACTAACACTGCCAAACAGAATTGTTAACGTATTTACTTTAATTTCAATTCAGGTTAGATTTTTTTTTTGTGCGCAACGCAGATTTTTTCTGTGCAGAGACGTGCCAGCAGTGCGCAATTGCGCACGCGCGCAGCTTAGAGGGAACATTGCTTACGAGGGCATTATACTACTACTGAGCTTTAAACAAATATCCTCATATGTGGCTCTCATTTTTCTTAGAAACAAAAATCAGTAAAAAAAAAAAAAAAAAATCTGGTAATTCTTTGTTTTTACATTCATCAGGTCCCAATATGCCCAAATATTAAAGATAAATTAAAAATGCATGCCATGGAAGAGTTCGAGTCTTAGGAGGTTAAAGCAGTTGTCATGGTGATTCTATGCCACTTTAGAAACATGAACAGGTAGAAACGGGCCTGACTGCTTATCAGTTTGTTACCTGTTGAAGTTCAGCAATGGCTGTCTTCAACCCAAATGACGATTCATTTTATCGCGGTGCTGGTCTGGGGTCAGCATGCACTCAGCTTTAAAATCGCTCTGGGCTCTTGGCTAGCTTAGTGTTAGCATGCTGTCTGTGCAGGTGCTTGTGAAGAGCTGAAGTTGTGTTAACAGTGATGCCGTTTTTCTGTCCTGGAGCAGTCTCCACTTTACCATCACACTCTCATCCTTTTGTGCAATAAAAATAAAAGTCATGTCCATGTCCACACTGAAGACTGCACCACTATTTTCCTCTGGCACACAAACTGAAATCAGCTGATCGTAGTGAGAGTGCAAGAACTGATAAGCAGGATCCATAGGCAGGCAGATTAATGATTCCAAGGAATTGCACTACTACTCTCGATTTCCATCTCTAATCATATCATTATCATATTTATGTTCATAAGAAATAAAAGAGGATCAAAACTAGAGCCATGTGGGACACCTTTCAGAGACATTAACAGCCTTCGTTTTGAACTCTTAGGAAGTACTTTTCACTTTTCCAGGTGCGTGGTTTAGCAAGCTTTGGTCTGGAGCTGGACTTCATGGTGGAGGAGTACGCTGGCAGCAAGGGCAGGTTTCCTCCCGTGAAGAGAAGAAACAAGACGTCCCTTTACATCGCAACCATAGAGAAGGCTCACAGCCTCATCAACTCTCTGATAGAGAGCAGCAGGCTGGATAACCTTGGACTGGTGGTGGTTGATGAGGTACCTCCCACTTTGGATGAAAGGTGTTTTATACGGCTGGAGGACATTTAACTGAGATTTTGTTTCTTCTGCAGCTTCACATGCTGGGTGACGGCAGCAGAGGGGCCATTATAGAAATGACTCTGGCCAAAGTTCAATATGTGAGCAGTAAGTGTCTTCTTATAGTCTCCATAACTCAATCCAGCCTTAAGTTAAAAACAAACTTCTTGCTTTTGGGTTCTTTTTCTTTTTTTTCCAGAAACAACTCAGATAATAGGAATGAGCGCCACTCTGGGGAATATCAAAGACCTGCAGACGTTTCTGAGGGCTGAAAATTACACGAACAACTTCAGGCCTGTAAGTGATTGACTCAAAGCTGCACCCGAACCATATAAAACCCTCGAGTGAACACTGACCCTAACTTCCTGCTTTCACAAGGACTTGCTCGAGCATAACACACAGATTAGTCCACCGCTGAAAACAGTTCCTGACACTGAGCAGCTGTTTGAGGGGCTCACTGAGCGTTGTTAAAGTTGCTCATTAACTAAAATCAGGTCTGTGTGTCATGCAAATGCAACTCTCAGAATTAGTCACGACTTATCAGCTGCACATATGAAAATGGATGTGGATGAGCTGGTGATAGTCAGAGGAGAACTTGTGTTTCAAGATCATTGCATGGAACTGCTGGTTTCTATCAGCGGGGCTTCTTCCTGTCTTTTAAACTCACTTTGAGAGTTTGGGTAAATTGGCGCTCTGTGATTTATTTTATTTTTATTTTTTCCAGGTTCAGCTGAAGGAATTCGTCAAACTGCACGACACCATCTACGAGGTGGACCCAAAAGAAGAGAACTGCTTCAGGTTCTCACGTCCTCTCAACTTTAAAGTAAGTAAAAAACATAATTAACTCTAACAATGCAGGGGAGGATCACACCAACACGCCGTGGCCACATTAATAGGTACAGGAGACATTTTTCCTGCAGTAAATTAAAGTTTAATGTCCTCCTCTTTCGTTTCCGTGGTGCTTGGTCTTTCTCTTTCCTGCAGTACTCGAGCACGATGCAGAAGATCGACCCGGATCACATCATCGCTCTGGTGACCGAGGTCATCCCAGCGCACTCGTGTCTGCTCTTCTGTCCCACCAAGAAGAACTGCGAGAATGTGGCGGCGATGATCTGCAAATATCTGAAAGAGTGAGCAGCAGCCACTGGGTGACTCCTCCCACTCTGCCGCCCATGCCAATCACTGACTCAGAAACCTTTCTCGACTCTTTCAGGGACTTCTTGCGGCACCGCGAGGAGGAGAAGGGCGTCCTCCTCAGGGAGCTGCGGGACAGCGGGAATGGCTCGTTGTGCCCGGTGTTAAAGGTCACTGTGCCGTATGGCGTGGCGTACCACCACAGCGGGCTGACATCCGAGGAGAGGAAACTGGTGGAGGAGGCCTACTCCAGCGGGGTCCTCTGCCTCCTCACCTGCACCTCCACCCTAGCTGCAGGGATCAACCTACCTGCTCGCAGGTGAGCCGCTCATTAAACAGCTTTTTCCCCTTCCTGTCACAGCAGTCAGGAGCTCACCTGCGTGTTCATGTGTACATATCAAAGCTTATGCACATTTGCTGTTGCTGAAATGATCTGACCTCTGTTTGACCCCGGTTTGACCTCTGTTTGCACACAGAGTGATCTTGCGCTCGCCGTACATAGCCACGGACTTCCTGAAGAGGAGCCAGTACAAGCAGATGGTCGGACGAGCCGGCCGAGCGGGGATCGATTCGGTGGGCGAGAGCATCCTGATCCTGCAGGAGAAGGACAGGAACATGGTAACTAGAGCCATGAGGGACTCAAACTGATGTCTGATTAAAAACAGTGAGCCTAAAAACTGAAGCTTTCCAACAATATTATGTCAAAATACTTTTCTTAATCCTCAAATATCTGAAATACAGACCTGCAGGCATAAAATCTGTTTTAGGTTATTAAAAAAACAAAGAAACGTTAAATTAAAAGAGTTAAAAGGTTTAAAAGCTTTATTAAATCTTTGTGTGTGTTTATTTGAGGTCAGCAGCTGCACAGAAACCTCTGTAATGTGCAGGGTTGGACTGGGACAAGCCCGGGCATTTTGACTAGTGACCAGCCCACCATGGTATTATAGGAAAAGCCATAAAGCCTTTATAATAAACTTAAACCTACACCATCCTCCCTATTCTGGTATTCTAAACAGTACTTAGCAAAAATATAAAACAACCTAATTTATAATTACATATACCTAACTAATAGGGTTGCCAAAGGAAAAAAATAGGGAACCACTCCCCCACCCTCTGCCTCAAGATGCTTAACTGACAAAACCGATTTAAATTTAATGCACGTATCAAACAAATGCACATAAATCTATTATTTTTCTCCAGTAATTAAATAGATTCAACATCTTTCTTCAACAGAATTGCAGACTGCACAGATGGTACCTTAACAAAGGAAAGAATACTATAACTTACTAGGGCATATACTAGACTTAATATTTACTAAATACAATAATGGATTTCTATACATTTTACATCAGATGTAAAATTTGGTTGTAAGATTCAGATAATTATTTATTAAAAGCTAGACATTTTAAATAAGAATAAGAAAGAAAAGTATTTCTTTGTGCCCCCTTTTCCCTGTTAATACCCTACCTGCCCCCCTGGCAAAACTTTGCTAGACCCGCCCCTGCACAGTTACCAGCTGTCAGCTACGTAAAAAAGGATCCTGGTGTTATTTGTCTCTCAGAAACAGTTCATAACTTCCCTTCAACTCATTCATGTCACCTAAAAGGTAAACCTGTTTCTCCATCACCCGTTCAGCTCTGATGATTCAGTAAGGACATCTCCTGGTTTCATCTTCATGTTTCCCTCTCACCACATATCCAAACCGATATCATGACCAGCAGCTTTTACAGCTGTGGCTCCAGCAAACATCAGCTGATACTAGAAAGTAATATTAAATAAATTCTAACAACAGCTGATCAAGCTTAAACGTGCTGCTGCTGTTGTTTAGTGCTACATCCACAGGTTTCTGTTTCTGGCGCAGAGAGAAAAGCCGATCATTGATCAGTTTCATGATTGAATTAGCAACTTTCTAGCTGAAGTACGGCACAAATCGCGTACCTTTTCACCTCAACTTTAAAGTTCGACCTCCTCGGCTGTAATTGGTCCAGCCCAGAGTCGATCATGACCAACTGGCCAATCCACCACCATTCATTTATACCGTTAAAAAAATAAAAGAAATAAAACCCCATCGGCCCATAAATACGAAAAATCACAAGCAGCCCACCGGGCAAATACCTGGTATGCCCGATGGTCAGTCCAGCCCTGGTAATGTGTTAAAAACAATAAAATTAAGGTGGATATAATAACATAACAATAACTCTTTATGACTTCTCCACCATCTCCGACTCCTGCTAAAACAATCTGATCCGTTTCCTGTGAGTTATGACAAAATAAAAGCATTCAGTTAAACTAACAGATGTCAGATAATTCTGCTTTTGTGTGATTTCAGGCTAAAACACTGGTGTGTGCGCCGATGGAGAGCTGTTACAGCAACCTGATGCACGATGATGGAAAAGGCCTCCTGAGCCTCGTCCTGTCCCTCATTGGATTAAACGTAAATCCTTCTAATTCACTCCAAATCCGAGCAGATTAGCCAGCAGGCGCTAATCTCTTTTATCTCTGCATCATTATTTAATATCAAATGGTACCTCTGTGGGGTCTGGCTTTCTTTTCGCTTTTATTTTGAAAAACTAAACTGAATTAGTGGTTTATGAAGAAGCAGCTGATTTTTCTGTATCAGTGAATCTGTCGGTAATTCTGGTTCATTCTAGCTAATTCTAGGTAATTCTAGGTTTTTGTTTTGTTTGGTTTGTGTCACTGATGGCAACATTGTCTAACGAACACAAGCTTCGAAATATTCAGTTCAAGGAATATAATGGATCCAAATATTTCCATATATCCTTGTTTTTGTTGCTGAACTGGCCAATCAGGATGCCTGATCAATATGTTTTTAAAAATAATCAGATCACAGCCTGATTCAACTGGTGCTATTGTCCTTATGTCTCGTGGTTTCTGCAGATCACATCATCTGTGGAGCAGCTGCAGGACTTCCTGCAGGGAACGCTGCTGTTTGTGCAGTGGCAGCAGCTGTGTGTGGGGAGGAGCCTGCTGGAGGCAGTGCAGCAGTGCGTGGATGTCCTGAAGGAGAAAGAGCTCATCACAGTAGACTCGCACAGTCAGAGTCTGCGGGTCACCAAGCTGGGAAAGGCTACGTACAAAGGTACCCTCGGCATACCTGTAGGACTCCTTACTTCCTGTCACATGACTTAGGACATCATGTTTAATCATGATTCTGAAAATCAACAATGAACACAGAGTTGCAGAGTTTTGCTCCTGTTGGCTCTGCATGATGTTATAGCGAGGGAAATCCCTAATATGGTCATCTCAGACACACAAGACGCACCCACTTATGTTCATGAGGAGCAGCCAATAAGAAGACAGTTGATTTAAAGGAGGAGGAGTTAAAACAGATTCAAACATGGAGGGTCATTTTAGCCTGGGCCGGCCACCAAAGATCCTGAACAGGGTAAACTCGTGTCCCAGTCTGGTCCCACTGTTTTCAGATGTTTTGATTCATTGGGCTTAAATAAAGTTTCAAAGATCCTTTTGTAAGGTCAGAAAACTGCGATGGTGTAGTTTTGTGTGTCTGTAGCTGTTATGATTCGTGACGATGAATTAAAGCATTAATGGTGTTCTTCAGCCTCGGTGGATCTGACCTATGCTGAGGTCCTCTACAAAGACCTCTCCAAAGGCCTGGAGTCTCTGCTGCTCAACAGCTACCTGCACCTGGTCTACCTGGTGACCCCGTACGACCTGATTGATCAGTGCAAACCTGACTGGATGATCTTCTTCAGGCAGGTAAGCAGAGCCTGCCTCAGAGCCTCTTGGCCTCCTCCTCCTCACATCTCTCACAAGCTGCTCTCTGCTTCGTCTTCCTCATCTGCAGTTCACACTGTTGTCTGTGGCTGAGCAGAAGATGTCAGCTGCTGCTGGCGTGCCTGAGAGTTTCGTGGCAAGAAAAGCTGCAGGACAGACAGTAAAGAAGGTAAGAAAGTTCAGACCACAGATTTAATGCTCGAGATGTTCAGGTTTTATTTCATTGTTTTTGAGACGTGACCTGTGAAATGTACTCGAACCTGACTGTAAAGAGAGAATCACGAACACGCATCCATGAAATCAAAGATGAAGACCAAAAGCTGCGCAGGTGAATGCAGAGTGATGGAGGAAGCATCTGGATATGTGATGTGTGGCCACGGTTGTGAAGGTCTGTTAGGAGCTCAGATTAAAACACGCTGAACGCTTCCAGACAGATTAAAGCTTCAGTACAGGATAAAAACATCCAGCTTCACTGTGAAATCTCACAGAGTGCTGCTGTTTCTCCTAATCCAGTTAAAAAAAACGAAACAAAAAAAAAACTGGATGACTTTACCAAATCTGGATCAGCAATACTTTACCTGGGCGGCAGGCACCAAATTCACCAACATAAAACTATTAACTATTAACTATTTTAATTTTACTAGGAGCTATTTCATCAGCACTAATTCATTATTTTATCCACAACCTTTAAAATTCTTTCATACAAATGCTGCATGAAATAAACAACTGGGGTGGCTGTAGCTCAGGTGGCAGAGCAGGTCAGCCACTAATCAGAAGGTTGGTAGTTCGATCCCAAGCTGCCTCCTGGCTGCATGCCAAATATCCTTGGGCAAGATACTAACCCCATGTTTGCCTACTGGTGGTGGTCAGAGGGCCCGGTGGCGCCACTGTCCGGCAGCCTCGCCTCTGTGTGCCCCAGGGCAGCTGTGGCTACAATGTAGCTTGCCGTCACCAGTGTGTGAATGTGTGTGTGAATGGGTGGATGACTGGTTGTGTAAAGCGCTTTGGAGTCTTTAGGAACTAAGTAAAGCGCTATACAAATGCAGGCCATTTACCATAAACAACTGCACGACCACAAAAGCCAAAAGTAAGAGCTGCTGCTGTTAGCAAGCAAAGCAGGTTGGAAACAGGAAGCAACTTTGTGCACTGTCGTCATGCTTTTACTCCCCTGAAGTAAAAGCATGTAAAAATGCAAAACATGACCAGCAGAGCGCAGCAAACATCAAGAGCGTTGATTAAACTGTTCTCTACTGTTATGGTATTCTTCATTCATAACACACAGCTCAGTTTAATGTAGATCTCATAGCTTTAAATTTAATGAATAAAAACGCAAATCCTGAATATTTATACATGTATATTACATGTATGAAATACAGTGCTCCATAAATAATCATCACTGTATGAAAATATATTATTATGTTAATATAGTATTTAATACACAGTGTAATGCAGTTTGTAGCACCGTCTATCAGTTCTAGTTTTCTTGTTTGATTAACTCTGGAGTTTTTATTTCATGTTTCCAGCCTGAATCCAGCCCTCTGCTGGAATCACAGTAATCCTGATCCTGTTCCAATAAGCAACAAAAACTGGAGTTTTTGATCTGAATTTGTTTTTTGTTTTTTTTAAAAAAGCTGTATTGGCTCCTCTGATTTAATCTGATCATGTAATCCTGTTTTCCCTTTGAACTGCTGGATTTCAGGGTCTGATCTGATCTGACGGGCTTAATCCTGCCAGATTAGTTTTGAACTGCCGAGCTCTGGTGTGATGTGTAGGGGTGGGTTTAAAAAAATCAATTTTCCGATTCAAATCGATTTTAACTTGACTAAAGACGTAACCACAAAGCACTGACAAGCCGTCGGTGCTGAAAGCAGACATCTCACAGATTCTGAAGCTGGAGGTTTTGTCACTCTGACCAAAATTCACTGAACCAGCAGCAAAAGAAGATCCAAAGTACACTTCACATTGTCATGAATTCTCTCTTATTTTTGCTGTTTTGCTTCCACCACGATAAAATCACACTCCCCCCCCCCCACCCCCCCCTGTATTTCAAGAGCAGTTTACCATCAAAAATCTGTTTTCTGCATTATTTATTACGTTATTATTACATTATTATTGCTTATTACGCACCAGTCTACTGTCTACAGTCTACTGTCGTTTACAGCGCTGTCAGCCTCTGTTTTTTTTTTGTTTGTTTTTTCCAAAAATGATAACATCCAACAAGAAAGCCTCATTTCTGCTGTTCAATACCAAAGAAATGTAAAATTTTACAAATGATGCCAAATTGCAAAACACTTCTATGTCTCTAATTAAACCTCTATGACTTTGCTTTACATCACTTCAGTAGCGTCAGGTAATGTTCATATGTTGATTCATGGTTTTCTTCCGTTTTTGTTCTACTGCAGAATATTTTTAAGGCGGTTATCTGCTATAAAAAGACAGGCCGGGAAAATCTCCATCATGTTTTTCTGTGTTTTATCCTCAGTTACTTTGACACAAAGGCATCTCACAAGTGTCAGTACTGACAAATGATCAGAATTATAATATTTCTGACTGTCTGAGTCAAAATTGAATCGAATCGATTATAGAAATCGGTGATGATACCCAACCCTTGTGATGTGACGGACTCAGGCCGTTCCCTTACTCCAGCTCCACCCTCCAGAGGTGGATGTTTGCACCTTAAAAATAGGAAATGTTAATGTTGTTTGCATGGCACAAATCAAAAGGTTAAAGGTCGTGACTTTTTTCCACAAGCTCCTTTAAATGGTGAGGAAGTAAAAATGAGACGTGAAGCACGAGCAGGCAACTGTGAATAATAATGACACAGTAAAGACACGTCGGAGGGGGAAGTAGAAACAGAGTCACTTCCTGTTGAGGGTCACAGACGCGCCTTTCTCAAAGGAGGCGAGTGGCGACCTGACGCCATCGTTTCTGCTGCAGGTTGTTTTGACGTCAGTTTAATCGTTTCACTGAAACTTACTAACATCGAAAATCATGACTGGAGTTCAGCCTGGTCCGCCTGCTCCATGAACGCTGGATATGACAAGTGTGATCTTTGAATTTGACCTGACAAGTGGTGCAGGTGATGAAGGCAGATTATGGTGACGTCATAATCTTTTTGCTCTCTGAACTTTGTGATCGAGCCCCCCCACTCCCCCTCCCCGCTCAGCAGCGTGCTCTGTTTGTTTCAGGGCATGAACTTGGCGGCGGTGAGGAGGATGTACCTCGCTCTTGTTCTCTTCTCGCTGCTGAAGGAAACGGACGTCTGGAGCGTCTCTGAGCGTTTCCAGCTGAGCCGTGGCTTCGTGCAGACGCTGCTCGGCTCCGCCTCTGCCTTCTGCTCCTGTGTGCTGCACTTTGCTGAGGTACCACTGGAGTTTACCTGGAGGTCATACCAAAATGGGCAGGCTGAAGGTGAGCCAGCAGGTGTGTCTCAGGTGAGATGGTGATGCTCTGATGTTTCTGTGTCTCAGGAGCTCGAGGAGTTCTGGCCGTTCAGAGCGCTGCTCGCCGAGCTGACGCGGCGCCTCAGTTACTGCGTGAAGGCGGAGCTTATCCCTCTGATGGAGGTGGCTGGAGTCCTGGAGGTGAGACACCTTCTTCACCTGCTTTTTTCTTCTTCTTTTTCTCCTCCTGCATCCTTTTCTTACTGTGTGCTCGTGTGACATCATTGAAACACATTAAGAGTGATGAGTTTCCGCACCGTCACAGTTCGGGGTGATGACATCATCAGCCTGTTGTCAGCTTGGAGGGTTTACAAAAAGTTCTGTTATTTTGTGACATTTTCCCTGTCTCTGCTCAGCGCACGTCAACGCATCAGCGCTCGCATCCTCTGCTGTCACTCGATTCTACTTCCTGCCCAAGTGCACATTAGAGCTCCAGTACACTCCCATGTCTATGTAATAAACACGTGAGTTTGTGGACCACAGAAAGTGGACCATTTCAGCAGTTACTGATCACATGAACACCATCTTCATCCACCTCAGCTCAGGTTTTATTTTGTAAAAGGGTTATTACAGCTTTAAGTTCCTTCCTGTCAGCTTTCATTGATCCTGTTAGCATCCATTCTTTCTTCTTCTTCTCTTTTATTGATGTTTCTGAAAGCAGCCCTGGAGGTGTACCTGATGAAGGTAGTGAAGGTCAGGGAGAATGTTCAGGTTCTGTGTCTTCGCTCTGTCATGTTAACGTGTTAAATGTCCCATCATGGCTGTCAAGTTTTACTTTATCTCACTGTGACGTGAAAGCTCAGAAGGATTTAGGCCACAGCTTTCTTCTCTGAAGATCGCTGATGCATCCGGCTCCCTCACACTTCACTTTATTAAACTCCTTTTAGATCACTTTTTATATTTTGGTTTAAAAACGCTGCAGAGGGGAGCCAGATGTTTCTCATGTCGGCTTATTCCACTCAGCCTGATTAATCAGATTCACTCTGGAGACATTCAAACTAAAAGGTCACGTTTCAGGATTATTTGAACTTTATTTTGTAGACATATTTAAACTGGCTACAGGAAGTGCATCCTGTGCTGAGAGAGCGTAAGTGCTGCTGACACCTCCGTGAGCAGGAGGTGGTTCAGGGCGGTTGTTATTCGGCTCACGGCCCGTCCCACCTCTCCTCTGCCAGATGTTTCGCTTTTGTCCCAGTCACCGCTGACTCATCGGTGAACGTGCTGAGCTGCTGATGTTCGTGTCAGCAGGTTAAAGAGAAATGGGCGGCGCTCGCAACCCTGAGGTGTCCCATGCTCGACGTTTCTGAATCAAGGGAACAGTTTTATTCAACGTGAAAAGTTTTTTTTGCTTCAGGTGATTTTAAGAACCATCTGAGCCTCCATAGCTTCTCCATGTCCTCTGCCTCAGCTGAAGCTCTGACATCACCTCTTTTTTCCCTGCAGTCGAGAGCAAAGCAGCTGTACGCTGCTGGCTACAAGACGCTGACTCACCTGGCGAACGCCGACCCAGCTGCTCTCTGCACAGCCATCCAGAACCTGTACAGGAAACAGGCCAATCAGATCGTGGCCTCAGCCAAGGTGAGACTGTCCTCAGAGATCACGCCCACACGAGCTGATCACCGTACCTGAAATCAGCGCGAGTACTGATGGTGTTAAATGACTGATGTGATGCTCTGTGGAGTTGACAACACTCACAGTCGGTCTCCGTGTTTGATGACATTACAGTGTGAAGAAACACTAAAACAGGAAGTTTAACTGTGACAGTTTCTTTGTTTCAGATGCTCGTGAGTGAGAAAGCCGCAGCTCTGCAGGAGGAAGTGGATGAACTGCTGGCGCCGCCCTCTGACCTGCCACAGCTCTGACATCTTCTCAGGAGTTCTACCCTCTTTGAACACTTCTGATCTCACTGTGACATCATTTCTTATTAAAGTAACTGGGATGTCCTCGCCGTGTCTGTGTCAGAAGCTTCACTTCCTGTTCTCCTCACCTTCTTTCAGCCATTCATTGCGCTCTTATTTTGTCGTCTGTACTTCTGTTATCACACTGAGAACACAAAGGTCGTTTTTTCACGCGAGGAAACGTTAAAGGTCATTTTCTGCTCGTTAAAGGTTTCAGCTTCACCTGAGCAGTGTGAGTGTGTCAGGTGAGCTCAAGTGACTCTGTTTCAACCTCAGGTGCCATCAGCAGGAAGCTGTCAGCTGTTTTTGCCATGACATCATCATGTCTTCACCTCCGCTGCACACAGAATATGTCAGTCTGATGGAGGGCGACCTGTACCTGATGGTTCACTGCTTTGAGAAAACGACTCATTACTGCGACTTTTCTCATTTTAGTAAATTTTAAACATTAAATATTTAAACTTTATTTTCTGTCTGTGTTTTTTGGGCATTTATTTATTCTGGAAACTGAAAATAATTTGTCTGCTACATCAGACAGCTGACCTACCAAAATAAAAGCATGTGTGTCATCAAATAATGTGTAATCTGTTTTTATTTGCAGTGGATTCATTTGATTTTTAATTTCAGTTTGTTTGGTTAAGTTGAACTGTTTCCATTTTTGATGATATATTTTTGACATTTTTCTCTTATTTGGAAGATTTTGGTGTTCTTTAGATGTGTTCATATTTTTTGACATTTTAATCTACATTTTAGGTCATCTGATTTTTTTTGTCTTTAAATATAAAAATATTTAAAAAGGTTTTTGGGTTGTTTTTTTTTTTTTTTAAAAAATCATGAATTCTGAGGACAAATTTGAGTCTTTTGATTATTAATTTAATTTAGTCTTGGTTTGTGGGCTGTGGTCTCATGTGTTTGTGGGACATTTTATTAATATTTAATTTAATTTTTGACTTTTTGTCATAGTTTCGTTTTTTTAAGCATTAAATATTTATGTGTATTTTTATTGAGTTTTGTGTTCGTGGGACAGTTCATGCGTGTTTCTGTCACGGTAACATGTTCGCAGGTTTCTTCGTTTCTGGCTCGTTATTAGATGAATATTAATTTCAGGTCATTGATCACTGATTGATTGATGGAGTGTCGTCTCTCGTGATTCCTGCTGAAATGTTGGACCTGCATATAAGTTCGTGGTTTGAGGTCCCGGTCGTTCTGTGTGCGCGCACGAGGACGCGAAACAGGAAGTGTGACAGATATGAGGCTCGCGCTGCTGCTGTGCGCGCTCTGCTGCACCGGGACTCTGGTATCCGGAACCGGAGGATCCCGGCTCCCTGATGGACCCCTCGGGGAGCCGGACCAGGACGTCGGTCTGGGTTTGGGCGTGGACGTGTCGGCCCCTCTGCGACGCGTGGATCCGCGCTTTCTGTCCGTGACCATCGACGCGAGTCTGGCTTCACAGGAGAGCTTCGTGTGGCTACTGAGGTGAGCTCTGACTCTAATCCACCGACGATTGTCGGAAACACCGGGTTAAAACAGACTGGAGGTCACAAAATCAAAAACTCTAAGCAACAAAACTTTCAAACTTTTGTTTCACTTTCAAATCTGATCCTGAGTCAGTTCACCTGAAACCTGTTAGCTCCGCCTCCCGCAGTCTCAGACCAGGTAAGCATCACCTGCAGTTCAAGTTTGGACTTCAAAAAAAAAAAATCTGAACCTGATTTAAAAGGTTTAAAGGATTGAGAAGTAAGGTGATCCTGAGTCAATCCAGGTTTCACTTCTGTTTCCAGAGTCCGCATGGGAATTCCCAGAGTTCCTGTTTCAGCAGGAGCACACCCGAGAACCACAAACACTCTTAGATCTGAGAATAACCCGAGTAACCCGCTGACCCTCATAACCTGATCATCTGAAATAAAACTGCTGTAAATTTGAACTTTGAATCTCGACAGCCAAACTTAGATTCATGTTTCTCAGTGAATCCGACACGTTTGTCCTCCGGGAATAAACTAGAGCTCCAAAATCCCTTCTGTTTCAGTAACATGATGGATGTGAGATAATCAGCACAGATCTCTGCGTGTGGAAACCAGAGGTCAGAGGTCACGAGTAAAATCATTTCCAAAGTCTCAAAACCGGGAAAGGAAATCAAGTTAAAGTCACATGTTTGTAGTCAAAACGGTTGACCAACTTAAAAACTATGACATCAGAGTTATTCTTCGTAATCCTTCAGGAGTTGTGACAACAAAATAATTTCAAAACTTAGATTTCAGATCAAAGATCAAAGTGAGACAGAGCTGGGGTCGTTTAAAACCAGCAGGTTTCGGTGCTTTGACCCACGAATATTTCCGAGCATTCTTTAATGTGAACTGCATGCTGCTGTCAGTGCAGCAGTGCATCATGGGAGTGACTCTGAGGTTTCTCTGCAGCTCTTGGAGGATGAGGACGCTTGCAGCAGCTCTGAGTCCGGCCTTCCTGCGATTTGGGGGGACGCGGCAGGACTTCATGGTGTTTGAGCCTCACAGGAGGCAACAGTGGGAGGAGCCTCAGGACGCTGCAGGTAAACACGATCACCTTGTGACCTCTCTGACATCACACTGATCTGGAACATGTTGATTTCTTTGTTTTATTTACAGGAAATGATTTTTTTAATGTGTCATGTGATTCTTTTGTTTTTAGTCTAAGTTCAGGTTGGAGACTTTTTCTTCTTATTCAGTTTTTAAGTGTTGAAGCTTTTAAATAGTTGAAATGTGAGTCTCTGACTTCCTGACCTCTCTGTGACCGTTGAAACTCCCAGGTGAGTCATGTGACCAGACTTTCCTACCCCCGTGGATGGAGGAGCGTCTGAAGTGCGACTGGGCGAAGCAGAAGCTGGTCCTGATGAAGGAGGACCTGCTGAGTACATACAGGAGCTTCTTCTTCACAGGTGAGTCCTGATGTCTGTCAGGCGTTGCCATGGAGATGCCACCCGTCCTCTGACTGTCATCTCCCTCTCAGAGCTCACTGTGGACCAGCTGCATGCCTTCGCCAACTGCTCTGGCTTCCAGCTCATCTTCGGCCTGAATGCTCTGCTGAGGACGGCTGACAACAGCTGGAACAACAGCAACGCTGCCCTGCTGCTGCAGTATTGCCAGTCCAGACATTATGGGATGTCCTGGGAGCTCGGAAACGGTACGACTCCTTCTCTGATCAGCTGATAATCAATAATCACAGAGCCTCAATCAGCGTTTTTTCTTGAGTCTGTGACCTGCTTATTTAGGCCTGCAGACTTTATTCTGCCTTTTATTTTGAAATGCAGCTCAGAGTGATGTGTGTTTCCTACCACCTGATCAAACCCGTAAATCAGAGCATCAGTAACAGGCTGACACTGTTAGTGTAAAATCTTCTCAGGCTCCTTCTTCTTCTTTCTTCTGCTTTCAGTGATAATATCTGGCATAACGCTGTAACGCTGCGGTTTCTTATCCAATGTTTCAGTTTCACTTCCTCGCCTTCATGTGACGCTCAGACAGGAAGTCACCTTTCTTCTTTACATGATCTCTAATCAAAGTGATCTCTAATCAGAGCCAAACAGCTTCGAGAAGAAGGCCGGGATCCGGGTGGATGGGCATCAGCTCGGGCTGGACTTCATTCGTCTCAGGAAGATGATGTCAGAGTCCAAACTGTACCAAGATGCTGGGCTGTACGGGCCGGACGTTGGCCAGCCGAGAAACCACCACGCAGACTTACTGGACGGGTGAGAGGTCAAAGGTCACCGTACAGAGACAGCTCATGAAAAGTTTCTGCTGTCAACACAAAAGAACATAAAATGTTTGGGGAAAAAAATTACATTTTTTTTCAATGAATTTTTTTCCTCACATGAAATTTTGCATTACGAACTTTTGAAAACAAGACACATAATAAAAAATGAACTTTTTTACTTTATTTCTCTCTGTCTTCAGGAATTTTATTCACTCTGCTCCTCGTCTGTCATGAGCTGACAGATTCTGAAGTTTTCAGCTTTTTGATCTGATTTGATGTTTTAACGTCTCTCAGATACCAACGATGCAGACAAACCTAAAACTTTTTATTAAAGGGAAGCAGCTGATTTTTGTGCTCTAACTGAGTTACAGAGTCACATGTGAGCTTCAGTCTGCAGGAATAAGACAGAAAACAACTTAATTACTGAGCTGACGCTGCCGATTTATCCATGAATTCTTGTGACTGTTGCAGATTCCTGCAGACCGGAGCCGAGGCCATCGACGCCTGTACCTGGCACCAGTGAGTTCACCCTCACTTTATTTACTCTGAAATGTAATTTCTGAGTTAAGTCTACTCTCACAACATAATGCATGCAGTCACAAGCGACGTGCATAAAAACTTTGCATTTTAACTGTATATGTGAAAAATGTCACATTTACAGTCATTTACAGCCTGAAAGCTTCTCCGTCCATCGGAGGTAATTAAAAGTTTATGCACTCCTACTGACAGTGAGATACTTTCCCCATGCTTTTATTGTGAAACTGCAAATGTACATATCAGTCAGAGACTGTTCAGAACAAATTATTTAGCATTTGTAACACAAATCTTGTTGCAAGGAAACAGAATGTCAAAGTTATTAAAACTTAACAAAATTCTAATATTTTTAGTCCAACCGACATTCAGTGGATATAAAGTGTCTGTATGCTCCCATAAAGACAACAAGACCAACATTAATCTGTCTCCAAATGTTTGTTTGAAGTCTCCTAATTTTGAATTTATTAAACCATAAATTCAGAAAATAGTTTTGGACTTATTAAGTTGAAAGTTGGTCATAAAGCATCAATACTTTCTTCAGAAAGTCCAAAATTCTGAATCATAATCAGACAAGAAGAGATTTAAGTCAAGATAAGATTATTATTCATCATCCACACTGACAGTTAGTTTGGGTGATAAATTAGGCTTAACAATGATCACATCATCCACAAACAGCTGAGCACTGGTTGAGACCAGCAGTGGTCCTAAACTCGAGCCCTGAGGCACACCTGATTTAATTTTAAAGGATATCAGTGACACCTCGGCCTGAAACACTGTTCTTTTATTCCCAAGCCTTCATGCTGGTTTACTGCTGTGAATGCTTCATTCATAACTCATAAAATAAACTTGTTCTGCTGTTTGTCAGTTATTACGTGAACGGCAGAGACACGTCTGTGAAGGACTTCCTGGATCCTGAAATCCTGGACTCACTGGCCTTAAAGACCAATGAAGTCATGAAGGTAATGCTGTGCTGTGTGCCAGCAGTTCTGTGCTGGGTGTGTTCGGAGTTTCACCGGGTTTGTTTCTTCTCATCCGGCTCAGAAAGTGAAGCTGGCGTCTCCGGGAAAGTCGGTTTGGCTCGGAGAGACAAGCTCGGCGTACGGAGGAGGAGCTGCAGGACTGTCGGACACGTTCGTCGCAGGATTCATGTGAGTCCCTCATGTCTGCCCTGCTTTAGTCTTCTCTCTGAACATCATGAACGTCGTGTTGTATTCAGCCAGACCTTCAGTCAGACCTGAAACATAAAGCCATCATGAAGGCATTCAGGCATGAGCTCGGAGACCATTTCCTCGTAGTCTTCTAGACCTCTGGACCTCGTTGGTGTTTTTCAGACTGATTTCTTTCTTTCAGTAAACGATTTTTATTCTGCTGAATGTGTTTTTCTGTGGATGAACATTTCTGCTCTCAGCATCTCTGAAACACTCTCAAATATCTCTGAGTCGCTGCTGAGATGTCTCCATGCTGGGAATCTGTGCAGGTGGCTGGATAAATTAGGCCTGGGAGCAGCACTCGGCCTGGATATCGTGATGAGGCAGGTGCTCATCGGCTCTGGGAGTTACCACCTGGTGGACGACAACCTGGATCCTCTTCCTGTAAGACAGAGTCAGGGTGATTCTCTTAAGTATTCCAGCTACGCTTTCATGTTTTTTACATGTGCAAAATCATTTTAAGAGTTCCTCCTTCCTACACTCAGATTGGATGTTATTGCTTAACCTCTTAAGCCCCAAGCCTAACTGATCTCCTGCCTTTTGCCCCCGTATCAGGGGGCGTTGGGGCTTAAGAGGTTAATTTTGTCCACTTTGGGACATCAAATTAATTAAAAACCTAAACGGACATGTTTAGCACAGACTCAGTGAGTTCATTAACTGATCATTTGTCAGAAAATGTATGTTAATCTGATCAAATCAGGACCTTCACACTCATACTGAGCGTTAACGTGGCTGAAATAAGCTGCTGTTAGTTTTTGTGCTCGATGCATTTCCAGATCTTCACAGTTTGTCGTTGTCCAGTAAAGGTCGTGTCCTCTTTCAGGATTATTGGCTGTCTGTTCTCTACAAGAGGCTGGTTGGACTGGAGGTTTTAAAGATTCAAGTGCTTTCTGAGTTTGGCCGAAGTAAACGAGTGAGGATGTATCTGCACTGCACCAACAGGAAGAGGTACGCTTCACATCCTGCCCTCATACAAACACCGAGACCTCCCACCACCAGTAACCCTGCCACATCAGGTGGATGGGATTTTCTTCCGGCCCGTCCAGCTGTTTATACAGCTGTCTAAACAGCTGTCTCTGCAGTGGTCTGAAATAGCTAGAAATAGCTAGCTCAAGGTAATGATGTAGTAAGGTATTAGCAGTTAGAAGTAACAGATAAATGGTTAACAGCTGCTACAGCTCCCTTCAAGCAATGTCCTGTACAACAAAATAGTTTCTACATGGAGCTACTCAGAAAAAGGATTTCTGATTTCATATATTTATTTAAATTTATACTGTGAACATCAACACCTCTGAAACTGGACTCACTACAAGCCAGAGGAAAGAAAAACTCAGATTTGAAAGTGAACTGTCCTTTTAATGAATCAGCTGAGCTTTGGATCTTTAAGGTTTATTTTTCCTATAAACCAGCAAAAACGTCTGGAAACAGAAACAGGAAAAAAAAGTTCTTAAATCTTATTTTAAATCTTAAAATAAGAAAAGATTGAAATTCTTAAAGCGTTATTCAAAACTCATCTCAAACCTGAATTATTTGTCTTTTACTTCAGCTCAGGAACAAACGTCTTCAAACATTAAGTTTTTATAGGAGGAAAAAAGCTTTTTATTTCTTGCTGTGTACACTGACACCAGTAGTAATTTCCTAGAGATTTCCTTGATAACAAAACATAATTTCTGCGCATGTTTTGCTTCGTGTGAGTAGAAACGAAGCTCATGCTTCGTTCTGTGTTGTTTGAGGTGAAGTGGAAGTCAAGCTGAGTAATAATGCTGCTGTTTTGCGTGTCTGCAGCTACAGACGTGGAGCGGTCACGCTGATGTCAATGAACCTTGGGAAGACGCCAGCGAGGATCTCGGTGCCCGCCGTCTTCTCCAACAGCACAGTGGAGGCTTTTGTCCTGGAGTCTGAGCAGCCCGGGGAGGAGGGACTCTACTCCAGGTGCCTGAACGTACTCAATGAAGCCATTTTCCTCCTAGTTAGAAATCTGCTTCGACCCCAAAGAAGACAGTTGTTTTTCACTAAATATTCCCGGCTCTGCGGAAGTACAGTGAACCTTAGATAATAAGCCCCGCCCCCATTTTTAGTGAAATACACACGGTGAAGAAGCAACAGGTCAAAATCTGTAAATGAACACCTGATTCTACCTGAACATCAGGATTGGCCCATTGCAGATGTTTTATGTGCTGATGATACACCGCTCTGTGTGTCAGACGGCCCAAACTCTGCAAGCCTAAGAAGACACGTTCAGGTCATTATAGTCAACCTGTTCTGCCTCTCCTCACTTCCTGTCCTGTCTCTGCTCTTCCTGTGGTGGAGATAAAGTTCCGAATAATAAGCTCCGTGTGTGTAGTGATACCCGCAGGCCGAACACTCATTATTACAGTATTTTCTACTCTTTGATCTGAATGATGTCATCTCAGGGACTGAAGCCCCGTCGACTACTGTGTGAGAGGGAGAGCCAAACAGAAGAAAAGTGGCGTAAAGCCAGCCTTGTTTCAGACAAGGGCTGAGCTCTGAATCATGCAGAGCTGCTGTGCTGGAGTCAGAAAATAAAAGCATGGAGCTGATGTCTTTTCTCTTTTTAAATTTACATTTTCTGTTTTTGTTCTTATGAATCTGAGTCTCTGAAACATCTGGATCTCCTGAACTCAGTGACGGTGAAACGGTCTAAGCTTAAAAATGAAGAAGAATCCAGCAAATGTTTTGATGCTGAGGAAGCATCAGCGGATCATCTCGCCTCAGCATCCAGTGAAACCTGCAGTTTTTACCATCTGCAGGGACGCCGTCTGTGTTTCAGCTGTGATGGCTGGTTGGTGTAGAAACCTGAAGACCAGCTCACATTTCTCTACAGAAGTGAGCCTCAACACTTCCTGAAAGCTACTTTTTAAATCCTTTAAGATTTTATTTTACTCATGAAAGCAAAAAGAGGGGCGACAGTGAATCAGACGCTGGCTTCGGTCTTGTGACGTTCAGATTCAGGTGTTTATCGAGTCCTATGAGAGCTGCTGAGGTTGACCTTTTGACACTTTTGATCTGTGGCTTTGCTCTGGTTCAGCGTGCCGGACAGAAAGCTGTTATCATGGTGATTTAATGCTACCTGAGAGCGAATCAGCTGATGCAGACAGCAGCAGGTCGAGGACCGATGCCGTTGATGTGTAACTCTCTCTCAGGCTTTTATCTCAGCTGTGCTGACGGAGGATGAACAATGGCCTCATAGTTTGGGCTCAGCGGCGTGCTTCAAAAGAGTTCAAAGGTCACCGCCGTGAGTCAAAACTGGTCAGCATGAATCGACAGTCTGACTCCCGTCCACCGCTCCACAGCACCTCAGCTGCTGGAGGCTTTCTGAGAACAACTACATAAAAATCAAAAGCTTTACCTGATTTAAGCGACCAATCTCAAACTAGCCCCATCCTAAATCCTCCTCTTATGGTGTCATGATCTGACTCATAAGCTGTGGTGGAAAATGATACAGGCATAAACCCGAAGAAGGGTAACTCTGCTGATGACACCCCGCACCGCTGCGGTCCGACCACAAGGGGGCGCACACAACCCTAACACCCGAGGATCATAAACAGGATGAGTTATGCAGAAATGGGCAAAGATTAATATCTCAGTAATCTTTGTGTTTGACTCGTTGTGTGGCGGTTAGCTTGATGAGCTCATTTCCTGTTTCTGCAGGTCAGTGAAGCTGAACGGCGAGGTGTTGATGATGGTGGACGATAAAACGCTGCCTGAACTCAAAGGAAAACTTCTCCTGCCGGCTCGCCACCTGCAGCTTCCTGCCTACTCGCTTGCCTTCTTCGTCCTCCCAGACGCCCAAGCTCCGGCGTGCAGCTGATGACATCACACGGAGAGGTGCAGTTTCCTCAAACCGTGGACGCCTCAGTGTCTGATTTTTAGACAATACTGCCACTTTCTGATAATGAGTTTATTGATTCTCACTCATGACCAAACATCTCCATCTATGTCTCCACCCACTCGTCAGTCACAGACGCCACGCCCCTAATAATGTGAACTTTAAGGTCAATGAGGATGATGGATATGGAACAATATGGAATAAGATACTTAAATGTTTTTTATAACAATTTTCAGAAACCAAAAATATTTTTGATACGACCGTGTTTCAGGGTGTCATCAGTGAGGACGTCTAATGATCTAATTAATCAAAAAGCACAATGCTGACGCCGCTTCTTCGCCATCATCGTCGTCAGCAGGCTGGAGCACGTCCTCCTGATGCTGCAGCTTCACGTTATCATGACAGCAAATGTGTCAGAGTTTAAGCAGCGGAGACAGTGCTGTCACCATCAGGTCAGACTGGGAACTGCAGCGTCCTCCATCATCTTTATCCAGTCTGTTCATAAAAACTTCAGTAAAACTAGAAAAAGGTTTTGAAACTTTAACCAGATGTATACATCTTTATAACAGATATTTTACACTGAAAATATAAATGTGTAATATATATATATATAAACTTTAGTGTGAACTCTGCTAATTAAATATTTATTTCATGAAATCTTTCTGTTCTCTGCTGATTTTAAATTGGACTCTAATAAAACTAATGAACCAGTGCCCGACGCTCTCAGTGTGAGTGTGAAGCTCAGGACGCCTGAGAGGCCCTGCTCTGAGACCTTCAGCTTATTAAAGGACACTAGATTCAGAGTTTAATGTTTGAACTTTTATTTGATGCAAGATAAAGACAAACATCACATTTCCTTTTTCATTTGTCCTGCTCCTCGCTGTGAGTGACGATGTAACACAAGGATTTGTAGTCCAGGTTTCCGGTTGCGTTGATGTTTGATGACTGAAACATCTGCTTCATCTACAGACACACAGGTATCGATGTCACGCCTGTCACTAAACATTTCCAAAGCGAGCCCTTTTCATTTTTACACTTTCATTCGCTCAGTGTTTTCACTTTCTATCACGGCCTGAATAAGGAGACGTTGGAGTGAGAACTCACTGGTCTTTGTGGATGAAGCCTTTGTCGTCGGGGTCGAACATTTTGATGCTCGCTGCAGGCACCGATCTGTTTCAGCGACTGCTGAAATAAAAATAAGAGTGTATTTGCAGGGTGAAACACCTCAGAGCGATGGCCACCAGCAGGACTCTGTACTGTATTCTGGACGGTGTACAAAAGTTTATAACTGTATTAGTAGATCATATTTAAATATAAGTATATTATAGTAGATACACAGTAGTATAATTCTGTGCTGTATTGTAGATGGTGTAGAGAAGTGTAACTTTATTATACTACTGTTTACCATCTAGAATACAGTGTATTAACTGTATTACACAGAGTAATCCGGTTCGCTCTGTTAGGTCTCTGAGCGTTTAGCTTCATTGGTAACATTTCAAATTGTGATTTGTATAAAAAGCATAACCATGGGCTGTGAGAGAACACCTACCATCTCTGCTCATCAACTCTGATGCTGCTCTCAGTCAGTCTGATGATTTGGGATCAGAGGCTTTATATACAGCAGCTGTCCGGGATGCAGATGCCACACAGTGATAATCTGAACTGACCAGCCCTGTGGGGGTTGAGGTGGGAGCCTTTGGTCCTGCAAAGTTCCCCTTACATGGAAAGCGCTTGGTGAAAGCTCGGTTCTCAGGAGGCCCAACAAGTGTTTCTATTTTGAGTCAAACATCAGACGCAGGAAGGCCGAGGCCACACCCGTCTCTCTTTTTATGGTAAATGGCCTGTATTTGTATAGCGCTTTACTTAGTCTCTATGGACCCCAAAGCGCTTTACACTACAGTCATCCACCCATTCATACACAGGTGAAGGGAAGCTACATTGTAGCCACAGCTGCCCTGGGGCGCATTGACAGAGGCGAGGCTGCCGGACACTGGCGCCACCGGGCCCTCTGACCTCTGACCACCACCAGTAGGCAACAGCTGAAGTGTTTTGCCCAAGGACACAACGACCGAGACTGTCGGAGCCGGGGCTCGAACCGGCAACCTTCTGATTACAAGAGGAACTGCCAACTCTTGAGCCACAATCGCCCCAATTTTATTCCATTATTAAGTTCAATGATATTTTATATGATTTTATTTTGAGTTTCAGGTGAAAAATCTCATCAAACTCTGTGATGAAACTGAGTGACTTCCAGCCCTGGACAGACTGAGAGCTGTTCACAGCTCTGTGTAATAATTCAATAATACATGTTTTATTTATCACAGCATTCAGAGCTCAGTTTTTTAAAAACCAGTGAACCGGTGCCGGACGCTCTCAGTGTGAGTGTGAAGCTCAGGATCACCTGAGACGTCCTGCCCTGAGACCTTCAGCTCATTAAGGGACGCCGTGTGGTCACTGCTGGCATTACCTGCAGTGACCACACGGAGGCGCTGTGGTGTTTGGCTTCAGCTCTGTGATGCGCATAATCCATCCAACAAATACAGCACGCGACGTCAGAAACCCAGCTGGCCTCTTCATCGTCATCGTGAGGAAAATAAGACCGTGCTGCAGAGCAGGTGCCGAACTTTATTTAAAAAAAAAAAATCCAACAATTTTAAATGTTTTTATCCAACAACAGGTGACAGTGAAGCACACGTGGCTCTTTGTGACGTATTTCAGATCTGCTGAGTGTGCTATCATATTCAGCGTGTAACAGCATGTAATGCGCAGCACTTTTAAGTATTACTGTGAGTGCGTTTAAATCACACACTTCCTTGTTTTTCGCTTTATTTTATTGAAATGAGAATGAAAACTTTAAACTTTGAGAACGAAGTTTAGAATAAACACCAAGAAACCATTCTTTAGAGTTCACTGTTTGTTAAAGACTAATATTACTTTTGTCACAATGAAACTGTGGTTTTTAAGGATAATATTTTTCTTCGTAAACAGTGTATGTAATTAAACATTTTTCCAAGACAGTGTCAGAGAAACTTTTCGGCTCGGGCTCCTTATTTTATATTACGCTTATTTTAATGAATTTCCCCCCTTTTTTCATTTGTTTATTTTTAATATTATCCCAAAGACATTGCATTTTAATTTATTTTGCCCCACAGACAGTGTTTATTTAATATTATTTTTGACTCAAACTTTTTTATTTTCCATAGTGAGTTTATTATTTAATTATATTTCTTAAATTTTTCTGTAGGGTGTATTTTTTTATTAATGTATCTGTAATTTTTTATTCGTACTTTTATTAGAGATTATTATTATTTTCCGTACATTGTGTATTTTTATTTTATTTATCTATTCACACCGTAGACAGCAGAGTTTTTATTTATGCAGTTATTTTCCATTGACAGTGCGGTGCACGCGCTGAGTGGGCTCTGAAGGAGGCGCATTCATACCGCTTTAATACTACATTACCCACAACCCCCCGCCTGCGCTGTGCCATGTTGTAGGAAATCCGCTTGCGGCGGATTATTGTAATCCGACAGAGGGTCTGGGCGACACATCGGATCACGACAGGAAAAAACTGAAGCGCAGCGGCCTGGAACAGATGCACCTTGTCCGAGAATAACGGGATAAAGCCGAGACATGATCCGCCGCGCCGCTCGGTGCTGCTGAAGCCAGAGATCGGCGCTGCTGCCCGGGCCGCTTCCTGCCTGGACCGCGGGTCGGCATCACCGCACCGCAGAGAGGAGTAGGGCAGAGCGGAGAGGCTCCGCTTTGTCGGTGAAACGGACGCCCTCGCTCCCTCTTCCCTACCCTGGTCAGGTCTGACTCCAGCTCGACTCGGTTCGCTTGCCCTGTACGCGGAGGGACGCGCTGCCGCCGCCGCTCCCAGCCCCACCACTAGCTAGCGCGGCTAGCTCGCTCCAGCTAGCCTGCTAGCTCGTCAGGAAGAATCGGTCCAGTTTAGTTCGGAATTTCTCCTGTTTTCCGGCCCGCAGTCCGCAGGGAGGGAGCATGTCGGCCAAAGACCAGAGCAAACTCTCCACCACGGAGCGGCCCGTCAAAGGTACGTGATTGTCCGGCTTTAGAGCGCGCTCCTGGGGCAGGAAGTTGACGGGTGTCGGGGATAATGGCTTCGCTAAATGTGAGCAGCTGGATGTCAGAGCCGCAGTTAGCGGTGACTTCTCCCCGAGCTGCCCGCTTTAACGCCTCTTCCATCAGGCAGGGGGAAACAGGCAGTCCGGCCAATCAATCAGCCCGCTAATCGATGCCGCGGCAGCTAACAACTTAGCCTTTTAGCTTAGCAGCCCTGAGCTCCAGATGTAGGTGTGCGGTGTGACAGCCCGTCGTCAAGCCACGCTCGATGCTTAGGTTCACGCGGAAAGTCCGCACGACGCCGCGGATACCTGGATCCTGTCCGCGGGTATACACCGCCCCGTGTGCGGCAGGCAGCTGGCCTCGTAATGGTTCAGGGGGTGAATAAACTGGCCTCGTCAACCCCCCGCCCCCAATTTTCCCCGCTGTGTGTGTTTATGGAAAATGAGTTTGAAATTAAGGTTTGTGTGGAGGACTGAGCCACGTTCTGCTGCTGCGGTTTTTCTCTGCGGTGTTCAGAGCTCTCAGAGAGGCAGCAGCTGGTGCTTCACCGCTCTGCAGAACAAACACCCCCGAGACGAGCCCATCCGAGCCCGGAGGCAACCTCCTGCTCAGCATCACAGGCTCTCCGAACCCCTGCACACACACACCCCACATTTAAAGACCTATCAATTGAATTTAATTTATTATAATTTAATGAAAATATTTTTATTTTATTTGTTACGTTTTATAATTCAGTTCATCTTTATTTTGGATTTTTTTTTCATTTATATTTTAGTTTTTTATTGTATCATTAGTGTTTTAGTTTATATTTGAAATGTTCTGCCATTTAATTTCACAAATTATTTAGTTAGTTATGCTATGATTGTGGCGATTTCACAGTGTATAACCACATGATTATTATTATTATTATTATTATTATCAATCAGGAAACAATATTAATAATATTAAAATGGTGGTGGATAGTGTCTTTCTTTACTTCTGCTTTTGTTTTATTTTTGGAGTTTTTGATGGCACCTTAAAAAGTTGTTATTGCCCACTTTAGCCATCAATGAAATTATCCTGTTAGATTTAAACAGAACTTTTCATCTGCAGAGGCACCATGAGTCTGAGAGACCGCTCCTCACCAACATAGAATTATTAAGTTCAATGTCGTGATCATTTCTTCATGAACAGGAAGTAATGAAGCTATTAGGACTTGTGTCTCCAAACGGGCGGCGTTGGGTTGTAAACTCTGGTTCCTGTTGAATCACTGAAGCCTAAAATAACTTCCTGCTGCTCTGAGCATCAATGAATTTGAGCGTTTTTAGCGTGTTTTAGACTCGACTGTTAGGCCGGCTAATGTATGCTGATTGATCAGGAGCACTGCACAGATGGGCCATTGCTGGAGCCCAGTTTGGTGGTTGCTGGAGAATAAAACGGCTTTCTCTCTGAGTCGTTGTGGTGTCGGGTGAAGCAGCAGGTGGGGTCATGTTTGATATGCTCACCGGGTTTGAGAAGCTTAGGAGGGCCACTGGTCATTACACAGACCTCCTTAATGCCGGTGCCGCCGCTCAGGAAGCCGATACGGCCGACTCTGATTGGATTTACCTGCTCAGAATCACCTTTGATTGTTTATCTGTGAGCACCAACACAACAACTCTTCCAGGAATATCTGGATGGATTTCCAGATCCACTCTAAGAGTTTATCAGTTCGTTTTTGAAAGTCCAGAACCTTATCCTTCTGATAAGCTGCCCTGAGCACTCAGTCTCACTGTTGGTTTTCTCTGATGACAACCTGGTTGCTGTTTGGGTTGGGAATGGTCACAGAGAACAGCTCCTACTTGGATTCTGGGAATTTTCTTTGGGATGTTTCCACGTGTTGTTTGCAGCCCTGAATCAGCTCGATTGAATTATGTAATTACTTCAGGCTGAGCAGCTTGCTGCTGATGGCTGTAGTTCATCACAGCAGCCCAATCTGGAGCTTCCTGTTGAACCCTGTGTGTGTATGCGCGCGCATGTGTGTTCTGGCCTTTTGGTTTAGTTACCGATGGTAATCGAATCAGTCGGGCCGTCTGCCTCGCTCGGCATGTGTAATGATTCTGTCCTCATTCATGATTGATGGAGCCGGGCTGGAGGATGCAGCAGGATTGCTCTGCTGTCCTGGCCTCTGTGATGGAGCTCCACCCTGGACCCCGTCCACTCCACCAACAGAGAATCGGGTCAGCACGGTCTCCAAAGCCTATAATCTTATGGTTATTCCATCCAACATCAAAAGGAAGGAAAATGCTGATCTGTTAAGGTGGTTAAGGTGTTAAGACTTTTTGGGGTGGGCCCGAGCACGGAGTGTCGTCTGGGGCCTGTCCCGCTCAGGGGTACACGCCAACCCTCACCCTGTACGTTCGGGCGTTGTGCAGTCAAAAAGGTGCACATCTGCAGCACTTTAAGGGTCACATGAAGTTAGACAGATATTTAGGTATTTATGGTGTGATTGGAGCTCAGTATGAGAGACTTCACGTTAGTTTCTCCTTTCGCTGCTCTTAGCCTTGCTGTGGGTGCACCTCCTCACACGCAGAGTGGAGCAGAGGGAGGATGGGAAGGAGGTGGTAACCATCCAGGTGATGACAGAGCTGCTCCTCAGGTGTGACGCTGAAGCTAACAGGCGCTAGCGTTTAACCTCGGTTTGTGGTAGATGCGTGAAGTCGTGCAGAGGTGTTCAAGTATGAACTCGAGGCAAGACTGAAAGTAACACACACACAACTGCAGGTTATTAACAGTAACGTGAAGCTGGCAGCCCGACCTGCTCCAACTTGTGTGGATGAGTCAGTTTGGGTTATTCGGCTGTGTGGGGTTTGTTCCTGAGCAGTTCCTTTTCTCTGTCGGTCACGTTAACGTTGCTCGTTATCGATGGCTGCGTCGGCTGCAGGAAGCTGTATGTTCATATATATTCAAACAAGATGAAAATGAGCTTCTTATCTAACGAGTTCTCATTCTCGCCTGTGCAGATGTTTGCATGGCGGCGTTAATGTGAGGCTCAGACTGAAGCCTTAGCTGTGATGGTTTGGCCTCAGACCAGTCCATAGACAGCACTGACGACCCCCCCCCCCTCCAAAAAAAAATAAAAATAAGGAAAGGGGGGGTCTTCCATGTTTGGCATGTGGGCTTCAGTCCGTGGGTTCTGTCGTTGCTGTTTCTTGTGTTTAAGTAAAGTTTCTTTGCACTCAGGTCTGATTCTGTGTGTCCTGCTGGTGTTTGCTCGCTGGCTGCACAGACAGAAACAAGCGGCCATCTGTGCTGGGCCGGCTCGCTGCTTTGCTTATGTTTGACTGGCAGGCAGCCGCGTGGCTTCAACAGCAAACAAAGCGCGGGGCAGCGGCGGCTGAGTTTACTAAGCATCTGAGCAGTTTCACTCTTCCTGTGTCCCTCCTGCTGATGGTTATTTGAATACCACTTCCTGCAGCGGTCGGCAACACCTCCTTTTCACAATCGTGGTTTTGTTTTTCTCTCTCTCTCTTCACACACTCCACTCTCACTTCCGAGTTGTCGGGCAGATAAATTTGTCTGGTGGGGACTCGCAGCTGCTTTTACTTCGATGAACCAGTTCACGAGGAGCTGCGACGTGATTGGCTGAACACGTGCGGCCTGGTTTGGTTTCAGAGCTGCGTGCTGAACTAGAGCGCCGTGCCAGGAGCGAGTGTTCAGGAATATTCAGTGTCTGCGTGATTGCTCCCGTCTTCTTAGAACTTCCTCTCGGTGCAAAGCTCTCATCACCGTGTTTATGTCACCGCAGCAGTCAGGTGACCAAACAGCCTCTGACCTCACAGCAGGTGAACTGGGCGGTCGGAGCCGGTGTGGCGGGGAAAGGTGATAAAAACACAAAATACATGTTTGTGACCAATCACAGCGCACACTGACCCGCCTCTCTGACCGCACCGTCACTGAGTTCATGTAGACAGACACAGGTGATTCCAGGTCATAAATGTATCACATGACCTGGACCGTGCAGGTGAGAGCAGACAGTCATGTCATGTGTCCTTCTCCTCCTGCTTTTATATATTTTATATATTCTTTAACTGTGATTCTGATTCCTGCTGCAGTGCATCTGCTCGGGCTCAGCTGCTCAGTAACAGTTGTTACAGCAGCGGTTTTACAGCGTTGGTCCAAACACCTTTAAGGAACGTTAGCAACCGTGGGTGTAGAAGCTCGGCCCTGCCTGCTGGACTCTGTGAGCAGCGACGGGTTTTCTTGAAATAAGCTGCTTGGTATTTCCTGCAGGGCTGGGCCGTGCCGCCACACTCTGCTGCTTTGTGTTCAGGACGAGCCCCGACATGCCGCGGACACCTCGCCGACGCTGATCTGCCTGTGGGCCTGCGTGGTTGGCTCTGAGGTGTGACCTGGATAAGCTTGGATTTGAAGTCAGTGGGCCTGCTCTTTGCAAACAAAGCCACGGGTACCCGGGTGATCTCAGGTGTGCTGCAAAGGCACGTTGTGACCTCGCTGATGATAAGAGCATTCCTAACGAGGCGTTATCTGAGCGTGGGAATGTTACAGCACAAACACAGCCAGAAAACACCCGAACAGTGGACCAACCTTTATTAAAGATTACAGCAAGCGATCACCTGTCAGCAGGACAGGAATACGAGTTCCTGTTCAATATCATTAAATATCATCATTAAAAAGTAACAATTCTGTCCCTGGACGCAGCATGGAGCCCCTTTAAAGTAAAGGGTGAATGTTTTGTGTGTTCTGTATGAGGTCACAGTGTAACCGTGTCCCTTCTCTCTTTCATCTCTCTGCAGCTGTGCCGTATCCTCCTGGAGACCGCCTGACGGTCAAAGAGCTGTACGTGGACGGGAGGCCCAGTTTGGAGGTGCTCAAGGCCCATCTGGTAAAGGAGGGTCGGCTGGAGGAGGAGACGGCCCTGCGGATCATCAACGAGGGTGCCGCCATCCTCCGGCAGGAGAAATGCATGCTTGAGGTGGAAGCCCCCATCACAGGTAAACCCTCGCCTTGACCCCGCCCACTCGGTATGTCAGCGACGTGCAGAGACATTTAAAGATGTCAGCTGAGAATTTATCACCAGCATGTTTTCCTCTTTGTTAATGATGAAAGAACACGGTCTGCTAACACTAAAGTTACAGCTTTGCATGAGCGACAGCTCATAATCATCCTCCTCTCAGCTCAGCCTGTGTCTGAAAGCGGCTGTAGTAACGCTGAGCTTGTTGTGTTTGTATGTGCAGTGTGCGGAGACGTCCACGGTCAGTTCTTCGACCTGATGAAGCTCTTCGAGGTGGGTGGGTCCCCCAGCACCACCCGTTACCTGTTCCTCGGGGACTACGTAGACCGAGGCTACTTCAGCATCGAGGTGCGTGTCTGTAGCTTCCTCGGCACAGGAAAGAAATGTCATTTGTTGCCTTTTTATACTTTTTGTGCTCTTGTTTTGTGTCTCTTTTTCATTATTTTTTTGTTTTCTGGGTCATTTTGTATGTCTTCGGGCTGTTTTTTCTTCTTTTTTTTGCTCTTGTTTTCGGTCTTTCTTTTGTGCTTGTCTTGAATCTTTTTTGGGTTGTTTTGTGGGTCTTAGTTGGCAGTTTGGGCTTTCTCTCATTTATTTGTTAGCTCCTGCGTACTTATACCCGTCCAGGTTTGCTGTGCGTCTTCAGCCTTCCTGGGTGTTGTGGGAGTGTGTGCAGAGCTCGGAGTCGTCTTGTTTATTGTGTTGGAGTTGTCAGGATGTGTTGGTACAGAAATCCTGGCGTGACATTTGGAGACTCGGCCCGCACGGCTCTGCAGGGCATCTTTAAATAGTCATGGGTAATAAAAGGCACACTGTTTGCCCCCTTGCCGCCCTGACTGCCACACCCACTCTTCCACACAAACACACCCTGCTAGACACACACACTTACACAAACACACAAACTCAAACTCCAGCTGTGCCCCATCAGAGGGAGCACCGGGCGTCTTCTGGCATGGAGCTGCTGACATTTGTATGGCTGCCGTCGTGCTTCCTTGTTTGGGATTAGTGGACATCCTGGAGCTGCTCCTCCTCCTCCTCCTCCTCCTCCTCAGCTCTGTCTGGACCTCAGAGACGCCATGTGTCATCGTCCTGTTTCAAAGTCACACTCAGTTTGCAGCAGCAGATGCTTGACTGAACTGTTAGTTTAGAGGTCATTTGTCTTCATAAAGACTCGTTTTCCAGACGACTCAACAGCCGCAGACCGAACGGCGTGCTGCGTGTCCCGACTCTGAGTCACGGCTGAATCAGCTGATTGCTCTAATGTCTTTTGTGTTTTTTGACCTTTTCAGACATTTAATTGGGCAGAAAAAGTCTCTCAGAAGTTTTAACTGTAGCTCAAATCTGAGTGTTTAGTCATACCACATGATCATGGCAGCACCACATGCTTCAGTTCCTGTGACGTCCAGCACAGGCAGCAGTGAGTCGGCCCCCGTGTTAAAACGTTGTAGCACAAATAAACACGTTTGCAGACTGATGCACAAACTCTTTGCTCTCTGGAGAAAAGACAGTTTTGTCCATAAACTAAGAGGAATCTCATTTACTGCTAAAAATCTTCACTTTTTAGCCACAAACCAGAAATTCTTGAGGATAATTCCTCAATTTTTAAAATTAATTTAACCAGTTTGAGGTCGTCTCCTGTCTCTTTGAGGTTGTGTAGTTTTATTTTGTCTTGCTGTTTTCCTGCTGTTCTCTCCAGTCTCGTCTTTCAAAGGCTGAATGGTGAAGCGTGCCGCTGCTCTTTTACTAACAAAGGGAACACGAGCGTAAAGTCACCCATGTCTGACACAAGCCGTGGCTTTACCAGCGCCATGAAGTTACATAATCGCATGTAGGAATGACAGCGTGCACGCAGCCCGACTCCAACACTCGTTATTCTTCTCGTCTTCCTCTGCGCTCGGCTCAGTTGAACAGCTCGACGCCTTCAGAGCAGAAAAAACATTAAATTGAAACAGGTGGTGCACAAAAACACAGGAGGAGTGAGTGGCAGCTGAAAGGATCCGTGGGTTTGTTTGGAGGTTGAGGATGACGTCCGTCAGCTGCCGGTTTACTGCATGTCAGTGCTTCAGCAGCTCTTTCCCTGATGGAGATGAAGGTTTCTCCATGATACTCGTATTCCCTCTGCACCGAGAGTTTCTGCTCGAGGACTATCAGCCCCGGCCTGTAGCGATCAATAATGGCATCGACTAATCCCCCATAATTAATGAATCTGTCAGAGTCAGTAAACAGCGGCGGATCATCTCACAGCGTCGGGCTGCTGTTAGTCATCTCACAGCCTGCAGACCTCCTCCTCCACCGGCCTCCACCTTCAGTCATGGCGGTGAACCGGGAATGATAATCCAACATTATCATCCTGATTATTATGTCACATTCAGCGTAAACCTTTTATGTTTGCGCTTTATCTTCACCATGACGGTCTTGCCTCTCCCCACCTTAAAAGCTCACATCACTCACAACAACAGCTGGACTGTTTAACTGAAGGAGAATTTGGACCCAGGAGCGGTTAACACCATCAGTCTTAGAGAACTGTTCACGTGGAGTCAGGTGATGGTGTTTCTCTAGATTATCCCTGTGTGTGTGTGTGTTACTGCAGTGTGTACTGTACCTGTGGGCCCTGAAGGTCAACCATCCCAACACCCTCTTCCTCCTCAGAGGCAACCACGAGTGCCGACATCTCACAGAGTACTTCACCTTCAAGCAGGAGTGTAAGTGTTTGTCCTCACACACCAGCATCAGAGACCGCTTATCTGACTGCAGCTAACCTTGGTGTGTGTGCGTTTCCAGGTAAGATAAAGTACTCTGAGCGTGTATACGATGCCTGCATGGAGGCGTTTGACTGCCTGCCTCTGGCCGCCCTCCTCAACCAGCAGTTCCTGTGTGTGCACGGAGGTCTGAGCCCTGAGATCACCTGCCTGGATGACATACGAAAGGTGAGACGTGTTACATCACGAAGGGCTGACAGCCAGAGACTTCAGTAGGCACGTCACTGATAGTTTGAAGTTTTGCATTTTTCATCGGTTTCTAATAATAACGTAAATGTTTGCAAATGTTTATAAACCACAAGCCTAAATCTGACTTCACTGAATTCTTTGTTTACGACATGTGCGGGCCCATGGCTGGCTTACTGGGGTCAGCCAATCAGAAGAAAGTGTGCTTTTAGGGAGGAGGGCCTTAGGAAGAGTGAGAGAGAGTTTGGCTCTTGTCCCAAAAGGCTGATTCTGTTCATCTGGACGTAGCGTTTTTAGTGGGAGAAGCTTTCGTCACTCATCCAAGTGACTTCTTCAGTCTCAGCTAACTGCAGGTTTCCACAATCTTATAAACAGTACATTTGCATAATGACTGAAACCAGCCCACTGAAGGAACAAAGGGGCTGTGAGGTCAGTTCCTTGATCCTTAATGAGTGATGAGTGACAAAACATTTCTCCCACTGAAAATGCTGCGTCCAGATGAACAGAATCAGCCTCTTGGGATTTACTTACCTGGATGATTGAGAATGCATCAAGATATTAGAAGAATCAGAGCTTGAAACGATTTACTTTTCTTGGCGGTGGTTTATAAACACATTCTCTTTTAGAGTTTAAATTATCTGAAATTTTCCTGTTTTTTCCAGCTGGACCGGTTTAAGGAGCCTCCGGCATTCGGGCCAATGTGCGACCTGCTGTGGTCAGACCCGGGCGAGGACTACGGCTCAGAGAAGACCCAGGAACACTTCTGCCACAACAGTGTCAGAGGCTGCTCTTATTTCTACAGGTACAAGCCACGCCGCTGCCGCCCGAGCACCAAAAAGCAGAGCGCTCTGTTAATCCGTTCTGATTAAAGCTTTTACAAACAATGGCTTATCTGTGGATAAGTGAGTGCCGTTAAATCCGCTGTCACACAGATACTGAAAATAAATATTAGCATTCCCTGCTCTGTCTTAATATTTAAGCTGAATCTGCAGCGTTGACACTGCTCGGAAGTCACAGGGCGACGAAAGCTGCTCCTAAGCCTCTTTTGTCCACCATTAGTTTGTTTCAGTAGCTCGACATTTACAGAACTCATTACAGCGAGCATGTTTGTGGCCATCTGGCCTTTATTACCGAGTCAGCACACACAAACCTGAGCGAGCATCTGGGTCCCTTCAGACGGCGTCTCAGACCCACCACTGGACACGACTGACTGGGAGGATCCACACAGACCCACACCACTACAGGAAGTAAAGACGGCCTTACTTAGGGTGGAGGCCACATATACAGTGAGAGAAAAATGTGACGCTGCATCAATTTTAACGTGAAATAATTCAAGAACAGAGGCAGCAGCATCAGATGTTTATTTCCCGTCTCTATTTTTAGGGTCAGAAAAAAGGTCTGGGTTTTTTTTGTTTTGTTTTTTTGAAACGTTGCTCAATAAAAGTCTGCTCCTATCAATCACTGATACAGGAAGTGTATCCTTTATTAAAGTAAAACAATAGCTTCCTGCAGTTTTTAAGACGGAATGTTTTCTTGCACTTCCTGACGCGAAGCATCGGTGACCTCTGCTGGAGGTTTCATCCTGTTAAATGGGAGTTTTTTCTCTCCAATGTCGCCAAGCGTTTGCTCAAAGGGTGTCATGTGATAACTGTGGCGTCTTTATTAAGCTCCCTGAGGTAGCTTCTGTTGTGATTTGGTGTTATACAAAAATAAATTGAAATGTTCCTCAACTGTAAGCCTCGGGCTGCATGATGCTGGTGGCCTCAGGCTCAGCCTTAAACTCAGGTTTAAGTGATGATTGTGTGACATCACCTGAACACCTGACCCATGCAGACTGAGCTTCATGAAGGCGCCTCCATCTTCTTTAATGTGTGGTTTGCTGAATGAATCATCTTCTTGAACTTTAGTCAAGTGATGAAGGGGATTCATTTCTGGGCTTTGCTTTTAGTTGAGTGAGTGTGGATTAAAGAAAAAAAACTCAGAAACAGGAAGTGTGTGTGTGTGTGTGTGTGTGTGTGTGTGTGTGTGTGTGTGTTGGTATGATTTTCTGAAGTGAGCTGGCATTTCTGTGAGGATCTGATCCCCCCCGTGTAAAGCCCCGACCTTAATTAATCCTAATTTTAGCGCTTTCAGCATCGCTTGTCATAGTCGAGTTTGAGCAGCCCTCTTAGCTGTCATGGTAACTGCGGTGGGTTGGAGGAGGCGGTTCTGATGCTCGTCACGTTCAGTGAGATCACCTCCATCTGTGTGTGTGTGTCTTGTAAAAGCCGTTCTTTAAAACTCTTCTTCTTGTCGTATTTGTGTTTCAGTTACCCGGCAGTCTGTGACTTTCTGATGAACAATAACCTGCTGTCTGTAATACGAGCACATGAAGCTCAGGACGCTGGGTGAGTTCATTATGGCTGTTTATAAACAAAAGTGTGTTTTCATGACCGTGTGTGTGTGTGTGTGTGTGTGCGCGTGCGGCCTGCCCCTCGTGGACGTTAGAGGAAGTGCAGTGTTTTTTGAAGCACTGTCCATTTGTCTCCTGCAGGTATCGAATGTACAGGAAAAGTCAGACAACGGGGTTTCCTTCTTTAATCACAATCTTCTCGGCTCCCAACTACCTGGATGTGTACAACAACAAAGGTAAGAGGACCAGAGGAGGAGGGAAACCATGGCAGCAGGAGGCAGGCTGATCGAGATAATGTGTGTGTGTGTGTGTGGTCCTCAGCGGCGGTGCTGAAATACGAGAACAACGTGATGAACATCCGGCAGTTTAACTGCTCCCCTCACCCTTACTGGCTGCCCAACTTCATGGATGTCTTCACCTGGTCTCTGCCCTTCGTTGGAGAGAAAGGTGAGGGTCAAAGAGGAGCGAGGATCTTTCTAAAGTTTGCATTCTGTGATAACCAATCAGGCATGCCACTGTGTGTGTCCTCTGAAACAGTGACGGAGATGCTGGTGAACGTGCTGAACATTTGCTCCGATGACGAGCTCCTATCCGAAGCCGACGACACGGGCGAGGGTAAGAACGCCTTTAGCCACCCCCATTTAGTTTCCACACGTGCTCAGTAAGGCTCGACCTGCACGGACGGCAGTTTGGCACCTTTGCATTTCTTGCCATGTTAGGTTCACATGGTCACGAGGGTGTCACACATACCTCCCGCAGCAGGTTCACACGTTTTATTTTCACTGTCTTCACGGTGAATTCTGTGCGGTTTTCTTAGATAAAGTGCAGCTCGCAGCAGTGAGACAGGATATCAGACTATCCTTGAACACACGACACTGACCTCTGATGGCGGTGATAAAAACACGACTCTGTGCTGAAAGCTTTAGTTTTCTTACAGTCGAGCTGATGTAAAGTGGATCTGATTCATGTCTCTGCTGTTCCAGTGGGACTTTCATGGTAAAATATCTAATCATGAGCTCAGTCTGTGTTCAGTAATCTCTGTGAGCCCAAAGCTCAGCATGCACACTGCTCTGAACACCCAGTTTACCCCTTTTTTTCCCCTACTTTTGGATCTCTGTGATGTCATAGAGAGCAGGGCTGAGATGTTCTGGTTTAGATCAGCTTCACTGAAAGTGCTGTGTGTCAGCCAGATGGTGCTCTGGGGTGTTTTATTAACTGCTGACAGGCTGACTGTGGAGGCCGGCGAGTCAGAGAAGCCTTAAAAAAAAAAAAAAAAAAAATTGTCAGTAGTATCTGGCGTGTTGCCATGGCGACCTGCAGCGGGTGCTTAACACTGAATGTAAATGAATCAGATGCGTTGGGGCCCAGGAAGGAAGTGAAACCCTGAGGGAAGTCGATGTGTGGCGGCAGCTGTTAGAACGAGTTTGGCTCATAACTGCGAGAGCGCAGTCGCTATTAGCCCCGCCTCCTCTGTGGTTCGCTGATTATTACTGTGATAATCTCTGCTAACAATGAGACGGTTATGAGGAAGATGAAGGAGATACCTGCTGTGGGGTTTACAGTCTTACTGATTCAGGAAGAAATAAATGTTTTATTCCGTCAGAGTTACAGGTCAGCTCAGATTATCAGATTATTTCATCCTCTGAATTAATCATTAATGCTCAGAACACTTCAGCAGGTCTCTGAAAGGAAGACGACATCGAGCTGTGTGTGTGTGCATTAAACACTCAGGTTATCACAGCTTCCTCCAGTCTTGGATCTTTGTGATGTCACAGAGAGTCAAAGTTTTGTTTACCAGGGCAGACAATCAGAACATGGTTTCCTTAAAGGAAGATGAGCTAAAAAGCTTGTTTCAGAGTGAGCTGAGGCTCAGGATCAGATACAGAAGCATTATTCTGAATTGTGCATCATACAAAGCTGGTCTATGAGTGTTCAGGAATAAAAACCTGGAGCAGGAAATGGGCAGAACTGTGAATCCACTCCGACAGCTCGATCAGTGTCGGCCTGAAGCTCAAGAAACTGAGGAAACTATTCTTTAAATAGTCTTTACTTGTGTGGACGGGGAATGATGAAAAAAGAGGAGCCTGTTGGGTATTTTTGAATGATGAGCTCTGGAATTAAATAAAAAAAACTCAGGAAAATAAACTGGATCAAATTTACTGCAGCAAACTGAGATTGAAAGAAAATGTTTTTAACTGTTAAAAGTCCAAAATGTATTCCCTCAATCACATTTACCAAAGACAACTACTTTTCTAGGGCGCTTCTGGCCCCTGGGCCTTATGTTTGACACCCCTGGGAGAAACAACTTGAACTATAAATGTGTCATAATGCTTTAAACTTACTGAAAACTCGCTGCATGGGTGACCTGCTCGGGTTCATTGGGTTTAAATATGTCTGTGCATCATCTGTTTTCTCGTGTGACGGTTCACTGAATTTGTGAAATTTTAGACAAATTTGTTTGCTTAAAAATATACTTTTCCTCTGCTCAAATTATTATGTGGTAGTTAGAAGTTCCCATCAGGTCATAACTAGTCTGCACATTTGGTGTATTTTTCTATGCATGTGACTTTTTTAAAGCCTGTGTATTTGTTATTTCTGTGCACAAGTTACTTATTTCTGATTTAAGGCTGGTTCACACGGTTGAATTCTCCGACCCAGCTGCTTGGCTCTGAAGTTTTTCTCACTGTGTTCTGCAGATGTCTTGGTTAAATCCAGTTCTGCCTCAATTTCTAAAAACAGTCAGACTCGCATCTTGATATCCTTACGAACGTTTCGTCGACCCTGACAAGCTTCCGCAGTATAGATCGAGTTCTTCATTTCAAATGCCACCAAACTTTTCAAGACTTTTTCCATTCTGCTCCTCAGGTGGCGCTCCGGCTGTCAGGAAGGAGGTGATCAGGAACAAGATCCGGGCGATTGGAAAGATGGCTCGCGTCTTCTCCGTGCTCAGGTGTGTTTTATATTCCTGAAGGTTTGGGTGAAGTTTATACTACAATGAGACTCTCTTTAACATCAGGGCCGTGTTTAGAAGCAGGAGAGGGTTTAAGTCCTTTTTCTGTACGATTTCTGTCTTTCTTTTTTTAATCGTCACTCTAAAATGTGGAATAATGAGGTTGTTGGAGTACGGTACTGAGAGTTTTGCTCCACTTTGATTTAAGGCTAATGAGTTTCTCAGTCGTTTACATTTGTCCTCCTTTGATTCTGTGGAAGTGTGTCAGAATAATTTGTCCTTAAAGTGTGACTGCTCCTCTTCAGAAAATGTCTTGCTGTTATTTTAAGGCTCAGGAAAGCATCGCAGGCACCTTATCGTGAGTCCGTCTTTATGACTGAGTTGATCTCTATCAGCAGTTTAGTTCTACTTCTGTTTGCACTCACTTCTTAAACCGAGAACTTTGTTTCATTACAGCTTGGTGTCTTTTTACTGAAGTGCAAATCATAAAATGAAAATTAGGACTATAATAAAATCAAATGAAACGGTCCCACACCCAGGATATCAGATATGATATAAAACCACAGATACAGACATGCGCAAAGAACAAAAGCCTGAAAAAACAGGTCAAGTTTAAACCAGTTAACCAGATGTATATTGGCCCGTGTATGGGAATCTGAACAGCTCAGCAGCGTTTCATTGGACCTGCTGCTAACAGAAGCTCATTAATGCTTTCTAAACTAACAGGTTTAACAGATATCTGCACATGAATATTTAGACATCTTAGGAAATGGACAGTCTTTGGTACCAGAAGCGTTCTGAATTCTGATTGGCTTTGGCTATAATCAGGCGAAAAGTTGGAGTGGTTTGGACAAAGTCTGACTTATCAGTCAGACTTTGTCCAAACCACTGGGATTTTTTCACACCTAACCAACACAAACGAGGGTGTGTTTGCCTGATATTTAGACTTGGCTTCAGTTACTCGGGTTTGACCTAAACAAATATTATGTTTGAACAAATCAGTTTGTTGTACAGTTTGAGTAATTTAGTAGAACTAAACATTTAGTTCAGCCACAAATGAATTCAACCCTGACTTCTTTAGAGAACTGACATCAGCCGAGTAGGAACAAATAGCCGTGTGTTGTCTGGATAGAGCAGCACCTTTATTATGAAGTTTAGAAGGGTGAATAAAAAAAAATCGCAGCAGGCCAGTGATTGACCACGTCTTTTAGCTTTTATGTCATTCTTTATGAAAATCACTTTATGTTTTAGTTATTTTTGCAAATACAGTCATCTGCAGTAAAAGACTAAACAGGTGACTTGTCTCCTGGTGGAGAGGAACAAGCTTTCCTCAGAAAACTGAGAAAGAGGTTTGCATGTGTTTGCATCTCAGTGTGGATGCTAATAAAGAGTACCTCCACCTAAGCAGGAGCTTAAAAAGGCTCCAAAGCTGGGGCTCTACAAACGTGCTTTGTTCCTAGTTTCTGCTGTGTTGGCACACAGGAAACACACAGGAGGCTATGAAAGGTTGTGTGGAGCTTTGAGCTCTGGTTATATCATAAACAATAATCTGGAGAGCTAATCTGGTAAAATGTTGGTGAACCGGGTCAGGAGGAGTCCTTGTTTCTTCTTTCAGGTTTGTTGTGCAGCAGTGACCTCCTCCTTCCATCTGTGCTGTCTCTGAAAACATCACGCCGTCATATTTAGACTTCCTGTCTGGAGGCTTTTGAAAGTTAACTTTTAACAACTGTGCCTCATCGGTGACACGATCAGCTGACGCTCTAATGATGTTGTGTTTGTGTGTCGACAGAGAGGAGAACGAGAGCGTACTGCAGCTGAAGGGGCTGACCCCGACGGGGACGCTGCCCCTCGGTGTTTTGTCCGGCGGTCGGCGGACTCTGCAGAGCGGTGAGTGCGAGCGCAGCGGAGCATCCCACCAAACACTAACCCAGAGTCCAGCTAACACTAACCGCCCCATGCCTGCACTCACACCGAGAGACTAACCGCCGAGAAACCGCCACCGCCTCATCAGCACGTAGCCTGGTGGAAAAGTCAAGTGGCCTCGATTCTCCTGTGACGGACCAACTTGTGCACATCTCTGCAGCACACTGGCCTTCAAAGACAAACGGCTGCAGGGAGAGCAAGCACATATCAAACTGCATTTACTTATTTTCATGGATTTATGGCTAATTTTACTTATTATTACAAAGCCTGAAAACTTCACCCACACTCCTGGTCCTGATCTGGTCATGTAGATCACTTCATCAGCTGCAGCTTGTGGCAATATTCCAGGTTATATGTACTTGTATAACGTCTATATCTATGGAGGTGAATTCATATTAAATGTAAAAGTAGTTGCCTGAACCTCGACCTTTTGTCCCCTTGGTAAAAACCATCATCACCAGGGTCAGACTAACCTGCGGGTCTTACAGGGTAGGTCGGAGTTGGCGGCATGAACTTTGCACCACTGAATCGGGACCGATTGGGAGCTGCGTCACGTTTAGACGCCAAAATCGTCACTTTGATATGACGGTAGAGTCAGGCGCGGGTGGTTTGTCTTTGCGGGGCAGCGTGGCGTTTCCGACAGACTCCCGTAAACCCAATGAAGATGTTAGCTGTGCTCTAATCTCAGACTCTGTGGTCAGGATGGTGGGGTGGTGGGGGGTGGGTGGGGTTGTATGATGATTGATTCCATGTTAACAGGACTGATAACGTGACTGACTGAATGCATTGATATATAACGTTCCCACTCTCTCTCCATTGGTTTTTTGGCATGGCACTTCTACTCACGCTTACACAGCCACCGTAGAGGCAGAAGAGGCACGAGGTATGCAACCGACCCTCCGACTCTCTGTGTGACTGTCTGTGTTCACCCACTCTGAAATATGTCTGTGCTGTTGGTGTCTAATGTTCAACCTGAACCTTTTATGAGCTAATGTGAGAGCTGCTTATTGATCACCTGTTTCTTTGTCTTCATGCTGTCTTTGTCCTGTTTCAAGTAAGTTTCCTCACCTTCTCTTCGTGTTTTTAAAAGTGACTGTGTTTGTGCAGCGGGTCAGAAACAAGCCAGCAGGACAGGAAAAGTTCAAACACAAGTTCTAAAATAAAAAGTGAAATATTTTAAATGATGTTACACGCTAATGAAATACTGTAGTAAAACACTAATTTATTACTAAAATTTGCTGAAATAAAAATGACAAGATGTTAAATAGTAAATACTAAAATATCTAAATAATATTAACATAATTTCCATAATCATATATTACTAATCAGAAATATCCTTAAAGTGCAAAAATATTGCTGAAAATAATTTTGATTAAATGTTTTCTTTACATTTTACATTTTTGACAATTTATTTTATAAATTAAATGTAATTTGTTAAAAGTAATAGAAGTATTTTACTGAAATTTTAAAGAAAAATCTCAGAATTGTTTTTAAATATTTCTTAAAACTGGAAAGTTTTTTTTACACAATAACATGAATTTTTTTCACCTGATATTTATTTTTAGGAGAAATCATTGAAATGTGTCATAAAATATTAGCATTACGTGCAGACATTGAAAATACATTTTAAAGTAAAGCTGGACGGCGGCATCCAGCGCTGGCGGTGACCTTCTGACCCGGCTGTGCTTGACGTCTCCTCGTGTCTAACCTCTTCCTGTTTCCTCGCAGCCATTCAAGGCTTCAACCCGCAGCACAAGATCCAGAGCTTCGAGGAGGCGCGAGGGCTGGACCGCATCAACGAGAGGATGCCGCCGCGTCGCGACAGCAAGCAGCACGAGGCCCCGCCCTCCCTCAACAACCTGCCGGCGAGCACCGGACCCCCGGACAAGAACGGCACCAACGCTCAGGCCTAGACCCTCCCCCTCCTCTCCCTCCTTCTCTCCTTCCCTGCCTCCTTTCCTTTCCTCACCTCCCTCCTCCCTCCGTCACGAGCGGCAGACGAGGCCGTTCAGTCCGAGCGACTCGCCGCGCTTTATTTGTTACATCATCGGTTAAATATCGTAGATCCAGACTGAACAGGAAGAAGTCTCAGCGCCGCTCGATGCCTCCAATCAGGAGGCAGCTGGTACTCGATGCCACACCTTCGTATCAGCCACACCTCTTTTTCTTCTTTTTTCTTCTTTGGTCCGGGGAGGAAGTGACGCTCATTCAAACGCTGTGTTCGTGCCCACCCACACACACACACACACACACACACACACCCATCCTTTCTTATGCCAATGATAGTGTGACTGAGCTCCGCCGAGCGAGTATTTACATTTATAATATATGTATATTTTAATTGTTCCCTCTTTTCAATGTGATGTTTTTTTTTGTTTTTTTTTTATAACATAGACTTAGGCTTTAACTATCCAGGTGGGAGGGGGCGGAGCGAGAGTGGAGGTGTGGAGGCAGTGGAGGGAAAGAGTTGAAGGTTCTGCTTTATTAAAACTGAGTTTCTGAGTTGAAGCTCCTAATTCTGGAAAAATGACTCGAGCCTCCTCGGCCAGTTGAACTTCAGACAGATCTGTTATATTCCGATATTTTGGGAAAGCCGGGAATGCGTCATGCTCCTGTTTTACAGGAGTGAGTTTAACATGGCCTCCACTGGCGCTCCAGCGCGTTTCAGTGAAATGCACCTTTACAAATCCATCACAGCTCTTTGGGAAAATTGTTATAAAAGAATTCTATTAAAATCATTGGTCAAAAATGTCTGAGAAAAATGGAAATGACAGCCTGAGAAAATATTTTAATGAATTAAAAACTTCAAAAGAGAATTCTGTCAAAAACACATGTGGAATATTCAAAAACAAATCAGAGAAAACTTATCAGAGGAAAAAAAGTGTACATAAATAAAGTTATCTGTTAATAAATGGCTTGAGTGCTGATGCAGAATAAAGCTGAATCATTTAAAATGATCCTCCTCGTCTCTGAGCTGGATGTAAATAATAACCATAATCATCAATAATAATAATTTACGTCATTTTTGATTGAGACCGGCAGTTTTAGTAGAACAGAAGAGCCCTTCACACAAAGAGGAGGAGGGAGTTTCAGGTGTGATGAGGACCTGCGTGGGTTTGATTTGACTCTTGATTTATTTTTGGTGGGGGGTGGGGGGTGTGGGGGTGTTTGCCGGGCCTCATTTCTCAGAACATATCTCACCGAATGTACAGAGAGGAAAAAACATCTGGATGTTTGTCTGTAAGCAGCTGGATTTGTTCCTGCGAGGCCTCATCTCTGTAGACGTTTCACTCATTCAATAAAAACTCAACAACAGCTGCTCAGTGTGTGTCTGTGTGTGCTTTGGTCTCAAGGACGCCGTCTGTGTGCGAACGGGTCGCCGAGCAGCTGCCAATCAGAGTGCGGCGTGGGAGGTGGTCCTTTGTGCAGCTTTTATCTGTTACCAAGCAACGCAGACTCTCTACATCATCACCTGCTGCTCACTCCACGTGAAGTAGCTCGCAGCCAGGCGGGAAAAGCTGACGATGATTCAATTTAATTAAAAAAATTAAATATGGTGGCAGGGGTGTTTGGACTGCTCACAGCAGAAACCGTCAACAGAGAGCTGGGAGGTGTGACGCTGTAGTAACAGGAAGAGGCATTTCCAATCTCCTGTGACTCAGTCACACCTGACACAGCAGGAGATCTGCTGCTCAGACTTCTGGAGAACCAAAGGAGATGAGCACACAGAGGTGTTCAGATGAACTCTGACCTTTCAGGCTGTGTTTTCCTGCCCACATCAGTGCTGTGAGCTCAGTGTAAATGATTTGACTCCCGTCTTTGTTTTAAATGAGTAAAAGCAAGGGTGTCGAACATAAGGTGCAAGGGCCAGATCTGGCTCGGGAAAGTCTTCAATCCGGCCCGCTGGATGTCTTTGGAAAATGAAAAATTATAAATGAATAAAGAATATAAAAACTTTCACTGTGAATGAACAGGAACTTTCTGTGTTAAAATTATAGAGTTTTGCTGTAATTTTACACATTTATTTGCTCAAACAGTCGCACTGACAGATTTCTTTCACTTCCTGCGACGGCATTTTTTTCATCGTGTGGAAAAACTTTCTCATGTTCAGTTAAACTTCTCACACTGACAGGGAGCAGCTATGAGTTCAACATCCCTGCTGGGGAGAAATGGAGACTGGACATTGGATGATGATGGTGGTGATCATCATCATCATGATGAAGGCAGAAAAACCCAAAGATCCAGAGAGAGGGTGGGGTCGAGCCAGAGGTGGAGATCAAAACTGTGATTGGATGATAAAAGTGGAAGCTAAGTAAGAACCCAGGTCATGTGTGAATGCCTCGACACTGACAACCAGTCCAGTCCCTGAGCCGTGTGGTTGGAACTGGTTGCAGTCTGAGCTCTGGTGTGCAGGTACGGAGGACTTTTATGGTGAAAATGTGTGAAAAAAGACTCGAGAGACGGACATTACTCTGCAAGTTTATTGGTCTCCGTTATATCAGAGGACAGAAACAGGACTGCAAGGGACGGATGAGACGGCACAGGTGACACCAGGTGAGCTAGCAGGAACTGCAGGTGTGTGTGGTCTGAACTCCACGTGGAGTAATATTTAAAAACAGAAAAAAAACTATACAGCCAAAAATATTTTCAACAAGATTTCCAAAATAAAACGCTTCACAGTAGCAGACAAATGCAGAAAAAATACAATCGTCCAATAAATAAAAGCTGCATGTGGTTAATCATTACAATCAGCTGTTAGACCCGGACCGCTACCATGAAGCTGCAGGACCACAATCATCACCACGAGCAGCCTGCTTCTCTGCAGCTGACAGAACAGGCTGATGGCAAGCTTAGAGCGCCCTCAGCGGGGCATCCAGGGGAATTACAGCCAGCCTGAAGCAGCCCGGAGGGTTTCAGACTTCCTGAAGCCTCTGCAACTCCCAGAGCTGTTCTGAAGATCTGTGAAGGATTGTGGAAGAGCTGCAGGCTTCCATGATAACGGGGCGTCACTAAAAAGAAAGCTCTCTAAATAAAGATCATGATCCTCCTGAATCTGAGGTTTGACTAACAGACCCAGGATATGCTGGAGATTGAGGTCTGCTCTTTCCACAAATCCTTATGAGGTGTCCATAATGACTTTCCTAGACCTAGAAATGATTGGGAAAGCTGTAAGAGGTCATTTTCATTTTTACTATCCCACTAATAATCCCATCTAACTGTCTAACTACAAGGATGAAAGTGAAGCAGCTTCATGTTAGTGTAACACCTGAAGATGGCGTGAAATCTGAGGGACCCGCAGCAGGTCCCTGACATGGATCAGACCCGGAGCTGGGAATAATCCACGTGAGGAGACAGAGCTACAGAGATTACATGTGATGAAGATGATGAAGATAATGTGGTGACCTGTAAGCAGTGGTGATTATATGCGCGGCACAGGTAATCAGTGTATCGATTAAGGTTAGTCGCAGTAAAAGGTTAACCAGGACCGGTCTGCTCCTCGGCGAGCTTCCAGGAGCACGGTTAGTAAGATGGAGGACTTGTCGGAGTTAGGTGATTGGCTCTGTGTGTGTCTGCTGATTGGATATTTTATTTGAACTCCTCCTCCTTTAAAACCTTCATCAAGTATTTGTTGGGATGAGGTCACTTCCTGTTAGAAAAGCGAGGCTTTCTTCTTCAGTTCATTTCGTTTCCACAGCGAGAGGCGCTCAAACTCGGCCATCGGCATCCCGAACACCTGCTCAAATTCCTCCTGGGACAGGTGCCGCTGACAGGGAGGAGAAGAAGAAGAAGTTAAAACCTCCAGTGAAGCAGTCGTGCTGCAGCGACACTCAGACTGGGAGGACTGGAACCAGTCCCACCTCTAAGAAAGTTTATGTAAACCAGTTCTAAAGTTAAACTGGGACGCGCAAACAAGTCTGACTTCAAACAGTCAAATTGGGAAACCAGAGAAACCAGTGCTACCACAGAGAAGCTTCAACTGGGACACTGAGAAGGAAGACAGGAAATGACTACCCAGCACAGCGTCCCTCACCTCAAGCCGAGTGCGGTCCACGCCTGGAGGCAGCTTACAGCGCCCTCTGTGGGTCACAACCAGTGTCTCATAGGGGTAGATCTGAAATACACAGCATGCCATCAGCTGGAGGGAGTACTCGGATACTACACTGCAAAGTACACATCAGTGTAACGAGCCAGTAGTACCTGAGTTAGGAGTATTACAATGATATCAGAGACAGTACCAGTCAGATCTGATCAGTTGATTGTTCGTGTCAACTGATTTTTAAAATTCAGACAAAATTCAGAGGTAAAATCAGTAATCAAAGTGATTAAAAAGGGTCTAATTTTGTTCCTGGACTTCACAGAGCAGCTTTGCATGATTCACAGTTCAACATAATCCTCCTTTATCTGATCCTGAGGCTTGAAGAGCCCCTACCAGTTCATCCTCCTCCCCTTTTAAGTCAGCTCTCTTCTGATTGGCTCCCAATCACAAAGAGCAGCTTAAAGATAAATATGTTTTATTTTGAACTGTGAATCATGCAGAGCTACTCTACGAGAGACTGGGAGCGCCTCACCTTCTGCTCCAGGATGCTCGGCAGAGAGTTTCCTCGGTCCATGCGCTCCCTGCGAGTGTCACCGTTCTGCACACACACATTTAAAATGCTCAGACTGATTTAACACGACACATGAAACCAACACGTTAATCTGATGCTTCTGTCAGCACAAGTCAGGAAGACTGTTTCTAAATTCTGTATTTCTCCATCTCTGGCCTGGAGCGTTCCAGACAGCCGGTGACAGGAAATGAAGCCAGTGGTATCTTTAGTGAAGCGTTCCTTCATGGAAAACACTGAAGTTTTCTACAGTCCAACACGTTAAAGCTCGAGCCCAACAGTGTCTCTGTGAACATCAGCTGGATCGTGACATGTGGGCCATCAAAGCCCTCCTGCTCCTGATGGTCTGCGCCACATCTGCCTCATAGTGCCGTTTGGATTTATCCTCAGCAGCTGCAGCAGCTGCAGCGTCTGCATCACAGAACAGCGTCTGTGGCCCTGAGAGCTCAAATGCAATGCGACTTCAGAAAACATAGCAAATAATAAAATATCGCAAAATCTCACAATATGAAGCAGAACGTGATGAAAAGCTGCAACGGTGACAGTAAAACAAGCCGAGGATTGGTTGGTGCTGATTGAGGAAGAGATGCTATTCTAGTCACATGATTCATGTACTGTACATGTATGTTTGCTATTACTGGTTCCCCTGAATCACCTCTGTTGTGTTTTTGCTTTTTTCAATTTGCTGTTGTTTTGACCTCTCTGGGCCTCCTTACAAACTGTCTATCAAAGAGACAAAGACTTAATGAGAGTGTTTTATAAGAAATAATCCAACAATAACAGACCAGTGAGGCTTTAGAGAGGCGTGAGACTGCAGGAAATACGAGGGTGGGGTTAGTCGCCCTGCTGTGAAGTGTCTGATTGGTCCACAATTCACAGTCACAAAGTGACCAGTGGTGTGCTAAAGTGGTAAAGAGGAGCTGATTCTTTATGTCGAGGTATGCAAAGCTGCAGGAACCTAAATTCAACTGCTGACCTTTGGGTGCCAAACCTGCAGTTCCTCTGATGACCACCAGAGGCTCCAACAGCGAGTCAGTGCTCACAGACTCCTTTATAACAGCTGTGGGGGCGGGGCCAGTAATGTGCTCAGGTGTGTCAGGGCTGTGCGGGTTAAACAGGTCATGCACACAGACATGCTTACCTGAGCAGCTGAAAGATAGAAGACACAACAGGAAGAGCAGAGGTTAGTACCGAGTGATGTCACTCAGGTGTGTCAGGCACAGTTCATCAGCACACTCACAGGTGACTCGTTTCTACAAACTCTGGTTGTTTTTGTTTCATGTGATGTGCGTTAGGCTCATGTGACCAATCGTCTGTGAGAGCTGCACGCTCAGAATGAACTCGTTAAACCAGCAGCGCCGCTGTTTTTTCTGATATCATGAAAAAGGTGAGCGAGGACTCATACCTGGCCGTCCTTTATCGCCATCTGTGGAAAACTCTGCCGACTGCATCTGCAACACACAACCAGTCCTTTTGAGCGTTAAATTTACACCATGGGTGGTTAAAGATGGGCGGAGCCACTGTGACATCACCTCCATCGGTGCAACGACTCATCAGCCAATTAATGTGCGGCTTCATACCAAAGCTAATCCTCCATTTTGAAACATCGTGGGACTGAGATTTAATTTTATATAAGTTTGACCCAACAAACACAAACAGCTGTTTCATACACGTCTATAGGAAAGAAGTGTTTCTGCAGCCACAGCTGTCGCCCCCTGCTGGCTGCTCAGGAAGAAAAAATGCTTCATTTGTCCAGAAGCTCCGCCCATGTTTGTTCGTGTTGTAAACACTTCAAACCAGATTCCAGTTTTAACTATTCATTTACTACAGTGAGATAAAAAAAAAGTCACTTAAAGTGAGTCTAAGTCCGGTTTAACTCCAGTTTCGGGGTCTCACTCTGCACCGTGTCAGGTGTGAGCACTTACTCGGGTCAGGCCTGATCCTGAGCGTGATGGAGACTTGGAGGCACCTGCTGACAAACCTGCAGGTAGAAGTGGACAGAGAGATGTCAGAGGAGCGCTCCGTGGTGAAAGTGGGGAATGTGAAGGCGGTGGCTGTGTGCGAGAGCTCTTACTGCCGTGCATGTGCGTTCTGTCGGGCAATGACTGCGTCTTCCTCCTGAAGTGGACAGCTTTCTCCTTCTCCTCCTTCAGGATCAGACGGCCCAGGTTGGATTTGATCTGAGTGGCCACAAAACCGCAGGTCAGATGACGCTTTTAGTCAAAATGTGAATCTGGAAAAAGGGGGCGACGGTCACAAACCTTCTCCAGCTCCTGTTCCTGTAGCGTCTTCGCTTCTTCTGTGAGGTCCTCAAACTCGTCTTCCTCCTGCAGCTCCTTCTTCTTCTTCCGCCACTCAATCTCTGCGGGGTTCAGCCTCAGTGTTACCAATGACCTCACAGCACAGGTGTGTGTGTATGCGCACATGTGTGTGTGTGTGTGTGTGTGTGCTACCCATGGCGGCCAGTGAGGGTGGGCAGGGCCAGTACTCAGTCTCAATTTTGGAAGGCTGGTTGGGATCTGGCGGCTGGGCTGCGGGAAACTTTGCTGACTGGATGACGCCGCTGCCCTCGCCGTGTTTGTGAGCGTCTGTGGAGACAGCATGAAGTTGTTGAGTGATGAAGCAGTGACAGACACACACACAGTGAGGAAGAGGAGGAAGAGCTCACCCTGTTTGTAGATAGGAGGCTTCCTGTAAATGTTGGTCCCGTTATCTGAAAAAATGCATAAAAACTTTTTTGTACGGTTTCTCCAATGTTTCCTGTCTTTTTTTTTTGCTGAAGACAGTGCAGAACTCTAAATATCTCAAATAAAAGACTAAAAGATAATTAAAGAATGTTTTTGAGCTGTTTATCTGGCCGAACACATGAAATAAGCCAAAGTGGTGATGAAGGGTCAGAAATATGACGTTCACACCGGCTACGAGTCTTTAAATGAGTCTGCAGCTTGAGGATCTTACGTGGTCAGGACACATAAACAAAACAGTGAAGAAGGCGCAGCAGCGCCTCTTCTTTCTCAGGAGACTGAAAAGATTTGGCATGAGCCCCCGCATCCTCAGGACCTTCTATCGCTGTGCCATTGAGAGCATCCTCACTGGATGCATCACCACCTGGTATGGCAACAGCACCGCTCACAACCGCAAAGCTCTCCAGAGAGTAGTGCGGTGTCCTGAATGGATAAATGGAGGTGACCTTCCGTCCCTCTAGGACATCTACAGGAAGCGGTGCCTGAGGAAAGCGGAGAGGATCATCAAGGACTCCAGTCAGCCCAGCCATAAACTGTTCAGACTACTTCCATCAGGAAGGAGGTTCTGCAGTATCCGGTCCTGAACCAGCAGACTGAGAGAAGCTTTTTCCACCAGGCCATCAGACTGCTGAACACTTCATAGACACCTCACCCTCACTTACCAGAACTTCAACATTATTCACTCCATACTGTATATAGATGCCACTTGTTTAGCACATGTCCAACTGCCAACCTCTGTATATTTTATTTTATTGTTTATTCTATTTAATTTTTAAAATATGTATACACACACACACACACACGTAGATATACATATTTAGTATACACATTCAGTAATGCGCATACACTCTTGTATTGTACATATATTTATTCATATAACTCTGGTTTACCCATTCTTATATTTTGCTTGTTCTTATGTTATTGTATTTTTTTGCACACCTCTGTTGCTTGTGAAGCTCGCACACAAGAATTTCACTCGCATGTACTGTACCAGTGTACCTGCACATGTGATGTGACAGTAAAAGTGATTTGATTTGATTTGAGCGCACAAACTCAGACACACGGCCGCTTTGCCTTCAGGGTTGAGAAAGGTTTTAGGGTTAATGAGTCCTGACAGCCCTCAGGTGTGTGTGTGTGTGTGTGTGTGTGTGTGTGTGTGTGTGTGTGTGTGTGTGTGTGTGTGTGTGTGTGTTACCTGGTCGGTGGAAATGCTGCAGGCTCGTGCTGATCTTGCGTCCTGCCTGCAGCTGCAGCGTGGATCCTCCAGGAGAACCGCTCTCACTTTCTGCCCTGCGCCCCTTCACCTGGAAGCAAACAGAGTCTTTTAACCTTTAACGGCCTGACAGGTGAGCTCAGACCAATCAGTGAGTCAGAACGTCAGCGTGGGTCACACGATTGACCGTGAGAACTTTGATGTCTAAATCAAAGAGGCCCATAAAACAAAGCTGCTGTGTGGCTTGGACTCTTTGGCTGACAGGTGGCTGTAGTGTAGCTTTTTAAAGGTGTAATCCGGATAAAAATGATCCTTTTTTTCCTTTGGTGGATGATGTAATCCAGCTCGTCCAGCTCATGTTCTTGTTCACACAAAAACTGGACTGGTTCACTCTGATCCCATATAAACTTTTAAGGATTACCAGTAATTTAATTGGGGTGCAGGGGGCACTGAAATTCACTTAAAATAAAGGAACTTTAAATAATTATATTAAATTTGTTAATTTTCATTGGTTTTGCTTTTTCACTGACCTGACAACAAATCACCATCATTTACAGAAACACTGTGGACGATGTCCTTAAGTCATAACATTTAAATAATTTCAAAGAAGGTAAAAATAAAGACTATTTACAATTTTTCCAATGTGATTTAATGAGCTGGATTTGCTTTAAGTTTTAATAATTTAATTGTCATCTACTATGATTGTATTTATCATTCTTAACTCAAAACCTTTTTTTAAACCAATGTCTTGACTTTACTTCCCAGCTCACACTTTTTTATATAATTGTTTTCTGTATGAATAAAAATTAAAGTCCTAAATATAAACATATTGCATGTATGACATGCAATGCATCATAAATAAACTTACAAAACAAGTATTTTAATGTAAGTATAGGACAAAGTTTGAAAACTGTAGTCCAGGTGCAAGTTTGTTATTGTCTTAAGTTTATCAGTTCTAGTTTTCTTCTTGGAATAACTTTTCTTTATTACATTTTTTTTTCTTTGTAAATTTTGAATCCGGCCTGGGATCAGGGTAATCCTGATATTTTGGAAGTCATCCTGATCCTGTTCCAGTGTTTTGAACAACACAAAATGAAGGTTTAATCCAGATAAAAAAGCTGGACTGGATTACTTGATCTTATCCGAACATATAATCCTGTTTTTCCTTTAAACAACACGATTCCACTTTTGACCAACTGGACCTGTGGACCATGTTTGTGCTGTAAATCTTAATTAAAGTTAAAAAAGGACCCAAACTGAGTGATTTCTGCACAGATGTCCCGTCCTTTAAATCTGGACAGAAACGGAGCTCCTATTTTGTTTTGCCCTTCGTGCTCTGACTGAGGGGAGTTTCCAGCCGTCTGAACAGAGGTCCTTCTGTTCCCCGGCTAGCGAGTGTCACGGTTTCAACACTGCGGTGAAGACAAAGCTGCGATTAAAAGCTGGCCAAGAACAAGTACAAACCACTGTTTTCCTAAAAAGCCGAGGTCACGAACCACTTGAGGTTTCAGAAAGGTCAACGAATGCTGTGGCACCAAGAACTGAACCATCAATCAAAGCTTGTGTTTGAGTCTTATCGACCACAGATGCAGGTCTACTCAGTGTCACAGGGTCAGGTTAACTCGGGTGGGCGGGGCTTTGTTCCAGACTCCAGGTCACCGGACCAGAGAATTAAAGAAAAGCCTGGCCTGAATGAACAGGTTGAAAATGTAAGCACTGCCACTTCATTAAAAACAGTTTATATCCCCGTGTCCTGAAGGTGTAGAAGAAACCGGGATGGAAATGAATGATGGAGCTGGGTTATTACCACCAGCATGGACTGATGAGGGCTTACCTCAGGAGACATGGTTGGAGACAAGGCTGGAGACGTGGATGGAGGAGACAGAGATCTCTGCAGAGAACACAGATATGAACAGTCATCATAGATGCTGCAGGAATTTAATAAAGTCCAACAGCTGGAGGCATCGAACAGGCCTCAGGATTACATTAGTGTCAGTAATAACCTGTAAACACACACCTCTGTGTGCTCACACACACACACACACACACACACACACACACACACACACACACACACACACACACACACACACACACACACACACCTATTTTTTCAGCTGATATTCTTTTAATAAATGTGCACTCAATAATATAGAAAAAAAACCCTGTATATTATGAAGAAAATTAAAGTTAAAATCAAAAAACTTAAAGCATATCTATGAAATATGATCATTAAAAAGTTTCATCTGATCTTCCTTTAAGGATTATTCCAGATTATTCCTTTCCTCTGACTTTAAACATGATGTCAGGATTTTAATGACAGCATATCAGCGCCGTCGAGGGGAAACAGGAAGTGATTTGACTCCAGTTTTTTTTTTATAATATTTATGAGAAAAGTGTTAAATTGGCAGGAGAAGCTGAAATGGAAACTGTCTGTTCTGATTTTGTCGACTGTCCCTGAACGCTGCTGTATCAGTGCTGTCAGTCGGGGTCAGAGGTCGGCTCATTTGACAAATGGACTAGCAGCAGTGTTTAAGTCAAATATTTCAGTTTCAGGCTTGAAAAGTGAAGCAATAATGTTCCTTAACTACTAAAGAATCCAAACCCGCACCTCTCTGCGTGGCGGGTCGAGTGGGGAGAAGCTCAGGTGGGGTTGGTAGGTCATCAGGTCCGGTCTCTCCACCTGCAGGATGGCTTTATCTCTGGGCAGCGCCGCCAGGTCTCTGTAGCCCACCACCTGGTCATTGACACGGGCCTGACAGAGGAAGTTCTTTATTTACCACGAGCACTCCAAGTATCATCACAAAGATTACTTAAAGATACAAATACAAGTACTCCATGTATAAAAGTGTTTAATTTTACTGGGTAGGATTACAACTGTTTAACAGCCCGTTACTCAACATAAAAATTCAACATTCAACATAAAAATAAAAGAAGAACTAAAAGAACTAAAATCATCTGATCAGAGCTCAAATTTCAACAAACAAAAAAATCGTACATGCAGAACTTTGACAGTAAACGCTGCCACCTTGTGGTGAAAGTCTGCATTTTGCAGAGGTTTTTACAAAAAGTATGTTTACTAAAAGTAGAAAATGTCAGTAAAATAAAGTAAATGTGTTAAAATCATGTTTCCATGGATGAAACGAGTAAATAAACATCTGAACGTCTGAGCAGGTGTGACGTTACCACGATGCCTGTCGCCGGAGACCCCGGGGTGCTCGGGCCCCTCGAGGACGGCAGGTTGACCGGAGTTACCCGTCCCTCCACCTGCCAAACAGCCAATCAGAAGAGACAATCAGGAAGTGAAAACAGTCCAGTTTATTGGCACCAGCTCAAAGAGCAGGTGAAAACCACAAACAAACCAGAAGGAGAAGAAGATCTGACTCGACAGCAACAACAGCTTGTTTCAGACAGATGATGGTCATGAAGGATTATTTTGAGCTGTGAATCATGCAAAGCTGCTGCAGTGAGAATACATCCACTTTAAGGTGTAAATGAACTTTCAGAGTGACAGACTGCTCACTGAGCTGAAGTCTCAGTGTGAACCTCATTGTGCAGCAATATTTTAGGTGTAAGTGTGGTGATGATTAAGCTCCAGCAGTGACTCATTACCTTCTGCATAGTTGTGGACACGGAAGTCGCTCCGACCTGATTTAAGCAGCTGCAGAGGAAAAACAGAGAGAGGGTTAGTGAATGCATCAGCTGCTCCAACGAACGAGCTGGACTCATCTGATCCAGAATCAGAGGAAGAGCAATTTCTCTCACAGCACAGCCTCAGACATGATGTCAACTCGTTTCCTTCCTGAAACCACTAGAAACATCCAGGAAGAAACAGAACGGGAGGAAACAGAGAGAAGGAAACAGAACAGGAGGAAGGCTGCAGGAAGAAGCATCGAGGCATTCTGGGGACTTTGTTTCATATCCTTTCTTTCCTTTACTATTGACATCCGATCAGCAGAGTTTTGAGACGATTTTTATTTTTTATTAATTTTTTTTTGTTTTTCAGAGTTTTGGCTGCATTTTTTAATGTTTTGTAGTTTTTAGTTCTTTATTTAATTTCTTTATTTCTTAATTTCTTAATTTTATTTATTTATTTATTTTTTTTAAAATCAAAAGTCTTTTAACCTTTAAGAGGCTTTTGTTGAAGTTTTTGGACAATTTTTTCAAACCTAATTTAAAATGCAGTTTCTGTTTGTTTTTCCTTTGATTTTATTTTGGTAGATTAGCTTTGTTTTTATTCTGTTTTATTTTTACTCTTTCTCTTAGTGTTATAAGATAAAATAAGATGACCTTTATTAGTCCCACAGGTGGGAAATTTGTTTTGTTACAGCAAAAGTGCAAAGTTATGTAGCAGAAATTATTGTTTCATGCTTTTGTGGTGTTTATTTTTTTGACTTACATTTCTCAGTTTGCTGTCTCCAGTAAGCTCTCTGATTGGCTGCGAAGAGTTTCAGGAAGTAGACGCAGACTTGTGGTGATGTTCGGGTTGCTACGGTGACTTCAAGACACAGTAAAGTGATTATCTGAATCTTTGTGTTGATGCTGAAAGTCTGACAGTGATAAACGAGCTCGAGTGTATATGAAGGTGCTGCAGCTTTGTGAGGATGTGTGACAGCGTCCTGATGAAGAGCGTTCAACGTTAAAGGTGTTACTCACGGCTCAGACGGTGTTTGGAGCTGCTGAGGACGGACGACTGCTGGAGAGTCACAGCGAGGCAGTCAGAGGGGAGGGGGCACACCTTCTACCTAAACAACATGAGAGCTGGGGGAGGATATCCTCCATCCTTCCTCTGACCGTCCCCCACCACCTCCTTTCATCTCGTCGTCCTCCTCCCTTCCTCCCCCTCCCCTCTGCTGTTTATCAGCTTGCCCAGCCGGGCGACGCCCAGCCGCTGCTAACGGCTGCTGTGGTTACGCTTGTCCTCAGAGTCAGCAGAGCAGCTTCACCCTCTCCCCCCTCCATCATTGTCCAACCATAAAATCTGACACCAGATCAGTGAGAGGAGAGCGCCCTCAGCTGAACCTGACCTGTGAACATGTGTGAGAGTCACAGTGACGGTTCTCCTCCAAACGTTACCCAGGAGCACGCTCAGATCCTCCCGCAGGAGGTGAAACAGTATAAACTCATCCAGCAGCTTTAATTTATCTTAAAGGCCGAGAAGAAACCTGCTGTAAACACCTGCTTCTGTTAACGAGCTCCTTAATTCAATTTATACAGCGCCAAATCAAAGCAATGGTTGCCTCAAAGAGCTACTGTGAGGTAAAAACACCGACAATCAGATGAACACCTATGATATACTTGCCGATGGTGGAAAGGTATAACTCCCTTTTAATTGAAGTTTAATGGTGGCCATGGCTTTGTTTTGATGAGCTCACAGAATTTGTTTCTGTTTCTGCTCGTTTTTTGGTAATGATGGAGTCACCATGGGGTGAAGTCATCTCCAGTTGGACTTGATAAATCCCAGCTTGATCTCTTTGGAGTACGTCTGTACCATTAGGAAGAAGGAATCTCTAAAGGAGAAACCAGCCTCCTTCAACTCAGTCAGCTGACCTCTGACTTGACCACCTGAAGCAACCTCAGACCTGCCCACACAGGCTGGTACAACAGGCCCGAGGCATGATGGGAGCATCACTTCTTACCCTGCTGCCCCCCCTCGCTCTGGAGCAGGGTAAATCTGGATCAGCCCATGTGACCTTCTCCCTGTAAACTCCTTGTTTCTGATTGGCTACACTGATGCTAATGATTTCCTGATTTTAAAAAAAAATCCAGTTTCAAATGTTTCCGGTGACCTCAGAGATGATGGTTCACCTCTGCCCTTCCAGGGTTTTTAACACGTCTGATTTCAGCTTCAGTTTCTTCATCACTGCTTTCTTTGAACAATGCACGTAAAAGATCTCCTGGGGCCTCCTCTGTACCCAGGACATGCTGGAGAGATTGCGTCTCCAGATAAGAGGAGGTGGCCGGAGAGAGGGATGGTCTGGGCTTCTCTGCTTAGGCTGCTGCCTCAGCCACCCGGCCCCGGACAACACAGCATTAATAACATGAAGAATGATTTATCCTAAACTTTTAAGGTGGACTCAGTTTCCTGTTATCACTGTTTTTGTTGTTTTTATACATTTTTAGATGTTTTATTGTAATTTTATAACATTTGCTCTAATAACCACGTGAGGCCGCCTTGACTGTATCTTGAGTGTGTTTGCACAATAATGATGAAGGCCGTGTCTGAAGGATGGAGGACAGTGAGCAGCTGGAAGTGAAATGTTTAAAAATGAAACATCTAAAAGCAGGCTGACTTCGATGAATTATTCTTTATTAATGTTTCCTACTTTAGTTTCACTTCATTATGTTTTATGACATTTTATTCTTGCACCGAGCAGGTTCGGGGATTAGGTCGGTTTTTCCAGCAGGACTTGGATAGAAATCATTCGGTTTGGTAATGAGGAACTGTTGGGAGGATTTTTCACCACTGTGAAATCCAACAAAAACAATCATTCACAAATACAAATGAAATAAGGACAATTAGGAGATACCACACACTGATGCAGACCCGATCAGGCTCCAGGAGGGACGCCCTCTGGAGCGCTCTTTTTTATTTTTCAATAACAGGGATCATTTTTGGACATTTTATTGTTTTATTTCTGTAGCTCGTGGTTTAAATCACTCTTCACTGCTTTTCTCTGCAGGAAGCTGAGGCTGCAGTTACAGCGGCTTGCCGAGTAAAAGTACTCAGTTACTTGACTGTGCTGAGTGTCTCTGAGGACTGACAGCAGGCCGAGTGCTCTGTGTGGCTGATAGTCTTATCACTAAGAGCTTTTATCTGCCATTAGCCCAAGCACACACACACTTAAACACACTTTACAGGCGCTGGGTGGATCCAGGCAGCGGCCTGCTTCACATTCACATCCCAGCAGCACACAGGCCAGAAACTCATAGACGGTCTGCAGCATGTCAGCCATGCTTTCACTGGTTTTCTGTTTGTTTTCTGTTAAAAAAGTCCAAATGTGTCATCTGAACAGAAAACAAACAGAAAAATGACTCAAATAATGAATCAGATCATGAAAACCGCTGCAGACCAAATACAAGTCAAACGAGAAACACTGGAAGGTTTCTAACTGTGAAGCTACAGAAACACTCAGAAGGATCCACCACGGTGACTCTGTCAGAGGAGTCATCACCAGTCCGCCTCAGAGAACATCAGGTCTGAACCTGAACTCCAACCTGATTGGCAGATTCCAGGCACTGACTGAAAGCTTCTCCATCTAAAATCTGATATCAGATTTTATTGGGAGCTCTTGGACTCGTGATCGTAAACAACCAGAACCAATAAACCAATCAGCTGATGAATTCAATTCAATTCAATTTTATTTATATAGCGCCAAATCACAACAAAAGCCACCTCAAGGCGCTTCATAGATACAGAGAAAAACCCAACAATCATATGACCCCCTATGAGCAAGCACTTTGGCGACAGTGGGAAGGAAAAACTCCCTTTTAACAGGAAGAAACCTCCGGCAGAACCAGGCTCAGGGAGGGGCGGCCATCTGCTGCGACCGGTTGGGGTGAGAGAAGGAAGACAGGATGAATCAACAGCTCAAATCTAAGGAGCTAAGGAGAAATCGACTGGACTTCTGTAAGTTTCCTGAAAATGTTTCAGCTCCCATCCCAGAAGCCTCTTCACTCCAACAGTTCAGTGATGATCAGTAAATGACTTCCAGAGACTGATCCAGCTTCCTGTTAGAGAGCATTTCACCGATTCTGACGTTTTGTGGATTGAACTGATCGAATTTCTCTGATTAATCACCGATAATAGAACTGATCAGTGCTAGAGCGTCGCACCTGCTCTCAGAGAGACCTCGGTGTCCAGGATCTCTGAGAGCATGAGGAATGTTAGCGATGATGACGATTGGTCCTCAGCTGCAGGTGTTTGGGCTACGATTGGCGTTCTGGCTGCTTCAGCGCAGCCTTAGTCCCAGATGTTAGCTCTGCTTTGACATCATCACCACATCTGGCCCAAAGAGCAGCTGTTCTACTATCTCTTCAGGCAGCCTCATGAATCCCTGACTGACTCAGCTCCGCCTCTAATGGGCCAGGTGTAACTTTCTGACCAACAGCTGAGCCATAAATACTAAACACACCTGCAGCTCCTCTTAATCTGTTTGGAGGTAAATGCTGAGCTCCTCCTGCCTACTCCAGGAGCAGCAGTAGCATTTTCATCATTCCTTCATGTTTTAGAGACTGAATCAACTGCTGCTCCCCTCCTGGAGGAGGCTTTAAACCTCCTCCTCCTCATCATAATCATTTATCTTTATTTTCTACATCTCACAGAAACCCGACCCCCCCTCCATCAAAACATCATACCGACAGATCTCCTTCCTCCTCTAAGAGGAGCAGAGCCGGTTGAGGCCCGAAAACACCCGAACACACACACACACACACACACTGAACCTGAGACGCTGTTTTTTATTCCGAGTTGAGGTGCAGCGGAGGGATGAAGGAGCTCTGCGGTCATGTGGCCGATCGAGGCTTCATTACGCGGAGGAAGAGGAGGGTGAGGAGGAGACGAGTGCGTCTGCAGCGACGCGAGAAAAACAGAAAAGCGCACAGAGGGAGATCTTACCTCCGAGCAGGAGAATCAGGCTGACCGGAGATGAGAGGAGAGGAGGCGCTCCGTCCTCACAGCCCCGACAGGAGGAGGAGGAAGGGTGGAGGGAGGAGAAAAAGGAGGAGGTGGCGGCTGGCTGGTTTTAAAGCCCGGGCTGGGGGCTGCTGTGACCCCAGCAGGAGGAGGAGGAGAAGGAGGAGGCTGTTTTCCTGTTGCCCGGGTCGGTCCACTGTGGAGCTCCGCGGGGGGAGGAAACGTTTGTGACGTTCGCATTAAATAAAATCATAAATACGTAAAAACAGGAGCTCAGCACCGAGAAACCGAAGCTTCATGCTCCAACCAATCAGAAAGAGTCAGAAAAAAACACCAACCTCACCTGATTTACCAAAAAAGACACCAAACAAGAAACATTTACAGTGATCAGAGGGAACTCTGTTTATCTGATTAACACGGGAAAATATTACGTCTGATTACAAAAATGACAGCACAATGTACCACCCTCTGTGGAAGCCCAACTCTGCCAAAAAAGCAAAGCCACTCCCAAGTTTTTATTTATTTTATTATTTTTTATTTACAGAGGATATAGATTTGATTTATTTATTTACATCAGGTACATTTTTCAGATCAAATGTCCAAATGTTGGCCTGATGGTGTGAGATACTACCAGCACTGACAATAACAATAACATATTAAATATCAGTGTTCATACTCAAAAAAAATTAGACAAATTATTATTATTTTCTATATTTTTTAATATTTACACATACATAGACACATATCATAATACTTTATCATGTGATATAGTGACAGCCCTATTTTATAAAATTCTTATAACCACTTATACCCCACATCTTCAGGGTTGAGGAGTCAAATAACAGCATAATAATATTTTTAATCATTAGAAAAACCTTAATTACATTTTAAAATAATTACAACATTTACAAATTTTGAGATTAAATTGCGGTTTTAGGGAAAAAAAATAACATTTTGTTCAATGATATTACTTTTTTAATTTAAACAATTTTCATAAGCTGTAAGGATATTCAAATTCTTAATTTTATAGCATAAAATGAAAATAACATAATAATAATAATTCAAAATTATGAGATCATGTGATCTGAGACTGAAACATTGAACGTTTTAAACCACGATTAAATCTCTTTGTCAATGTCTTTGTATTTTACTACTGTAATCATATTTTCAGTTCATCGGTCCTGTTTATGTCTGCTTACCATGATAATATTGTGATTTAACATAAATCCGTTTAAACGTTACTCTGAATTTTAAAAAAACAAACAAACAAAAAAAACTGTTTTGGACCTAGAAATGAAATTCATTCAGTTACCACAGGGGGGCAGCACAGACTGCAGACTGTGTTAGTGAGCTTCAGATTGATCACTGTTATTTTTTTTTTAAACAAAAATTCAATAAATTAGATAAATAAAACATTTAATTAAATATTTTCACGTGTTCATTACATTTAGGAGCACAAGATAACACAAGATTACATATGAAGTAAATTCATAAAATATTATTAAAAATAAAAATTAGATCCATATAAAAATGAAAGCAAGCAGTAACAAACATAGTTATAAATAGAATTAATTTAGATATACAAGGTGAAAGAAACAAAGATAGATTATAATTATTATTATTTATTTATTTTAACAAAAACATATAATCAATCATATAATTTCTAATCTCATTGATGGTTATTTTAAACGAAGACAGAAATGTTTAATATAACATTTACACAATGAATTTAATAAAGTAATTATCATATAAATGTTATATACTTTTCATTCAGTTTTATTTGTTTAATTGTTATTGATTAAATTTATTAATTAAGTAAAAAATAATAATTCACTGTTTTTGGTTTTGAGGGCAGTAAATTTTTTTTTTCCTTTTGTCACTCATTTTTTTCATTTTACCCTCTTTGGACTTCTTTAAATTTAATTTATTTAAAAGTAAATATTAAGATAATATGGCCCTTTAAATGTTGTGACATGAACGGTGTTAAAGTTGAGATCAGAGATCGTAAAAAAAGGCGATGAGTCACTGTTGATGCGTCGCTGGGACCCACGCAAGGCACTGCGCATGCGTGAAGTCTCTGACAGTGGTCCATCTTTGCCTCGTAGACGATCTTCGGTTGGGAGACATGGCGTCAGACAACGGACTTGCCGCTCTGGTACGACTTTAACTGTGAAAACCCGCGCGTGTGTGTTCGTGTATTGGTGCTGTTTGTGAACTGATATAACGGAGACGCTGAAATGAGGCAGAGATACGCGCGGTTTATTGACGCAGCTCGAGATGGTTAGCTAACAGCTAAAGGTAGCTAGCTGAGAGAATCACACGTGCAGGGAGCGATGAGCTCGGACGTTTGATCTCTGTGTTCAGCTCGCTCATTGATAAAATGTTTTGTGTGATAAAAACTGTAGAGTGTTAGGGCTGCTCGCCACGTGCAACACTGCTCTGTGCGTAACGCCGTCACGTGGTCAGTGTGGGTTTGTTTATTCCGGAAGTAAGAGACTGATCACCTGATTTGTGTTTATGAACAAACAGCTGAATGTTTCAAAAAAAATATCTAAACTTAATGCACTTATTTTATTTTTATTAGCAGGAAGTTGATCAGAGGGTCGTGGTCACACAGGAAGTTTATCAATGTCATGCTTTGTTTGAGTTCGCTCGTCTTATAAAACTACTGTGGTTATCAACTTTCTATGTTAATATGGGCCCTCTGCATTCATTTGTGGTACAGAGAAGTAACATAAAATTTGAACTGCAGTGAATGATTTTGTGTCTGAGCATGCTCAGTTGGACTGCTTGTTTCTAAGGTGATAGCTGCACATTAGAGCTCTAAGACTTTAAATGGAACCAGTTTAAAGCTTCCTGTCCCACAGCCTGACAAAGGAGACATGGAAATCATATCAGTGAATGAATGTGATTGGTGAAACAGGTATCCTCCATCAGAGTGCGACCTGCTGAGGTGTGATGATGAACGCAGGGGGTGGAGTCACTGTTTGAAGCCTTCTCTTCTCGCCTTTTTCAACGACATCGGCCTCTGTGACATCTGACTGCGCTGCCTGGTTATCGCCCAGGTCAAAGTCAGGACGTACAAAATAAAAATTCAGAGATTAAAAGTTAAAGCAAAAAATCAGAAGTGTGAATTAAAACAATCCATATGGTAAAAAAAAGTGTGTGTATATATATATGTGTATATTAGGGCTGGGCCATATCATACCGTTCACGGTAATACCGGTATAATGTTGGGTAACGATAAGAAAATGAAATATTGTGATAGAATATGGGTAAAAGGCGCATGCGCAGTGCCTTTGTTTTCATACGCACATGGCGGAAAAAGCATGGCGGCAAAAGCGGATCGTTGAATGAAACAGATGAACCAGAATTGGTTTGTGAAAATGCTGCAACTTCAGTGGTGTGGAACTGGTTTGGCTTTCGTCCGTCAGATACACAACAAACACTATTTTTGGTACAGCTAGCGGGCCGTCGTTATTACCGTGTTTTTTGGAAAATACGGCACACTTAAAATCAATCCTTTGATTTTTCTGAAAATAGTGCCCCTTATAATCCAGTGTGCCTTATTTTTGAATTCTGGTTGTGTTTACTGACCTTGAAACGATTTTATGTGGTACACGGCGCTCGAAAATCAAATGTTTTAATACGACTTTGCTAAGCTATGAACACGCACCGCTTGATGGATTGTCGGAGCATTACGGCTATTGTAGGCAGGAGCCTCACGGAGTGATACGTACTGTGCTTCAACATAATATTACCGTATTGTGTGCATATAACCTCTTTTTAAGTTTTGTGGATATTATACATGGTTATGCTGAGGATCTGTCGGCCAATTTCCACTGGAAATACCTTTTGGTTAAACTGTCAGCAAGGAATTTGCATTTGCACTGTTAAATTTTTATATAACTTTCACGCACATAAAAAACAGCAGCTTGTTTAAGTGAAAATACATTGATTTTTTTTTTTTTTGCACAAATAAAGTTGTGGAGTTGTAAAGTATTTTGTCTAGTGTCAGTTATATCGTTATCACAAACTTTCAAATGTATATTGTGATAAATATTTTTGGTCATATCGACCTGCTGTAATGTGTATATATATATATATATATGTATGTGTGTACAGGGGTGCACATAAGTGGTCCGCAGGTGCGCATGCGCTTTGAAGATAAAAGACGCGCACCAGATAAGAAGTTGCAACGCGCGTTTGCGTACATAAGATTTTCTGGAGGAGGACAGACATTTGTTTAGAACTCTTAAAGAAGTCGAAGAAGCAAGCTCCTTTAAGCAATTATTAATTGGAGGTGGTGTTGCTCCACCTCCAAAGAAATGTCAGAAGGAGTCCGAACCGCAAAAGAAGCACGTATTCTCGGAAAAGTGGTTGCAGGAGGTGAGCTGGCTTTAAACAAATAATGAACGCACAGAGATGTGGTGCAGAACGTGCTGTGAAAATCCCACTCTAGCAGACAAAAACACTGCCTTTTAAAGGCAACACATCTTTAAGAGTTCTAAACAAATGTCTGTCCCCCTCCGGAAAATCTTGTGTATGCAAATGTGCCTTGCAACTTATCTGGTGCGCGTCTTTTATTTTGAAAGCGCATGCGCACCTCCAGACCACTTATGTGCACCCCTGTACACACACACACACACGTGTGTGTGTGTGTGTGTGTGTGTGTGTGTGTGTGTGTGTATATATATATATGTATATATAATAATGATGAAAAATAATAATAATGTAGACTTTTAAGTGAGATTTAAATAATTAGTTATAACTTAACAAAAATAAAAATAATAGATAAAATATTTAATAGTCAAAAATTCAAATAACATAAAAAAAGTAAAAAATTAACATGATAAAATAGTTTTTTATGTGTAAATATCAACTTTATTTCTTTAAACTCAGTTCTGATTTGTGAAGTCACATATTAATTTCGTTTTTTTTTAAAATTTCTTTTATTAAATCTTTACCATTTTATTCTGGCAGAATTGGACCTCCATACACACAGAACAGCATCAGAGTGTGAAAATGGGATTTTTTAAAATTTTTTTTTATTAATTTAAGTTTCCAACACAAACCTGTGCTCCCCCTGTTGGTGGAAAACTTGAAGCTCAGGTGTTCCTGCTGACGATTCAAACGATCTTTATTGCTCAGTGTGTTTGACGACGCCATGACAGACCTTGATGATACTGGAGTGTGTGACGGTGTGTGTTTGTGTGTTTTCAGGGTGCGGAGGGAGCTGCAGCAGCTGCACATGCTCTGTCTCTGCCTGCAGAGGCTTATGGGAATGATGTAAGTTTACATCATCATCTTCTTCATCAGTCACTGTGTCCTTAGAAGACCTCGCGTTAAACATGAAATGTGAAACAATTCTGCGGTGCTGTGAACACCTCGTAATTATTCCTGAATATTCCCAAAGAGACATTCCTGACAGTGTGATGAATCCAAACTTTTTTTCTCCTTTCAGCCGCGGCTCGAGGTCATGTGGGCAATGAAGGCCTACAACCATGCGGAGGTTTACTTCAATGTAAGTCCACCTGCTGCTCCACCCTTCACCATGTTAATGGAGCTGGTTATGACTCATTATAGTTATTATTAGTTACTGGTTTGAAACCAGCACACGCTGTGTCTGCTCGAAGGTCAAAGGCTTGGTTATCTGCAGGAATGCTTCGCTTTATTAAAGACGACGGCGTGATATTCCTTCACAAAACCGACTACCTTTATCGGACCTCAGCAGGCTGAAGATCACATGATCTGTATTACCAGCTGAGTGCTGTGGGTTTTCACTATGAGGTGTTTGATTCCGTTCTGCCTTCAGCTCATCTCGTCGGTGGATCCAAAGTTCCTGAAGCTGACGAAGATGGACGACAAAATCTACTCGAGCTTCAGGGAAACCTTCAAAGACCTCGACGTAAAGCTGCTCAACGCAGACGACCTCAAGTCTGAAAAGGCCAAAGAGGTCAGTCAGCACCTGCCGTTAGCTCAGCCTGCTCCTCCATCAGTGCTTAGAGTCACAGATGCTGGGTTGATCAGACAGCTTTGGTTTGTGTTTTCAGACGTGGCGTCCGTTCTGTAACCAGTTCGAAGGACTCGTAGAAGACTTCAACTATGGCACGCTGCTGCGACTGGACTGTGAGAAGGACTACACGGAGGAAAACACCATCTTTGGTAAACATTTAACTCACGACGTTTGTACTCAAGTACAAGTATCAACAACAAGAACAAGTCTCCAAACTGAATCATAGAGACTGCTTTGCTTCATTTCATCTCTCCAAACCAAAAGTTCATACATCCTCTTGTCAGGGTCACTGTAGCCTATACCATTGGGTGAGAGGAGGGGTACACCCTGGACACCCTAGTCTAACACAGAGACAGACAACCATTCGCACTCACACCTATGGGCATGTCTTTGGACTGTGGTACCGAGTAGCAGAGTACCTGGAGAGAACCCACGCAAACACGAATATGCAAACTCTAGATAGAATGGTGGTGAAGGCAACAGTGCTAATCACCGCACCACCGTGCTGCCTGTAGAATAGAATTAAACCTCCGTGTGTTCTCCTGAGTTTGGCGTCTTCAATGAGGCATGGGCCTTCTCCGCTTTGGTCTTCAATTTTAATAGAAACTTAAAAAAATGTAAACATATATACTGTGTACAACACATAGTACACCGTACTGTACTTCCCTCACATTTTAACTAGAGATACTGAGACATTTTTTAATGTATCGGTCCTAAAGTACAGATGCTGATTGATGTAGATGATGAGAAAGAACAGTGAAAATTTCTTACAGCTTAAAGATTTGTTTCAGATTTCAATATGCTAAAAAATATCCAGAATTTTACAAAATGAATAGAAAATTGTTTGAAATATGAAGCTAAAACTCCACAGCACTTTTTATAAATGTTCAAACTCTGGATCTTAAGATTTTTTTGCAGATCTGACACGTTTGAGCAGAAAATAAGATTTGTTGATTTGAGACAAAATGACCCTTTTATTAAGAAACCCATAAAGGTGAGTTCTGACTGGCTCCCGTTTCTCTGGTTTCAGCCACCAGGGTTCAGTTCTTCGCGATTGAGATCGCCAGGAACAGAGAGGGTTACAACAACGCTGTGTTCAAGTCCAAAAGTTCAAAGAGCTAACCTGCAGTCAGGATCACAGCACTGCCGACCGTCAGTGGAACAGACGCCTCCGAGGCTTCGCTCGTTATTCCAGAAAAGTTTCCATCTGTGTTTATTTTGATGTCCGGCATTAAAATTTTTGATCGGATCAGAACCATTTCTACAAACCAGAACAGGACCGAACTCTTTGTCACCAACGCTACCTGACCTGTTTGAAAGTCTTCTTCACAGTTCCTGAACATTTAAAATTGATGTAATGAACACAATGAATTTTGTATTTACTGTAAAGTTTCAAGGTTTTTGTGCCAATCATAAGTGGTTATTTTATTTTGTAAAAACCGAAATGTATCTGTCTGACCCAATAAAACCTGAGCTTCATTTCACCGCCAATCCCTCTGTTTAAACTCTGTTTTACCCCCAAAACAAACAAGTGCCTGCTGGCGGGACGTCTTCATGAGCGCTCTTTGAGGCCTCGCAGAGGATTTCCCGAAGCTTCAAACAGAAAAACTTATTTCCAGCAGTCGCAACAGAAACCTGAAGCTTCTGTAAACCTGATCTACTCTACACATGCAGGAGAAGGGATTCTTCCTGTTCCTTCCTTTCACAATAAAATACATTAAGCTACTTACACACTGTGAAAGTCGTGGAGTAGTTGCAGATAGGGCTGGGCCATATCATACCGTTCACGGTAATACTGGTATAATGTTAGACAATGTTAAGAAAATGAAATATCGCGATAGAATATGGGTAAAACGCGCATGCGCAGTGCCTTTGTTTTCATACGCACATGGCGAAAAAAGCGTGGCGGCGACGGAGAATGACAAGAGCGATAGCAGATCGTTGAATGAAACAGATGAACCAGAATTGGTTTGTAAAAATGGTGCAACTTCAGTGGTGTGGAACTGGTTTGGCTTTCGTCTGTCAGATACCCACCACAAAGCATATTTTTTGGTAGAGCATGCAAGCGGGCCATCATTCATACTTGCGAACCTTGAGACCTCAGAATTAGGGAGACATTCAAAAGGACTTTTGGGAGTGGTGGTGGTGGGGGGTATACATATACATAAAAACTTGAATTTTACAATGTTTATTTATCGGATAAAATAAGTTAAATGTCACCATTATTATTGTCCGGCCAGAAACAGCGGGGGTGTCCAAATTCAGAGGCTGCGTCCACCTGAGGATCTGGCCTTCGTGGTTTAAGTGGGCCGGGTCCTCCGAAAGCCGGGTAGACCGGAACTGAGCGACTGAAACTGGACGGTTTAGCCTTCAGAATTACGTCACGAGCTCTCTCGGTGGAGTTGAATAAACTCTGCCGTCTGCTCCTTGTTATCTAAAATATAAGAGTATAATTTTAGAACATCTCACACTTCTGTTTAATCAGTTTTCTGTTTGACGTTTATTCAGCTGTGTGAAAACCCCGGAGGAACCCTCTCGAGGGATTAATAAAGTTTTATTTAATCTAATCTAATAACTTTAATCTCAGCCAAACCGATTTACTCACGAACAAATAAAACACTGAAAAAGGCCAAGCAATAACATGTTTAACTTATTTAAGTGACTTATATATCATGTTTAACCTGAGTTGCAAAAGACCGCGGGGGTTTGAAAACGATGTGCCGGGAGTTTGCTGTTTTCCCCGGCTCAGATATTTGAAGTTTACACAGCTACATTCTCGCCTGAAAATATGTTAAAAGTTTATTTTGCGACCCAGAAAGAGTAATAAGAGTAATATTAAAACTAAGTAGCTGGAGTAGTAGTAGCCATTGTTGGAAACTGGAATTGATTGGGCCAATCTGGGATATGGTTTTTCAATTTTGTTGTCCTGGAAAAATCGGGAGGATTGGCATGTATGCCATAATTAGTACAGTGTTTTTCGGAAAATAAGGCACTCTTAAAATCAATTCTTTGATTTTCTGAAAAATCTACAGCCTTATGTATGAATTCTGGTTGTGCTTACTGAACTTAACCGATTTTATGTGGTACACGGCGCTCAAAAAACTCAAAAAATGGCGGGCCTGTTCCGACTTTCAAACTCAGCCCCCAAAGTTGGACTTGCTATCTAGTCGAAAGCTCCAACTCAGACATTGCCTCCCACTTCAAATGGAACACATTATTATAAAATATGTTTACCTGGCTAATGGTAGCTAGTTAGCCTCTTTATACTGTTACACAATTTAATGGTGGAAAAAAAAAAATCAACATTTAACATTACATCACTTGTTTTTAGGTTAGCTTGCTAGCATTACTATAATAATTAACCTTAAACTGAAAGTTAACTTCCTGTTTATTCAACTAGACATCATCAGATTAAACTGGATTTTCTCTGGTTGATGTTAGTTGCTAACATGGGCACGCTAGTTGATTTAGAATTTATCAGCTAGCTGGCTGACCTTCGCTTGCTCTCAGATGTTTACCCTCATTTACTGATGTACCATATGAAAACATCCATGTGCCCTGTGTATGTTAGCAAATCAGAATCAGTGTGAAGCAGCTGGACTGTGCAATCTGCATACAATCAAGCCCCCATTTTTCTACATAAGGAAACACCTTTACCTGGATGTGAAGCAGAGACACTGGTGATGATGTAAGAGCAGCTCTGAGGCTTTACTGCTACTTTTGTTCTTTTGTCCAGTATCCCTCTCCTCCCCCTTAGCAGGTGGCAGCAGATGGCCGCCCCTCCCTGAGCCTTTTTATGGCCAGAGGTTTCTTCCTGTTAAAAGGGAGTTTTTCCTTCCCACTCTCACCAACTGCTTGTTCACTGTTGGGATTTCTCTGCATGATTGTGAGATTTTTATCTTACAATATAAAGCACCTTAATGTGACTGATGCTGTGGCTTGGCGTTATAAGTAAAACTGATTCTGAGCATCTTGTTACCTATGACGTTTAGGACTATAATGACGTATGATTTGGAGATGGTGGCACTAAGGCTGTCTTAAGATGATAAGATCTTCAATGGCAGTGAGCAGGATGACATCAGAGGAGTGGACATATTTGACAAAGGCTGATGAAGATGGAGGAAAAGAGGAAGAGCTTGAGGGAGGTTCGTAGTCTTGCTGACTGTTGATGTTGTGACCATAAGCTCACAAAAAGAGCAGCACTGCTGCTGAGCACCTGTGCCGAGCTGTAGATCACCTGAGATCAAGAAGAGGATGCGAGGCAGCGAGGTAAAAATCAATGAGGTTTATTTGCAGTCACAATGCTTACACTATATGTAGCAGACATCCAAACAACTCAAACAGCTATTCACTCTATGGACCCAACACATTCACATCAGGGACACAAGCCAAAAAATTAGGAACTCAATAAACATCCGTGAGTGCTGACATGGTTAGAGATGAGCTAGTTGTCACAAACAGTTAGCAGCAACATCGTAGAGAGTAACACAAGTTGCTAATAGACTCCACTTCCTGCTTCTCTTTGTACACCTTCTGCCAAGGTTTGACGACCGATCCGGACGCCTTTGCCGCACTCCCGCCTCGATGGTTTCCCCTTGTTGCTTCCCGCTTAACGGCTCAGACCTTGGCTGTTTGAGCTCCATTGCGGGTTCAAGCCGTCGCAGCACCGTGAGACACCACATACACGCACGCCAGGCAACAGAGAGCCACTCCACTCCACGCACACGCAAACACACACAACATCAACGCACACGCCAAAAAGGACTCCCTAAAAAAAGGGGGGCAGGCCGAGACCTGGTCAGAGGAATCCAGAGTGTAAACAAAATGGTGGAAACTGCACCCAGCCTACCAGAGGGGAAAATGTAGCTGTGACCATGTTGCTTACACGTTCATCAAGCAGCAGGCGTGCGACACCTGCAGGACGTCACCACTGGCGCAGCCGCCATGCTCAGAGGAAGGCAGAGCCGCGGCGATGCAGACGGGTGCCTTAAAGGGAAGTTCTGCTGCTTTTTTTTTTTTTTTTTTTTATAATAACAACAAAACAAAACAAAAAAACCTCCATCAGTTTCTGTGAATTCAGTCAGCTGACGCTGGAGAGGATTTCACGTTTTTAACTGCATGAAAACGACAAATAACGTGGTGAAACCTGAAATTTCAGAAATTATGACCTTATGTACTCCAAAAACCGTCAAAGAAACAATTCACGTGGCGATGAACAAACGGTGACCCTCCTCCCTGACTTCCTGGTTTTTCTTGGTCACGAGTCTTTAAACGCCGTCATGTTGCCGTATTCGACTTGAGACTTGGTAGAAATTAGTGCTGCCTGAAGATCTGTGGAGGTTTCAGCTCAGCTTTAAACGTTTTCCTCGATCAGTGGATTCAGTGTTTTGGACTTTGTTCTGTCGGTCAGACACTCAAGAACGTCAACACAGAAAATCTCTGAGACATGAACTCTATTAACCCGACAACATCCTGTAAAAGTCGCAATATTAAACCAGTCGTCGAGGCGAATCGGGGTAATACTGTAATGTTACCATGTGATCACTTTAAGTGTTTTTCCTGAGTTTGAAGACTCGTTTAAAGGCTCGTGTGGTTCCATTTTAGTCGAGCTGAAGCCGATAACAGCAGCTGGTGATCATGATGAACACTCGGGTCACGAGTCAACGAGAAGCTGAAGTTAAAACATGCAGATTATTAGAGGACGTCTGCACTCCGACACTCCTCTGATGTCAAAGCAGATTTACGGAGGTTTAAACATGTCGCTTTTACGATCCGTTTAAAGTCTGTCTGAAAAAGAATCCTCACATCTAGTTTTACATGATTCATTGTGTTAATTCAACTGAAAATATGATAACTGAGTGTGATTATATCCTCATTTTCTGCTGGTTTCATTGGGAAAGTTTATTTTCATTACAAAGGGAAAAAAAATCTACAGAAAGCACGAGAATTTTTAAGGTGAAGATATCGGAGAGCTGAAAACTCACTCGGGGACTGTTAAGTGGGGCGAAAGCAGGAAGTGCCCCAGCTTCAGGAGCTCGAGTCTGAAATGTTTGTTTGAAATGCTGCAGATCATTTTGTCTGATAAATGAATAACGTCTGAATAACAGGGAAAAAAATGAAAAATAATTTTTAAGGAGACGTCTTCAGATGTTTGACAAATGTTTAAAAATCAAAAGATGAATCATTTAAAATAACGCAGCTTTAATTAATCATCAGAACGAGCAAGTTAATAATCTGCTTTAGTATTGCGGGAAAAAGAAAAGCTGGAACTCAAGAACAAAATATCTAAAAGTTCAACATTTGAAACATTTTGAGGCTGAAAACTTTTATGACCCTTCGTCACAACAGAAGCTCTAATCAAGGAATAATCAGCAGATTATTATATCAAAAATCTGACTGAAGATTGATAATTATGTCCGGCTTTGTGTCGCCACTAAAATCGTCACTGCAGCTCCAGTAATAATAATATAATTATTATCATCATCATCATCATCATACTAATATGGCTTTGATGAAGCCTCTCTGAGGATTTCCTCTATATTTGCAAACCTGGGTCGTGACCTCCTGTCAGCCTGATGACACCCTGAACTTCCCTGAACGTTGAAATGTCAGTCTGTGTGTTGTGTGATCGCTTGTTTTACTGTAACCTTAAAGAGGTAAAGTTTTGTTTTGATCACGCTTTAGTCAAACTGAAGTTGATGACGTGCCAGCTTATTGTTCTGCAGCTTACAGTTAATGATAATGATAATAATAATAATAACGACGACGACAACCACGGGTTTTTTTTGATGAATCTTTTTAAATGATGGCTGGAGAAAAAGCGTCACGTGACCAAGAAAAACAGGAGCTAATCACTATTTCTGCCTTTAAATCATTTTTATGACGCTCTGACAAACATGCTGACATTAGACCAACTTTAAGCTGAAGGTTTAGCGAGCCTTCACAATAAAAGTGGCTCTAATGAAAGATGTTTGGTCTGCTGAAGGTGTTTAATTTTGTCCGAGCACCACGGAAAAGCCCAAAGACCTCCAGGTTAGTGTTTATGGGCAAAGAAAAACAGGAAACGAGGATGGAGGTGGCGTTTTTCTACCTCGCCGTGACCAAAATGTGACGGTTTTGTGACGCCGAGGAGGAAAAGCAGCAGGACGGTCCCTCTGAGGCCGTCATTCGGGAATATTTACATCACTTCAAGCAGCAGAGACAGAGAAAAATGTACAACATGGATGCTCTGAGCCTCCCTTTCCGTTAGTGTGTGTACCTGCTTCCTGTGCTTGCCCCGCCCACCCTCCGGCCTCATGCCCACGCAGACAGACATGTGCACTAACTCACTACTCTGTAAAAAGCTCAATCACACGTTGGTTTGTCGTCTCGTCTTTGTGGGTTTTTAAAGTCGATCATTATAAACATTGTTCAAAATGTTACGAAAGAAAATGTACACTTGGTTTCTCGGGTGGTTTCTATACAAGGCAGGCAGAAGCGGATTACTACGTTTACCGGCGTTCGTCCTTTCGTCCCCTCGCCGCCTCTTCTGGCTGCGGCGCACTCCACTTCCTGTCAGTGATTCAGAGTGCTCAGACATGCTCCCTCCCCCCCCTCTGTTCGAGCAGCCAGGCGAGCCGGGCGCGGCGGGCTGGCTTTAAAATAGATCTGTATATATTTATATATGCTTATATCAAAAAGGAGGAGGGGGAGGGCTGAATCGGTGTCGTGGCGGGGTGATGATCCCCGGGCATCCGGGCCCGGGGGGGGAGAGGGGGATGCAGAGAGGTGAGGGGTAGGAGGCCGTGGAGAGGCGGGTCGAGGGGCCGGGCGAACTCGGCGGGCGGCCGTGTGGAATGTCAGCTCATCATGTCGTTGCTGTTGACGCCGTATGTCGAGTTCTTCATGCTGTCGTTCACCTCCCTCCTGAACACCGACAAGTTCTGTGTGAACCTGCAGAACACACACAGAGCATTTTTACCTCGTCAGGCACACGAACAACTCCCCTCAGTCCCTTTCAGGGCCTGAATTTCTGACCAGCGTGTAACGACGTGTTTTTACAGAATAAATTTGTGGTTTTGTGAATGAAGTCTGGTGGAGAGGAGCAGATCTGCGGCATCAGCACAGAAACACTCGTTAGTTACCGAGGGCAAGGGTTACCGTGGGAATCATTAGGATTTTTCGGTTGTTACAGCGCAGACTGATGTATAACTGCTCGACTGGAGTAATGTGACCATGCACTGCACAAACAGCAGCATTATTTGCACGTCAGCCATGTTTAAAACTCAGTTTGAGGTTAGATATAGATCGCGAACAAACACAATATTTGTACAGAAATTATTTCGAGCTCATTTTTCACAGTTTTCACCCTTTTAGGTCACCCAGACCTTCAGCTGCTGCTCCATCACGCCTTCTGAAAGTTCTCCATCAGCAGCTTTACTTTCCTAATTCAGTTCCTTCCAGCTGATGAGGAAATGTGTGTTCGGGATCACAACGTAATCTAACGTAACTGGACGACTTCCTCCATACACCGATCGTCCTGACATCCCCCTGACAGCAGGTTATATTATAATGCGCAATGTGTGTCTCCAAAAATAAGGTGTGTCGCTGTTCCACATCACTGAACACTGGTCTTCATATATCTTTCAGGCTGTTTAGGATTACACAAGAAAAAATGTTTTCCTCCAGTTTAAGTGAGTAATAAATCAGTGACAGTAGTAATCGAGTCCACAGCAGTACCTTTAGTTTGTACCTACTTCTGGGTGTGGCTTTCTGCAGGTAACCCTGTCTGTGGATCAGAACCTCATACAATCCCTGCTGCAGAGTCTGAATGATCACAGACTGAGTGACAGTCTGTGAGTGGCTTTTATCTCTAACGCTAAGCTACGATCCTGACTGAGTCTAGCGTGTCTCACGTCTCCACCTGTTTTTCACGTTCCTGACCACCTGAGAGGATGAATGCTGCCTGCTCTCACCTGTCCCGGTTCTTTGTTAGTAGATTTCTCTCAATTCCCTCCATCAAGTTCTCGAAACATAAGTGCATGGCTTGCTGCTTCTCAGGCGGCTGGCTGTTGACGATGCTGTTCCTCAAGTCAGCGAAATACTGCAGTTAGAAAAAACACACGTGTTATAGCGCACATAGACCCACGCGGTGCCACCTCTGAGGCGAGTGCGAGCGGCAGTTACCTTCTCGTTGAGCAGGATGAGGCCTAAGAGAGGCCGCGACATGGACCACTGGTTCCTGCAGTCCTCGAAGATGATGATGTTCAGAACGGTGGACAGCATCTGATCAACGACAGCAGCAAGGTGTCAACACGTGTGTGTGTGTGTGTGTGTGTGGGGGGGTCAGGTGACTCAGGTGTGATCAGCTCACCTGCTGGATCATCTCCGGGTGCTGCTGCATGATGTGCAGGAAGCGGTCATCTGTCGCCATGGGAGCGGGCCGCTTCTTGGTGGAGCGCGACAGCTGCTTGAACAGGTAGGTGACGATGTGGTCGAGGCTGGAGCAGCAGCCGGTGCACACCATCGTATCTGAAACACACACAAAGACACAATGATGTAACTTCAACATACGCGCATGCACACACACACAAACCTGACCAACGCCTCTGCCTTACCGAGCGCTGTGAGGCCTTCTGATATGGAGGACAGGATGTACATGACCACGTGAGGCTCCAGGCTCGCGATGAAGTTCATGTGGTCCTGCGTCAGCACTTCCAGCAGAGAGTAGAAGGACTGGCTGAGCTTCGGGTAGTCCTGCAGAGACAGGACCAGAGGTCAAGGGTTAAAAACTCACTAAACGGAGTCCACGTCTCCAAAGTCACCAAAACCTGTGAGGAGGTGGAGCATACCAGCAGGTCACTGTGAGGGATGGACAGCAGTAGTTTGATGAAGGTCTGTAAGGCGTTGTCCAGAGCGTCGTCGCCATACAGACGGAAGACCCCGAAGTTGACGTAGTTCCCGCTGAGCACCGCCTTCAGCATGGCAAAGCACACGCTGACGCCCTTCAGCTTCACCCCGTACACCTGGTCCTTAGGGACCTCGCCCAGCGTCAGGATCCGATTCCCTGAAGGAGAAAACAGGAACTCGACGAGCGGCCCAGAACAAAGACACTTATATGTTTGAGGCGGTTGAGTGGGGGTCAAAGGTTGTACCATAGGTCGTGATCATCTTGCTGGTTTCTCTGAACAGCAGGATGCCGTTTGGCGACGACACATCAAACTGAAGCCGCTGTGATCTGAAAACAAAACAAAAACCAAACACAGTTAGTGACCTTTCACCTCTACATTTGATCTGAAAGGAGACGCGCTTTGGTTTCTGAGCCGAGTAAAACATCACTGAAAACCATCTACATTAGTCACGCCTCACCAGAACTCTGAAAACATTAGGTGTCAGACCTCTGAGGCGGCTTCCTCATTTAAAACTTGATTATTCTGCTGATCACTGTGTGTACTCTTAGAATGAACCAATGAAAACACTCCCACAGCTCCTGCTGGGAGGGAAAATGCTACAATCATAGCTGATCCCAGGCCGCCAGTGGGCTGCCTTTACTTTCTTTGAGTCGTCTGTGGATCCTCACAGGCTGAACCGTTGTAAGGATGTGACAGCACAGAGGTCAGAGGTCATACTCTTAAACCTGCCCCTCCGTCACTGGGCAGGTTTACCTGTTGTGGACGAGCTCTGCCATGAGCTTGAGGACTGGCGTGGTGCATGCTGGGTCGTGGTACCACAGTTCGATGGCCCGCTGCAGGATGGGCATGTAGGTCGGGTATCTGTGGAGCAGGTTAAGGACACACTTTCATTGTTTACACAATAAACAGAAAAACCAGGATCTGACCGCGTGCTGATCTGAAGTCAGTGTAAGGATACATCCAGTCAAACAGCATCATGAAGCTCGTCTTGGCGTTGAAGGCGAATGCAATTCCTCGCAGGTCCCGGACCAAACCCACCAGAGTCCTCTGCAGGAGGAAGAGGAGGAAGGTCAATGTTTCGAAACATGTGCTCAGCTGCTTCTGCTGGAGTTTCCTCGTGTTTAAGCAGGGTCGCAGTTTTATTAGCACAACTCTGAGTTACAACCGCTTTATTCTTTATCCCTCCTACACCGCCATCGCTGTGTCACACGTGCGTTTACGCACACACACAGAAACACAAACACACGAGCAACACAATGTGTGTCTGTCTGCAAAAACAGAAATAAATGTTTGACAAAACTGATGCTGTTTATGTGTCTGTATGTTTGTGAGGGTGTTCTGACCTTGGCTTCCTGCTCGTTAAAGGTGTTTGTACTCAGCATCTGAGCCACTGCTTCAAACGCCGCCGTCAGAGGCAGCATGAACTGTTCGAACTGGTCCTCATCTTCACCTGCAGACACAGACACACACACACACACACACACACACACACACGAGGCCCAGTGTAAACTGTGTGTGTGTGGCTCCTGCAGACCACGTCACACTTCATTTCCTGTCTCCTGAGTTTCAGGCACCAGTGTCTCTCCTGTTTCAGCTTTTGTGTTGTTACAAGATAAAAACTTTCTGCTGCTTCTTCATCACAAGGGGCGCCGCAGTGGGTCGTTCTGGATCTGTGTCTCAGCGACCTTTTGCCAAGTGAAGTCTACAAAAAGTCTGAAACTGGAGAACTTGAAGCCACACCAGCGTGTGTTTGTGTCTGCGTACCTAAATCGACCATCAGCAGGCGTCCTAGTGCAGTGTAGAAGGTGGTCCGACACCTCATGTCGCTCAGGTTGGACTGGTTGTTCACTCCCAGGAAGGAGAAGTGCTCGCTCTGACAAAGACAGCAGCAGGAAGTTCATCACAGCTCACTTTCTTCTTCGTCTGTGACGCTTGTGTGTCAGCTCAACTCGTTTTAATCAGACGTGAAACTCGGGCTCCGATAAATGTGAAGTACTCACCGTGTGGTTGTTCAGCATGAACTGGACAGCGCTGAGCTTCACCAGCTTCCTTACGCTGCTGTACGTGCAGACAGTGAAGTCAAGGAGAAAACGCTGACCCAGAGCCCCACCCCTTCCTTTAACTCAGAGCCTGGTTTAACCTTTAAGTCCTTAAGATGGATTCATTATCCTGCTCAGTAGCTTTTCATGACTCACAGTTCATAATTATCCTTATTTATTAGGCACCAGGCCCTCAGCTCATCTGAAACAAGCTGCTCAACATTTAAAGACAACTTTCTTCTGATTGGCTGCCCCTCATTAACGATAAGATCAGGTGGGCAAGGCTTCTTTTGCTTTACTTTCACTACACAAAAACAACAACAACAACAACAACAAAGATAAAAACTAGACTAAATCAACATGAAAACATTCGTGTGGGTCACAGACATGAAGGATATCCTAAGGAGAGGTCGTTCAGGAGCTGGAGTGTCTTGGAGGTGATTGGTTCACACTGGCCCCAGTACTTCAAGTTTGTGATACTGAAAGAGAGGAAAGTTTACTTCTACATATTTACAGCGGCTGAGAGTTCGTTTAACTTTGAACATCGGCTCTCAGGTCTGCCGGAGTTACCTGGACTTCAGTTACTCACATTTTCCCTATAAAGACGCTGAGTACCATCGTCTCGTCATTCAAGCCCAAAACTTCTGATAGTCGTCGATAAAGCTACGAACAAACAAACAGGAAGTCACATGATCACCACACGACTGCCACTTTAGAGGACGCTGTAAGTCATTTCTCTGTTTTCAGTTTGGAACAGTCTGCACCGAATTCTGCTTCTTATTATTTTACTTTAGTTCCAATGAAAACAGAAACAATAATAATAAATATTTTAATAAAATAATATCAAACCTGTCCACATTCAGTAAAATACTGAACATTTTACTGAATGCTCGATCACCCTCAGCGTTTAAAAAGGGTTTCAGGACTTTACTACTCCCCTAAATTTAGTTTTAGCCCCAAAACGCTAAATCGATTGAATCCAGCCAGCCAGAAATCAGTAATTTGGCCCGAGCACTGTGTGAACAACGCTCCAGATTCAGCCAGACTTCCCAGCCCGAGAACAGGTACTGGAACTGAATCCAAAAGTAAGGCCTCGGGTTTGACCGATGTTTTGACAAAACCGAGATTGACAGAGCTCTGGAGGCTGCAGACTTTTCCGAGTTCCTCGTGGGCATCCTGAGGCATTCCTGGGCCAGCAGAGATATATAATCATATACTCTGTGCAGTGAGTTACTGCTGCGCCCCGGGGAACCACTGGAGGAGCAGGAGGAGGAGGCTGACCATCTGACTCACAGCTGACTCTATGCCTACCTAACACCACATCCTGAATTTTAAACACCACCATGATGCTCTGCAAGCCAGCAGGGGGCGCTAACACCAACCACAATTTACTTTCAAGCACTTATCTGGATGTTCACACTTTGCAGTTTCTGAGCAGAGAGATCACACAGAGTCAGACCTGCTCATTCCTGTCAGCTGAAAGGGGTGGAGCTTACAGAGAGGCGCGCCTTACCTTTGATGATTTCTGCACCTGGTCACCGATGTAGATCTTTCTGAACTGCTCGAAGAAGCTGAGCATGGCCAGCTCCAGCCTCTCATTCCCAGCTTGAGCGAGCCGCGAGTCTGTCAGGTTCATGAGCTGGAGCACCCTGAGGCAAACGCAGGAAACGCAAGGTCAGGCTTTCAGCGACAGGAAGTCACGCCCCCAGACACCGGCTCGCCACATTCACACTCTTACCGACAGACTAACTCTCCATCCATGGCATCCTGCTCGTCTGTGCTCGCGAACGACACGCGTCCTCCGATCACTGCCCCGATTATGTAAACCAACCACGTGAGCCGACCTGCAGAGAAGCAGAGGAGGCGTCAGACTCCCGAAGTCCCCAAATTAGCACAGGGGTGGGGCTCGCGCTCTTACCCTCCTGCACTGTGATGTCCATGGCGCTCGAGTTGGTGGACTGCAGCAGCTCCTGGTAGGTTTGAGCCGCCTGGTCGAACAGCTGGACGAGCAGTGCGCATGTCTTCTCGTACTCGCAGCGGCCGATGGTGGAGAGCTGGTCCAGCTGCTGCTGAACGAGGCCGGCGTCGTCCAGAGGGTCCTCCAGCCCGTCCCTACGGACAGAGACATGCTCAGCTCGTCCCTAAAAACCCTCAGGTGAAGCTTGCCTGAGCCATCACCGACCCAACCCTTCAGACTCAAACCAGCGTCACTGCACCGATTCACAGCCACAAACACCGAACACATCATGGGAGTAACATCCAGAATCTGTTCCCAACACATCTAAGTTTTTATGTACATCTTATGGACGCATTAATTAAATTAATGGAATAATGAAAATGCAATATTTTGCTGTAAAATCAAACGAGATGAAACATCCTAAATCCTGTCTAACTTTAAGGTTGGTTTAAGTCTCACCTGAGGATGACGTGGACCGACTCGAGCCGGGACGTGATGTAGGCCTTGGTGACCTCTGGAGTGTACGTCTCCAGCAGATGGGGCTCCGTGGCTTTAACGTAAGGGACCGACGCTGCCAGGCGCTGCCACAGGCTCAGCAAGTAGTGAACACTGTTGGGGGCGAACTCCCAGTGCTGAGGAGGAAGAGTAGGAGTAAAGAGTCAGGTACACAACACTGCTGCTTGACCACGATGTAATTGTGTGTGTGTGTGTGTGTGTGTGTATATATATACACATACACTTTTTTTTTTTTTTTTTTTAACATGGATGACACACACATACACTATTACAGCCGGAAAAAGTTAAAAAACCCACCTGCAGACTGGTGACGGTGAAGTTGGCGATGAGGCGGATGACCTCTGGGTAGTTTTCCACTTTGACCAGCTCGCCCAGCTGGTAGTTACTCTTCAGCCTCGCCAGCAGGCGGCAGAACTCGTGGTAGTTGTTTGGATCGGGCAAACACTGAAGCACAAACACACATTGTTCAACACACACGAAGCTACAGAGGTGTGTGTGTGTTTTCAGACAGGTGTGTGTTACCTGTGGGTTTGCCAGTATTCTCTTCACTCCGTCCACCAGGTGTGACAGAAACTTTGCTCGCTCTGCATTGTTGAAGAGAGACCTCCGAACTGAGGCGATCTGAACTAGACACGACAACACCTGCACCCAGACACACACACACAAACAGTAAAGCTTCACGCCTCAGTCTGCAGGCTGTAGTCACATGACTGTGCTCACTTACCAGTGGGGAGAGGGATGGAGGGATGGAATGATATAAATTGAAAAACAGCTGCAGGGTGGAGGAATCGAGGAACGCTGCAGAAGACAAAACACAGATTTAACCGTTTTCACGTTGTCGTGAGGCAGTAAATCTCAGTAACAACACCACATTAATCTGTAAGTGGCGGGTGCCTCGCTCCTCTACCTGATCTCCATGATGTGGGGATCTGCACGGTGCACAGGTCGTCCGACGACTCGTCCGTGGAGGTTCCTATGAAGTCGTAGTTGAGGCAATTGTAGCTGAGCTTCAGGAGCTGCATCAGCAGGCCGTGCTGGGACTCATCGTTCAGGTTCAGGTTCTTCCCTGAAGCCTGAAAAGCAAACGAATCATCATCATCATCAACAAACCGTCATCATCATCAGCTACACTCAGGCATTTAATATGATCTGTTAGTGTCCACAGCGAGCTGCCTCACTCAAAATACATCTTTATATGAGCTTTTAGAGCAGCTTTGCGTGATCCACAGATCAAAATAATCCTTCTTTGTCCTACAATGGGCCTTAGTTCAGCCTCTGTCTCTTTAAGACCCCTATTTTCTTTTGATTGGCCAACTTGTGGAAGCCTGCTTAAGGGCAGCAGTTATGTTTTCCTTGCAGAGATCACATTTTCATACTTTCTGCTCTTTGTTTGAAGCATCAACTCATGTTTAATATGAACATTAAATATCTGACACAAAGAAGACAAAAGATTTATTCTCTCTGACAGCGTCAGACTAACATGGACATGCAAAGAAAAAGAATAAATCTAAAGTTACGGTAGATAAATTGAGGAATTGATACAAAATTAAATACAGAACAAAAATAAAATAACACAGGTCTTAAATAATTAAAAAACTAAAAGCGGGAAATCAGTACAAAAATGAAATGCAGTGTATATGTAAGCCTGTATGGGAGAAACTGCCGACAGGACGAAACAAACCTGCTTGAGGAGGTTGCAGGAAAGCGTGAAAATGTCAAAGAGCGAGGAGTCTCTGAACGAGGAGGCGATCTTCCTGTGTTTGGTCAGAGGATGCGTCGTGTCGGCCTGAGGAGAGAAAAAAAAAAAAAAACGATCAGAGTCGGCAGAAAATCTGAGGACCAACTGTAATGCTGGTGATTTCATCATCAACAAAAAATAAATAAAAATGACACTTCCAGAGTTTAGCTTCAATATCCTGCACTGTACGCTCACTGTATATTACACAGATATATTTTATTTTGGAATCAAGTCACTTGATTTCTTTTAATCCACCTTACTGAACTTTTTATTTTTAAGACACTTTATTATTTCCTTGCATGTTTTTAAAACTGCTGTACGTTTTTGAACATTATAACTAGGTTGATTTATTTTTGCTCTACTGAGCCAGTATTTGGTAACATCCCTGGAGCAGGTGACACTCATAGGGATCATTTTCATGTTCTGTAGAAGAAAGGTCAAATGACCCTTTGCGGTTGGTCAGATGCTGCCAACATCATCACTTTCGTTGAACGTGCAGCGAACCCTGGGTTAGCGAGTTACAAGTTAACGGTCATGTGACTGTTGCTGGATATGCTGAACTCGTTTTGTAGTATAGAGCCCAGTTTGGTCTGGGCACGTCACCAAACATGCAAACTCCTCAGCCTGCTGTGGTCGTCGATCACCGCGAGGATCTGTTTAAATCTGCCACACCTCCATAAACTGCACGCTGTGACTTACCTGATTGATCTCATTGGTCAGCTGGGACAGGATGGTGACTCCTATGATGCAGTGTTCAACGCTGTCCTGTAAAAACAACCACACAAAAAGTTAGAAACGCACACAGATCAGGTTTAACTAATCCAGGCTTAAATGATCCTGTTTGTTTCTTTCTTCTCACACATTCAATAAAACAGGTCCAGAAACAGTAAGCAGGTTTGAGCCATGCGGAGAAGTAAATGACTACAGGTCATTATGACATCAAAGTACGCTGCACATTTACACCAGATCAAATGAGCCTACTTAACAGTTATAAAAGCACCGAAATCACCATGGTAATGATCCAACCAATAAGCTGAATCTTCTTACTTTTAAAAACTTGTTTAAAACGTTTTATTCTGACAAATTAAACAAATAAATATACACAAGATTCACAGGACAGAAGGGTTTCAGCGCTCTGACCTGCAGGAAGCGTGTCACGTCTGCGATCACGTTCCTGAACACGTAGTCGTCTTTCTGACAGTCGAACCAGCCCAGCTTGGTGATCCTGGCGTAGAGCTGGATCAGAGCCTGCGTCACAAACGCCGCCAACTTCGGCCGCGTCGCCAGGTAGTTCAGCACATAGTTCCCTGAAAAAAACAAACAAAACATTTAGCAGCAGCTTTTCAAAATAAAACACTAAAACACCCTGCTTTGCTTTACTGAAAACCCCACAACCTGTTCAACTAGTAATATCGATTTTGTTATATTTTGAAAGACAAACATCTTCATTGTCATTATTGAGGTTTGATGAGTGCATCTCTGTTGTGACTGTTAATGCATCACTCTAGCTTCTCTTTAATCCTCAGACTGACCTGACCTGCAGGGTTTATCTGTTTTTTTCAGGAGATACTCACGGATATCGATGCGTTGCTCGAGGGGTAGAGGGTTGCTGGTCCGAGAAACCAGTTTTGACAAACAGGTGGCTGCGAGCAGCTGAGAATATGAAGACTGACAGGAGACAAAACAGTGAGGTCAGGTTATCTCCTCTGACAGCCATCTACATGCTTTTATTCTGACAACAGAAGAGGAAATGGCCTTTCAGACATGAGCTCCAACCTGATATGCTGGTCAGTGAAGGGGTTGCTCCATCATTTTCTCAGGCAGATGAAAAAAATTGAAATCTTAAAATAAACCCTCACACCTACAGAAACCTGCTCATAAATATGAAGTACGAGTTGACTCCACTTCATTTTAGAGTTACCTCCTCATTAGTGTGGGGGGTCAGCGATCTTCACCTGGATGACACGATACTTCATCCATCCCAATTAAAACAAACCCCTTGAAATATTTCAGTTTGTGTTTATCAAGCACAGAATATGATATAAATATTAAGTACAAATATTTAAAAATTTGTTGTGTTGGGATTCTTGGATTTTATCGTGTGTCTGCACGTTGTGGTCATGTATCTGTGTGATACCATTTCTCTCTATGAGAGGAAACGCTGCCCACCCTTGAGGTAAAGCTTTTGCAGGTGAACCTGTGGATGGATTAGTCGGTGCTCAGCTAACCCTCATCAGGGCGTGACTCCTCCACCTCATTTTTCACTGACTTGACTTTTGTCCGAGTGAAAGATGGAGCACAAAACTGAAAGTCTTCATGCTTTCAGCTTCTCCAAAAATCCCCCATCATGTCTGCTGAGTCTGATCTGAGTCTGCAGGGTCAGGCACAGGACTGTCTGACCCTGCAGAGCATCATCTCTGCTAACGTGGGAAAGTTAAACTGAAGCTGCTCGGACAGTCTGGCTGTAGTCTGTACTCACGCTGCCTCTCTCCAGCAGCAGTTGACATTTGCTGAGACAGTCGGGGCTGTTGGTGAATTCCACCAGAGCTTTCTCTGCCTGGTGTCGGACGGCGGTGTCGGTGGTCTCGTACAGCTGCTTACACAGGATCTCCAGCTGGGCGAGGCCCTGGATAAGACAGAGGGAGACAGCGCAGGCTTATCAGCGAGCCGCAGCCGGCTCGAGTCTTTCATCGTTTCAGACAAACAGAGATCACAGCAGATAAGACGGGCGGCCACGCCGAGCTTTACACACTCATAATCACAGACAAACATGCCGAGCGCCGTCTGCTCCGACCGTCTCGGGTTACTTTCTAGGAAAACTACACCGACAGGGCCAAAGATGGGGGACAGCGGCATGAGTGCAGGTGGAAGCTGATGGTCTGATGGTGTTTACAGCCTCCACCTAGGTGAGCTAGCCACCTCCACTCGTGTGATGCGTTGAGGGTACATGGAGTGAGGTATGACAGAGCACTGCATCATGTGCGTCGAAATTCTGCAGGTGTCAGATAAGCGGCGAACACCAAACCCCGCCCACTGTGATGCCCGCAGACCCTCAGCTTACACTCAGCTTCACGTGAAACTCATCAAGTTCAACAGTAACACACACACACACACACACACCTAACATCTAATAACATCTAAGAAAACTAAACCGAAAAGATATTCCGCAAAAAAAAAATATAAAAACAGAACGAGAGCATTTTCCAGTTTTCCTCATAAATTTGTTTTCCTCGTGTAAATTTTCTACGTTTTCCCGAGGTGTCGGCATCAGCCTGATTCCGGCTCTTCCCGGTGCAGCAGCCGACAGATGCTTCCAGTTTCTAATTTTAAATCAAACGGTTTCTATTTTTAAATTTGTGCCGTGCGTCTGGCCTGCAGACGGATGTTTTCTGGATTTTAACTGCTGCTTTTATTTTGCAGATACATACTCTGGATGCTTTAATCTCACAGGTGACATCCACTCTCTCTAACGACCAGCAGGGGGTGACTCTTCTGAGGTCTGATTGGATGCAAGCCACCTGACCTCTGAGCTCATCAAACGCTTTCTGATGAGTTTGTAGGTTAGTTTTATGAGTGAATAAAAGTGAAGTTTATTTTGGTCCCATTAGAGTGAGGGAGGACGATAGTGAGTCCTGACTGCCGAGTCCGTTTTAGATGTGAAAATCAACCAGATCTAAGAAACGCTCCCAAACTTCCTGTAACTCTGAAAGCATTCACAGTATTAAGGTTAATTTTTCATGGCTTCATTAAATTAAATTAAAAAGAAAATCAGCTGATTCTGAAGTTTCCTTTGATTTGGTTGATTTAATATGAAATGAACTGTTTTCAGTCTATTTTACAAAATAAAAGCTTCTGTAATTAAGTGAAAATGACGAAGATCTGGGCTACACAATGACCACAGAGGTTCATAGAGAGCTGCATGCTTTACTTTCATTATTCAGGACTAACCTGAACTTCTGCCATTTGAACTGGTTCCCATAACACAGGAGCTGGTTTTACAACTTCCTCACAAAGTTTCCTCACCGTGCTGCCACTGAGCAACACTTCTGGGCTGGCGTTAAACTCTCAGATTTCAGTTTTCACAACCATCAAACTGAGCGACAGCAGCGTCACAGATTAACTCACGACCTTCAGATCCCACTGAGAGCGATGGCTTTTGATGGCCTGTTATTCTGTTTGATCACACAGGGCTCTAGAGTGCGACCAATTTGGTCGCAAATGCGACCAAATTTTTCAGTGGTGCGACTAAAAAAAAATAATTTGGTTGCACCTGTGCGACCAGCTGTTCAGGTAGCAAAAAAAAAAAAAAATCTGCAACCTTCCCCGTGGTCAACAACAGACACACATTTTGCCCCTATCGTGGACTAAACCAATCAGAGATAGGAAGGGGCGGGACCTCTCTGATTGGCCGTGGTCCAGTTGAAAGTGCAGGTGGAAGTGGGAGGTGAGTAGCTTGAATAAAGCGATATCAATTCATTAAATCCTGAATCGACTTTTAAATATAACTGTGTTTTGCCAGAAACGCCAGATTCTCAGATCAAAGCTCACAAAACCATTTCAACAACAACCAAACAGCAGATGAGAGCAGGTACACGGATTCCACACAAAGACGTAAACACGGAGCGGAACCGACGCATCAGAATCAACTTTGTCTTTCTCGGCTTTCTCACCCGACGGCCCGTAGACGGACACGCTGTCGGAGCTTAGCGATTCTGATGCGTCCGGTCCGCGCTGTGATTACGTCTTTTTGCGCTGATTGTGAGCTGCAGGTTTTGTCTCTCTCCAACCAAAATTCACCGAGCCAGCAGCAAAAGAAGCAGCAAACTGCGCTTCACATTTGATCAATGTCGTCATGAATTTTGCTGTTTTGCTTCCACGACTATTAAAATCACACTTCATGCACAGCTAGCTCTCTCTCTATCTCTCTCTGTACTTCAAGAACAGTTTCCCGTCTCCAATCTCTGTTTTCTGTATTACTCATTCGCTTATTACCCACCAGTCTACCGTTGTTTACAGCGCTGTCGGCTGCTGTCTTTTTCTTTTCTTTTTCTTTTTTTCACTTAAATGACCTCGGACAAGAAAGCCTATTTTTCTGTTGTTCAATACTGAAGAAATTTAAACTTTATATGCAGAACATTGTAGAATATTTTTAAGGTTATCTGCTATAAAAAGCCAGACCAGGAAAATCTCCTTCATGTTTTTCTGTGTTTTATTCTCAGTTACTTTCACACAAAGGCATCTGCTGTGATGTTCACAATTCTGATGAAGTCAGTACTGATAAATGATCAGAATTATAATATTTCTGACTGTCTGAGGCTAAGTTGAATCGAATCGGGACTTTGAAAACCGGAATCGAATGGATTATAGAAATCAGTGATGATACCCAGCCCTAGTGAGCAGCCTAGGCATGACAGAAGTGGATGTAGCTGTAATAGGAAAAGAACTATTGCTAACTTTTCTGTTAAGTTAAGGCCTGATCCTTCTGAAATTCATAGCCAGTGCTCTGACACGGTGTCATCAATCTTTGAATGCTGAAAAAGCACAGTGTATCCAGAAAAACACATTATATTATATAAATTATTATAAAATTTGTGTGCGCCTAACTTTTGTGCCGGTACGCCCATGGCAAAAAGTTAGTCTAGAGCCCTGTCACACGTTTGTGACTGAATATCAGCTCTGTGTGCGTCTTTATCCTGATACTGTTGTTGTATTTGTGTAACTGCTGCTGCCCTCTTGGACACGTCTCCTTTGAAACAGACTTTTAATGAGACTTTTACCTGATAAATAAAGGATCACTATAAATGTGATGTGACTCGAGCCGGCAGCCTCCAACCATCAGACCAGTTACATGAAATGAAGTTCTCACCAGCTCAACTAAAACTGCTTTCAGCAGGACAGGAAAGACTTCGAGGAAGTAATCTGAATTTCCTGATTTCCAGCAGAACAATTACAGATAAGAAACCAATCAAAAAGAAAATCTTTAAAGTTATGATTGAGGAGCCTTATTTTTACCTGGCTAACACCAATTTCACCCTGATATACGACTCAAAGTCCTCAAACCACTCATATCGGAAACATTTTAAAATCTGGCTCATAAAGCAACCTTTAACCCGAGCATCACGGTGTAAATGTACTGGCTTCCTGCCTCTGGGCTGTATGCAGACCTCCCCTTCTTCTCCACCTTCACACCATCACAAGGACTGGAGAGGAACTTTCTCTCACTCGATCAATAAATCAATCGGCTTTAACGCTGATCCATGTGGAAATAAGGATGCAGTTTCTTTACAGTGGCAGCTAACATGTCCTCACTGGTCTAACTTTGTGTTTTCAATCCATAAACAGTGTTTTGGTCCATAAACAGGGAAAACTTCACCTGTGCTGACTCTGACGTCTAATCTTAATTAAATAAACCCAGAGACTCACATTTACTGTCACAAACGACTCAAAAACACAAACAAACGTGAAAGAAGTAGCAAACCTTTGATTCCTTTTAAATTCTCTCCATTTGTCTGCATAATTATCATATTCAGTCAATAACTCTTAACACAGTTGGTCTCTTTTTATTCGACCGTCTGCTCAAAGAGTTTCTAATAACCTTAATCCTAAAGCGATGATAACCAGAGGAAAGCACATCTTTAACTTCCTGGTCGTAACCCTGCAAGCTCCTTCAACAATATTCTTCTTTATTATATTCAGGACGTCTAAAACTGCAGAACAGAAGGATGCATTTGTTTTTTAGTTTTATAATAAAGATATAAACCCCAAATTTGTAAATGCTGTAGGTAAGTGTGAAGGTAAATCTGACTTAGAGGGTTGGTACTGGGAGCTTGAGTCCAGCTGCAGGCCTGCGAGCAGCAGCATGAACGTCACAGATCTGAATTTATCTGTGTCTGAGCTTTTTCTGGCGTCAAACCGCAACTCTGTAAAACTGTAACTGTGGCAGTTTGAAAGGTCGGGTTGGCCACGCTTTAGCTCATCATTTAGAAACATGCTGCGGCCGTGCTGGAGACACGAGCACACAGGTTTGATGATTTCATCACCGGTTCAGTGACCATGAGATGCTGCAACAGCTGAAAGAGACCAAACTTTGTGTCAGTGCAGGTGTGGGAGGAGGACAGAGGTGTTTTCTTTATGGCTTCAGGAGAGTCCAGCCCACCTCAGAAACACCAACAGCCAGTGAGCCAAGCTTCAGGCTGAAGCTTTACAGGTAAGCTAGTGGAGAAACATCTCAGCCTCCTCTGGTGATGCTGCAGGAGCATCGACCTCCCTGCTGACAGCACACAGACCAGTCAGAATGAAACCACTGAATAAAACACTCAGCTGCACGCGAGACTCGGGAAACTGTTTATTCCTCATCTAAACTTATGAAGAGTCACTTCAATAAAAGTGAGTTACAAAAACAACCGAAGCGTCCAAACAGCAGCCGTGTTCACCAAAGACTTTAAATAACCTGTATTTAAACTGAACATTGTCGTGGTTTTTTCACAAATATGCAACTACTTCTATCATTTAATCCACCTGGAAACACACAGTGTCCCATGGAGGCGCCATAGAGGTCGGGTGTGATCCTGACACGATCGCAGGTGTAAGGATGGAGGTGATCTGACCCCTGGAGCTCCCTCAGAGACCAGAGACAGGATGGCAGATTTGGTCATTGGGGAGAAGCTCGTAGCACAGACGCTCCTCCTCCAGCTGAGGAGATGCAGCACCTGACTAGGATGCGTCCCACAGAGAGAGCTGGGGAGTCTCTGCTTAGACCGAGGTAAGCATCAGAAAACAGAGATAATAAATAATAACCTCACCTCACAGGAATAGGTTTAGTCGAAACCTGAGAGCAGATTTTTTATTTATTAACGTATTTTATATTCTATAAACTCCTGACGGCTCTGCAGGCTCGAGCTACGATGGCCCATGTGTACAGAAACATAATAAACATAATGGAGGGATATCCTTTGAAACCTCCCGAATCATTAAATATTCAGGAGGTGATTTTTGGTCTGCAGCTTATCTCCATAAACAGAGAACCTGTGGGAGGCGTCAGGGAGCAGACGGCTGATCAGCTATTATCTAAAGATTACCAGATGGACATTTAATCATCATTAGCAGGAGTCCTGAACATCACAGGAGCACGGCTGTCAATACAGACCACCCCTTTTTATTCAAATAAACACACAGGTGTATGAAAAACAGACGATTCAGTGCCTGAAATGTCTGAAGAAAAATCCTCTCCATCATCATCTGCTGTCACTACACAAACATTAGAAACTGTTTTATGGAGCTAAAGAGCAAAAATCTCTTTTCCTGCTGCGTACTGACTCCAGCCTGACTGCGTGAGGAACACCAGGGTAAACGTTGGACTTTAACGTGAACTTTTTAGACTCGGGCGGGTGACTCTGACCTCATGCCGTTGGCCTTCGACTCGCCACATCACATCATCATTGGATGACAGCTCATAACAGCTGAACTGACTAAAGTTAGTGTTTGATCACAGGAATGAAGGTGTGTGGGCTCATGCTCTAACGTGAGATGATCTTTTAAAAATTACACATGAATGTTATTTTATTACAGTGAGGAAAGTGAACAACCCCCCATCAGAACAAGGCAGCCACATGATCATCAGTCTGGAGACAAACGGCTGAGTGAAAGCAAACAGCACACAGTGGATACGAACAGTAAATATCAGCCTGATCTTTATTCCACCAAAAACTGTCTCAGTAACACCAGAAAGAACTTAAGTGGTTCGTTTTCAGTCATTTAAAATCATTAAAAATCATTAAGTCTGCTTTCTGTTAGATTTCACCTAAAAATACTTAAAAACAAGGATCTGGGCTTATTGTGTGTCAGAATCACAGAAATTCAACTTAATCCAGCTACGAGAACTGCCCGACGTGAGGCCCTTCTCTTACTTTACTGGCACATTATTAATTATGAATTTATGAGCTACATCCAGCTCAGTGGTACCAGTATAACCATTACATAAGTGAAGACTTTCACCTGGATTATCAGACAGTTTATGGCACTCACAGGATCATAAACCTGGGAGTAGGTGATGGAGTAAGTGTCATTTCTAGGTAAAAAAAAAAAAAAGCTTTAAAAAGTTTATTTTAAAAAGTTTATTTTAGGTTAAATCTGCTAACTTAAAGCTGTTTTTATAAAGTTTGCTGTTTTCATGTCTTTGAATTTATAGTTAATCTGTATAACCATGAAAATAGCTGCCAGAATAATTTATATTATCATTTTTATCACTAATAAATATTTTCTCCTCAGTATTCTGACCAGAGATGAGACTGAAAAACCTGAAATCATCGTCACAAGTTTACCCAGAATCCCTCAGAAACTCACCTGAACGTTTGATTACATGGTAAATTATTGAAATATTAATGAAATCAGGCTGAGATGTTCCACTTTGACCACATTCAGTGAATCTGTGCCCCACCTGAGTTCGTACCACCCTTCCTGGGATTAAAGCTGATCACAGATAAACTGATTAAAGTTACTCTAAAGCAGAAACAATAATAACGAGCTGTTACAGCCGCTAACATGAGAGGATCGGATGAGTTTCTCCTCATAGTTCATGCATGCTGTGCGCAATTAACAATATATTATGTCATGTCACACACAGCTCATGTGACCAGCAGAGAAAACGAAAGCTGGCTTCACCTGTCTGGATTTCACCTGTCCCTCAGCACAAAGTCTCCACAGTCTCCTCACAGAGTTCCCTGCAGGGGCATCGTGGAGGAAGTCCAGAGCAGCTGAACTTCATCCCTCTCCCCCTTCGGCTTCCCAAACATGTGCCGGAGCACAGCGCCTTGGCTAGTTGCCGCTCCATTCTGCCCACACCAGGGTAAAAAAAACCCGCTGTCCTCACCCTGGAGCCCCTCGCGGGTCCGGCCCAGTACCGTCGCCCTGTTTCACCGACTAACGCTCACACAGACCAGGTCATGTTTTCAAACACGCTCGGGCGGGAGAAGTTGACGTGTGGATATGCTAACGTTAGCCTAGCCTGCTGCATGGCAGGGTGTCGTTACCGGAGCGAGCCGTGAATAAAAACACAAAAACCTGGAACTCCGGGACAGAAGTTCCGGGTACCGCGCCCGGTCCGTCGGTCCGTCCGGGATAAGCGTGTTTACGGCGGTTCCCGGTGGCGCCAGGTGACCGTGCGTGCTAGCCTGGCAGCTATCCGTCTGCAGCTAACCGCCTGTTTCATTGTTTACTTCACTGAAATACATCGATTTTTCCCGCCGCTCGCCCTCCGGTTACTCGCCTCTGACGGCCACGGACGCCGGAACTCACCAGGCTGGACACTCGGAGCCCGCAGACTCCCTTGTTCGCCCCGGAGCCCGAGCCCTCCCCTGGCTGCTAGCAGCGGCTAGCCTCCAGCCCGTGCTGTGACAGCAGGCCACAAGTCAACACAGGCGGCCGCATCCTTTCTTTCTCCCCGCTAGCTCCACCGCGGCCGCCGCCCGCACGCACCGGCTGCACGCCGGCTCCGTGCCGGGAGCGGCGCACTCGGATCCGGCCTCAGCTTCAGCTGCGCCCGCCTACAGAAATTATCCGCGACAAAAACATGAAACCTCCGCTTACCTGCACATGATCCGCCATTTTTCTCCATTTCATGCACCTCTCACTCCCCCGCTTATGGGTAACCAAAGTGACAACAGCGCCCCCGCTGGTGGCCGCTGGCAGGACTCCAGCAGCACGATGCAACACAATGTAACACAATGGAACGCAATTTAATATAACACAATACAATTTAATACAATTAAATACAACATAAAACAATTTAATACAACACAATGTAATTTAACAATACAAATAGATTAATAAACTATACATCTCATTAATACAACACTGTAAGACATTATGTTACAATACAACACAATGTAATGCACTACAACACATTGGAATCAAATACATAGAGACATGAATGCATAATAACATGTAACAAAGAGAAGTTATGCATAAAATCAGAGTTTGTTTAGTGACAGACATTTTAAAAACTCATTAGAAAACCTTTTTTAAATAAACTTCTGACTTTTTAAATTAATTTTACTGTCATATTATTATTATTATTATTATCATTAGTAGTAGTAGTATTTTAACTTACATTGGTGCTTATAGATAGATGGACTAAATGGACAAATGTAATGTAACATCTTATCATATAGTAAAACATCAAAAAACAAAAACAGTATTATAATGTATGATTTATTAAATTGAATATTTTATTTGTATTTTTAAAGTTATTTTGTGTTTATTTATTGCACTTGCGATTTTTATATTATTACTAATTATTTATATTTACATTTATAATTATATTTTGCTTGATTGTATTTGGGATTGTTTAATTTCAGATGAGTTTTGACCTCATTAGCATATTTGTTTGGTCATATTATATCTAAGCCCTTGTTGTATTTTTGTTGCTGTTTGAATGAATGTCCTAAACACTGGATTATTAAAATATTTCTGTTGTTGAGTCATAATCTTAAACACAACAGTGATGTAGTCCAGTGAAGCACAATGTCATCTAATACGATAACATGTTTTAGTATAAAACTGGAAGGTGTGTTGTGGGTACTGCAGTCCCCCCTGGTGGATGTTAGTGGATCTACACAGGTAAGCTCAAAAGTAATCAGAAAGGAATAGATTCATATTTTTTCATTTATTTAAATTTGTAATTTTTGGGTGTTAGCACCATCACCTCACAGGAAGAAGGTTGTGGGTTTGAATCCATCGGCTGCCTGGGTTCTTTCTGTTTGTATGTTTTCCCCGTGCACAGTCCAAAGACGTGCTCGTTAGGTGAACTACTGATCTGGAATCTGCAGTAGGCGTGAATGACTGTCTGTGTTATTCCTGCCATATACTGGTGACCTGTCCAGGATGCACCCACCTCTTGCCCAGTGAGAGCTGGGATAGGCTTCAGCACCCGAGCACCCCTGAACTGGGTAAATGGATGGGTGACTATCATTTTTATGATATTTCTATTTAAATAAATAGATATGTGTATAAACAACAGGTTTTATGAACCTCTGTGATCACAATGTGATCTCCACATTTGCAGACAGATGTGCAGCTCCTCAAAGAATGAGCTTTGAATGAACCTGACTTTCATGTTGTTCTGTAATCATCATCATGCACTCATAGCCAGTCTGTGTTTAACATGCAGACTAACAAAGACTGCAGCTGTCAGGTGCCACACACTTTTTTCTTAAAATAAAAGTCACATTTAAACATATTTTATGTTTCAAATGTTGGATCTTTTCCCCTTAAATTCTGAATTTTGTGTTTTCTCTTCAGGCTAAAATAAATAAAGTTTTGATTTGGGCTGGTTTTCTAATTTTTTTTTCCCTCTCTCTGTTATTTCCGGTTTTTATTTGGTCACAGTCATGTTGTTATTGTAAATTGTTATGTTGCTGTTGTAAATAAAGATTTGAAGGTAAAAAAAAAAAGGCAGGTTTGATAACGATGATAAACGTCTTCTGCAGTGGCTTAGACAATACTGTAGTTTCAGGTCTGACCGCCAGAGGGCAGAAAACTGCCAGGACTCTGACAGAGGGTCAAAACTTCCTATGCGGACTTTCAAAAATAAAACCAGTAGCGTAAACAGATGCCACGAGAGAAGATTTACTAAAAGTAGAAACATGGCAGGAGCAAATGACTGTTTTTCCTTTAACCTGAACCCCAAAGTAAAATCTGCCTGAAAAGAAACTCTGATTTCCTAAAACATTAAAATAACGTGTAAATCTCTCTGGGTTGTCTGGAAGTTTCTTCTTCACATCACTATGATACACTTGTTTTCCATCATCAGACAGGATGATATAAGGATATGCTGTATCAGGATCCAGAGTCACATCCACTGCATACTGCTGGACCTTCTTCAGCTCTGTAGCCTCAGACAGCTTCTTCTTCCTGAGTTTCCTGAGTGTCTCCTCCAGCTGAGCCACAGCTCTCACCACAGTCTCCTCATATGATGGTGGGATGGACACTGATGACGCATTCCGATGGAGAAAGATTTTTATTTTAAATTCACTTTAAATTTCATTTTTAAAAAGAAAGAAACAAGTGTCAGTGTTGTACTCTTTACAAAAATCGGTGTGATTGGCAGATTTTCAACTTTCTGATGGTTCTTGAACAATGGTCCCAGAAAAACAAATCTGAACCTAAAAATATGACATTTTTTAAATCAGGTTATTCAGAATGTCTCATTTCAGAATTGTCCAAAAATAAACCTTTTTTTAAACTCTGCTTTGCTTTTATTTTGAAAGAGCTACAGAAACAGTGTAAGAGTAGGAAGTGATGCACAAACAGTAATTTTTTAGAATGATCAATATTGACATAAAATACAAATTGAGTACTCATGTAATTGATAACATTTACAATGTAAAGCAATAAAATCAAATAAAGAGAAAAAGAAACAATGAAACATTCAGGAGAGGTACATGTCAGATATTTCAAAGTAAATCTTTAAAGACATTAAAATGACTTTGAGTTTTGATGGCTTACAGATTTGTTAAACCTTTCAAAGTTCCCAGGTAGGTTTTCAGTTCAGCCTTGAATTGTTGATCAATTATTGATTCATGTACTAACAGAGACTTGGAAGAGAGAGACCTAATATTTAGTAATCCACATTTCACTGTTTTACTCTTTGGTGCAGATGATGATACTGTATTGTTCTTTCTTTGTAATTTTTTATGTTTATGTCATTTTTTGCTGTTTTTTTGTTAGTTTTTTGTCTGTTTAGGAGCTGACACTGTCACTAAGGGGATGGGGTTTTGGGGGTATAACAGGAGGAGGAAGCTGCAGAGAGATGTGTTAGACTGCAACTCTGCTTCCTGGTTCCAACTCTGGATAGTCACGTTTTGGGGGGTTTATTAAATTTGGCCAGATTTCTGGAAATGAGAGCTGTTCCATACAAAGTGGGATGGATTCTATCTCTCCTAAGAAGACCAGTTTTCCTCCAGAACAAAAGAAAACGGAGTCCAAAACAAAGAACCAGAAGTACAGGGGGTCGACTGTGTGGAAGGTGGCAACACCGAAATTGTTCTGGAGGCTGTCTGCATGGAGAGCGGCAGCACTGAATCAGTTTTGGAGGCCGTCCGCGTGAAAAGCGGCAGTGCTGACTCAGTGCAGGGGGCCGACTGTGTGGAAGTCAGGAGCACTGAAACATTTCTGGAAGCAGACCACGTGGGAAACGTTGTGACAACGAGACAGTTCTGGAGGCCATCAGCGTGGGAAGCAGTGGTGATGAATGAGTTTAGGAGGCTGCCCTGGTGGCCTGGAAGGTAGCTGTGGCATGCCTTGGTAGATGATTGGTGCTGGGTTGCTTTGGCACTGCAGAATGTGCAGATGATGCAGGATGTGGATGTACTGGCTGTGCAGGACGTGGATGTGTAGGATGTGGACTGAGCAGGACGTGCAGGTCGAGATGGCTCGCTAACCTCTGGCTTGGGCTGAGCAGGACCAGGTCAAGCAGATCCAGATGGCTCAGGCTGAGCAGGACCAAATGAGGCAGGACCAGACAAGGCAGGACCAGACAGTGCGGCGACCTCTGGCGGAGACATTGCTGGATCAGACGGCCCAACGACCTCTGGTGGAGATGGAGCTGGACCAGACAGCGTGATGACCTATGGTGGAGATGTGTTTGGGCCAGACGATGGCATGAAAGATGCAGGTGGCCGAGCTGGTGGTTGAGCTGGTGGCTGTGTGGAAGCAGCAGTCACCTGGACAGACTCTTCTGAGCCCCCAACAGGGAAAGACAAAGCCTGGATGGACTCTCCTGAACCCCCAGCGGAGACAGGCAAAGGCTGGACGGACTCTCCAGAGCCCCCAGTGGAGACAGGTGAAGGCTGGATGGGCTCTCCTGAGACTCCAGCGGAAACTGGAGCAGAGCCAGCCGGTGTGGAAACCTCTGGTGGAGCAGAACCAGATGATGCGGAGACCTCTGGTAGCGACAAAGCTAGCTGGAGCTGCTCAGGGCACACAGCCAGCTCAGGATGCAGTGGCTGGGGCTGCTTAGCCCACTTTTCAGGCACAGACAGCAAAATGGAGTCAGTAGCTGGCTCGATAAGCTCGTCTGAGGTTCCAACTAAGACAGGAGACTGAAATGGCTCAGCTAAGCACCCAGCAGAGGCTGCTGCATATGGCTGAGATGGCTCAGCTGAGTTCCCAGCAGAGACAGGTGGCTGGGATGACTCTCCTGAGCTCCCAGCGGAGACAGATGATGGGTGAACAGGCTGCATTGGTTCCAAAACCTCAGGTGGTCCAGAGGCAGCTGAGGTCACAGGCCCAGCCGCTGGGTAGGCCTCGGGAAGAGTTTTAGTCTCCGAGCGGAAATGTTTAGCATTGTCAAAAACAGTCTTGGCACACACAGATGCTAGAGTCTTTGAAGTTATCGCACAAAACTCAGAGTCTGCCCTGGAATTACTAGCTGGGTGGGACATAACACAATCCAGGGCTGAAACAGAACTCCCATAATCCAAGGTAAACTCAGCAACAAAACAATTATCCCTACCACACTCAGGAACGGAGAAGACAGTTTGCGTATTGTCCATAATAACAGTCCTTTCAGAAAGTGTATCCGTCTCCAAATGAACAGATCGAGTTGCACAAACAGAAACAACATCATTCAAAGTCTTAGAATGAGTCAGCTGAGGAACACAAAACGTAGCTTCAGAGGCCTGGGAAACACACAGTTTAATTTTGTTGGGGGTCAGTCTGGATTCACAAACTGAGAGCTTAGAGTCCTTAAGTTTTGTCTCAATGTCCGTAACAGAACAAGGTAGAGCAGTTATTGTTAATCCGTGCTTGGAAGGCGCACAAGGCAAACAGTCTTTAAAGTCCACGGAACTGGAATAGATGGCCTCAGAATGAATAGACTTTTTCTTTCCCAGCTCGGACAGAGCACAAAAAAGGTCTTTTTTACTCACCACGACTGGTTGCTCAAAGGAAGTACTGGGTTCCAGCCGTGGCGATGTGCGCCGGTGGCGTGGACGCCGCTTTCTCCTGGAAGAAGGAGCAGAGATAACAGAGGAGGTCGGTGATGATGGGGTACTGGTGACCTGCTCTTTATCCTCTGACCACATTGCAGCCGGGAAGGAGGCAGGCGAATGCGGGTCAGATCGGGATGTGGAGGGGAAGAGATTCCGCGGCAAGGAAACAACCGCCCCCTGCTGCAGTGAAATGGAAGAATTCATCTGCTGCGACAGTGTGGAGACATCCTTTTGCTGGGACGTGGTTGAGGGTGGTTGGGCCAGCTCTGTGCCTTGGAGTGCCTCTTTTGCTTGGGCCAGATTATGGGCAAACTCTGAAGCTATGGGTAGCTGGCGCAGGTGAGGGTTATCCAGAAAAATTGCCTCAATGGCATTAATTCCAATAGATAAAGTCCGTTTATCCGAGGTGTGGGAAATGCGCTGCCACAGCCTTAGGAGGCGAAAGACATCTCTCGCTCTTTCAGAGTCTGCTGTGTCCATGTCACGGTCGCGTTGTTCTGTCATGTACGTAACATAATCATCCTGCTGCAACCAGGTTTCTGTAAGGTAGAGTAAAGTGATTTGTTGATCAATTATTAATTCATATACTAACAGAGACTTGGAATAGAGAGACCTAATGTTTTATCATCCACATTTCACTGTTTTAGTCTTTGATGCTGTTGAGGATACTGTATTGTTCTTTCGTTGTTATTTTTTATGTTTATGTCATTTTTTTTTGCTGTTTTTTAGTTTGTTTTTTGTCTGTTTGGGAGCTGACACAGTCACTAAGGGGATGGGGTTTTGGGAGGCAAAGGGAGGAGAGAAGCTGCAGAGATTTGTGTAAGACTCTGTCAATGGCTACTGTTGACTATGGTTACTGTTGTCGCTAGCTTCACATGTCTCTGAACAGAATCACCAATAACCAGAGTTTGATTGTCGGCAGTGTCACAGACTGGGGAAAAATGGTTAGACACATAAACAGGTTGGTGGTGATACCAGGGGCTTCAGTTTAGGACTATGCTTCCTCCTCACTGTCACCCAGCTATCCTGTTTCCCAGGCTGCTCTGGACAGTCTGCCGTGGGACAGCTAGCAGTCTATGCTACCTTCTGCTGCACTGGCTACAGGGCCCCGGCTAGCTCCAGGTTTTTCAAGGGTCCAAAGACGAGTCTCCATTTTAGTGATCCTGGCCTCCAGAGCTGCAAATAGGCTACATGTATTACAAGTATCATTATTTCTAAAGGAAGAGGTCATGCTGCTAGCTGCTGCTATGAGCTAAGCTAAGTTAGCGAATCCCTAAAGCCGCAGTGAGTGAATACTGTGAATATAAGTAGTAGATGAATCAACGTGCTTCGTATGAAGTTTGTGAAGATTACACTATGAAATTAGAAGTTATCTATAAGTTTTTAATTAACCAACTAGGAATACACTAGGCAGCCAAGAAGCACACAGGAAAACACACAGCTACTGGGACAAAGTGACAAATGGCAGAGGAAAACACAGGGCTCAAATACACAGAGGGATAACGAGGGAATGAGACACAGGAGGGGAACACAGCTGAAAGCAATCACATAAGTAAACTAAGTGAAAGTTTATTTATATAGCACTTTTCACAGACAGATGTCACAAAGTGCTTCACAAGAGAGAAAGCAAAAACAAAATATAGTCATAAATACGTCATAAAAACCTTGGTCTACATACACGGGACAGGGAGGAAGCAAAACTGAACGCACTAAACACTAGACAAGGGACTATCAAAGTAAAACAGGAAACATGAGACACAGACTAAGACACGGACTTAACATTGAGACCAGGAGACATGACTGACTAGGGAGACAAGGGAACATAGTCTGGACACAGGAGATACATGAACATAGAGACAAGGGTGACTAGACTTGAAACATGGAATATGACAGGGAAACTACAGAAAATAACTAAGAAACAAGAAATACAAAGACTATGACACGAATCAAACTAAATCAAAGAATATTCAAAAAGCAGAAAACACAAGCCCTGGGTCCCAAGACCCAGTACTGTAACAGGAACAGGAAGTGATACTCACCAAGTGACCACAGTGAGACTGTTTCACACTGCAGCTCAATGTTTCTACAGTGGATCTGTGGCTACATGAGCAGATTTCTATGGAACCAATGTGACTGTGATGAGTCAGCATGAAGTGAGCAGAGTAAACTGAAGATTTGTGTAGAAACAGAAAATGCACTCAACACTGTTGCTGAGAGAAACCTGATGGACTCTGGTGAGTCTTCTTTTAGAGACTAACAGGTCTTGACTGCAGCTCTGCTGCTGCTCTCACACACTTTCACTTCTGGAAAACGACCTTGAACTTCTCGTCTTTCAGGTGTTGCTCTGCCTCTTCCTGAAGCTGTTTTTCTGGTTTTACTGCCTCTCCCTTTACATGAATCAGCAGGTTTATACTCTGCGACTGTCCAGCAGGTGGGAGCAGTGAAGAGTGGTGTGTGGGTAAAGTTCACACAGTAATGAAGGCCTCAGGTGATCACCCACTTTTCCACAGCAGACTGAGAGCTTCTGGTGGACTATGAAGGAGGTCACAGAGAGAAGTGGTAAAAATACAGTCATTCAGTACTTAAGTGGAAGTACACATGCTACTGTTAGAAAATACTCCAGTAAAAGTGATAATTCAACTTCCTTACTCAAGTAAAAGTGAAAAAGTACCAGCTCTGAAATGTAAGAAAGTATATGTTTTTATATAAAGCTAACTGAACCATATGCTATATCAATGTATATTATAAATTACATTATAATATTCCCTGCTTGAATCAGGCAAGTAGAACATGAGCAGAGAAAGAAAAGAAAAGGAAAACAAAAAAGTACCTCTATTTTCTGTTGCCTCCATTGTAGAGGGTGACTTTGCCTCTAAAGAAGAAATGGGTATAGAAGAGGTTAAAGTGGATTCAACAGGTGGATGAACTCTAAATTTGGTTGTAATGGACCAGTATGGGGAAAAGAATCATAACATAATCATTTCTTTTGAGTGCTCCAGTAGATTTCTTCGTGTACAGGCTGTGATCAGTAATTTATTTTACTGGAGAACATTTTAAGAACATGTCAACAATCACCTAGCAATATTTTTACCTTCATATGGTGTGAAATCATTGGAGTGTTTTTTACACGATTAAAAGGCTTATCTAGACATAGATGTTCTACCTGTAGTGTTGTAATGGATTGTTAGTTACACAAATCATAGAAAAATTGCCAAATGTTTTAGTGTAAATCTGGAATCCTTTTTCTTGTTTAAGCTGTATTTGTTGTACCATCCCTCCTTGTGACAGATGGTCCTAATAAGGCATCCAGCAATGGAGTCACAAGTTTGTGATGCGTGATGGATTTCCATGATCAGTTAAAAACTATTGTTTCCATAATGTTTCAAAATCATGTATCACCCCATTTGTTTGCCTATGTTCTGTGATCACTGCATATCCTACTTTATTTTCACTGGTGTCTGGGATGCATGATACCAAATCATCCACAAAGACCTTCAGATTAAAGTTAGCCAGCGGTGTGTCCTGTTGTTCAGGTCTGGATGAACAGATTCCAGAAATGGCTGCTATAAAATCATGTGGTTCACCATCTGCTGCTGTGGGAGAAGTGATGCTGGCTTTAACACAGGACAACTTTACTGTGACATTTGACATTTTCAATAGTATGTTGTAAAACCCGCCAATCTCTGGGGGCTAGGTCACTGAGACAGTAAAACAACTCCTTGGTGGCAGAGTCTCTGGGGTGGATGAGGTCCGCTGTGAGTTCCTGAAGGCTCTGGATGTTGTAGGGCTGTCTCTACAATGTTACATGGAGATCAGGGGCAATACCTCTGGATTGGCAGACCGGGATGATGGTTCCCATCATTAAGAAAGGGGACTGGAGGGTGTGTTTCAACTATAGGGGGATCAGACTCCTCAGCCTACCTAGGAAAGTGCCAGGGTGCTGGAAAGGAGAGTCTGTCCGTTAGTCGGACTTCGGAATCAGGAGCAACAATGCAGTTTTTGTTCTCTTTTATGGAGCACTGGACCAGCTCTTTATCATCTCAAGGATACTTGAGGGTGCATGGGAGTTTGCCCAGCCAATACATGTGTTTTGTGGACTTGGAGAAAGCATTCAACTGTGTCCCTCCAAGTGACCTGTGGGAGGTGCTCCAGGAATATGGGGTGTTAGGGGTGTATTCCCATTGCTACGGGCCATTTGATCCTTATACATATATTTTTCAGAAGTATAATATTGCCTTTCATTGGTATGCTGATGACATACAGATTTACTTTGAGATTACTGACAATCTTGATATGTCTTTTCATTATTTTCGTGAATGCATGCGTGAGGTTAAAGATTGGTTCAAGAGTAATTCTCTTGTCCTGAACAAAAAGAAAATGGAGATCGTGGTGTTCGATAGTAAAATCCCCTGCGACCACTTGTGTGCTACCCTTTGCTAGCTCCCCTTCTGATTATACCAGTAACTTGGGCATATTACTGGATAGCTCGTTTAAATTTGACAAGCAAGTATCTGCCGTAGTGAGGTCTAGTTTTCATCAGCTGTGCCTTATTTCTAAGACTAAGCCCTTAAGCCCTTATTCACGCGTTCGTGACTTCCAGGTTGGACTACTGCAACTCTCTTTACATTGGCCTTTCCTCCTCCCTTCTCCTTAGATTGCAGACTGTCCAGAATGCGGCGGCACGCCTTTTGACGGGTAGCAGGAAATTTTCCTACATCACTCCTGTTCTTGCTGGCTTGCACTGGCTGCCAGTTAAGTACTGTATTCAATTTAAAATACTACTCTTCACGTACAAAATTATCAATAATCTGGCGCCAAGCTACCTCAATGAGCTTCTTAGGTTACACACTCCTGTCAGAGCACTTAGATCTGCTACCCAACTTCTTCTGGAGCAACCTCGTTCTCGGCTGAAGTCTCGGGGCGACCGTGTGTTTGCTGTAGCTGCCCCAGTCTTATGGAACAATCGTCCTGTTGCTATCCGGGTGTCTGACTCTATGTCATTGTTTAAATCACGCTTAACGTCTTATTTATTTAATCTTGCTTTTCCACCTAGCTAATATTTGGTGTGCGTTGATACATTTTTATCCATTATGCTTTGTTAACTACTTTGATGTATTATGATTGTCATGGTTTTATAATTGATACTCCTTTTCCCTATCTTATTTTGTCAAGCACCTTGGTATACCCTTGGTTTTTCAGTGGGCTTTATAAATAAAGTTTATTATTATTATTGTCATACAGCCATTTCAAGATCTTGATCTGCATAGCCGGCAGTAAGTCGACTTGTTCCTTGTGGTTGATGGGCTCTGCCAGGGCTGACGGTTCTGTTCATAATTTTTATGGACAGAGTTTCTAGGCGTAGTCAAGTGGCAGAAGGCTTTTTGCAGATTATGTGGTTCTGTTGGCTCATCAGGTGATGGCTTCCAGCTCACCTTGGAATGGTTCGCAGCCGAGAGTGAAGCAGTGGGAATGAGAATCAGCACCTCCAAATCTGAGGCCATGGTCCTCAGCCGGAAAAGGGTGGAGTGCCCACTCTGGGTTAGGGACGAGTTCCTGCCCCAAGTGGAGGAGTTTAAGTATCTCAGGGTCTTGTTCACGAGTGACAGGAGAAGGGAGCGGGAAATCGACAGATGAATTGGTGTTTTTGTAAATCACGAGATGAACTACAACTAACTTATAACTCTGTATCAGTAAACTGTATCCAATCTACTGGGTTTATCATTGCATGGAATTTACTGCAAAGTTTTACATAGTAAACCACCAAAATATACATTTGACTTCAAAACAAATGTTACATTTCATCAGAAATAGTGCATAAGGAACAAAAGTGTTTCATTACATTGTTGTGAATGAAAATCTAAGTTTGGTAAAACCACATTCTCAACAAAATAGCATTTTTTACAGCTTTTACACTGAAAAAAACACTCACAAGAATTAAGCGTTAGCAAAACCGCGGAGGTGTTTGAGCTCCATTGGAGGTCTGTGTCAATGTGCACACCCAGGAACTTGATACTGTAAATCCTTTCTACACACTCCCAGTTGATGCTGACAGGCTGCAGCTCAGACTTCCTCCTTCTAAAGTCGACTACCAAGATCTTCACATATCAGCACCCCACATAACAAAATTGGTATTGCCCAGATCTGGCCCACACAATGTGCTTACACATGGCCAACATACCGCAAAGAATGACGGCCCTTTGGTGGACCAGATCTGGTTTGTGCTGGCTCATGTGTGGGCCAGCACAAGGCCAGTTGCAGACACACTGCTGGTCCTGTGCTGGCCCATGTGTGGATTACATTCTTGGCGGTATGTGGGCCATGTGTAAGTTGTGTGCAGCCACGGGCCAGTTGCAGACACACTGCTGGCCCAGAACAGTTTCAGATCTGGCCCCAGATGTCAGCCTAATGTGTACCTTAATCAAACCATGTAATAAAAACATGTGCTGTCACATGATGAAACTCTGTTCACACAGTCAATGGACTGATTCTTATATAGCACTTTTCTACTCTCTTGGATTACTCAAAGTGCCACATTCACCCAATCACACACTTTCTCTAAACTGAGTGCTTCCTAACTACATTCACACTCTTGATATGCAGACCGGACGAGCCAGGGATCAAACCACTAACCTTCCGATCAGTAGGTGTCCTGCTTTACCTCCTGAGCTACAGCCACACAGTGGAAAACACGAGTAAACCCTAACTAGGTTTTGGATAAAGTGTACACTCACAAACGTGTCAAACCTGCATTTGAAACGTTGCAACATGGCATTTGGGTTTTCTAACTAAAACAGGAAAATAGGAACATAAATAGTGCCATCATTGCCAGACGGGGCCCACATTTGGTTGACATACGCCCTGCCATGACACCAGTCAGTCAGACGTGCCGGCTTGACACCAGATCCAGGCCAGACTTGTCTGCTATGTGGGATGCTGTTTCTGCTCCTGGCGAAAATGTTTTCTCTTGGATTAAAATATTATTAAAGTTAGATTTAATGCAGAATCATCTGTTAAAATAAGAACAGAATATACTGACAGCTCTCCAAGTAAGACTTAGTAAGAGCTGAAACTAAACTCAAATCTCAGTTTTATTGCTGGACTGAAATGAATACAAAAAACAGACTGGAAATGACTAAAAAAAGCAGGTAGAACACACAGTGGAGAATGAGGGAGCTCGCGACACTAGACAGAGGGAAACAGACAATAAAAACACGAGAAGGATTCAGGGCAGAGAGGAAACACCTGAGGAACATGGCTGAACACAATAAACTGACAAGACAAGGGAAGCACAGCTGAACATAGTACACACAGGACAAGAGACTGTCAAACTAAAACAAGAAGTACGAGACACATGCATGGGCGATGCATACAGATGAAACCCAGGCAATAGAGGGATCTCCATCAGTTGCATAAGTAACTGATGGAGATTGAGTTTGAGTTGTTCTGTGTCTCTTTCCTGCTATGGGACAGAGGTGGAGCTCCACTGTTGGATGATTTCTGTTGTCCAGCTGGATGACTCATCACATGCACCACGAGAAGAGACTCTTCTTCATGTGCTGAAGCTCTCACAGAAGGAAACCTTTCAGCCTCTAGCTGACCGCAAGCCATCTCCTGCTGCGCCTCATTTAGCATTTCATCATCTCTCCGGCTTGTCTTTCAAACCTGCTCTTTAATGTTTCTCAGTGAGTTTCTTCGGGCTGTACAGGTGGATGAAACACACACACACACACACAGACACACACACACACACACACACACACACACACACACACACTTCATTATAGCAGTCTCCTCTTCATCAAAGCACAAACATGTACAGAAAACCTATGGAAGCTCATTTTGACCAAAGATGCTAATCAGTAATCAGATGTTTTCCACTCCAGAGTTTTTCTCATCATTTTACTTTTTCTACTCATATTTATTAGCTATAGTCACTGTTTGACATTTTCATTGCATTTTTTCTGTCATAATATTTCTATCTTAATGACCTTGTTTTGAGTTTTCGCCCACAATTCTGCCAATTGATTATGTAATTCTTACTTTCATTTCTTAAATTTGATCTCCTATCATTTTATAATTTTGGACTTTTCACCCAACAATTTTGTAATTCCATTTTGAAATTTTAGCTTTTCTCTCAAAGTTGCTATTTTATTCCAGTTCTCACTTTTATCTCATAAATTTATTTTTTAACCTAAATTTTGCACCAAATTATTTCATCCTTTATTTTGAAATTTTAGTTTTGTATCATAATTTTGACCTTTCTTTTGATAATTTGCTCATCTTATTTTACGAACTGGACTTTTGGTGTCATGATATTAGAGGAAAACTACTACAGAAAAAAATAAAAATGAGAGATTTGGGGAAGTGTAAACATTGGTATATGGCACAGAGTGAATAAACATACTGATTCTATTAATACAACAAAAATGTAACAATTATAGTTTCAGTTATCTCTTATCTGCTATAGAAACATCAGATTTATATAAATTATAAATAATAAAAGAATGAAAAAAAGAGTAAGTGTGAAAGAAACCCGCACTTACAGAAGTGATCCTGCAGGGGGCAGCACAGCATCAGACATCACACTGAAGCAAACATGTTTATGCTCCTGCCTCATGTTCCAAACACCGTGTGTGAGTGTCCTTGTGGGTGTATCTGTGAGTTTGTGTGTCTGTGTGCACTTCTGTGTCTGTGTGTGTGTGTCTGTCTATCTGTCTGTCTGTGTCTGAGTGTGTGTGTGAGAGAGAGAGAGTCAGCTGTTTCCTGTGAGAAACTGTTGGTTGTGATGAAAATGAAAAGGGTGAGGAGATGAAAGCAGAGGTAAATGAGTGCTGGGAGGACAGCAAGGAATGAGAAAGAGGACGGATGTTAATAAAACCATTGCTGTGGGTGTATGAGAGGAGATGGAGAGTAAATAGAGGAGGAAATGGAAGCGGATGAGGTTAAGAGAAGGAGGGCAGCACATCAGACAAACTCATAAACGGATGGAGGAGGGAGGAGGAGGAGGAGGCCACAGGTGGCTCCTCTTCACTCCATCAGGTAGAGGAGATTGTGGAGCGCGGGGAGAGAACGATCGATGGATGGAGGATAGATCATCTATGAGGAAATAATCTGCTTCAAATGTCCCTGAATGCCGACGTCCTCCTGCGTCTCCTGCTCATCCATCAGTTTCAGAGGAGGATGCTGAACCAAGTCCTCCTTTCCCTTTAGCTCCATCCACCTGTACTCATTTACACATTTACAAGTTCAGATCAACATGCAAGTATAACTAAAACAAGAAGAGAAAGTAACTGTAAACAGAAAAAATATCAGTTAAATTAATTTAAATTATAATTTTGCTAAAATAATCAGAATATGAAGAATAATAAGGCTATTTTAAAGCCTGACAGTCACGCTGAAGATGAATGGAACAGAAGAGCTGATGAAGATGAAGCAGCTGTGATGTTTGAGGCTCTAAACATTTAAACTTGACTCTAACATCAGATTTGTCAGTTTTTCTGTTTCTTTGATGTTTCTATGTGTTCTAAATGCCTTCACTTCGTGTAGATGATCATTATGATCGTTTTCTCTTCCTTCTTTCCTGCAGCTGAAGCTGAAGCACACAGTGTATGGTCCATTTATGTGAGTGAGGATGTAAGCTCAGAGCCTCCCTGATGGTCTCTCAGAGCGTATGCAGACCTCGAACAGACTCCGTGATGTCCTCCTGTGTCATCACGCAGCACGCTAATAGGAACAGCATTAGCTCCCTGAGGCTGTGATGATGCCGCGGGAGGCCGGTGTGCAGCGACCGTTCTGTTAGCGCTCACTGTAGCACAGTGTGCTCATAAAATTGGCACACGGTGGGAATACACACTGTATTTATGTGTGTGTGTGTGTGTGTGTGTGAGGCCATGCTTTTCCACTCAGCAGCACGCTCACAAATATCATATCAAAAAATCTACCACCTTAGCTCACCTCGTTTTTCTCAGGGGAAAAAAATTGAGCAAACATCAGTCAAGGTCTGTGTGTGTAGCTCATCAGCCTGCAGGGATAACTGCTGTTTCAGGCAGAGGCATGCAGAACCACCTCCACCACCACCAAAACACCAAAACCACCACTATGAAACAAAATTCATCACCAGCACTCCAGGTCATCAGGTAATAAAACTCTGTCAGAGCTGACGCTCAAGCTCATTTATGCACACAATGCTCTTTGATGTTGGGTTTTTAGTGCTGAAACCTAAATAAACTTTACCACGATCGCTCCTCAGCCTCACTAAATGGGGCTCTTAGTTCTTAGCAGCTAACAACTGCAGCTGGAGTATTGGGAGAATGTCCACGCAGTGTGGATGAAGGAGGCTCACAAACACACGAGAACCTGCTGAATGAACACAAACATCTCCATGCAACAGCACGAACAACCACAAGATGCACAATATAAATCTTGGTCTGAGGCACTTTGCTCCACAGTTGAACAAATAACGATTTTCATTTGTTATTCTTCATTATATCACTGTTCACGAACACCCAACAAATCAATTATAAAAACATATTTTCTTCTTCTTTGCAAGCTACATATTTATTGTATAATCCATCAATCAATTAATACAGACAGTGTCACAAGTGTCACTGCAATAAAACTGTTCACCAAAACCTATTTACAAACTTATATATACATGTGTAACGTTGACATAATCTCACTCTTTGTTTTGAAATGATCTACCACGCAAATTATATATAATTTGTAAGAATTAAAGTTTTATAAAAATAATTCCCAAAAGCTATAAAGATGTTGACAATAATGGTACCATGGGCAGTTCATACAGTAAATTTTATCCAGGTTAATTAACAATTGTAGAAGGAATTAGGGAACAGACATACAAACATCTTCATATGATGTTATAATATTTTTGAAATCAATAAATGCACTCACGCACTTTTATGCTTCATCTCCCAAATCCTGGTCAGAAAATCGAGGATTGTAATTCTTCCCAATCTCTGGAATAACCTACATTTTCATATTTGATGAACACTTTTAAAACCCTTTACTTCTAGCCCAGCCTGGCTTTTTAAATTTTATATCTTCATTGTAAATAAGCGATGACTTTTAATTATTATGTACATAAACACACACACACACGCACGCACACACACACACACACACACACACACACACACACACACACACACACACACACACACACACACACAGAGAGAGTTAACTTTTGACTTTTCTTCCACTGTTTCCTTTCATTTCCATTAGGAGTTAGTCGGGAAAGAAACCTGACTCTCATGTACATGAACAAACAATTTTTCTGCTTCACATTTTTCCATGAGCTGGTTCAGCACAGCCAAAAGGAGCCAGGATGAAAGCTTGGGTCTGGAAGCTGACAGCAGCTCCATTATGAGCTGGAACAGCAGTCAGCAGAATATCCTTCCCAGAATCCACCTGGTCAATGCTCAGTGTTGGTGGAGGAAGTCGTCCCCCAACCATTTACGCCTCTGGTAATCGCTAAATGTCTCAGGTAGGTGAATTTTGTAGAAGACCTTTGTCTCTTATGTCCTGGAGCTGAACTTTCTCATTAAAGTTGTTTTCTTCATATATGGAGGATGTTCATTTTAAACATGACCACAGCTTCATGTGATGATGTCACAGTAGCTGTAAATAAGTTCAGGCTACAGACTGCTCTAAACACTGACAAGTGGGTGTGGTTTCAGTGTTTGGGATGACTATATTTTGGTTGTATACATTCTCTGTGAAATCATACAGATCCAAGAGCAGAAAATCTGTGAAAAACTCTTAATGAAGGTTTAAAAGCAAGCTGGCTTAAAGTGGCAGGACTAAAACAGTTTGTTTCAGACAGAGGGTGAAATGAAAAGCTTCACCAAGACCCAGTGTAAGATACAGAAGGATTATTTCAAAGTGTGAATCATGCAAAACTACTCTAGAAGAGTCCAAAAATAAGCAGAGCAGAACAGGTGCTGTGAATAGAAAGAGCTGATTGGTAAATAGGTGTCATCAGCATATTAATGAATAAATGAATGAAAAAAGTGACACTAATAAATGATCCTTTGCTTCTTCTTCAGTACAGTCCAGGAAAAAAAAATGAAACTGAGGATGAAAAAATAGGTCCACTTAAACATGACCTAATTTCATGACATAATATGTGCTCTGTTCCATTGTGAACAGTAAATAAGCGACACAGTAAGATGTGTTAGAACTTTGTCTTTCACATTCAGGAGAAAACAGATTCCTGTAACATCGACAGATCAAATAAACAGTCCTCCATGGCAGTACCACAGGACTTCTGCCCCCCCAAACAAGCTGACTGCCGGCATCCTTTGGGTCAAATCCAGACTGTAATGGTTCCTGCTGTGTGAGTGGACCTGGCTGCTGTCAGGTATTGTTGTGGAGCTGTCACAGCTCATCAAAACGTGACAGCGGTGGAGAAACAGCAGAAAACATTTCACTGCCAGCAGCTCCAAGTAATTTGTTTTTAGCAAAGTGGGGCTGTTGTGGCCATTTACCACTTTCTCTGTGCATGGCCCCGAGCCCATCACGCTGTTGTGACAAGTTTCCTGCGCTGCTTTGCTTCCAGCACAGCATCTAACCTAAAAACGGCCTGGCTCTGTCCCCTGGCTGAGCGTGGAGGGGTAGATTGTGGTCAGAGGAAAGACATCATCATCATCATCATCATCATCATCATCATCATCATCATCATCACAGCACACAGGACAAACAGCAGTAAAAGCTCCAGTTCTCCAACATTTTCAGGAGGCCAAATGCTCAGACTGAAAAAAACCTGCCCTCATTCCTTCAAGAAAAACTGTTTTCACCTGAAGTTCATACTGTGTTCAGTTGATTTATATAAAACAGTTTTATATATTTACACAAGATGCAGTTAGTGTTAAACCTATAGCTACTTCTTATACGTCACATTTTTGATAATATTCCTGGCTTAAAGGGATTAAAGTAGCTTTTCACAATTTACAGGTCAGACGCCAGCAAGAGGAGGGATAACAGTAGGAAACTGAGAACTGAGGTAACAGTAATGATGGCAGGGAAAGCCCCCCCCCCCCATCACAATAATAACAATAGTGGGAAAAGGAACAAAGAAGACAAGTAAAATCAGGTTAAATAATAAGGTTCAAGTAAAGTTAATCAAAACACTTCTAGTAAAGTTAAGCAGTGTTTGAGGGAATAAGGGAGCTCCTGAGAAGCAATAACCGAACTGAAATACAGATTTAAAAAAGTGTAAAATCCTGGATAATTATCTGTTTTATTTTTGTTTTTTACGCCCACTATCAGTGCCATCTGTGTTTGGAGCGAGCAGTAGGGCTGAGGCTGCGCTGCCGGGGAGCTGAACCTCACTCTCTCCAGTTTTACCTTCCCGCCACCCACTCATGCTCCTTCACTCTTACATTATACAGGCAGCAGGTCTGCCGATGAGTCGTGTTCGCGCAGCATTTAGCTCCCTTTGCACTCTGAGCCTTTTCCCTCCTACACCTACGCATCTGGATGATAGCGTGCACACCTGCTGTCCCTTTCTCACCTGTACATAAGCTGTTTAACATTGTTATTATTATTATTATTGTTGTTGTTATTTAAACTGCTGTAACAAATAAAAATCCTAAATTTGGAATGAATAAAATCTTTATCCATCTTTATTTATTATGTTTTAACAAATTCTTTTTCAGATAAAAATGAAAATGATTGTTTTGTTTTTGGTTGTTTAAGGTTTTGTAACATTTTTTTCATGAATGTGTCGAATTCACAAGGATGAATTTGGCTGTTTTAGACACCTGTGAGGTGCTGCCAGAGCAGAGAGAGCAGGTCAAAGGTGAACTGTGCTCAGAGGATTTTGGTTCAGTTGTTACTTGAATCTATTTCCTGAGCAATAGGTAGGAGGAGGCAGGTGAGTATTGCAGTACTGATGTATTGATTATTGATAAGGAATTGGCTGTGCTTGGTTTGGAGGTAAGTCCAGCTTGATGCAGGGAGACAATAAGGGATTACTTCAAGTTGTAAGAAAACATGATCCAGCCAAGGTGCACACCGGGAAGAAGAGGAAAGAACAAGGTCAGGATATTAGGAAGCAGGAGTTTTGTGGTTCATGAAGCATGTTTTTCAGGGTCTGGCAGCACTAAAATGTTTGACCTGCAGGAGTCTGACAAAATAAATTCTTGATGATATCAGGCAGAAAAAAACTAGGCTCTCTCTTTCTTTCCAGTGTTTTGACTTTATGCAAATCTACATGTAGGAACCATTTATGTAAGTTCTTTGTGTGTTGAGGGGTTTAGTTTGTATGTGCGCTTCATTGCGTTTTGGTTGTGTGTGTCTTTCAGGGTTAAATGTAATTGCCTGATGTGGACAAGCCTCATCTTTGTGTTGACTGAGATTTGTTTGGTTTCACGCGGTCTGTGTGTTTGACGCTGGGTTCGTCTGTACTGAGATAAGGTCAGGACAGTTTAATGGTGAAATAAAATCGAGCAAAGAGCTCAGACCTGCACTTCAGTTAGTCACATCACCATGTCACACTGTCCTGTCAGACATGCAAAACGTGTGGAGATTTGGTTAAAAAGTGAAATTTGAATAACGTTTCTGGTGCTCCAGCGGTCAGCTGAGGAAGGAGACAGTAAAAATCTCTGACAGGGGAGGCTGTGTGTTGGGACGTGGTGAGCCATCAGAGAGGCCTTAGCGATGGTTGATGCCCTTTGATTCTCAGATCTGAGAGTGGAGGGAAGTTTTCTGGCTTTTCCTCACTCAGTGTCTCAGTTAAACTAATTTTTTTTCTTTTTACCGATCCACCATCTTCTCTTGGCCCCGTGGTATCAGAGTGTGCCTGAAACACAGAGATACACTCAGGATTGCTGATCATCAATGTCATTCAGGGGTGTAGAAACTGATGGACTAGGTGAACAACAAAAAAACTAATTCATGATAAATGATGGAACTGAAAGAGTCTCGGAGAATATCGGATTATACATTTTGCTGGAAGTTATGTATCATATCCGTCCCACTGTTCTCACGTGGACACACAGATGAATTATGGTTTTTACTATGAATCATAGAGTTAAAAATGATTACCTGAAAACATCCAAAGGTTCATGCTTTATAAAACAACAGCATGTAGCTTCATCAAACCACAAATCATTATTTTGGTTTTTATTATTCTGAATCTCAGCGCCTTTGTTGTCTCTTTAATCGATCCCAGGCTGCAATAAATGGCAGCCTTTCAGAATAAAAGGTGCCAAGCTGCTATAGGCAGCACCTTGGAATGAGCGAATAAGACAACATGCACCATGTGGCAGCCCGGACACAAATGTTCAGGCTTTGTGGATATAGCTCCAGGCGAGCTGCCAGCGCTGTAACACCACAGTCAGAGCGAAGGCGGAGCGCTGCTGATGGCTCCACTGGGCCCATGCCTGTGTTCCCACTAATGTCCTCTAATTGGCTGCAAATGATTCAATTAAGACACAGTCTCTTTCCTAAAGCACAGAGGTAATATTTATTCACAGTGAATTATTGTCTGAGTAACTAATCTAACTTCAGATTTTTATCCTGGTAGTGACTCTGAGAGGCATCATGGCCTTCCACATACATATGTATTACTCTGTTATTTGCTGCTGGTTTTATTTTCGTGTCTCATCTGGTATTTTATTTTTGTGATCCCACCAGTGTGACAGCACTGTTTGTGCGAATAGAAATCCCCCAGGGGGGTTGAAAAAGTTCTTATCTAAGTCCTGATGGACTTTCTGGTTCTTTAACCCTTTAAAGCCGGTTGGAGCAGGCACGCTCTGTTTTGCGCAACTACTTTTAAATCCCGGTAGCACTGCAACCACGTGAGCTAGCGCAATAAATTTCTTTTGCACATGAAACCGGAGGAGTTGTACTTACATCTTGTGCCATCAGCTTGTCCTAGGGCACAGTTTCCTTCCACATATAGCTTTGCAAAAACTGCATAAAAAGCACTTGCAGCAACAAAAACATAATATTCCAGAAACACGCTTTGCCGATCTGATCAGCTGTTCAGAACACTTCCTACGTTGGAATAGATGTCAGCGCGAACTATCGCATGTCCGCCATGACCTGCCCGAAACCGGAAGTGACGTCATGTTGCGGAAATGTAGTTTTTTTTACCATCAGGGCCTTATGAGCCTATACTGGTGTTTTTAAAAGTTATGTTTGACTTTATGACTTTCTGTGTCGTTTCTGGGATGCTTAGAACTCAAATTGCACTGCTGGAAATAGTTTATTTTGATGCATATGCTGCTTTTTTGCAAATTTGCACTATAATATTTATTTTCGTTTTTCCTGCAGTATATAAAAATTGGTGTATCTCAAAAATAAAACTATGAAGACACTCAAAATAAATTTCCTGTGGTGGAAAACTATTTTGTGCAACTTTTTTGTATTTACAGTTTTGAGGGATAAGCCTCTTAAATTTCTCTAACTAGAAATATATGTTAAAAAAACAAAAACGATTTTCAATTTTTTTGTAGTTTATTGCACTTTTTTACAATTTATGTAATTACTATGCACTTAATGCATACATATTATTAAAATTTAGACTGTAATGGTTGTATTGATGTATAGCAACTTGAAATGCTCCCAAAAATGGCACTACAGCATGTAAAAATATAATATAAGCTCTGGCGGACTTGGTTCTATGGTAGGTCTTAAAGGATTAAGACTTTCTGGAAGTCTTACTTTAGCTTTTTTGTTTTTTCAGGCTACTGAGGAGGTCGATCTTTTTGTGATTTTAATGGTCACTGATAAAGTTCTAGATGGGCTGACTCGAGATGTTTTTCCACTCTGAACCTTTACAAGATTGGTCAATGGAAAGGTTCTGTATCATTTGCAGGGATGTAGAGGTCATTGATGTTGTTCATTGATAATTTCTAGAAGTTACAGATGTTCTAAAGGTTTTGGTCATTGGGAGGGTATTATGCAATTTATGATGTTATGAGCTCACTAAGGTCTTTCTACATAAAGTTTTTAGAGGTTGTAGCCACGTACAAAGAGATTTTATTTGACCTTTAGGGAGTCATTAATATATTTTATTTCATAAAGGTTATTTAGAAGTTCTTGGGGACACTCTTAAAACCTTAAAGTATATTTTGAAATTGTACATATTTAATGATCAGGAAGTTTCCATCATTCATGATGTTTGAGAGGCCACTGAGGACATTCTACATACTTATGAGGGTTTTAACCCTCTCAAGGTAGGCGTTGCCCATTTGCAACAGTTAAAAACTAACAACCTGATTACCCCACATACATATTTTATGAGTTTTTTTTACTCAGAAGTACCACTGCAGGACTTGGTTGTGCATTAGCAACAAAAAGTCTGATTTGAGCCTGAGAGGGTTAAACCTACAAGTGTTTGTAGTTATTAATAATGTTGGTGAAAAGGTTTTTTTTAAGACTTCATAAAGGTTTTGTTTTTGGTCATTGGCATGAATCTGAATGGTGTCACGATCCTGGGTCTTATGACCCAGTGTTTTGAGTTTTAGTTCATTTTGATGTTTATAGAATGTTTAAGCTCATTAGGTCTCCTATGTTCATTTGCTTATTAGTTCCCCCTTGTGTTTCCAACCCATGTTAAGTCTCCCCTGCTCTTCATGTGTTTCATGTCTGTGTCTTACGTTGTCAAGTTCTGGTTGTCATGTCTGCGTCTCATTATGTTTCCTATTTTATTTTGAAGAGATTTGTGTTTTTATATTATGGTTTATGTTTTGAGTCCTTTGTTGTACTGTTTCTTGTTTCCCTAGGTCTCAGTTATGGTTATCATAGGTTTAGTTCTTTGGCTTTGTATTATGGCTTCCCTGTGTTCCATGTTGTGTCTACTGTGACGTTTTTGTATCCATGTTTCAGGTTCCTATGTTCTGTCTCCCCAGTTGCTGTTAAGTTTACATGTCTAGAGTTCAGTCAGTGTGTTTCCTGTTTTACTTTGAAGGTCCGTGTCTCATGTCAGTGTTTCTAGTTTTGCTTCCCTTGTCTCGTCCAGCCTGATTACTCCCAGCTGTGCTCTCCTTCTGTGTCTTGTTCCCTCGTTATCCCTCTGTGTATTTGAGCCCTGTGTTTCTCTTTGTCAGTGTCGTAGTCTCCCTCATGGCTGTGTTTCCCTGTGTGTTAGTCATCCATGTCCCAGTTTAGTTTTCCATGCCATTCTGCAATAAAGCAGCTTTTTGAGTTTAATTTCGTTGTCGTGAGTTTTGCGTTTGGGTCCTTCTCCTGCCTGTACACAGCCGAAACATGACAAATGGGCTTTTTCAGAAATTCTTGAGCAAATCGTCTCTTTTCCTTAATGAGGCTGTTGATCCCTTGGGAGGTTCTAATCGTCAGAACCAAACATCCTTCAGTAGTTTGTAAAGGTCTTTTATATCACAGAGGTTGCTGAGGTACCATCTGGGCTGTTTCTGTGGCCCGTGATGGGGTTCCTGAGGGCTTGTCAGATTTTATTGGGTCCAGTCAGGAAATCTCACCGAGACTTTAGGTCTTTCAACATATTGTAATGGCCATTTGGATATTTGTGAGAACTGGGCGGGTTCCTGGGATTTTGGGGGTTGCAATCATTAGTAAAGAGGTCCCATACATCCTTTAAGGATTTGGAAAGATCCTAAAAGCTGTACAGATGTACTTTTTGTGAATATCTGGAAAAGTCTTGCATTTAATGAAACTAATCATGATGAAGATGAAGTCTGTTGACTGTCAGCATGTTGACACTGTAAACCTGGCAGAGCTGCGGCTCTGCCAGGTGTTATTTATATAAAATAACACCTGTATTGAATGCAGCTTATTAGTTGTTTTATATTTAGTTTTTGATTCTGACATTAATGTGTGAAGCCTGAAGGCCTCTGATTATGTGGCTCAGCCAGGACAGACAAGCCTAACATCTGACTAATGAGACACTGCTGTCCAAAGCCTCATTAATTAAAATTGCAGATTGGAACAAGTGAAAATATGACTTATTTATTTATTTATTTTTTTTCTGTTTCAACATGCTAAAATAAAACATGCAGCCAATTATGTGTTCCAGCCTGCTTCACAGTTATTTTAAGCTGCAGTTTTAAAAATCATTTGCTACATGTGAGGCAGCACAGGGTCTGGCTCCTAGCTATATCACAAACCTTTTACTTTGTTGTCAGCTGAAGTGAAGCCTGAAGTCTGCAGGCATGGCCCCTTGGTATGGTGTTTTCATTAGTACGAATTAAAAAAAGAGGAAACGAGTTTGGCTCCCTTGTGGCGAGAACATCCACACACTTGATTTGACCTATTTAGACTTGCAAATATTTACCTTAAGGTTGAAAGAAAAAGGTTAAAGAACACACACACGGAGTCCTTGAACAGTGAACTTCACATGGTTCTAGGGGTGAATAAAGAGGTTCTCCATCAGGCTGTGAGGTTCTAGTGGTCACTGATGAGATCCTGTGTTTTCTTTCTTCTTTTGAAACATTTTAGAGCTCTATAAGAAAATAAATGATCACACGTACACATTTATTGTTCTTGCTAATTTAAAATCTCAGTGAACTTTCAGAAATTACAGCTTCTGATTTGTGTCAAACTTTAGAAGTTGATATTTCAGAAAAAGTGACTTCGGGATGGTTGACATGGTGAGACATAAATGTAGGAGATAAACATATTCTCCAGCTGGTTTGCTCATCTTTTCAGCTGATTTATTTTGAAGTGTATACGCACACATTTGCAGTCATGTCTCCAAAGTGTAGGCAGTATTTCGGCAAGCTTCCGGAAAGCATCCAATCAGAAGATAGTGGACTTTAAGGGAGGGTAGCCTTAAAGAACCTGGAACTAAAATAACTTGATTAAGACCCACTTGGTTGGTGACCACCGAGCAACCACTGGAAAAACGTGAATATTAGCTGATAGGTGGCCAAAGGTTTCTGAAGATCGCTTGCTGTCATTAAGTGAAAGTGGCTGCAAAGAGATCTAGGATGCACCAAGAAAAACCCCCATGGGATTCCTTTCATTAGCAGTTGGTGGCTAGTTAGCGACTGATTGCCGATAAGGCGGCGTCTTGCATTCTTGCGAGGGCCAACTGAAGCCTTCAGAATGATTTCAGAGCAGCACCCTCTTTGTGATTTATTTCTCCTAATGACATCATCAGGAGATAAACATTTTCCTGATGACCACAGACTGACAGGGGGTCTGTGGATGGTCTCAGGACAGTGTAAAGTTTATCAATCTTCAGATGTCACCTGTGACATCACTGTGACATCATTATCACTGACTGAAATTTGTCATCTGAAGCTGTCTGTCTGGTTCTGAACTTTGACCTCTTTTCTTCTTTAGGGTGTTTTCAGAGTGAGTTGAAGGCCAAACTGATTGATGGATTTCACGTTTGAAATCCATCCCAGTCGACCTGACTGGATTTCTGCCTGCTCGTAATTAGACTGCTATGAAAACAGCCTCCAGCAGCAGCACATTAATGATTTATTGGAAAAAAATGATGGACATTTTGCAGGACACACACAAACAGTCATAGAGGTCAGTGTGTATAAACTGCCACAGTCTGCGTGCATTTATCTCATCGTCCATCAAAATGAAAATTTGTCATGACCTCCAGCATCGACTTTTTCAGCAGCGGTCCTTTATCAGGCTGATAAACTCGAACCTGAAGTCTGCCCGAAACCTTTTTCAATCAACAATTATTGTAGGAGCCAACTTGGGTTCCAGGTCTCTTGGTCCATGCCCCTTGTATAAAGAAGCAACAATTCCCCACAGCCCACTCAGAGGCTCAAAGCAACGACCAATGAACCTGAAAAATCCTAGAACGATGCAAACTATTGGAAACACACAAACTGACTGCAGAGGAAGATGTAAACACATATACAGGAATATTTCAAAGCCACATCGTGAAAACTTGTTCAGTGACACAGAATCCTCCTCTCCTCTAGAGTTTTTCAAAAAGCCTTAAAACCAACAGATTTATGAGTCAGAGGTGATGTTCTTAAGTTCAGTACTGTTTGCTATGATTCTCACTAATCTTAAGGTAAGATAGATACAGTAAAGTGAACAGCTGAGTTGAAGATGACGAGTTAAATAATCCAGTGTATGTGATTTTTAAAAAAAAACATGAGCAGAAAAAATCTGGTTCAAAATCATGAGCTTTTAAAGTCAGCAAAGGCACAAATTAATGCTTAAAAATTCACCTGAATGCAGGAAATGATGTGATGTAAGCCCTGCACACTGATGAAACGGATGCAAAATGAGTACAAACAGCCAGGGAAATGTCTCTGCCGTTATTATCAGGATGTAAACTGAGGTGTTTAAATTGGATGAATTTTCAGGTTGAGCTGATATTTTTCATGCTGGTGACAAAACAGTTAATTAAAGCTCAAATAAAAGCAGAAATCACTCTCGCATCCACTGATTTCTCTTATTTCACATTCCCCCATCTGCTGATAACCCTGTGATATAATTTCCGTGCGGCAGTAACTCAGAGGCAGTACCTCGAATTTTGAAATCTGCCTGCGTGCACTTAAATGCACATGCTGCTGTTTATTTCTAGAAAATGAGACTCCTATTGCTCCACTGATTCTCATTCAGAGGAAATGGAAACCAATGGGAGCACTGCACAGCTGCCGTTCTTTCATACAGTTTGTGTCCCAGCATGTCTCCACACACACTGAACACACTGAAAACACACTTGCCAGTGACAACGCTGGTTAATGGCCGCGTGCCGCCTGTCCCCCCTGCTGACCTCCACCTGCAGGTACTGATTATGAGGTGGACTCAACCAAAGACAAGACAAGGAACTAATGCCACCTGAGAGCAGCAGTGTTTTGTATTACTGCACACTGTAAGGAGCGCACATCAGTTTCATTTCCTGTTTTATTTACCTCTAAAATACAGGTAAACAGGAAGTGGCAAGATTAACTGTCTGAAGGTCATTGTCAGTCATACTGTTCTTGTGGTTCTTGATGTAATGAAACCAGTGGTAGTCACTGAATGTACCCAGTGCGAAAAACTGAATGTTACACCAACCAATACCTCACCTGAGACCACCTACTTTTAAGATTTTTCATTTGATAAAGTGTATTGAGGTTTTGCAGACATGTGACCACTAATCACTTGATGTTAACTTTTCTGCAATTTTGGACATGTGACAGTCATGATAAGGATGTGGAATTAACTGAACAAGACCCCAGGCATACAGACCTACAGACCCGCCCATCTTATCTGGCAACCATCGGTCAGGAAAATTTTGTATTTCCCCATTGGTTGTGAGAGGTTGCTGTCACAAAGCAGTCACATGCCTACAGATGGCTCTGGTAATCACCTGTCACTGAGGAAAAACTGGGTATTCTCAGAATAGTTGGTAGAAACCTCCTAAGATTGCTTGGTCACTAGCATATTGTTGCAGTCATAGTTCAAATACTTATGCTGTTATAGGCTCAGTCTGTTGAGGAATTTCCCATCATGCACTGAGCCACTGCTGCAGGTCATCACATTTTATCTTCTCTCTCCAACATTGTGTCACATGTCCTGCCTCCCAGTGGTGTCCTAGTCATGGTAGATGGCTGCCCCTCCCTGATCCTAATTCTTCTGATTTCTTCCTGTTAAACAGGAGTTTTACCTTCCCACTGTCACCAACTGCTGCTTATAGGAGATGGTTTGATTCTTAGGGTTTTCCCTCTAATGTTGTAGGGTCTGTTGTAGTGCTCTGAGTCAAATGTTGCTGTGATTTGGTGCTTTATAAATAAAACTGAATATAGGTGAGGGTTTGTATTTTATTATTTTGTTACAGTTACAGTCATCTGCGGTTCATTCAGTGCCACATCTGCCATCACATCCAAAATAAACCGCATACTCTGAAGCTTTAATAATGCGTCCAATTACTCTCTCCTCCAGCTCTACTTCCTGCACACACATCGATACGCTGCCATTGTTTCTCTGTGGGCTTGCCTGTTGAGTTCATCCTCTGCATTCAATAGCTCATTTATGAAGCAGCTGGGTTCTGCTGTTCAGGTAGTTACATTGTGCTCCCTGCTGAATGTTTCACACAGCTCCGTCTCATGCAGGGAGCTCCCTGCAGAGGAGAAGCTGCACCTCCAAATACAAACAACACAGCTTCAGAATGGAAGCATGAAGACCTGATCCCGAGTCCGACCCAGTCAGGAATATACAGGCATCGAATCAGCATCCGCTCTCACATTGTGAAGGAATCCGCTGTTTGTGTATGTGTGCATGGGAAGGATGTTTGTGTGAGAAAATGTCTGTCTAATTCTGCTGAAGGATGTGAGTCTGTGGGTTTCCACATGCTTTTAATGCATATTTTCTATTACACACACACAGTTTGCACTTGGCTGAGACAAAATGACAACAGAAACGCTCTGTACAAGAAAAAGACACAAAATAAAGACACAGATACAAAACAGATACATGTCTGTGAAGCTGGATTTAAGAAATGAGTGCTTAAAGTTTTTAAAACATCTTCTGTCAGTACAGAACATGACATCGTATGGTTGGTTGGTTGGCTGCGGTCAGTAGACTTACATTAGTTTATGTTACTGATGAAACAGATGCAAAAGTAGTAACAGATCCAATAACTCAGGGAAAAATAAGGACACCAAAACTAAAAATTAGTTTAAGGGGTCACATTATGCTGCCCCTGGCTGCAACAATGAGTTTATGTTAAAGTCAAGGATATATATCCTTAATTGTCCTTGAGTTATCCTTTTATGCCCACACTTTCACTGTCTGTCTCTTTAGCAGTATTTTCCCTGCAGACGTGCTGATGGGATTCCTGATTGTGCTACTTTTAAGTTTAGGCTTGAAACTTTTGTTTTTGATAAAGTATATAGTTAGGGCTGGATCAGGTGACCCTGAATCCTCCCTTAATTATGCCGCAATAGATATAGGCAACAGGGGGATTCCCATGATGCACTGAGTTTCTTCTTCACTCACTATGTGTTAATACGCCTTTCTGCATTGAATCATCTCTGGCTCTCTTCCACAGCATGTTTTTGTCCTGTCTACCTTCTCTCACTTCAACTGGTCGTGGCAGCTGGCCGTCCCTCCCTGAACCTGTTCTGCTGGAGATTTCTTCCAGTTAAAAGGGAGTTTTTCCTTTCCACTGTCGCCAAAGTGCTTTCTCATAGGGGGTCATAGTTAATTCGATTCAATTCAATTCAATGCAATTGTATTTATACAGCACCAAATCACAACAACTGTGCTTTATATTGTAAGGCAGACCCTACAATAATACATACAGAGAAAAATCCAACAATCATATGACACCCCCCCTGACTCCCTGAACCTGTTCTGGGAGAGACGGCAATCTAAAGCACCTTAAGGCGACTGTTGTTGGCGCTGTATAAATTGAATTGAACTGAATTGAATTGAATTGAATTGAATTGGGGCTGTCAGCGTTAACACATTAACGCGTCATCATGATCAACGTGATTAAAACTTTTTTAGCGCATTTAACCCATCTGGAGCGCAGAATAACTCAAAATTCCTTAAATGTCTCTATCAATGTATTTTGGGCAGTTTGTCTAAAGCTTGTCCATTTTGCTCTCCAGAAGGGTTAAATGCGTTAAAACTTTTAATTGCATTAATCGTGATGACACGTCAACGTGTTAACGCTGACAGCCCTAAATTGAATTGAATAAACACGGTTATATCTGAAACTGGCACCAGTGGAGTCTGTGTGTGTTTGTATGTGTGTGTGTGAGTGTGTGTTTATTTTTTTTTGTGTGTGCCACAGCCAGTTTATCAGCAGCTAGGTCCGGCTGGAATTGACCCAAAGACAGGAGAGTAATACAGAGTTGAATGGAGACCCTGGGACTCGGTGTGTGTTTGAGCCACTGATAGGTCTCTGTGACTGAAGTTTACAGAGTTTACTTCCTAAAGTTTGATATTTTCCTAACTTCAATTCAATTCAATTCAATTTTATTTATATAGCGCCAAATCACAACAAAAGTCGCCTCAAGGCGCTTCATAGATACAGAGAAAAACCCAACAATCATATGACCCCCTATGAGCAAGCACTTTGGCGACAGTGGGAAGGAAAAACTCCCTTTTAACAGGAAGAAACCTCCGGCAGAACCAGGCTCAGGGAGGGGCGGCCATCTGCTGCGACCGGTTGGGGTGAGAGAAGGAAGACAGGATAAAAGACATGCTGTGGAAGAGAGACAGAGGTTAATAACAGATATGATTCAATGCAGAGAGGTCTATTAATACATAGTGAGTGAGAAAGGTGACTGGAAAGGAAAAACTCAATGCATCATGGGAATCCCCCGGCAGCCTACGTCTATTGCAGCATAACTAAGGGAGGATTCAGGGTCACCTGGTCCAGCCCTAACTATATGCTTTAGCAAAAAGGAAAGTTTTAAGCCTAATCTTAAAAGTAGAGATAGTTTCTGTCTCCCGAATCCAAACTGGAAGCTGGTTCCACAGAAGAGGGGCCTGAAAACTGAAGGCTCTGCCTCCCATTCTACTTTTAAATACTCTAGGAACAACAAGTAGGCCTGCAGAGCGAGAGCGAAGTGCTCTAATAGGGTGATATGGTACTACAAGGTCATTAAGATAAGATGGGGCCTGATTATTTAAGACCTTGTATGTGAGGAGCAGGATTTTGAATTCAATTCTGGACTTAACAGGAAGCCAATGAAGGGAAGCCAAAACAGGAGAAATATGCTCTCTCCTTCTAGTCCCTGTCAGTACTCTTGCTGCAGCATTTTGGATTAGCTGAAGGCTTTTCAGTGAGTTTTTTGGACATCCTGATAATAATGAATTACAGTAGTCCAGCCTGGAAGTAATAAATGCATGAACTAGTTTTTCAGCGTCACTCTGAGACAGGATATTTCTAATTTTAGAGATGTTGCGCAAATGGAAGAAAGCAGTCTTACATATTTGTTTAATATGTGCGTTGAAGGACATGTCCTGGTCAAAAATGACTCCAAGGTTCCTCACAGCGTTACTGGAGGCCAAGGTAATGCCATCCAGAGTAAGAATCTGGTTAGATACCATATTTCTAAGATTTTCAGGGCCGAGTACAATAACCTCAGTTTTATCTGAATTAAGAAGCAGAAAGTTAGCGGCCATCCAGGTCTTTATGTCTTTAAGACATTCCTGCAGTTTAACTAATTGGTGTGTGTTATCTGGCTTCATGGACAGATAGAGCTGGGTGTCATCGGCATAGCAGTGAAAATGTATGCTATGTCTTCTAATGATGCTGCCTAAGGGAAGCATGTATAATGTAAACAGAATTGGTCCTAGCACTGAACCCTGTGGAACTCCATAATTAACCTCAGTGTGTGAAGAGGACTCTCCATTTACATGCACAAATTGGAGTCTATTAGATAGATATGATACAAACCACTGCAGTGCAGTACCTGTAATACCTACAGCATGTTCTAATCGCTCTAATAGGATATTATGGTCAACAGTATCGAACGCTGCACTGAGGTCTAGCAGGACAAGCACAGAGATGAGTCCACTGTCAGAGGCCATAAGAAGATCATTTGTAACCTTCACTAAAGCTGTTTCTGTGCTGTGATGAGCTCTGAAACCTGACTGAAACTCTTCAAATAAACCATTCCTCTGCAGATGATCTGTTAGCTGTTTGACAACTACTCTTTCAAGGATTTTTGATATGAAAGGAAGGTTGGAGATTGGCCTATAATTAGCTAAGACTGCTGGGTCTAGAGATGGCTTTTTGAGTAAAGGTTTAACTACAGCCAGCTTGAAGGCCTGTGGTACATAGCCGATTATTAGAGATAGGTTGATCATATTTAAGATCGAAGAATTAATTAATGGCAGGACTTCTTTGAGCAGTTTTGTAGGAATGGGGTCTAAAAGACACGTTGATGGTTTGGAGGAAGTAATTATTGAAGTTAACTCAGAAAGATCAATTGGAGAAAAAGAGTCTAACTTAACATCAATGGTACTAAGAGTAGCTGTAGATAATATTACATCTGTGGGATGATTACTGGTAATTTTTTCTCTAATGATAAAAATTTTATTTGTGAAGAAGTTCATGAAGTCATTACTAGTTAACGTTAAAGGGATGGTTGGCTCAACAGAGCTCTACCTAACTAAAGGCAGAACTTTAAAATGATTACGTTAAGTCTTTCTGCAAAGCTCAGTTAGTTTTATTAAAGCTCAGTATTTTGGGAGGAAGGGTTGCAGGTTGCAGTGAAACATTTAAAGCCTTTTTTAATCTTAATTATGGTGAATGTGGCTTATATCTCATGAAAATCAGAAAGCAAACATCTCAGATTTTTAGAACATTTGCAGCTTGACTAAATTATTATTGAGACTGCATTAAAACTGTGTTTCCTGGTGTAGTTCAGTACACTACCACGGTGATCTTCTCAGCCACAGCAGGTCGCTGCTGCAGCCGCTGGCTGCTCTCTGCGGGCTGTATGGAAGCATGTTAAACAAATAAAGAAGCACAGGTAACTGCAATCACCGCAGACCTGAGTGGGAAAATCAGTAATTTGGAGATCTTCACAGTGAGCTGATTGAGGCTGGTGTTACTGCATCAAAGAGCCTCCACCCGCAGACGTCTTCAGGAAAGCAGCTTCAGCTGTCACAGTCCTGATATCAAACCCCTCGTGAGGAGAAGCAGACTGGACTATTGCTCGGTGGTCAGATAAAAGTAAATACTGCTTCTCATTTGGAAATTGAGCTCCTGCAGTCTGGGAGAAGACACACTGAATGTCTGAAAATCAGAGAGGAGTTCCTGCAGTCTGCGATGGTCTGGGGTCCAGGTCATCTGCTGCTGTTGGTGGTCGTTGGTCTGCAGTATTTGATCCAAACTGAACACAGCATCCACCAGGACATGTTGGAGCTTCCATCTGCTGACCAGCTTTGATGCTGACCTTCTCTTCCAGCAGTACCATCAGCTCTCCTGGTCATATTTCTATTGTGCTCTCCTGAACCTGTCCCTGTTTTTCTGCTTTGTAAAATCAGAGTGGTCGCATTCACTTTATGAACCCTGAACCCGGGATTATCCTGACATCACAAACCGAAGCTCCTCGTGAACAATCTGAAACATAAAGCATGACATTTCAGAGCCCTGATGTCCTCACTTTACTTCTGCTCAGAAGAAAATGCAAAAAATAAAGAAAGCCCTTTGTGACTGGTTTGTGTGTTTGCGTGTGTGACCGATTTAAAAAACAAACCGTGTTGTGTCATCTGCTCTGCGCTCATTTATTTCTTTAAGCACCCAAACAAAGCATCCTCTGCAGATTAATACACTGTGTACTTTCTCCTGTTTGTATGTGACACACACACACACACACACACACACACACACACACACACACACACACACACACACACACACACAGAAGTTGTGTGTTTGTTGTAGGGCTTCATTACTCAGCCTCCTCTCAGGCTGCTGCTGCACAACAAATTTGCTAGAACATTTTCCTGATTACAGCCACGAGGTTGAAGAGTGCATGTTACAGAGTGTGTGTGTGTGTGTTCATGCAGGGATTTAGAGGAAGCAAAGGAGTTCTGACATGTCTTTTAGCAAAAGCACCAACAATAAAACTCTGTGCCCCCGTGTGACACCAGACTCCACTGGGCATGCTCCTGTGCAAGTGTGTGCTGCTGTTTTCTGTGTATGTGTATGCGTATGTGCTGGTGTGTGTGTGTGTGTGTGTGTGTGTGTGTGTGTGTGTGTGTGTGTGTGTGTGTTGTCAGACCTGTTTTCCTGCTGGAGCTCAGGCTGTCCTTCATCTCTCTGGTTGTGGTTTACTTGTATGGAGACTAAAGCTGCAGCGAGTAGTTGAGTTAAGTTCACAACCTCCTTTGTCATAGTTTTAACAACATAATGATCAGAATGTTTGTAAAGGATGACACGTCGGACAGGTGTGACGTCATGCTGTTAGAAAACATGAACAATGACGTTTCACTTTCTGTGGCTAAAATAAGGAAGACCCTGAAACAGCAGCAGGTGTTGCTCCTGTAAACCTGTAGAAAACATTCATCATCACTGAGGCTGTCACACATGTGCAAGTTACCCTGCTACGTACACTGATGAGTTATATTGCAGTATTAGACAAGTAAAACGAGTCGGTATAAAACACCGTGGCTGATGCAGGTCACTTACTAATTGGAAGGTTAATTCCCGTCTGCTCCAGTCTCCATGCCAAACATCCTTGGGCAAGATACTAACTCCAAGCTTTGAATGATGGATCCATCTGAGTATGAATGTGTGACTGTTAGATAGCAAGCACGTCAGTTGTAAAAGCAGAGAAAAAGTGCTTGTGTGAATGTGTGGACTTGTATAAAGAACTTTGAGTGCTCAGTGTAGAAAATTGTGATACAAGAACCAGTTTATTTACCATAAATATAACTTTGTATCTCTTCATGGTCATTTCACACATCTTTGTGATCATGTCATTTTAATTACTGTGTCTTAGTTGCAGCTGTTTTTTTTTTTTTTTTAAATTTGTGTCCTCATCCGTGCAGAGACACACAGACACACTCCTGATAGTGTGTGTCTGTGTGCTCTGAATGAAGGCCTGCAGTTACATTAGTGTGAGGACACAGGAGGCCAAGCGGGCGCAGGAGAACACGTGACTCGAGCTGATCAGGAGGACACTCGGGGGCTTTGGGTTAAGTTGCGAGGAACCCCCCCACTGATGTCCCTCTGTGTGAGTTACTGCTTGTGATGGTGGGCTAATGAGGCCCTTAAACCTCTAGGACAGCTGCAGGGGAGGTCTGCCTCCTGCTCCCCTTCCTCTCCTGCTTTATTGATGCCATAAGACTCAATGTGCATCCACATTCAGTTATCTCTGAGAGTCTCACACACTGTTACACAGCTGTGCAGAGAAACCAGCACACCAGCTCCTCTTCTTTCCCTTACAGAAATGTAGGAACACACATACACACACGCACACACATACACACACTGGACCTTCGTTATCACGTGGTTTTCATATAGTTTTCATAAATAATGTGGTATTGGAGAGGTTTTGTGATTATGAACACACAAACTAAGAGCTAATTCGGATGATGGCATGGATGCATACCTACAGATTATATGTGTCATCTGCCCCAGGAGCATGACCGAGGTCTCTGTGTGGTCATTGTGCAACTCACTGAACTTCGTTTGTTGATGTGTTGTCTCTATGAAGTTATTTGTGAGTAAATGAGGTGAGAGTTTGCCAGTGTAGACAGCAGCATCCAGCAGCAGCATGATTCTGCGCTGGCCCAGTTGATCTGCATCAGGAAGGGGCAAGCATCAGAAGCGTTTGGAGGGGGGGGGGGAGTGTACATCTGTGTCAGTGTAAGATAAGATAAGATAACTCTTTATTGTCATTGCACAGTCATACATAGTACAGTAGTACAATGAAATTGGAAAAACTGTCCTACGTCGGCACTACATATAACACAACACGACACGATATGACACATCACAGCGCAACAAACAACACAACACAGTATATTAACTTAGTATAAAAAAGAAGAATAAGTGTATGTGTTATGCACACTGTTATTATTGCACATTAATTATTATTGCACCTTGTTATAAATATAAATATTATTGTTATTGTTTTAAACATTGTTACCTCCCCCCTAAAAAAGTCCAGGGAGGTATCCAGTCAGGTCAGCTATTTACATTGATCAGGGCTATTGCCCTGTTGTAAAAGCTGTCCTTGAGTCTGTTTGTTCGGGACCTCAGCAGCTTGAACCTCCTGCCAGACGGCAGCAGCTTAAACACCCGGTGTCCTGGGTGTGTGCAGTCCCGTAGGATGCTGCGTGCCCTCTTGAGACAGCGAGTGCTGTACAGGTCCTTCAGGGAGGGAAGAGGATGTCCAATGATTTTTTGGGCCATGTTGATGACCCTCTGGAGTGCCTTTCTGTGTGCTGTGGTGCAGCTGGAGAACCACACACCGATGCAATATGTCAGCACACTTTCAATGGAGCAGCGGTAGAAGACGGTCAGCAGCTCCTTCTTCAGGTCCATTTTTCTGAGGATTCTCAGAAAGTGGAGACGCTGTTGGGCCTTCTTTAAGACCGCAGAGGTGTTAGAGCTCCATTGGAGGTCTGTGTCTATGTGCACACCCAGAAACTTGAAACTGGAGACCCTTTCCACGCACTCCCCGTTGATGCTGACAGGCTGCAGCTCGGACTTCCTCCTTCTGAAGTCAACTACCAGTTCTTTTGTCTTGGTGGTATTGAGGTCCAGGTTGTTAGCTGCACACCAATCTGACAGCCTCTGAACTTCAGCTCTGTACGCCGTCTCATCTCCCCCTGAGATGAGCCCCACCACGGTGGTATCATCTGCAAACTTGATGACTGTGTTGTTTGGGTGGGAACTAACACAGTCATGTGTGTACAGAGTGTACAGTAGGGGACTCAGTACACAGCCTTGTGGAGAGCCGGTGTTGAGGCTGAGGGCTGAGGAAAGATGAGGCCCCACTCTAACTCTCTGTACACGGTCTGAGAGGAAGTCTCTGATCCAGCGGCAGGTGGTAGAAGGAAGTCCAATTTCCAGCAATTTAACTATTAGTCTGTCCGGGAGTATCGTATTGAAAGCAGAGCTAAAGTCAACAAAGAGCAGCCTGGCGTAACGGCCCTGCACTTCCAGGTGAGAGATGGTGGTGTGGAGCGTTGTAGCGATGGCATCTTCAGTTGATCTGTTAGCTCTGTATGCAAACTGGAGCGGGTCGAGTGTGGGTGGCAAGCAGGACATGATGTGACGTCGGACCAGTTTCTCGAAGCACTTCATTATAACAGGTGTTAGAGCAACTGGTCGGTAGTCGTTGAGGCTGCTAATGTTAGTATGCTTTGGCAGTGGGACAATTGTGGCTGACTTTAGGCACGGCGGGATGCAGGACTGGGACAGTGAAGTGTTGAAGATCTTAGTGAAGACCCCAGCCAGCTGGTCTGCACACTCTTTTAGGACCTTTGCGGTTACCCCATCTGGTCCGGCGGCCTTCCTGGGGTTCACTGCCCTCAGTGTGCGCCTCACCTCATATTCCTGCACTATGAGGCTTGGGCTGCTGCTGCTGTCCGATGTTTTTGCTGCTGCTGCCTCTGGTCCCTTCACCTCAAAGCGTGCGAAGAAGTGGTTCAGCTCCTCCGCAAGCTCCGCGTTACCCTCAGTCAACGTGGTATTGCCAGGTTTGTAGTTGGTTAAGTGCTGAACTCCCTGCCATACCTGTCGTGAGTTTTTGGTGCTGAAGTGGTCTTCGATCCTTCTCTTGTACGCTGCCTTGGCCTCTCTGATGCCTCTTTTCAACTCAGATCTGGCTGCACTGTACTGCATACCATCACCGGATCTAAAAGCGGCGTCACGTTGCTTCAGCAGGACCTGGACCTCTTTAGTCATCCAGGGTTTCTGGTTGGAATACACCCGGAGACGTTTGTCCACAGTGACACTGTTGACACAGAAGTTAATATATGAGAGCACTGATGTTGTGTGCTCTTCAAGGTCCTGATGTTCGAACACGCTCCAGTCCGTGTTTTCAAAACAGTCCTGCAGCTGATGTGATGCACCTTCTGGCCAGGTTTTCACAGTTTTTGTGACTGGGAGGGCTCTTCTCCTAATGGGAGTGTATGCAGGGATCAACAGCATGGACATGTCGTCTGACAAACCTAGATGTGGTAGAGGGGTTGCTCTGTAGCCTTTTTGGATGTTGCTGTAGGCTTTATCCAATGTGTTTTTCCCCCTCGTTGCACATTTAATATGCTGTTCAAATCTGGGGAATACTGACCTTAAATCAGCATGGTTGAAGTCCCCAGCTATAATGTGCACTGCGTTTGGATGGGAGTTCTGCTGGTTGCTTATTGTCTTGTGCAGCTCCTCCATGGCCGAGTTAGCATTAGCGTCGGGTGGTACATACACGGCCATTACCATGACAACAGTAAACTCGCGAGGTATGTAGACGGGTCTGCACTTCACAGTCAAATATTCCAAATCCGGGGAACAGTGGCTGTCTACAGTCTTTGTGTTTTTGCACCAGCTGTCATTGGTGTAGATGCATAAACCCCCTCCTTTGATCTTACCGGAGTGGCCGTTCCTGTCGTGACGGTGGACCGTGCAGCCTGCTAGCTCAATAGCCGAGTCCGGAATTGATGGCTGCAGCCAAGTCTCTGTGAGTAATATTATGCTGCTGTCCCGTACACACTTATTGACTGCAATTTGTAATCTCAGTTCGTCGATTTTGTTGGTTATGGACCTGACGTTGGAGAGGAAAATACTCGGAAGCGGTGGCTTAAATGGCTGTTTCTTTAGCCGAGCTAGTGGGCCCGCCCTGCAGCCACGCTTTTGCCTCCTTTGTTTACGTTTCCTCTTTGTCTTGCCGCTGGGAAGAACCAACCACGGAGACCCTGGAGCTCTTATTATGTCCTCCGGAATGCCGTGAAAGTGGTGGTAGTCCGATGTAATGCTCCTTGCACAGCGTAATCCCAAACTCAGAAGGTCCTGACGACTGTAGGTGGACTCTACTCGATGTATAATAATAAAAAACACACACATCCACACAGATACATGTAGAAAAAGTAAAAAACAAAACACCGAACGTGAGGAACAGTGAGCCGCTGCGTCTGTGCGCGCCGCCATGTGTGCATGTGCAGTTCACATGCACACATACAGGCGTATGTGTGCATGTGAACTGAATTAGGGCAGTGTCTGTATCCTTTGTTCAGCTTGAGAGAGAGTGTCCTTTCACCCGGTTAAGCAAAAGTCACCAGTCCTCAGCTGGTGCAGGTGTCCTTGAAGGATAGGGCCAGAGTCCTGTTATCAAGAAAGAATTTGTTGTTCTGGAGCCACATGAGTGAGGGGAGATGGTTGTTTGGGTTAATGCGAACAACTGCATCCAACTCCGCAGCTGATCTAATGTCCATCACTGGTAATCAGGTCTATCAATTTCCCGTTGCAGAGCTGTAAGCTTCTCTAAGACCTGATCCGAGCCAGCTCCGATCAACCAGAAGTCTCTAATCATGGTTCCAAATGGGTAGATGGGTCAATGTCCTTTGGGGGTCAAATAAGTTTTGCACCATATTTAGCTGTTGGTGTGTTGCTGGTGGACATTGCACTAGCATAGATGAACCTTTAAGCCCTTTTCTCCTGGACATATGACAGTCAGAGAGTTTCAGAGGTCTTCTTCATTCTCACTGGTAGTTACTTGAGTTGCTTACTTCAAAGCTGAGATAGAAGATATCGTGCTACTGTTGCCATCTCCCCTCTGTATCGCTGTTATTACCCTGTTCTTTTTTTTGCTGACCATTAGGGACCAAGAATATTTTTTTTAGATTTAGGAAATGCCTGTAATTCTAGATTTTGTTCACCACTGTGTGATTTTTGGGAACCAGAAGTGACCACGTTTGATGGAAGAAGACAAAAGTATGTTGAGACAAACTGAAGCACTGAAGTGACAGACAGTTATAAAAGAGAAATCAGGGAGGGAGTTTACCGTGTTGATTCACAGAGGCAGATTAAGGGTGTCAGGTGGAAGGAGGCTGCGAACGCTGTTACCTTGGGAACAACTGTCTCCTTTCTCACTGCTGCCAGGGCTCCATGACTTTTAATCCTCTTAATCTCAACACAACCCATTGGAGTCATTTCAAACTGGGTTTTGATCTTGTGGGCACGTGTGTGCTTCCTGCCTGTGTGCCTACAAATGTGTGCAAAGTCAGAGATTATGATTTCAAAAAGGAGGAAACGATGTGGGAACAGTATCGCTGCAGAAAGGTTGTTTACCTAAACTAACTCCACTTACTTCTTCTTCTTCTATTTTAACTGCCTTGTGCTGCTCTGTGGGGACTGCAACTAAAGAGAACATGAAGGATGCTCTCAAAAAACTTCCCACAGGTGAGACACACACACACACACGCACGCACACAGGTGTTATGGAGGAAAGCTTTCATCCTTACTCTTTGCTATCGGCTACCCCAGCGGGCCATTTCAGCCACTTGTTAAAATGAAACGGCTCTTCATCAAACTTGTTTTCTCTGATATCCCATCAGTGGAGCTTCGAGCAGTCACAGCGATCAGCTTTGTTTCTTGTGATGAATCAAACATTTGTGGTGGGAGGAGACGCTCTCAGGAGCTGACACAAAGTCCAGCTGCCTCGTCTGCAGCAGACACAACCGGGGCACCATGAGGTCTCCATCTTAATAGCAATTCACCCATCCATCCGTTCGTCCATCCATTCTCTTATAAATTAGACCAGTGAGTCTGAGTCAGACAGGTGTTCTCTTGCCAGGCGACCTGTGCAGTTGCGTTGTGATCAAAGATGGTGGCTGAGAGGTGGAGGGTGCCAGACGCTCCTCTGGGCAAACAGTCGCCAGATGTGAAAAAAATTAGATGTGGGAACTTTCACAAGGAGGTTTAGTCAGCTGCACGAGTGGGCAGTGAATATTCCCCACACTAACAAGCTGAGAGTGTTTAAGAATAGTGGGATACACCTACTGGAAGTTACTCCTGCTAAAGGTGGTTATACTTTCCTCCGATATCAGGAGTGTTCTTTTCCTGTTGAACAATAACTGTTCTTATGTCTGCTCATATTTCTGATGATGTTAAAATATAAACCTTTATATGTGGGCCGTGTCTCAGCTTCCAGAAAAATCAGTTGGATTCCACTTAAGTTTGTGAGGCTTCATTATCGCCGGCACTCTCGGACTGACGATGGCTCTGGAGTGACTCTCAGGCCAAGGGACAAACTCTCCTTCATCTTCACACTTTACAGTAAACTATAATTTCACTGATTAATCAGGACAGATTGCACTGATTGTGGAGAAAAACATGTGACCCGACATTAAAAGTTGAGGACGGTTCATCTTGAAGAGCTCCGTCTAAATGAATAATGAATGAATGACAGCAGCTATCATTATGTCATGAATGTGTCTGAATGAGTGAAAGGAAATGTTGCAGGTGTAATGACACTCCATCAGTGATTCCCATGAACAGGCCTGAGATGAGCCAGCCTTCATGCCCACAGTGATAACTCATAACACCTGCTTACCCCTCCCAGAAGCAGATGTGGCTGCCCCAGCTTGCACACCTGATCCCCACCTACCATCCCCAGCAGTGTTTAATCCTGGTGCTTCTCTCCATCCCTCGCTGGATTGCTAAACTACAGTGTGTGGAGAGATTCAGACCTCCTAGTTTGATGCTTTGTTTGTTTGCTATTTGTTACCTGTGTACTTACCTGACCTGCTCACTTAACCTCTGGAGAAACCTGCCTGACCTACTCCCAGTCACAAAGAAATCCTGACTCGAGTTCACACCTGTGGATTTAAAGAGTACTTACCTGCATCCAAGCCTGATGACAAGACTTATCTGCAAACAGTGTTGAGAAGACTACTTTTAAAATGTATTCCACTACAGATTACAGAAAACATGGCCCAAGATGTATTTTGTAACGTATTCCGTTATGTTACTCAGTGTGAGTAATGTATTCTGAATACTTTGGATTTTTTTATATAGTACCGTGCTTTTTACAACTACATGAATGTACTATTGCTGTGTAATTTATTACTAATACTGAAGGCTACTCACTGCCGAGCTAACATTGTTAGCTGGCGTTAGCTAAGGTTAGTTCATAGACCGCAGACCGTTAGACTTGATGGATACTATTAACAACCTGTTCGCTGCAAATATTCATGTGCAGTTCTGAAAGCAATACCAACTAGACTTTTAAATCGTAATATAAAATTAGTAACAGTAGGTTGGATATTTGGTAAGGCTGCACTTTTTGCAGTGACCTCATAGAGAAAACTATTTCTGTATCACTAATATGTTTTCTTTCTGTGTGCTTTCAGAACTGCTCATAGCAACTAGCATTGCAGCTAGCAGGTTGTAATGCAGCCTGCATTAATAGTAATAACACACACAGCTATAGCACATCAAAGATACCGAAGTGGCGCATAACCCAGGTAGCTACCACAACTAAAACAAGGTAGTTGCAGTAGGCCAGTGGTTCCCAGACTTTTGTGCTAGCCCCCCTTTTGTTTTACAAGAAAATCTTGGTAAAATCTTGATGGGCCAGACACCCCATACTCCTGGAGTACCCCCCACAGGACCCCCCGAGGGACATGGACGAATGCCTTCTCCAAGTCTACAAAACACATGTAGACTGGTTGGGCAAACTCCCATGTGCCCTCGAGTATCCTCAAGGGTCCAGTGTTCCACGACCGGGACGAAATCCGCATTGTTCCTCCTGTATCCGAGGTTCGACTAACGGACGAACTCTCCTCTCCAGCATGCTGGCATAGACTTTCCCAGGGAGGCTGAGCACTGTGATTCCCCTGTAGTTGGAACACACCCTTCGGTGGTGGTCCCCTTTCTTAAAGATGGGGACCACCACCCTGCCAGTCCAGGGGTACTGCCCCTGATCTCCACGCAACATTGCAGAGATCAGGGGCAGTACCCCAGAGACGTGTCAATAAAGACAGCCCTACAACATCCAGAGCCTTCAGGAACTCGGGCGGACCTCGTCCACCCCAGGGGCTCTGCCACCAAGGAGTTGTTTAACTGCCTCAGTGACCTCGCCCCCAGAGATTGGCGGGTCATCCCCTTCATCCCCAGACTCTGCTCCCGCCACGGAAGATGTGCCAGTGGGACTGAGGAGGTCCTCGAAGTATTCACCACCGCCTGACGATTTTCTCAGTCGAAGTCAGCAGCACTCCACCTGTACTATACACAGTGCAGGTAGAGCACCGCTTTCCCCTCCTGAGTTGCCTGACGGTTTGCCAGAATCTCTTCGAGGCAGTCCGGAAGTCTTTTTCCGTTGCCTCTCCGAACTCCTCCCACACCTGAGTTTTTGCTTCCGCCACCGCCCGAGCCGCATTCCACTTGGCCTGTTGGTACCTATCAGCTGCCTCCGGAGTCCCACAGGCTAACCATTCCTGGTAGGACTCCTTCTTCAGCTTGGTGGCTTGGTGGTTACCACCACAACAGGCACCAACTACCTTGCGGCCGCAGCTCTGTGCAGTCTGTCCCCAGTCTCCCTCGGAATGCTGTTGAAGCTCTGCCGGAGGTGTGCGTTGAAGATCTCACGGACCGGGGCCTCTGCTAGACATTCCCAGCACACCCTCACTGTATGTTTGGGTGTGCCAGGTCTGTCCAGCGTCCTCTCTCGCCACCTGATCCAACTCATCACCAGGTGGTTATCAGTTGACAGCTCAGCCCCTCTCTTTACCCAAGTGTCCAAAACATATGGCCTCAGGTCGGGTGATACGATTACATCGACCTGTGGCCTAGAGTGTCTTGGTGCCACGTGCACTTATGGACACTTGTACGTTCAAACATGGTGTTTGTTATGGCCAAACTGTGGTTTGCACAAAAGTCCAATAACAAAACACAGCTCGGGTTCAGATCCGGGAGGCCGTTCCTCCCAATCACGCTCTTCCAGGTCTCACTGTCGTTGCCCACGTGAGCATTGAAGTCTCCCAGGAGGACAACAAAGTCCCCAGGAGGAACACCCTCCAGTGCCCCACTCAGGGACTCCAAGAAGGCTGGGTACTCTGAACTGCCGCTCGGTGCATAAGCACAGACGACAGTCAGGACCCTGTTCCCTGAGGGAAGAAACCCTCTCATCCACTGGGAGAAACCCCAACATACCAACAGCAAGCTGAGGGGATACCAAGATACCCACCCCAACCTGACGCTTCTCACCAGGGACAACTCCAGACTGAGACAGAGTCCAGCCCCTCTCCAGGAGACTGGTTCCAGAGCCCAGGCCATGCGTTGAGGTGAGCCCGACTATATTAAGCCGGTACCTCTCAACCTCACGCACTAGATCAGGCTCCTTCCCCACCACAGAGGTGACATTCTATGTCCCAGTTGCCAGTCTTGGTAGCCGGGGATTGGTCCACCAGGACCTCCACTCCTGGCCGCTGCCCAACTCACATTGCACCCGACCCCTACGGTGCCTCCTGCAGGTGGTGGACCTGCAGGAAGATGGGCCCATATCCTTTTATCGGGCTGTGCCCGGCCGGGCCCCATGGACTAAGACCAGATGCTCGCTCTTGGGCACCCTCCCCGGGCCTGGCTCCAGGGCAGGACCCCGGTAACCCTATCCTGGGCAGGGTGAACTGTTCCCTCGATGATCTTTTCATAGGGGTCTTCTGAATTGCTCTTTGTCTGGTCCCTCACCCAGGACCAATTTGCCATGGGAAACCCTACCAGGGGGCAAAAGCCCCCAGACAACATAGCCCCTGGGATCCCTGGGACACCCAAACCCCTCGACCACGATAAGGTAGCAATTCACGGTAGCAATTCACCTCAAACCTTTTGTAAAATATTAAACGAATAAAAGTAAACTTCGGTAAATTATTTTACATATAGTTGTTTTGTTTTTCTGTTTTGTTTTGTTTTGTTTTGTTTTTTTTACTGTGTAAGAATATTCAACACTGCTGTCAATACATTTTTCCAAAAATGTCTTTCTGTGCTAAATGGGTTTAAAAACATAAACAACTGTGGGATACTATTTGTCTGTGATTTGAACCGGGGAGCAAATTGCTGCAGGATCAGCCTGATATTTGTATCCCACTGTAGTTTTACATGTTTAAAGAGCTAACATCACCAAAATGTCATTATAAGTAGTGTTTGTGAACTAAAAATCAATAATGTGGGATACCGTTTGTTTGTGATTTGGAAAGCCCAGCATGTGCTGCTGACACTGGGGAAACAAATTCTGACAGGGATACCTACCTTGGCACCACCGGTGTGCAGGTGAAGCCAAAGGCAAGATGTGCTTCATCATATTTTCTAGTCTTTGGCTTGGAATGAAGTTGGCTTGGAAGCATATTTGGCGATGCTTCATCCTCTGCTTTGTGTTTGTGTGGGAGCCCCGTCAAAAATCCTGTTCAAGTGGACAAGCATTCTTTTTTTCAAAGTCATACTGTATTTTTATTCATACTGTATTTTAAATATGTCACTGCCCAACACTGTCTGCAAATACACCTGTGAAAGGACCTGTGAGAATGTACCTGCCCCACCACCCTGTAGCGCCCTAAAGATCTGCAGTCTTACCTGCTTTCACTCTGAAGTGTTTATTAAAATCTTTGAACCTTTGCCAGCATGTTCAGACATCCTGCAGCCTGTTGTACAAACTGGGACAAGGTCTGGTGACACGTGTCCCGAGCAGAGAGCACGATGGACCTCAGCATCACTCAGTGGCTCAGAGATCATTGAGTTGCGTTTGTGTGGCTTTATTCTGAACATGTTAAAAATAATACAGCAACAACAACAAGGAAAAGAAAAAAAGCATAAAGAAAACCGAATGATCAGAATCCTTTATTAATAACTTAACAATGTTAACATGGGAAACTGTTTCCTTCCACTGATGGGTTTGCAGAAATCACGTAACTAAAACATTATAATCCAGTCGCTGTCACAACGGGACTGAACGGACTCACACGCAGGCTCTAGGTCTTGAAAGCACAAGAGTCTTTATTACGATACACCAGGTGATTATTTACAAAGGTGAGGGGAAAGCCGGGCTCCGGGGGGTCCACACACGAACAGGAAAGACGCCGAAAGTCACACACACACTCCGTCCACTCCTCACGTTCCTCTTCACACTCCAATCACTCAGGTAACACAGGGGTTGGTCCAGGGGATCTGTACACAGAGACACGAAGGGATTATAAGGCAAATCGCTGTGAAAACACTCTAGAGGTAACTGAGCTGGGGTTACACTGACGAGGGTCAGCAACGGTCCAGTGACGAGAAACACAGAGCTGCCATCTTATAAAGGAGCTGGAACACTCGTGATGAGCCACAGGTGCGTGATTGCGACCAGGTGTGTGGGCCAAGGGCAGGAGCCCACAGGTGAGCTCCGCCCAGGCAGAGGGAGGAGGGAAAGAGGGGAAGGGAGAGAGCAGGAACAAAAAAAAGAATATAAAAACATATGTAGCCATACTGAACCGACCGGGTAGGCACAGGGACCCTGACAGTCGCATGTTCTTCATTGACCTGATCAGCTGTGACAACAGGGAGTGATGTCACTGTGTGTCCTTTGCAACTTGTTCTCTAATTTGTGCCTTTTATTTTTGTCTATATTTCTCCTGATTGTTATTTATTCCTGCACACAATGACAATAAAAGGCTATTCTATTCTATTCTATTCTATTCATTTTCCTGGACTTTTTCAGAGCCTGTCACATTTGTCCACAGGTGGACAAATGTTTGTGCACACTTGGTTGGAAATTGTTTATTTTGATGACATGCTGTTTTTGTTGCAGATTGTGCGTAATCATATCCATTTTTGTTTTTGCTATAGTTAATAAAAATTAGAGTATCTGAAAAATGAACACACTCAAAATAAATTTCCTGTTGTTTGAAAAGATTTTGTTTGACTTTTTTCATTTATGGTTTTGAGGGATTCAGCGGTGACATTTCTGTATCAAGAACAATTTTAAATTTCTTTGTGGTTTGTAGCATTTTTATCAATTCATCCCTATACTGTGGACTTAAATATGATTGAAATTTGGGGTATACAGTTTGTATTTATGTATAGCAAGTAAAAAAAAACAGCATGTAAAAATGTAAACATTTATTTATATTAACAGCTGCTTTGTCTCTGGATCGCTTGCACGGTCCATCGTTCACATTTTACAGTAAATGATGCCACCTCTCTGATGACCTCATGTCCTCTGGAAAAGTGGAAAATGAGATTTAACATATCATAGGCCACCTTTCCATCCAGTCGGCATGTTTTTGTTTCCATGGTAACTACCAGGAGACACAATATGACATCTTAATTTTTCAGGCCTGGAAACTATGTGTGACACTGCAGAAGGTGTCAGGGGTCATGTGACTAAAGTGTCACCTGGATCCATTGGTTTGAGTCATAGTTTGAATCACTTCAAACATCTGCATGCATTGAATGTTTTCACCTCCACGGTTGGTGTGCCTGCTGCCCTTTGAACCTCCATCTCCACCTGAAACAGCAGCGGGCAGGTCTATGAAATGAGCCACTAATGAAGTCCCAACGTAGAGACCACTTCCGGATTTCCAACCGGCGCAGTGAAAAGAGCAAGCTGAAGCAGAAGGAAGTGTTTGCTAATGAGTGTGAGTGTGTGACAAGGCCGGACAAAGCAGATTGTGGCGTCCGTTCATCGGTAAACTGTTGCTTGCTGAGCTGGGTGTGAACAAACAGCGAGAGGAAGTGAGACTGACAGCAGAAGAAAACAGCCAGCGTCTGGCTTCAGGCTCATCTGATCGTGTCTGATGCTTTTGATGGATAATTTCCTCCCTGACACACACACACACACACACACACACACACGCACACACACACACACACACACACACACACACACACACAGGTGTGTGAGGCAGCATACAGGGTGTGTGATAAGGGAGCAGCAGGTTGGTGCTGATTCAATAACAAAGCTATTTTCTCTCCTTCTGCATCCGGGCTGGAAACAATCAGTCTTCAGGGTGATGTTCCTCTCGCCCTCATTGATCTGATGTGTGTGTGTATGTGTGTGTGTGTGCGCACTGCGCTGTGTTTCTGTTTTTTTAGCGTATGTGGATCCGACAAATAATCCTCATCCATCCCGTCACCCCCTCTCTGGGCCAACTGAGTTAGCCTGCAGACGGGAAATCAATGACTGTCCACACCCACGCACACAGACCTGGCACACACACACACACACCGGGTTTTGTATTGGTTCGCAGACTCAAGGATGCTCACTGCTCGTGTTTTCGCTGCCTGTCGGCGGTTAAAGATTTATGGCTGCTGCACTTCAGGTTTTCGGGCGCGCTCGCTGAGCAGTCTTAGCGTTCAAGCAGCGTCTGATCACAGACACATGGAGAGAGCATTATTTACACACTGTTAACAAGCTCAGATGGATCCTTTGAGGAACTTTGTGGGGTCAGGTATAGAAACTGGTCTGTTTGCAGCACAGTGAGGGATGAGTAGGCGGCCTGGTGTTACCAGCAGGAGCAGTGAAAGGGTCCACATGTGTAGAAGATGGAGTCGGCAGGTGGAGCACTCTCCAGCACAAAGAAGGCTACTCTGGGTGCCGTCAGGACCTGTTCCCTGACCTGAGGGTGCAGTGAAGCAACCCTCTCATCCACCAGGAAACACCAAGCATAAAGGCAGGAAGCCAGGAGGATACAAGGTTACCCACCATGCCCGCTGACTCTCACCAACTCCAGACTGGAACAGAGTCTCGGGGTCTGTGCTGGAACAGAGTTCAGGACATCTCCAGGAGACCCCAATTATATCTAACTGATGATCAAGTTCAGTCTCCTTCCCCACCAGAGAGGTGACTTCCATTTCCCCATAGTCAGTCTCAGTAACCTTAGTAACCTGACGCACACTGCACCCAACCACCACCTGCACTTCCTGCAGGTAGGCAGGTCTGTATCTCGTTTTTGTGCCCAGCTACCAGGTGCTCTCCCTGGAGCTCCCTATCACAGGCAGGTGATCTGTCTCTATTCTCTCATAGGTGTCGTCTGAATGGCTCTTTACCCAGGACCAGCTGTACTTGGGAGTCCCTGCAAGGGCCAAAAGCCTGCACAGCACAGGCCCCGAGATCACTGGGACACACAAATGTAGTTCGGTGGCTTTAAAATGAAGTGAAGCATTGTGCTAGACAAGCTTGGCTGTAACTGAATGCCGCACAGGCTCGTATCAGTCTGACTGACAGGAAGCCCAGATGTTGAATCACATTTGGTGAGTTGACAGGCTCGCTCTCTCCACACAGTCACTCAAAACTTCCTGAGCTCTACAGGCTGGATTTGTCCTTCAGCAGCACCGACACACCACAAAGAACCAGACCCAGAGCAGGTAAACCCAGGTGTTTCCTGTCCCTCACACTGAAGGGAAACTCTCTAAACTCTTTAGAATGAGATACAGCTGAGCCATAACCGGTTGGGACCATAACCGCCCGCGAATATTTGAAACCCCCTCTAAAAACACTTATAACTGCCTAGTTTACAGTTTTTTACAGCCGCTAGGACACATTTCTCAATACTTAGGTCACTTTTGCAAAACTCTTCACACAATTCTCCTAACTGACCTTCAGCTTGGCAAAGCAGTTCATTTCACATTCAAAATGCACTACAACTACCAAAACACTTTATTCAGGTCTCAAATAAACTCATTCTTCCAGAACACTAGCAAAGGTCGACAGCCGACAAACACACTTTGTCACCCACAAAACAATGACCTAAAAAACACTAACAACATGTAGCATTACACAGTGTTTTCTTGTGTAAAACAAGGACACATCTCTGTTTATAATTTCAATATATGTTACTGGAATGAATCAGACATCATGCAGAATTCGTTAATATTTGTTTATGTATTTTTATTTTTTGCACTAAGTAATCCCAAAATACAAGAATTTGTATACACACCATCCACTGATACACATACAATAGTAATGCTAATCTACTCGGTCTTCTCCATTTGGCCACAGGTTCTCATCCACATCACATCTTATGTCATCTAGGGCAATACACCTAGGAAAGAATCTTCTGGCATGCCTGATCCATCCCTGGCAATCTTCTGCTGATATCTCCAGGCATCCAGCATTCATTGCATCCAGGAGGGACATTTGATCATGTGGATGATGGTCGTAAACCTTCCACCGCCATGAGGAAAAGAATTCCTCTATGGGGTTGAGGAATGGAGAGTAAGGTGGGAGGAAAAGAGACTCCATTCTGGGATGGGCTGCAAACCACTCGGTGACTGCACGGGAGTGATGAAATGCCACATTGTCCCATACAATTATAAATGTTGGCTGATTCCTTCTCTCCGCATCCCTTTCCTCACCTAGCACAACCCTTCCATAGAGATCATGCAGGAACGCAAGGAGCCGTTCAGTGTTGTATGGCCCAATTAGTGGTCTGTGTAACAGCAGTCCATCAGTGGATATTGCTGCGCACATTGTGATGTTGGCACCCCTCTGGCCCGGGACATTCACTGTGGCTCTCTTCCCAATCACATTCCTCCCTCGTCGCCGTGCTTTGGCCAAGTTGAAACCTGCCTCATCCACAAAGATGAAAATGTGGTGTGTTTGCCTGCCTTCAATCTCCATGACTCTCTAACATAAATCCACAAGGCAACATAAGCTGTTACAGTAGTAAATTTGTAAAAATTGTCTTTGTGTGTGTTTGGTTTTGTTCAAAAACAGATCTGTATTTTATTGTGATCTTACCTGGACATACTGGTTCCTGAGTTGTTTGACATGTTCAGAGTTCCTCTCAAAAGGCACAGTGTACAACTGTTTCATCCTGACCTGATGTTTTTTCAGGACTCTAGAAATTGTTGTTATGCTTACACTGTGAATATTTGCGAAAGTAACGTTGTCTGCCAAGACTCTGTGTCTAATTTCAGTGAGTTTTATCCCATTGTTTCTGATGACCATATCAACAATGGCAGTTTCCTGCACATCAGTGAACATCCGTCCTCTACCTCCTGTGTGAGGTAACCGTTGAGTCCTAAGCAGAAATGCAACAACAATTACACAAAAGCTTATTTACTTCTGAAATGTGCAAATGCCCTTGCAGAATACAAGTTACCTGTTGGTTTGCCGGAAAACTCTAACAATAGATGCCACTGTGGAGCGTTGCAGATTTGGCTGCACTCTCTGACCAGCCTCTCTCATTGAGTGACCATGATTTACTACATGATCAATTACAGTAGCTCTGATCTCATCTGAGACTACAGCTCTTGATCTTCCTCTTATTCTTCTTCCACCACGCATATGTATTCCTCGCCCCCTCCCAGCCACTCTTCTTCCTCTTTCAGCCATTTCTCCATTTCTGGCTGGGTCCATGTTTACATCACAAAACAAACCTATTCAGCAGTTGTCTCCTTTTGTAATGAAATTGAAGGAGTAACATCTGTGTAGATGTTCATCTACAATGAGAATCAGCTGTGGCTGGTTAAACTGCATTTTTAGATTTAAAATATGTTTCAATAAAATATTGCTTTTGAATTTTGCTGTCTTATTCAGTTTTGCATTATGTTATTGTTTTGACCATAAGTTTAACAGTTTTGAAAACAGTATGTAAGTACATGCAAAATGTCCTGTACGTACAAAGATTTTTGGCAGTTGTTGTGTCTGAGTGAGAAAATAATTCATGAAATTTGAGAGATGTAGTCATTGAATGCATTTTGTACCAAAACAATGATAACTGATCCTCAGTTTAGCCCACATAGACTTCTGTTGTGCTCACTGTGTGAGGAGTTTTGCAAAAGTGACCTAAGTATTGAGAAATGTGTCCTAGCGTCTGTAAAAAACTGTAATAACAAATTTGATCAAAAGAAACCTGCACAAGATGCTGTGTGTGTGTGTGTGTTTGTATGTCAGTGTGTGTACGTCAGTGTGTGTGTGTGTGTACGTCAGTGTGTGTACGTCAGTGTGTGTGTGTGTGTGTGTGTGTGTGTGTACGTCAGTGTGTGACTGTGTTATGTGTGTGAATCAGTCCAATCAATCTTCACCCCTGTCCCTGCTCTCCATATTAAACACATACTTCTTCTCCTCCGCCTCCTCGCCTCGCCGCCGTGTGTTCAAGCATTTCTTTGCGGGCACTTGACTCCCCCCTCCAGAGGAGCTGGTCTACAAGCGGGCTAATAAAGCGGCTAATTGTGTGGTTGTCAGGGCGGGATTGATTTGTCTGTTTCAACACTGATAACACAAGCAATCATCTCTCTCTGTGAAGCCTCCACACACCGTGTCGCTGCGCTGTAACTGCTGACATTTGACAGCCACAAGTGTGTGTGTGTGTGTGTGTGTGTGTGTGTGTGTGTGTGTGTGTGTGTGTGTGTGTGGAGGAAAAGGACACACACTGGTGGAACAAACTTATGTTGACTACAAGGACAAACGAAGGTTTGGGGATTTTGTTTGCAGGAGCTGAATGAGCGGCAGACACAGCAGCTTTATAACGTCTCACGTGCACATGCACGAGCACATCAAAGCACTAATGCAGTTTTTTTGGGGGATTGTTATGATAGAAAATGATTTGTGGCCTTTAAGGAGCTCAGAATAATACCAGAGCAGCAGTTTCCTGTGGGACACCTCATCAGGTAGGTCTGGCTGCCTCCATTCACATACAACTCCACCTTAGAAGGATCATGTGACGTGATGCCGCTAAAGGGTCAGGTTGATGCTTCACAGACGTACAGCATATGTCAAAGCAGCTTAAATAACACACCTGCCTGCCTGTAATGTTTCAGTGCTTTCATTCTTGGTCCTCTGACAGAAGTGTGACCTTACCTGTCCCCATTTGTAAGAGCTCAGCCACATTCATGAAGGGTTAATTGTGTCATACTGGTTTGACTGTATTAGACTGTTCACGTGTGAAGCTGGTATAAGAGGAAAAATTAGGGCCTGCATTGACAAACATAAGCAACGACTGCCAGCTTCTGATTTTGAAGAAGAAGAAAGAATGTTGGTGTTGTCGGGCAGAGTGGTGATTGAAAGTGATCATAGTGCAACCCCTATAGACATGGCTACTAGTATTTTCTTGTTTTTTACCTTGTATTATTATTTCCGACACCCCTTGAACACACTTTGATTTTCCGTAGTTCAGTGAATGCAACAAAAGCACGTTGCTGCATTAAGCTAGGCAAAACGGAGCAAGACACCCAAGAGCAATTAACAAGCTACACAGTGAGTCTTTCGGTATAAAATAAGTGTTATAAAGTATTTTTAACAGTCTCTAACTTAAAGTTATGTACTTTTCAGAGGCCTTTATGTGTTTTACTCTTGACCAAAACCAGGCAGAGTGTGTATTTGTTTCTTGGGAACTCCGATGAGTTACTAGCGATGATAAGTAGCAGGAAAACTTATGCTAATTTTACATGTGGTAAACACTGCAACAGTGCTAATTCTGTATTGTCTAAAAACGCTAAAACCAGTCGGAGTACTTGAATTGTGTGTGAAATGGAGTGTGGTATTTTATTTTATTGTCTATTTGATTGGGCATCTTAACATATGCGCAAAACTAATGCAGGATGCACTTTTCTTTTAGCCATAAATGTTGTCCAGTGCTTTTTCTGCACTTTGTCATTTCAGTTATAGGTTAATTCATGTAAATAAGTTATTTAAAACTAGTTACGTTACAAACATTTCATGATGTGATTACATATGCCTTAAAAAGGGGTATATGAATACAATTGATTGTAATGCTGTAAAGCAATACAAATGGAATTCATAGAGACAGAACAATGTTAAAACAACAGTGTACTTGATTTTGAAAACTTTATGAGATCTCATTTTATTTAGAAAAACTGTTAAGAACTATTTTGTTTATTGCTCTGTATTGTATGTGCAGACTGGTTTTTTGTGATCCTGGATCTAAAGTGGTTCTGGATATGGATGGCGAGCCAGACCCTGTGAAAACTCTTGGCGAATCCAAAAGCAGTGTGGCCAGCTGTTCTGGGTGCAGGAGTAGAGCTACAGTCTGAATTACTTCGAATCGCAGGATTTCAGATAAGCAAGAGCAAAAACTGCTTACTTGATACGAATTGTTTCTCTGGGAAACAGTTGAACTCCCAATATCCTGCTCATCAGGAGTCAGGTCTAAAGAGACTACTCATTTTATTTTATTTTGTTGTTATTTTCAAAAGAGCGCTCTTCTCTGTTGATCTTCTGTTAATTTTCTATGCTGTTTACATTGGGTTATTGCACCACTGTAACATTGTAATAAATCTGCCGGCTGTTCAACACTCAGTTCTCTCAAATTTATTTTACTCCTCTCGAATCTAGTCTATAAGTTTAACCCTACTATACTAAGCAGGTGTTACAATAGTATTTACTGTGTTTAGACATGGTGGTGTTTCATAAATTCTTAAATGGATGAGTAATTAAAAGTACTTTTCAGCTCTAAATGAGCACTCATTTTTATTTCAACCATTCACACAGAGCTTTAGACAACACACACACACTCTGAGGCATGCAGTAGGACCCTGGTGCATGGACACTTTGGCATGTGGGCAGGCAGCCAGGGATCGACTTTAGCTCATCTTATGATCTTTTGTCTAATGTAAGATCTGTGCATTAACCTAAGATCATATCTGTCATATTGTGGCTTACATTAATAAGCTGCCTACTGGTATATTTACTTCACCTATTTCAGATGACCAGAAGGAACTACTCCCCTTTTATCAGTTCCATCCACGGCAGCTGGCTGGTCTCTGTCTGCGGTGCCTTCGGAGAACTGGAGGGAAATGTGCCGCCTTGTGGAACTGAATGAGCTGTAATCGTTCCTGTGATCACTGTGCTGATTAAGGTTACACAGACCCAGCTCATTACTGCTTCATTTTTCTATTTTATCCGATTTTAGTTCTGTGATGATCACGTTCATCTCTGCTGTTGCTGTCGTTGGGTAGAAGATGTGACTGCATCTTTAATGAGGCTGAAAACAAACATCCTCCTTCCTCTGACCTGCAGCATTTCATTAACTTACTGCCATCCATCATCGGCAGGACAGGGTCTGTTCTCTATGTGGCACTCTTTCTTTAAATAAAGTTTTAAAAAACTACAATGTTAGAATAAAAAACCCAATCACATGATCCCTTGTGAGCAGGGTCACCTGATCCAGTCCTAACTTACGCTTTAATACCTGCAGCTTCCTCTTGTTGCTGTAAGAATTTATTATGGTGAGAGGTATTGAGTGCTGGGACCAGGGGTTTGCATGATTCGTATTGGTTTGGTTGTTTATGCTAAGTTAAGCTACACATGGGGATCGATATTCTCAGCTTCATCCAGAAGTGATGTTTATTTGTAAAAATGTCAGACTGGTTTGATGCTTGTTCTTCAGACCACAAATATTAGCCTCCATTCAAACATCCATTTCCATGCATTTGCTTTCACTGATCATTAAATGATGCTGTTGCTATTAATGGAGAACTTGTTTGTCTCCAGTTGTCTTTATTATTTCTCTCTCTCTCCACCTCTTTCTCTCCCCAGGTATTTTCCTCACTCTTCTGCCTCGCTTCTTTTTTTTTTTTAATGCTTATCTGAGTCTGACAGGTACTTTCACAGTGGAGCTGCAAATTGTGACGCTACTCTATCGAATATAATCAAACGCACTGCAGTATAAATAGCTTATGCACACAGTCTGTGTGCACAGGCACAGAAACACACAAACTCTGATTTGTTGTAGGATGTGTCAAAAGGTGGAAAACGATGTTCTTAAAAATATGGGCTTAGCAGGTGAGGTGAGATAAGACAAACAGTATGGGCCAGTGTGGGTTTAAAACTCCAAAAGGTTCCTCTTCATTCAACGTTTCCTCCGTCCTGCTTTGGATGTGATTCATGCACAGCTGGCCTCTAAGAGCGACATTTGCTTTGGGAAAGTCGTGCTAATTAAAATCGCCAGAAAACCAAGAATCAAAACAAAAGGCGTAAAATGGCCCATTTTCCCAGTGAAGCCTTGAATGCAGATTAACTCTGTGAATCCCTTTGTTACGCTGTGTTCAAACATCACAATGATGGACGTCTTCTTTACGGTTTTTGACATCAAGGCTTGCATATTTATCTCAGATGTTAACCTTGGGAGCAGTGTGGGAGTCGGAGGCTGAAGACAGATGGATCAGGTAACCAAGCACCTTCATTACGCTGACAGTTTGAAGAAGAGGATCGGTGCTAATGATTCTGGGCAGTGTTTAAACTGTTTGGCTGGTTTTGTGTTAATCTGTTGTTACCTTGAAAGATGCCAGAGCCAGGGGCTGAAATCATAAAGCATCTTATCTACCCATCACGAGTTCTTTTAAACGGCAGTAAAGGTTTTCATTAAGTTTCCCTTTTACAGTTTTTCTCTAAAATTCTCAAAGAAACATTAAATAAAAACCAAAGACAGTTCCTGAGATGAGAGAAAGGGAGATTTTAACTATGGATGCCATCATGTTTCATGAGAAAATTTCTCACTATATTCTGGAAAAAAACAGAAAATCTTCAATGACTCAGTTAAAAAGTTGGGATCTCTTCCAATTCATTCACTGGATTAAAACATATTTAGTGTCAATGAGAAAAATGGAGTAAAACATCAGAAAGGAAACCCAGGCTAACAGATCACTGAGGGAAAACTTAACGTGTTGGTCAGGAAGAAACGTGGGCAAAAATTCAATGACTCAATCTGGACTACAATGTCTGCAAGGAAAACTAGAATAAAATGTTAATGAGAAAGAAAACGATGAAACTGGAGTACAATGTGTCTGAAAAAACCTGGACTCAAATATAAGCCCTCAAAATTGGAATAAAATATAACAGAAAAAATAAACTGTAACAAAAAGGGGACTGAAATGTGACCGAGGCCAAAGCAGGACTAAAATATATTTTGCCAAGGAATACAGCAGGAAAATATCACTGCAAGGAAAATTGGACTGAACAGAGCGGAAAAGAAGCTGAACTAAAATTTGAATCAGGAAGAAAAAAAACTACTGAAATGCCTTTAGGCCAAAAAAAATCTAAAAGTGAAACCGAATGCAGGACAATAACCACTGATAGGGAACAAAAGTGGCCCCGGTATTGAACCATGGGGCACATCATTCAATACTGTGAGAAAAGTAAAGGATTACCTGCAATCCCTGACAAGTTATTTTCAAAGCAATTTACAGCATGACCCGATAAGCCAATAATGTGAAGTCTATTGAGCGAGGCGACAAAGTCCACTGTGTCAAAATCCTTCAAAACGTCAATAGAACCATCTGACATCTCAGTGATGTCATTTACCACCTCACTGACACCTGACTGAAGCTGAGATTAAAAAAATAATTCAGTGGTAGCGACAGAGTGATCCTCTGCTTTAGGCAAAGGTGAAAATCTACAGCTCGCTGTAGGCAAAACTCTGCAGTGGTCATTTATAGAACCCCAAGTCACACAACCATCAACCATCAGCACAGCCTCCCTTGCACTCTGAGTGCAACGCCTCTGGTACTAAAGATGATTTGTTTGTGAGTTATTGGTACAACAACCGTTATTTATTTATGTGGTCTTGTAAGCCTGTTTACGCATTCTGTTCTATGCATGACATAATATTAACAGCTATCAGTCCATCATGTAAAGACCCCACAAATTCTTGACATTATGCAGCATTTTCGGGCCTTAACTGGGAATTAAAGTAACTTGGAATGTTCTCTTTTTCCACATAACTGCAGTTATAAGTTTTTTTTAAATTTTATTTTCTTCTGTAAAATAATTCATTCATTCATTAAAAATGAGACCTGAAACCAAATAAACTGACTTACATGACTAATTATAAGTAGGGATAAGGAAGTGTGGGACAGTAGCCAATTTAAAGAAAGGCCTGAAGAGATAAGATTGCAGCTGACAAGAAAAGTGTTAAAAGTCAGGTTTGTTTATAAAAAAATATCTGTTACAAGTTTAAATAATGAAAAATGGAGGACTCGAATAGCAGCAACACTTTCCAGCTTTAAAGCAAATTATCAAAAAGGAAGACTAAACAAGGAGAGAAAAGGACTAAACCTTATTCAGGTAAACAAGACTAAAATAAGGTCAAGGAGAGCTGCAGGAGGAAATATAAAAGGTGACAAAAAAAATCAAAAATGAACATTAGTGAGGAAACATTTTATTCCAGTTTTAAAGTACAATGTCACAAAGAAAAATAAAATGTTACTGATGGAAAAGTACTCCGTGAGTAAAACACCCCTAAACCATGAAAGCAGAAAGTGGACTGAAATATGAAATAACAGAAAATATTGGAATAAAAATCTGAGAAGAAGGAAAATTAGACTAAAGCATCACAGAGGAAAACTGGAGTTGGCAAAATGGACTCAAACATGAAGGAAAAGTGACTCTAAAGGCTTCAAAGAGCGGCTGACGTCCCTGAAGAAAGGAGGACTGGAGCTTTGTTTGCTAGCTGTTATATTAGCATGAGCTACAGTTCCTTTAACAGTCTGTACTCTTTTTTTAATGTGTTGGGCTCAGGAGAGCTGCAATGAATTGCAGATAGAGTAGCAGATGCTGAATTTGAATATAAATTTATTATTACAATAAAGTCTGCTGAGAGCGATGTGTCTGACAACAACAAATGCCTCTCTCTTCATCATCTTTCCTGTCCAATTAATTCATACATTTCGTGTAAACAACCAAATTTCATCAAAGTCTACCGTGTCATCACTGAGACAATTCCTGTTCTGGAGCCCAGCTGGTTAAAGCATGGTGACATGGTCCTTTAACAGCTGAAGCTGTCTCTGCCCGAGCTGATTCTCACTCAGCCTCGTGGCAAAGCTTCCTGAAACTGCAATGGACGAGTGGAGTCGCTGCTGTGTGCCGAGGAGCACGGATCGATGTCAGGTATCAGGTGAACCACAGGAGGCTGCGGTCAGACATCAACACTGACAGCAGAGGTCACTTTGGATCTCACACCACACATGCATAGAGTACAGAAAGAAACCCAAATGTTTTATGTTTTAGCTACAAACAAAAGCTATAGCTTCTGCTGTCAGCAGCGTGGGGTACAGCCGGTGAGCTGATTTCTGTGTGAAAGACTCAGAAAAAGTCACAAAAATCCAAAGAATGTGTCATTGATGCTTCAAAGCTTCTGTTTACATCCGCAGTAGTTAGCGACGCTGGATACGTTAGCTTAGACACTGTTTCTCTGATCAACTCAAGAGAAAAAGAGAGAAGGCCAGTTTTATCAGGTCAAACTCTTCTGATTCTGGTCATGCTTAATCCAGGTAGTATGAAAGATGGGCGTGGCTACCGTCACACCACCCATTGGTTCATGTCTCGTTATAAAGCTTCGAGCCAAGTGCTATCGTTGTTGCCACGCTTATCTTCTTTAATCTGAAGTGACAAGCAAAGCGTGCATCTGACTGTAAAACTGCATGCTCATTGGCTCATGATGTGTGACTCAGAGAGCTTCAGGTTTTTGTTCATCAACATCTGTACAACCACAGGAGTCGCCTCCTGTTGGCCATCAGAAAGAAAACAGGTTTGAACTGCTTCGGCACCTCACTTTTACATTAACTCATGACAGTAGCAGGGAAATTAAGATTGCACCTGTTTCATCCTCCTTTTTGACTCTTAACAGGACCTTCACTTCCAAAATGAACTTAAATGTTTGATTCAGTCAGTTCGAAAAGCAGCGATTGAGACCATAAACTCATCAGGAAATAGTTCACTGAGCTCAGTGATCAGCTGAGCATGAAGCTCAGTACCGCCAGAGGAGTCGCCCCCTGCTGGTCATTAGACAGAAAACAGGTATTTGATTTTTCGAACCAAAATGCTGTGAACCTCTTTCATAAACATTTTGAGGTTTCTCTGGTCTTGCACAAGGTTGTGTTGTGCTTCATTTCTGCTGAAGCAAATTCAAACTTCAGTGTGGTCAACTCACTGATTTACACTTTTAATTAGATGGAGAAGAGCAGTTTTAAACTGGAGTTTTAAGATTGTAGTCCAGCCTAGTAACGCAGACTTCCTGTCATGTCCTGGGTATTGTACCTGGGGTTTTGACTTTAAGAACTGTGATTTTTTTTTTTTTTTTAATTTCTTACATATTCTTGATTTGTTTTTGTGTCAATGACCATTTTCATCCTCATGTATTTCTTAGTCTCCTCATAATTTCTCTCTGTGCTTTCCTCCTGAGTCAGCCATGTTAAATGTGTCTGAGTTTCCTGTTATCAGTTATGGTTATCCACTTCCTGTTTTACTTTGGTAATGAGCAGTCCCTTGTGTTCTTCCGTTTTTATTTGATTGTCTTGTCCTCCTCCTGTGTTTTATCACCCGACTGTCCTCTGTGTGTTTCCCATGTTTCTCTCAGATTTTTTCATCCTGTTCATTTTTTGCTTTCTTCATGTTGTCCTGACACTTGTTATATTTCAGTTTCTGATCGATCGGGCCGGCGGTTCCTTGTGTGGCCTTCAGGTGTGAGCTGCTGCTGACTGACTGCACGGATGTTCACTCAGATAAAAGTGTGTGAAGTTCTGGACCTGATGTTAATTAAAGTACTCATCAGGCTGCAGGAGTTTGTGCTTTGCAAAGATGCTGATGTTTGGTCTGCAGAGTGTGATGGGACTGTAACCGCTCTGTTTTCAGTGTGTATTTAAGAGAAAGTCTGAGTTAATTGGTTGTTCAGCTTCTTAGTCTTTTTGTCCTCCTGCTGGCCCGTCTTCCTCTCCCTCCTCGGCTGTAGTTACCCACTCTGCTGGATGTGAGCTCCCCGTGGAGCCGCGCTGCTCACAGTTATCAAACAGGTAGAGTAAATGTTTACTGAGCAGCATCGTCTTCAGACCTCCGAGGGATCACGCTCCACTGACAGACTGCAGATTTGTTTTTATGTTTCTTCAACAACCTTAAAGTGATGTCTTCAAAAGCTTTGCTCACTAAACGCCATACGCCAGTTTCACAGCTATTAAAGCAGTTGCTAGGAGACGGATTCATCTTCTTTCTGTATGGTATACACAAAATATATTCACAAACAGCCAGATGGAACAATGCTGATACCGGCTGCATGCAGTGTGGGGTAATCTTAGGAACCTACGTCCCACAGGAGAAGATGAGAAATTACTGGAAAATACTGTTTCCTATTTTTTCTTACACCGAGCTGCTGAAAGCATGCGCTCTGAGCGCTTTATTAGGAACACCTCTACCATCTAATGCAGTGAAATTCTGCAAAAGGCAGCCAGAGCTCTACAGCTTCAAACACAAAGCAGGAAAATGTTTATGACAAAATCAGCACAAAGACCAAAAAAGATGATATAGAGTTCAAGGAACTCAGTGAAGCTTCCAGACACTGATTAAGAATAAAACCTGCACGAGCTAGAGGTGAAGTTGGCCTGTGAGGGATCAGTCACTGGTCCCTGGCAACCACCAGTCACTAGGGAGAAATGTGTATTCCCCAACAAGTTGCTTGAAAACCTTCTTATGATTGCTTTCAGCGCCTGCAGTTTGCATGGAAGATTTTTTTGTCACGGTCCTGGGTTGATGACCCAGTGTTTTGTTTATTATTATTATTCTATAATTTCTTTGCTGTAAGTGACTTGTGTTCTGATCTGATATTTGGTTTTCATCATTGTTATCACTACTAGTGTTTAAGCTTCTTTCTCTGTATTTCTACTGCTCTAGCTCTCATGTGTCAAGTCTGTGTCTTGTGAATTGTCTCTTGTTTCCTCGCCTCTGTTAGTGCGCCCCAGGGCAGCTGTGGCTACAATGTAGGTTAACACCACCAGTGTGTGAATGTGTGTGTGAATGGGTGAATGATTGAATGTAGTGTAAAGCGCTTTGGGGTCCTTAGGGACTAAGTAAAGCGCTATACAAATACAGGCCATTTACCATTTACCATTCCTGTTTTATTTTGAAGGGCTATGTCTCATGTCAGTGTTTGTAGTTTCGCTTCCTCTGCCTCGTTAGGTCTCATTCCTCCCAGCTGTGTTCCCCTTCTGTCTCTAATTCCTCGATGACTTCCTCAGTAGGGCTGGGCTATATCATACCGTTCACGGTAATACCGGTGTAATTTTGGGCAACGATAGGAAAATGAAATATCGCGATAGAATATGGGTAAAACGCGCATGCGCAGTGCCTTTGTTTACATACGCACATGGCGGCGACGCAGAATAAGAAGAGCGAAAGCGGATCGTTGAATGAAACGGATGAACCAGAATTGGTTTGTGAAAATGCTGCAACTTCAGTGGTGTGGAACTGGTTTAGTTTTCATCCGTCAGATACACAAGAAAGCACTATTTTTGGTAGCGCATGCTAGCGGGCCGTCGTTATTACCGTGTTGTTTGGAAAATACGGCACACTTAAAATCAAGCCTTTGATTTTTCTGAAAATCGACAGTGCCCCTTATAATCCCGTGTGCCTTATGTATGAATTCTGGTTGTGTTTACTGACCTCGAAACGATTTTATGTCGTACACGGCGCTCGAAAATTTGTCACATGTTTTAGTACGACTTTGCTAAGCTACGAGCCCACACCGCTTGATGGATTGTCGGAGCATTACGGCTATATTAGGCAGGAGCCTCGCGGAGTGATACGTACTGTGCTTCAACATAATATTACCGTATTGTGTGTGTATAACCTCTTTTTAAGTTTTGTGGATATTATATATGGTTATGCTGAGGATATGTCGGCCAATTTCCACTGGAAATGCCTTTTGGTTAAACTGTCAGCAAGGAATTTGCTTTTGCACTGTTACATTTTTATATAACTTTAATGCACATAATAAACAGCTGCTTGTTTAAGTGAAAATACATTGATGGGGTTTTTTGCACTAATAAAGTTGTGGAGTTGTAAAGTATTTTGTCTAGTGTCAATTATATCCTCAGTTATATCGTTATCGCAAATTTTCAAATGTATATCGTGATAAATATTTTTGGTCATATCGCCCTGCTCTATTCCTCAGTGTATTTACGCCCCATGTTTCTTTGTGTCAGTGTTGCGTTGTACCCTCAGATTGTGCCTGTGTGTTCCAGTTTGTGTTTTCCCCGGTTTGGTTTATGTTTTTGTTTTCTGCCAGCAAGAAAGCTGTGGTTTTTGAGTTGCATTCAGTCTCCAAGTCCTGCATTTGGATCCTCACTTCCACCTGCTCACACACAGAGCCCTGACATTTTTATATAATACAGACATGAGTAATATTACCTGCAAAACCAGGAGCAGTACTTTATACAGATAACTGGAACTACTATGTGCATAAAATGAGGATTTTTAGCTGGGCTGGGTCATAAGTCAATTCTGGGTCATGCTTGGCATGGAGTCTGGAGTCTCGCAGGTCGAGAGGCAGAGAGCACCCTGAACAGGTGTCCAATCTGTCGCAGAGCTAACATTGGAAGATAGACTCACCTCCAGTCCAGATCGCCTGGAGGAGACCCATTCAGAGACGAGGAGGCGCATCACATAGAAATCCCCAAGTGTTTGCAGACAAGTCGACATGCAAACTGCAGGTAACCATGGCAACCTGCTAATAACTAAAGCTCCTGCTGCTAACAACTAAAGCCATCACATTAAGGTGTTTGGGTGTCTATGAATGAGTTCACTTGACAAAGCCAGCAGCCAAAAAGGTGAATAACACACATTTGTCCCTCGTACCGGGGGTCGCATCACACCTGATATGGTGGACGACTCTCGAGCAGAGTGTGGATGACATCATCTGAGGATCCTGTGAATGCTGCCCTGACAGAGCACTGACTGACGTTTCAGTTTGAGCACTCTCTTTAAATAACACTGACTCCTACAGAAGGAGTGAAGCAGCTCTAATTCAAATTTTCAACTGATGACTTTCTAATCAGCTCACTGCTGTGTCTTTAAACAGAGAGATAATTTTAGTCAGCACAAACTCAAACAGTCTGATGATTTCTGGGCGATTTCAGGACAAATATATTTGTTATGTTGTGGCTTTAAAGTCTGTATTTGCTCCGTGATGGCAGCTGTCAGAAACTCGGACCCCTGCTGCTCTGCGACATCCATCTGCAATCATCCCGACGGTCAACCTCTGGGGCTGCCATGCTATTTTCCAAAGACTGCCTGAGCAGAAGCTGATATTTTACAGATCATCTCCTGGGAATCGTGACATTCCAATCACATCATTATTCCTGGATCAGCTGTGAGAGCTGAGCTTCACCTCCTGTCATCTGTCTGCTGCACAATCGATTCCCCGGCTGAATGTTTTCGCTCCTGCTGGAAAAAACGCCGCCGCTCGCCTCAGTGCAGACCGCTCACTTATTTTTAGAAACAACAACCAAGGACACAAAGTGCCCGAGAGGTTTGTACCGGAGCCGTTCTGCTGGGGAAAGAGGACCGTGATTACTGGGATCCTGTGTGAAAGTGAGGATTTGTTTCAGCTGCACAGTGACAGCAGCTCACACCAGCCCCTTTCAGCCTGCCTCCACCTGCAGCGCTCACTTATAAAAACTCGAAAGGCACGGGTGCCGTCAGAGGACTAAACTACTTTGACTACTATAAAGTATTTTTACTTGAATATTTATTTAATGCAAGGTTATGTTTCCACTAATCGTGTTGGCTGCGGGGACGCTTGGCTGAATAAAGAGCCCGCTGCAAATAATGACACTTTTCAAGTTTCACAGTGAGACTTTCACACCACCTTCTTCTCTCAGAGGTGAAGCCTTTCATTCCTGGAAATATTCAAGTAAATAAAGAATTCATTGAAATACAGCAACACGAGATGGCTCTCCACATGAGACATGAGATTCTCCTTTGCAGGATGGAGCCGAGCGAGAGTCCCGCTGCTCCACCCCAACCGCCCAGGAGGCACTGGAAGGACACCATTGCTTGCTGGCCTACACCAATGCTTGGCAGAAAATAGAAAAGTATTCATATTTTTATGTTTCCGTGAGTGTCGAGCACTGCATGGAGTTGCTTTACATGTGATGACAGATGTCATGTTTTTTGGTTACGCTCCGTGATATTTGTGTTTTCTGTTATTCATTGTCCCATGGCTTCCTGTTTATCTGAGCCATTTTCTCATCCTTCTTTGGGTTAAATCCTGTTTTACTTTGCCTGTTTCTGTGTTTTCACTTCTCTCCATCTCTGCATCTCACCAGCTTCATCCTCAGCTTCTCATTGTGAGGTCGCCCAGAGGCCTCCGGCCGAAAAGGCAGTTCAGCACAGCCGGGATGTCTTTTCCTTTTCTGCCTGAACGTGACGATAGCCTAAGGATGGTCATGTGACACATGAGTCAGCCACATCTGACCAATCACAAACAGGAGACATCACAACATCATACAGGCTGAGCGCACAGACAGTAAAAAATGTGGACGTAGCCACCTTGACGTCCTGTCAATCATTACCTGGTACCTAATCAGCTGGTAGCCAATCAGAATATCCTAGAAAATTCTCCTTTGCAAAACTCAGAATGACCAAAATCTACAAAATTAACTTTTAAATGTTTTTTTTATTCAGAACAAAAACAAGCGCCCGACCCAAAGCCCCCAGGGATGTGCTATTGAGGTCATGGCCGATTTTCCACAGACTTGAGGTTTTGCAGACACAACGTTAGCTTGTTCGCCATATTGGGCTGACAGTCATGTAAATAAGACCCCAGACACACCGACCTGCAGACCCAACTGAAACCAACAGGTAGCAGGGAAACATGTTGCCGTGTTCGCCAGCAGTCAGAAAAACATGTTTCTGTTACATCTAATATGGCAGACAACTCTAAGGTTATATGAGAAACCTCAATAAGACCACAACAGGTGTCTCCCCTTGATGGTCATTAGAAAGGGTGCAGGTTTAATATTTAAAAAGAGTTTTAAAAATGAAAACTGTTAACAGACTACCACAGTTCTGTCATTAAGACGGGGAGGGTGTGACTGGAGTTACAGCTGCATGGTCATTAAAACACTTTCTATTGTTCGGCTGCAGATCCGCTGATGTTCATCGGTCAAGAGAAGGAGACACTTTGATGCAGGCCATCAAGCACAAAGCTGAGGTGCTCTGCGTTGGGATCAGATCGCTGCAGTAAGACATGAGGAACAATAATATTGTTTATGTGATTCTGAGCCAGAAGAATTTTGTATGACTGTCACCTGCAGACCACCCGGCCTGCCCGGCCTGCGAGCAGGACCTCCTCTGCATGATTGTGCAGTTCTGGGTGTTTCTGTGTCTCTGTAATTCCCAGAAACATTAGAACGAGCCTCCAGCACCACCCGCCACGCTGCGAGGATATGACTCTGTGATTGAGTGTGCAGGCGAACCACGCAGATTATTATTGTGCATGTGGATAGAATGAGAACTGAGTGTGAGTTTTCCCTTTGCTCAAATTTAATTAGTCTTTGCATGATGATATTCGCTTCACAAAATAATATTTGTGCGCCTGCAGGAATCTTGCTGTTCTCAAAAAGGTCACGCTATGAAATAAATGTGATGATACATGATAACAGCATGCTTTTATGTTATTTAGCTGATGAGCATGCAAGCATTTCTGTGGCTTTTCAGATATATTTAGCTGCAGGATCATTGTTTTCTCCTTAAATGAGCTTTGTTTCATGCCATCTGAAACTCAGACCCAGACTCTCATAAATACTGTTCAGAGTAGAACTTCAGCAAAAACTCAAAGTATGCTGGATCATATAATTCGAGAGGCTGGTATAGATTTGACAGATAGAGGCATAGAGCTCATAATAACTTCTGGACATTTCCCAGAAACATATGTTGTTAAAAGAGGCTCATTATATGTTTGTAAATGTTAAAATCTGCACCTTGGTTTAATGGACAGATGGGTGGAAATGATACTCCAAATCCTGCAGTCCTGCAGGGACCATGAACGCCTCAGAAACGGCTTTACTGTGGTCAGAGATCAGGTGGGCTCATTTCCTGACAGATTTCCATCCAATCATATTTTAGAGGAGTTCTCCTGGTTTGAGGAAAGAAGGCAAGTTTAAGGCTCTTCAGCATCGGGTTCACCTTGTTTCTTATAAACATCTATGAAGTAAATCCCACCCACATGTAGAGGAGTGGCTAAAAATCCCCCAAATTATTATTATCATGCAATTATTTCTGCACACGGGGGTCACACAGGACACCAGAAGCAAAGGTCCACCCCTCACTGATGCTAATTTAGATAATTTTCCTCAATAAATGAAGGCTTTGTCTCATTTTTATCCTGAGATCTCATTAAGTATTTGTAGTACATGTGAAGATGTGTTTTAGGATATTCACGCAGAAATACTTAAAAAATAAATCGAGGGTTCTTAAACTTCACACTTCAGCCGAGTGCACCTTCACAGCAGAGCCACCTGTGACTAATAATTTCATCTGAGGTGCCATAAAATCTGTGAGGACACTCGAGAAAAGTTCACGTACTTTAAGCCTGAACTTCTTGAGTGAAGGTGCTGCACTGCACGCCTCCTTTCACACACTGTCCTATTTTCAGCGTGTTTCTGGGAGGATTTCGCCTCCTTGGCAGATGTTTGTTTCTGTCTGAGTTTCCATTTGTTTTGCCCTTCAGTGCAGATTAACTTTAAGCTGTTTCCATGACTGTGTGAACCCATTTAAATAATCTTTACATGTATAGATCTGCACTTTAAACGCCTGTGAGTAATTACAGTGGATAGCAATGTCAGCCGTGATGCCATCCCATTAATTACAGTTATTATCCGGAAGCGCAGGTATGCTGCATCTACATAGATACAAACGGTTCTTAGTGGATCGCCGATCAGCTGTGATTAATAAGAGGCCTGAAATAAAACAGCGTAAAGAGTGAAAAAAATATATAATTACAGGAGGAAACAGAACAACAGCCTTGTCTCATGGAGACAACACCCACACCTGCTCTCACCTCTGACTTTTCCACAGAGCAGAACAAGAACTGAGACTAGAAGTGAACTCTGCTCTGTACGTTAGCCTCTGATAACGAGTGTCATCGCTGCTTTCACTCCTCAGCCAGAAACATCAGCCTCACACATTGTCACAACCTTTTTTGGTTCATTTTCTAGTTTGAGTTTCTTGTTTCCAGTTTAGTTTTGTATTTGATGTTAGAGTTTTTCCAGCAATAAAGGCGCCGTTTTGAGTTTATTCTCTGCGTATGAGTCCTGCGTTTGGGTCCTAGATCCTTCCTGCCACACAGCAAACATGACACCAAGATTCCTCACAGTGTTACTGGAGGTCAGGGTAAGGCCATCCAGGGTAAAGAAGTAATGGTTGGACTGCAGCCTCTGGGATCAGGTGTCCCACAGTGACTATTTGAAGAGAAAAATCCCTCTCAGTGTGGACATGAAGCTGTGGATCAGGAGTTTTTGCAGAGTAAACCAAAACACGCAGCAGTGGATTAATGACTAAGATCGTACTGTGGACGGATCATCTCATGGTCTGTTTATGGCATCAACGTGAACCCTTATCCTCCATCAGGGGCGATTCTAGGATCAGAGTTTTGGGGGTGCTGAGCACCCAGAGAGCTGCCCAGCCAGGCAAGATAAACTTTACTCGTCACGATGAGACTTCTTCCCTGTCTCTGTCAGTCCCTGCATCCTCCCTGTCCTCATCGTCTGTTGTCTTCGTCTCCGTTATCAGTCATCATAATTTTACCATCTCTGTGCAAGTCTGCAAATTTCTTTATTAAATCATAAGATTCTTAAATTCATCAAGTCTCTCTGTGCCTGGGTCCTCGTCACAAAACATGACATCACTGTTTTGTACATTTTAACACAATTTAATCCCCACATTTGTGAAAGAAAAGCAAAACACTTTTTTAAAGTCTGTAACATAACCATCAAATCAGATAAAGGTTATTTAAATGCTGCAAACGAAAAATGGATTGGAATAAAAAAAACAAACATATTCTAACCTTAATTACTGCAGGAGAATAATGAATGATGCTCATAGTGAGTAAGAAGTAAACTGAGTGCATTTTTTGTCAGAGATTCACTTTGAATGTGTATGTATAATACAATACACTCAATACACAAAAAATACACAAAATACACTCCAAAAATAGAGTCCTTGAAATTTACAAATGTACAAAATATTGATAAAAAAGTTATAAAAATGGAGGCAACTTTGCCTATGGTACAATGTATGAAAAAATCTTTACTGCAGATACTAATATGGCTCTGCAGATTTTTTCTTTTATTTTAACCTATGTGGCCTCACCTTCAGGTTGGCAAATCTGTCTATCACTTTTTGGTGATCAACTCTCTCAAGCAGTTTAACAGTTTCTGTTGTGCCTGTCACTGTTCCCTGTTTCTTCCTGACCTTGTACTTTCTCCTCATGTTCCCCTCTTTCCTCTCTCCCTCTTTGGACTGACAATCATACACAAATAGATTGTATTCAATTAGATGAAAAATTACATTAATATGAAAAAAAATATATTATTAAGATCACTAATAAAAAAAAGTCCTCTCTCGGTGTACTTTCAATCAAAAGGCAAATAACCAAACCACATGTACATCTAATAAAAGATATAAATATTGAAACACTGATCCAACATTATTCTTGATTGATGGATCATTTGTTCTTTCATTTTTACCTGAATGTTGTTCCTGGGTTTAATATCGGCACATGCACATATAAGCAGCTTCTCTCATTCCATTTCAAACAGGACAGTGGCAACAACAGTAGGCTAAAACAATTTTAAGTTTTAGATTTTAAATAGGCTGCATAATTTTCAATGGGAGCAACAGGACGGTCAGCTAGAAAGAAACATGGTGTGACTCCTACCTAACTATATAAAGAGTAACTGAAGGTTAAATGCAGCTAATATGTCCTGTTTTAAATCAGGCACTTACACCTCCGCTCCACTGCATCTCAGCCACCATCCTCTGGCAGCAACGGTGCTAGAGCCAGAGCAGGGGAGAGGCGAGCTCGAACAAACCATTTTGGGAGGGGGGGGGGTATCTATACTTTTGTTCTTAAAATGTTACGTCTCAACCAAGTACTGTATGCTTTTTATATTTTTAGTAGTGTGTCACACAAACAGCAAATATTGTCAAAAAAAGTAAGAAATCTTTGGGGGTGCTTTGATTCATTTTGACCCCCAAAAATGGGCTAAAAATCGCCCCTGTCCTCCATCATCATGTGTTTCCATCAACCAGGCAGACTTCACCAACCCTCCAAATTTCTGGTTGTAGTTCTCTTGGCTGTAAACTCATGTTTCTGTTTAGCAGAAATAAACAGCTGAACAGGCTTCAAACATGATCCGTGCTCTTGTTGTCTGTTACCTGCTCTCAGTGTTGTTCTGTAGTAATTATATGGTATTTTGTAGTTGTAGTTTTTATGAAGATTTGAATAAACAGCACCCAAACATAAATCTGTACATTAGTGCTCTGCTCTGTATGAAAATCTGAGCTGAAGCTTTCAGATTTCCGGTTGTAAAAGCTGTAACTGAAATAATTCATGCTAGTCATTCTCATTTTGTCCCTAAGCTTTCCACAGCACTGAAACGGGAGAGAATAAATCCATTATTCATAATCCACCTCTTTTTAAGTTTCAAAGTCAATAATATATTTAACAACACACTCCCAGTTTGCTCCTCTCGTGTCGGCATCACAAGGAGCTAACCGTCGGTCTTCTCAAAGTTAATTAGCCAGCGGTGTTCGGAAAAACCTAGAAGGTCATTTTTTTTGAAAGCTTCTCTAACCATGAAAACATTCTGTTTAATAAACTCATTTGTAGCACAGCAACAGGACGTTTCCTTTTAATCATTAAGTGGATGGATTTTATTCATTTAGAAGGTTAGAAGAGAAAAATAACTGCAGATCCTCGTTTTCCCCGCATACAGGTGCCGTTATAATAAAGTAATCAATGTTCTCACCTGTCAGTCATTTAAATTTTCTGGCTGATTAATGCGCTATCATTGTTTTGTTTTTCTGTGAAGTCTTACTGAGAGGCCTGAATACTAACTTCAGCTGTCAGATAAGGTAACGCAGTAATCTTTCCCTCTGAAGCTGAAAATGGTTAAATTTACTCCATGCAGGTGCTTCCATGCAGGTTAACGCAGGACGACCTCACCCCTTTGCCTCATCTGCGTCAATGACATTGAGAAAGAAAAGAATTTGCGTAAAGCTGCTGACTCAAATCCTATTAAAATTCACCAGGTTGTCAGCTCCTTTGTTTTCTGCTTTGATTTGTGCTGAGTGTGGCTCTCACACAGGGGAGGTATTCTTCATTGTTTGGTCTGTGTCGCCTCAAGTTATGCTTTCATGAGCTGAGGAGACGCCCGCCTCCAAATCCCCCTGCCTTGTCCTTTAACAGGCGGCTGAGGCAGGAAGGCTTTGAACAGAAAGACACATTCAGTATAAACACGAACACATCCCTTAACAAGCGTGAATTCTTTCATTTTTCTCCACGCAAACACCAATAATCACACTCTGATTTGCATGTTTGGTGTGATTGATGGCGTTTAAAGCCACGCAGCACAGTGTGTGAATCCAGACCTGGATGATCAAACTGGGATCTGCTCGAGGAAAGATGTGATGCAGAGGAGAAATGACTAGTTTTTGTGTAGGTAACAGTGAGTCAGTATGTTCCTAATTTGAGTCAGTGGGGAGCTGGAAAAGATGAAAGCACAGTGCTGCTTCCAGTTTCCTCCTCACACTGAGATCTCCGTTTGACAAAACACAAAGTGCGGTTAAAAGGATCAGAGAGTTAAAGTCGATTTTTGTTTCTGCAGCTACTTTTTCTGTTTTTTTAGTTTGCGTTTGGCAGCAGAGGGCCGAACACTCGCGGCGTGGAAATAGGAAAGTGATCAAAGCTGTTCTGAACCAAACAAATGGGTTAAATTGGCCAATATGGCTTCGAACACAGCGGAGGAATTTATTCTGATCCAAACTGAAAATCTTTGCATGGATAATTGAATAAAAAGACATTTTAGAGGGAATTATGAGGTGTGTAGAGAGCAGATACAGATCAGAGTTGAGTCTCAGGACTGTGGTTTCTGTAGCAGAAGCTTTAGTGCATTTCATCCAAATCTCTATTTAAAGTTTTTGATTCCAACCAGAGATGCAAGTCCTCCAGGATGTTCTTCTAGAGGAATTTGAGATACTCTACAAGTGCACCCTGAGTTAATGCTGCTACTACGTCCACAAGATTGTATAATTTAAAGAATGGATGCACACAGGTGATGAGAGAAATGGGACAGTAGAGAAATCACTGTAACTTAGACTTCTTTGGGCAAGCACTGCTTTCCTTGCTTATCCTGACTAAATGCTGCTGTATTAACAAAATGTATTGAATTGGTAGCTAACAACTCTAATTGTTTAACCAGTAGGTTTAAGTGGCAGTCCTAGCTTCACAGCAAAATCTCCAGTGTTAAATTAACACTAGAGAGTGTCTATATGGGTCCACACCTCTGAGTGTTAAATATAACACTGTTGAGTGTTAAATTAACCCTTTTGAAGATTAACAATGGCTAACACTGAGCAGTGCTGATTTTCTAACACTGGAATATTTCTAACATTTTGAGTTATTTTCCAGTGCTCAGAGTTTAAAAAAAGCGCTGCAGGTCCTAATAAATAATAACAAACTTTACTTTCATGTCACCTTTCAAAGTGCTTCAGGAGATAAGAAGCAAACAAACTGCAAATCAAACTTTATAGAGGAGATTTAGGTGATCAGCTTTAGGTACAGGATTCAAAGAGATTCCAAGTAATGAATAAATAAAATTAAACCTAGACAGATTAATTAAAAGCAAACATAAAACAATTAAGATACATTAAAGGAGAGTGTGATTAAACAATTATGAAGGGCATCATAGAAATAGCTCAAATCTCCTCGGTGGGCTAATTACAGAGATCGATACCTAACTTTTGTTAGGTATCATGATTTATGAGCTGAATCATCATACATTGGCTACGGTATCATACAGTTGGTATCGATACTATTGATACAGGAGCGCTTGTTGTGTGGTGTTAGTTCAGCAGGCATTACACACACACGCAGGTAGGAACAGAGGATCACCGGAGATAACTCCTTTCTTTATTTTTATTTTTCTTCTTTCAAATACCACAACCAGAACAACATACTCACTAGCGCCCTCTAGCGCTTCTGGTAAATGCATCTACAGAACAAATGCAATAATGTGTGGACACAACATCTCCCCCTTTGAACAAAGATTTCTTATGTGAACCTGACTTCATCATTCTGATGTATGCCACCTAATACACGTTTAACATATTTCACATTACTCAGTAACATTCACTTTCCCATGACAAAGTCTTGGGTCCAGCAAGGTGGGTTCCTCATCCTGGTGGGCCTAAGCCTACTATCAGACTCAGAGTTAGATGCTAGATCAGTTCCTGGTTTATGACAGTCCATTGTTGTGTCAGAATCAGTACCTGTGTTCAGCTCTGACAGAGCCGATAAGTGTGAGGCGTTCCAGGTCCATCCATCATCCAGCAAATAAGTGTTTGGTCCTTTCCTTGTCATGACAGTCCTTGGTTTGGAAAACTTTAACTCGCCTTTCTTTACCTTCCACGGCTTCCTAACCCGTACCTTGTCACCAGGCTGAAAGTTGGATGGTTTGGCGTGTCTGCGAGCATCGAGGTAGGCGCGGAGGGCTACGGGCTAAGCTAACGCTAACACCACACCGGCTGCCTTTACCCAGTATTTTCCTCGCCAATGTCCGTTCTCTGGCAAACAAAATGGATGAGATACGGCTCTCCATCACTAACAACAGACGGATTACGGACTCAAATGTCATGTTTTTCACCGAAACATGGTTGAACAACAGCTGCCCGGACAATGCTATCGAGTTAGCAGGACGCCACACACACCGAGCCGACAGGCTAGCAGATGACTCCGGCAAGACCAGAGGTGGAGGTTTGTGCATTTATATTAACAATGCTTGGTGCATGAACTCCACTACTACTGAGAGTCACTGCTCACCTAATGCGGAGTTTTTAATGGTCAAATGCAGACCTTATTATCTCCCCAGAGAACTCACTTCGATCATACTCACTGCCGTGTATATACCCCCCGACGCTAATGCTAGGTTGGCCATGAAAGAACTTTCTGCAGCCATTAACAAACACCAGAATAAACACCCCGAGGCTGCTTTTATTGTTGCTGGCGACTTCAACCACACCAACTTAAAGACAGTCCTCCCCAGATTCCACCAACATGTCTCCTGCCACACCAGAGGAGACAAGACTTTAGACCATGTGTATTCCAATCTGGCTGGAGCCTACAAAGCCACACCCCTCCCCCACATTGGACAATCGGACCATCTCTCCCTGTTCCTCACACCTCGGTATTCACCACTCATCCAACGTGTGAAACCTGCTGTGAGGACAATTAAAGTGTGGCCAGAGGGGACAGACGCAGTGCTCCAGGACAGATTTAAAAACACAGACTGGAATACGTTCACCCACACAGACCTGGACCAGTACGCCTCATCTGTACTGGATTACATCTCCAAAACCACAGACAGTGTCACCACCCAGAAACGGATCACCATGTACCCCAACCAGAAGCCTTGGATGAACCGGGATGTTCGTCTCCTCCTGAAGGCCCGCAACACCGCCTTTAGGTCAGGAGATGCACACGCCTACAGCACAGCCAGGGCTAATCTAAAGAAGGGCATCAAAAAAGCCAAACACCATTACAAAAAGAAGGTAGAAGAACACTTCTCCAACTCCAACCCCCGACGCATGTGGCAAGGACTCCAGACCATCACAGACTACAGGACCACCAAACCCTCCCCCGCATCCTCTGATGTCTCCTTCCTCAACGAGCTCAACAACTTTTATGCTCGTTTTGAGCGAGGGAACCCCACAACCACAACCAAAGCAGACGTGATGCCAGACCACCAACCTCTGACTCTCTCCCCCACCGATGTAGGAGCGGTGCTGAGCAGGATCAATGTCCACAAGGCTGCAGGCCCTGATGGCATACCCGGGCGTGTTCTCAGAGCGTGTTCTGGGGAGCTTGCAGGAGTGCTGACAGACATATTCAACCTGTCCTTGGCCCACGCTGTGGTACCGGCCTGCTTCAAATCCACCTCCATCGTCCCGATACCCAAAAACTCCAACCCATCTTGCCTCAATGACTACCGCCCAGTAGCACTCACCCCCATCATCACTAAGTGCTTAGAGCAGCTGGTCCTAGCACACTTCAAATCCTGTCTCCCCCCCACCCTGGACCCCCACCAATTCGCATACCGCCAGAACAGGAGCACAGAGGATGCAGTCTCCATCGCACTGCACTCTGTCCTCTCACACCTGGACAACAACAACACCTGCGCCAGAATGCTGTTTATAGACTTCAGTTCAGCGTTCAATACAATCCACCCCTCACAACTCATCAGGAAACTGACAGACCTGGGCATCAGTTCCCTCATCTGCAAATGGTTACTGGACTTCCTGACCAACCGCCCCCAACATGTCCGGCTGGATAACCACTGCTCATCTACCATCACAATGAACACCGGTGTACCACAAGGCTGTGTGATGAGCCCCTTCCTCTACTCCCTCTTCACCCACGACTGCAGACCTGCTGATGGTTCCAACACCATCATTAAGTTTGCAGATGACACCACGGTGATTGGCCTCATCAGTGACAACGATGAGGCCGCCTACAGGGAGGAGGTGGCTGGCTGAGTGGTGCGACACAAACAACCTGCTGCTTAACACCGAGAAGACCAAGGATCTCATCGTGGACTACAGGAGGAATGCTGACCCACATCCACCCATCCACATTAAGGGGACGGCTGTGGAGCGTGTGAGCAGCTTCAAGTTCCTGGGAGTCCACATCTCCGAGGATCTCACCTGGACGACCAACTGCTCCAAGCTGGTCAAGAAGGCTCACCAGCGCCTCTTCTTCTTGAGGACTCTGAGGAAGAACCACCTGTCCTCAGACATCCTGGTGAACTTCTATCGTTGCACCATCGAGAGCATCCTGACCAACTGTATAACAGTCTGGCACGGGAACTGCTCTGCCTCGGACCGGAAGGCGTTGCAGAGGGTCGTGAAAACTGCCCAGCGCATCGCCGGAGCACCACTTCCTGCCATAAAAGACATCTACAGGAAGCGGTGTCTGAAAAGGGCTGGGAAAATCATCAGAGACCCCAGTCACCCATCACATGGACTCTTCACCCTCCTGCCCTCTGGGAGGCGCTACAGGAGCCTCCGGACTAAGACCACCAGGTACCGGAACAGCTTCTTCCCCACAGCTGTCAGACTCCTGAACTCTGCCTCCTGACATCTGACCCACGTTAACACATGGACTGAACATACACACACCCACAATGGACAACTGTACCCTCAAACACACAATAATAACATGGACTGAACCACCACTCACAACCACTAGCACTTTATATAGATACTGTAGAAATTATCCACATATCTAATTTATCTTAACTGCACTACTGTATAGCTCTGTAAATAATCATTCTGTACATACGATAATTTTTAACCCTACAACTGTTTACAACTTGCATAGTTCCCATTTCTGTATAACTGTATATCTCAGATTTCTGTAAAGTTATTTATTTCATATTCTGTATAGTTTTTCATATTTATATCCTGTTCATAGCCTGTACATAGCTTGTACTCACTACAGCCTGTACATACCTATAGTTATAGAATATTCACAACATACTTCATACCGTGTACATTATAACATACCATAATAGACCCATTTCTGTAATATACTTACATATCTATATTATTGCTAATATATATTGTAATATATCTATATCACTAAAGCACTTCTGGATGGATGCAAACTGCATTTCGTTGCCCTGTACCTGTGCATGTGCAATGACAATAAAGTTGAATTCAATTCAATTCTATTCTATTCTATTCTATTCTATTCTATTCTATTCTATTCTATTCTATTCTATCAGTGTATTCTTTCATTTTCATTTGCTTATTCTTAACTCTTTCGCACATGGTATGCCTCTCTGTCTGAGGAACAGGCATATCCATTACCTGTAACTTTGTTCTCATTCGTCGTCCATGGAGCAGTTCTGAAGGGGAAACTCCAGTTGTTGAATGAGGGGTTGCTCTGTAGTCCATCAGGTAAGTTCTCAGGAATTGAGGCAGTCTGTAGGCAGTCTTTAACGCATCTATTGAATCTCTCAACTTCCCCATTAGCTCTTGGGTAATACACTGAGGATCTCAGGTGTTGGATTCCCCTGCTTTTAAGGAAGTCAGCGAACTCAGCAGAGAGAAATTGAGAGCCATTGTCACTTATCAATGTCTTTGGATTCCCTTCATGAGAGAAAACTACAGAAAGGAACTGAATGATAGTAGCTGCATCAGCTCGGGAAGCAAAAACTACTTCAGGCCACTTACTAAAGTAGTCTACCAATGTGATGGCAAATCTACAGTCTGAAGGGGCTATTTCAAAAGGGCCTATGATGTCCACAGATACCTTTTCCCAAGCAGCAGCTGGTAAAGGAATGGGTTGGAGTGGAGCATCATGGGTGACAGTGGACTTGTCATTCTGTCTGCATGTTGCACAGTTCTTTATCAGTGTCTCTATGTGACAATCCATTTTGGGCCACCAGTACAATTCCCTGAGGCGTTGTTTGGTACGTACAATGCCTTGGTGAGTTTCATGAGCTATATCAGTGAGTTTTTTCTGCAATGAATAAGGCACTAGCAAGCGATGTGTACCTCTGACAATGCACTCGTTCAAGACCGCGAGTTCATGGCAGATTGGGAAGTACGGCTGTAAGTCAGGTTCCAGTGACGTCTTCCTTGCAGGCCAGCCTTTCTGTATCTGCACACGGAGGTTTGTGAACACTGGACAGGCCTTGCACTCTGACTGGAAGTCATCCTCAGACACAGCACTCAGATCAGTGAGGATGGCTGCAACTGACTCCACATCCTCTGCACATGCCATGTCTGTCTCGGAAAGTGGGAGCCTAGAAAGACAATCAGCAACATGGTTCAATGACCCAGTTCTATATTCCACTTCATAGTCAAACTCCAAGAGGCGAGCTGACCATCTGGCTATGCGTAGACCAGCTCTGTTATTGCCCTTAGTAGTCAGCAGTGTTGTAAGTGCTTGGTGATCTGTTCGTAGGAGAAATTTTCTGTCCCAGAGCCATGTGCGCCATTTTTCAGCAGCCCAGACGCAAGATAGGGCTTCTTTCTCAACGATTGAGTATTTCCTCTCTGCATCAGACAAGCTGCGAGATGCAAATGCAACAGTCTGTTCTGCATCATTACCGTCAAGTTGAGTCAAAACAGCACCTACACCGTAGTCTGAGGCATCTGTCGAGACTATGGTTGGCTTACTGGGGTCGAACATCACCAGTGCAGGGCTGTGCACGATTAAATGGTAAAAATGGTAAATGGCCTGCATTTGTATAGCGCTTTTCTAGTCCCTAAAGACCCCAAAGCGCTTCACACTACATTCAGTCATTCACCCATTCACACACACATTCACACACTGGCGATGGCAAGCTACATTGTAGCCACAGCTGCCCTGGGGCGCACTGACAGAGGCGAGGCTGCTGGACACTGGCGCCACCGGGCCCTCTGACCACCACCAGTAGGCAAACATGGGGTTAGTATCTTGCCCAAGGATATTTGGCACGCAGCCAGGAGGCAGCCTGGGATCGAATCACCGACCTTCTGATTAGTGGCTGACCTGCTCTGCCACCTGAGCTACAGCCACCCGGTTGACTTGATCAAACGCTACCTGAGCTGCTTCGTTCCTGTGGAATGAACAGTCCTTACGCAGAAGAGCTCTCATAGGTTCAACAACAGTCACGTAATTTGGCACAAACTTGCTGTACCATGCACTCAAGCCAAGAAATGAGCACAGGGTTGCAGGATCAGTAGGGGGTGGAGCATGCAGGATAGCAGTGACATGAGAGTCATCTGGCAGCAGACCTTCTGGACCGATCTTTTGACCCAAAAAGCTCAGAGTAGTTTGACGGAGTTGACATTTGTCAACATTGAGTTTCAGTCCTGCATTGTTGATTCTGTGTAACACAGCACGCAGGTTGGCCTCATGTTCAGCTTCTGAAGTTCCGTATATGATGACATCATCAAGATAGCATTGCACCCCTTTCTGGCCACGTAGGATTTATGTCATCATCTTTTGGAACACTGCAGGTGCTGAACTCAACCCATAGGGAACTCTGCAGTACTGGTACAGTCCTTCATGTGTAATGAAAGCAGTGAGCCCTCTACTCTCTTAATGTAGTTTCAGCTGATGGTAGGCGGATTTAAGTTCCAGGGTGGAGAACATGACAGCCCCACGCAGCTCAGACAGTATGTCCTCTATCAGTGGCAAGGGATGACTGTCAACGACCACCGCTTTGTTAGGTTCTCTCAAATCAACGCACATGCGTATGCCACCAGTCTTCCTTCTAGTGACTACAATCGGGGAGACCCATTCAGATGCATCGATTTTCTCTATAATGCCATGTTCCTCAAGGTTCTTGAGTTCTGCGGAAACAGCATCACGGACTGACAGGGGTAAGCGTCGAAGTTTCTGCTGTATTGGCTTCACTTCAAGTCGCACCTTCACTTTATGTACAAAGTCCTTTGCACATCCGAATGCAACTGGAGACTCACATTCCTGTTTGCATTGAGTGGGCAGAGCAGAGGTTTGCTGAAGTGTAGCACAGACCTTGGGACTGTCAAGAACTAATTGTCCCCCTTTTATGTGTAGCTGGAGGGCAGTCACCAAGTCCATTCCCAGTATAGGTGTTCCTGTTCTCACAATGTAGAGATCTGTGGAGGCACTCTTGCCATTGTAAGTAATGTCAGCTCTAAGACACCCTAATACATCCAGTTTCTCTTTTGAATATGAACAGCTGGATTACTTAACTTAACTGAGCCAAAATTTGTGCTGTAAACATGTTCAGGCAGTATGGAAACACCAGACCCTGTGTCTACTAGTAGCTTAACAGTACATGCCTGTGCAGTATTTGGTACAGTGACAGTAACAGTGCACATCAGTTTAGCCGGATCACCACTGACACAATTGTCAACAGTTAAAACACACATTTCAGGCACAGTCACTTCATTAACAGGCTTATGAGAAGATTTACACACTCTCGAAAAATGTCCGATTTTCCCACACGTATTACATTTGCAGTCTTTTGCGGGGCAGGATTTATCATTGGCTTTGTGATCAGCTGAACCACAACGGTAGCATGTCGGAGCTGTATACGTTTTTTTAGCTGCTTTGTATTTTGGCTTGCGCATCTTCTTTTGTACTTGAACAGCGGCAACAGGCTTTGTTTCACCAACAGCAATGGCCTTTGCATCAGCTATTGCAGCCTCTGTACGCCTAGCAATTTCCAAAGCTCGATCGAGCGTCAAATCCTCCTCCATTAGCAGTCTTTCACGTATACGAGCATTATTTGTCTTCTCTACAAGTTGATCCCGCAACATTTCATTCTCCATAGCCCCGAACTTACATTGTTTCACGAGCTCACGCAGTGCTGCAACATAGTGATCTGTAGACTCACCAACAGCTTGGGCTCGTTGCCTGAAGCGGTAACATTGACTTTAGGATGAAAGTACGTTTCCAAAGCCTTTACGGATCCCTCGTAATCATCCGTAGCGAGTGGTAAGGCGCTGTAGATTCGTTGTCCCTCCGTTCCCACACAGCAAAATCTCCAGTGTTAAATTAACACTAGAGAGTGTCTATATGGGTCCACACCTCTGAGTGTTAAATACAACACTGTTGAGTGTTAAATTAACACTTTTGACAGTGTTAAAAGTAACCTAGTCAGTTTTGAAGATTAACAATGGCTAACACTGAGCAGTGCTGATTTTCTAACACTGGAATATTTCTAACATTTTGAGTTATTTTCCAGTGTTAGAAAATCAGCACCTTTCTGAGTCTCCTAAACTGAATAAAACACAAATGGACAAGTGACATGCTTACTGATTCATGCTGGTGGCAGGAAAGACACTGGCCACAAATACTTAGAAATGCAAAAGAAAAAGACTGTTTGAGGCCGATGCTGAAGGACCAGCATAAGAGGAAGCATGAATTAAAACCTGAGTATGACTCATGCAGATCTACTCAGTTGAATTTCACAACATAAAACAATCATAATAAACAGAACAGGTCCTCTTTGCAGGTAAACTCCACATAAATGTGTTAACATGGAGCAGGTTTGGATCCACGTCCAGAATAAATGCCTCTAACATTTCGCAGATGGATTGTGAAAACAATGTTTTTCCGAATTGACAGCCTCTCAACCTCCCGAGTTCAGAGGATAAACTGTGCGCAGGACCGTGGGATGTTGTTAATATTCTCAGGTGTTATCGTCATCATCGGACCTCTGTCTGTGCATCCTGAACAGCTGACATTATGCCAAAGACAAAGACGCACTGCTGAAATGTCCAAAGTTTAAATGAGGATGGCCTTGCATGCCGCTGACTTCACCCGCAGCTATCTTCTTGCCATTTCCTAAAAGGAATGTAATTTCTGCAAAAATCAAAACAAAAAGCCAAAACAAATCTTGTCTGAGGCAATTTTCAGCTATTTACTTGTCAGGCCAAGCTTTTTAAGATGCCAGATTGCTCAGAGACGAGTGCAGACAGCAGCTGACATTCATGGATGCAGACAAATTACACACGGACACTTCAGCTGCAGAGAGAGCAAAGACAAAGACAAGTGCAAAATATTTGAACACAATTACTGATCCCGAGATGGAGTCAGATCATGCCATCGATCGCACGCTCGTCTGAGAAACCGCTGCTGTTAAAGCACACCGTGAAGATGCTAATTACACTTTTCATGTCATTTATAACATCAAAGCTATGACAGTGTCCACATGTTGAAAACAACAGAAACTGTGATTTAATCACTGCAAACACCGAGATAATAAATTCCAATATTAACACCTTAGTATAATTAGTCACAAGAGTTTAATTTGAAAGGATTTGTTAGAAAATTTAAACTAAACTCTCCAGCTTTGTTTTTGAGAAACAATGAGCTGCACAAAACAGCATATGGGAGCAAAAGGAACTCAGTCTTACAGATTATAAAAGCTTTCAGGAAAACAGGCAGGTTGGAGGTAACGCAGGGCCATTCAGTGGGTCGGCTCAAAGGTGGGAGGGAAAACAAAGATGAAGGTCCTCATGATGACGAGTAGCAAAGATGGGACCTCCTCAGAGAAGTAAGAAGCCTTCACAGAACATGAGTGGTTGGTGGGACAAAGATGACAATGACTCTGACCCCGACCAACCACACCTTTGATGGAAAAAACCTCCAAAAATAAATCAGTTAGGCCATTCAACACCACTGGTAAAGTTTTCACGCAAATCTGCTCATCTTAATACAAAGCAGGAAAAAAATACAGGCAACACTTCCAGAGAGAAATGGCTGCAAAACAGTTGAAATGCACTCAGTGGATGCTTCTGTTTGTTACCCGAGGACTCTGATTTCCTCGAAATATCATCAAATACTTCTTCATTATATGAATCTTCACACGGCATTTGTCCAGATGGAACCTCTCTTTCTGTTTGTCTTTAATACAATCAGGTCATTTTGTGTGAATTCCATATATATAGATATAGATATAGAGGGTGGGCCATTAATATGGATACACCGTAATAACATGGGAATGGTTGGTGATATTAAAGTCCTGTTTGTGGCACATTAGTATATGTGAGGGGGCAAACTCCTCAAGATGGGTGGTGACCATGGTGGTCATTTAGAAGTCGGCCATCTTGGACACAACTTTTGTTTTTTCAATAGGAAAAGGGCCATGTGACACATCAAACTTATTGGTAATGTCACAAGAAAAACAATAGTGTGCTTGGTTTCAACGTAACTTTATTCTTTCATGAGTTATGTACAAGTTTCTGACCACTTATAAAATGTGTTCAATGTGCTGCCCGTTGTGTTGGATTGTCAATGCAACCCTCTTCTCCCACTCTTCACACACTGATAGCAACACCGCAGGAGAAATGCCAGCACAGGCATCCAGTATCCGTAGTTTCAGGTGCTGCACATCTCGTATCTTCACACCATAGACAATTGCCTTCAGATGACCCCAAAGATAAAAGTCTAAGGGGGTCAGATCGGGAGACCTTGGGGGCCATTCAACTTCAACAACGACCAATCCACTTTCCAGGAAACTGTTCATCTAGGAATGCTCGGACCTGGCACCCATAATGTGGTGGTGCACCATCTTGCTGGAAAAACTCAGGGAACGTGCCAGCTTCAGTGCATAAAGAGGGAAACACATCATCATGTAGCAATTTCAAATATCCAGTGGCCTTGAGGTTTCCATTGATGAAGAATGGACCCACTATTGTTGTACCCCATATACCACACCAAACCATCACTTTTGTTGTTCCAACAGTCTTGGAGGGATCCATCCAATGTGGGTTAGTGTCAGACCAATAGCGGTGGTTTTGTTTGTTAACTTCACCATTCACATAAAAGTTTGCCTCATCACTGAACAAAATCTTCTGCGTGAACTGAGAGTCCTGTTCCCATTTTTGTTTTGCCCATTCTGCAAATTCTGTGCGCCGATCTGGGTCATCCTCGTTGAGATGCTGCAGCAGCTGGAGTTTGTAAGGGTGCCATTTGTGAGTAGCTAATATCCGCCGAAGGGATGTTCGACTAATGCCACTCTCCAGTGACATGCGGCGAGTGTGGGCTCTTGCTGAATGAAGCCAGGACAGCCACTGATGTTTCTTCATTAGTGACAGTTTTCTTGCGTCCACATTTTGGCAAATCCAACACTGAACCAGTTTCACAAAACTTAGCAAGCAGTTTGCTAACTGTAGCATGGGAGATGGGTGGTCTCGTAGGGGGTCTTGCATTGAAATCTGCTGCAATGACCTGGTTACTGCGTTCACCAGATATCAACACAATTTCGATCTGCTCCTCACGTGTTAACCTCTTCGACATGTAAACCGTCCACATCAAAGGCTGTGAACAAAGAGAAACCTGTAAATAACTCATGAAAGAATAAAGTTACATTGAAACCAAGCACACCATTGTTTTTCTTGTGACATTACCAATAAGTTTGATGTGTCACATGGCCCTCTTCCTATTGAAAAAACAAAAGTTGTATCCAAGATGGCCGACTTCTAAATGGCCACCATGGTCACCACCCATCTTGAGGAGTTTGCCCCCTCACATATACTAATGTGACACAAACAGGACTTTAATATCACCAACCATTCCCATGTTATTACGGTGTATCCATATAAATGGCCCACCCTGTACATATACACGTGTGTGTGTGTGTGTGTGTGTGTGTGTGTGTGTGTGTGTGTGTGTGTGTGTGTGTATAGGTCAACAGCTGGTTTTGACAAGCTTCTAAAGTGTGTTAGACCTGGCCTAAACTAAACCGTCCTGAACATGTCAAGAACCAGTTCAAACCGCTTGACTCTGACCTTTACGGGCAGAGAGCATCTGACATTTTGTCACATTTATCACAAAGAGATGTTTCAGATGGTGTGAACAGGCTAATCATCGGCACTGAAGGATTTTACTGAACCTCTTATTTACTCCAGCAGAAGAATGCAGGGATCAAACCAGTTGGGTCGGCAGGAGTCTGACCTACAACAACCATCTGACGTAAACCGTCCACATCAAAGTCCCAATTACAATGTGAAATGTCACTCAGCATTGGTTGGTTGGATTACGCATTCAGAGCCGGTTTGGAATATTGGAATATTCACTTTGCACATGCAGGCTTTCTTCTGCTTCTGGATGTGGACCCGCCATTCATTGACTTTTGAATTAACATTTACTTTAAAAGACAAAAAAACCTAGCTGCAACCTTCAGATCAAGACTGGCATAGTCGCTAGACCATTACCCACTGAAGCCTAGATTGTAGCTTCATGACTGCCATGATCACAGCGAATTCCTATCACCAAAACTGAAGCTCAGCCTTCTTGGACGTCTGTTAGTACATCAACCTCACAGCAGCCATATTATTGGTCAGATGATATCATTAAAAATGCTCAAAAAAGCTCCAACAGCACAAATATGGTCCAGAGGTCCAGTTCAGGGACTCCAGTTAGCTGGGGTGAAGACTAGCAGAGGCTAGTTTAATACAGTTTAAACAGGTGAGTTATAAGCACATGTTGTTATAAACAAGCAAATTATCCACAGAGACCAAACAGTTTGTGTATCAGGCTGTAAACACGTTTATTTCTGCTGGAAAGTTTTAACATGGGAGTCTATAGGAACTGACTCACTGCTGCCTCTGCTGGACGGTAGAGAAACTGCAGGGTTGGCCAGCTTGTTTCTGTGGGTAACTCTGGGACTTGCTGCTGGCTCTGATGTATCTGTAGCTGATGTATATCGGTGTTGTTTTTCTCAGAGTGTAAAACTATTCTTTGTTTCAGGATATTCTGTTTAGCTGAGGGCAAATTCGAGTTTCCTTTTCCTTTAACAGTATTTCCAGTCTTTGTTCGCTGATTATACGAGCTTGTTACAGCTGCTACAAAGACCCTTATTATGCATTAAACTTGATTTAAACAATGTCTTAATAGAAGGATAACTGAGTGTGGAGCAGTAGACTGGAGGCAGATGAGATTCCTCTGAAAGAGTTTCAGAGTGAGTATTGATTTTGTGTTCTTGTATCGGTGCCTGTAAGCCCGGGGAAGGGCTGGAGCCAGATTTGGGCTGTCTCCATCCATATTGATTCATATCTCGCTGAAGTGTCGGGGTGTCACTCTGTTTTGTGTTTTTGGCTCTGGGTGTTTGTTACCACGTCAGGCCTGCCAAGCAAGTCAGAAAGAAAGAGACAAGCTGAAGGTAACATGTGGGTCACATACAGAGAGTGTCACTCTCAGAGCTTCAGTCTGAAACATAAAGCAGATAAAATAGTTCCAGTGACCCTTTCAGTGAAGTATGCGTTGACTATGAACACAATCAGTTTCATGTATTAGCACACTGTTTTCAGTTGGAGTTGGACCCACCTACGAGGGCGAGAGGCCGGCTGGTGGCTGCTGCTGATCTCCAGCTGTGACCTAATATTTTTCAGTGCTTCCAAACCTGAAGGCAGCAGGTGAGGTGAGGACTGAGACTGCAGTGCTCGTCTTCTATTATTATTATTTTTTTTACATTCATTGTGTTGTGCAGTGTTTATTTGTCTCCCAGGGTGAGACTGTCAGTGCATTCTTCTACTGTAACATCCTAGGGCATCTGAGGGAAAACACTCAAAGGAAACAGAATGAACTCTGCCAGCAAGCCGCCTCAGCCTCAGACTGAAAACAGAGGTTTGTTTCTTGCCCACGCAAACCTGAACGCTTTCACCTGAACGATGCACCAGGTTTACCTGCCTGCAGCTTCTTCCAACACCTGGAGACGACCATCAAGTTAAAGGAGCTGCACCAGTGCAAGACGACATTCCAGAACTGCCTCTGAAAGATCTAATTATTTAAGTCTCTATGTATTAAATTTATATTAAATCTATATTCTCTGTAATGGCCAGCAGGGGGAGACTGCTCAAGGAAATGTGATTGGACACATGCAGTGTATATGACAATAAACTTGTTGAATCTTGGACAGAAGCCTGTGGGTTAATTAGTTTGAAGTCTTAATGAATGCACCATGATGTTTACTCTGTGACTTAGACCCCGTTGGTTAAAACATACAACTCAGTTTTGCAAATAAAACAGCAATGGGAAGCTGAAGGCCGTCGACTGTTTGGTCTAACTGGGCGTCTTTAACCCCATCAGACCTCTTTGAACTGATGTAGAATCAGATTAGAGTGCGCTTTCAGCTCAGTGGTCCCGCAAGCTTACACTGTAAGTATAAGCCTGTTTTTAATGGTTTTATGTCTTAAGCACATTGAGTTAATGTGCTTTATAAATAAAATTGCCAGGATTGTGGCGATGTCACTGTTTGTCCGTGACACGACCAGTGAGCTATACGGATGAGACTGTAGTGAAATGGGTGCTGTATTCCAAACACAGCCATTTCTGTGACCATATACAGACATCAGATCGATCCAAGAGTGAAAAAAACTGATCAAGTGAGTGCTCATAGCAGCCCAAGCTGTGAGCTCACAGGGACAGTGCACACACACACACACACACGGTCATTTGAGTTTAACATGTGCGCTCAGCGCTGGATCAGAAGAATCGTATCTGTGTTTTTCAAAGAATCTGAGACTCTGTTGAAGGTTAGTCAGTCACTCTGCAGAGCATGAACCAGGGATGACCAAAATAGCATCTCTCTATTATCTAAACAAAATTATTTAGATGTGCCGATGCAGATGAACACATGCAAAATGAGAGAAAGATATTACATTCAGTCAGTGCACCGTACACTCCACTGAGCAGCTAACCAGCTTTCATTTCCTGCTGAAGAATAAACTAAAGCTTAAATAAACCAAGCGTTTAATGAACCCGACTGTTTAATCCCAGACTGACTCAATAATGTCGACACCACTGACAGATTTACCAGAAGTCCTGCTCGGTGTATCTCTGTACCCTTTGTGTTTGTTAGTGATGTGTCGGTCGCGAACGAAATGGCTCTTAAAGCCGGATCTTTATCACGAGCCGTGAGTTTTTTTTCATTCTCTCACCCTCTCTCTCTCTCTCTCTCTCTCTCGCACTTTTTTTCCGCTTCACTCCTCACGCAAGCCTTGTCTTTTGCGCTGGGAAGAGGGGGGAGGGGCGGTAGTTACACTTGCAGTAGCACAGGAACAGAGCGGGAGGGAGAGACAGGGGTTGTATCCCAATTCAGGGTCTGCAGCCTTAAAGTACGCAGCCTCAACGATCCTCAAGGGCCGCATACTTAAAGACCGCTAAGGCCGGAAGTACGAGGCTTGTGAAATGGGACGGTCTGGCCTCCGTTGCGCTGCCCAGGTTGCCTAGCAACCATGATACTAACAGCTGGAAACGTTTCATATAGCTTTGTTTGACAGAAATGAAGGAGAAAATCTTTTGTTCATTTGTTTGTTTGTTTCTACATGAGCTTTGATCATTCTCTGTAAGATTAAGGTCAGCTATTGAACGGCGTATATTTTAAAGTAAAGGCTGTAAAACCAAGTTAGTACAAACGTCACTTATGTCACATAACTTTGCCGACATGTGGCCAACAGTAATGTTTTAATGTTCTTCGTTATTAAACATCTGCACATAAATAAGTGACATGACATTCAGTACTTACTTAAAGTTTACTCTTCGGGCGCCCCTCATCCGCCGTTTTTTTCGGCAAAATTATCCACACCCACCGCCGCGCTATGCATTCTGGGATATGTTGGGCCACGAAGTCTACACCGCCACGTCCTTAAAATTCAGGGAAATTAAGGACGCATTTGAGGGCCGCATTTCGAGCAGCCTTCGAATTGGGACAGCCTTCGTCGCGTCGCAGTGACGTAATCGGCCTTAAAATGCGGCCTTTAAGGCTGCAGACCCTGAATTGGGATACAGCCAGGGAAAGAGAGCCAGGGACAACAACGTCACATTAGAAAGGTATAGTAATCATCCACAACCATTTTCAGTTGCAGATGATAAAGGATTCAGAAAGTTTATTCATGCAGGTCCATATGACAGAGAATATGCATCTTCTTTTTGTTTTCATATTTTAATTTATATTTAATTGCATTGTGGTTTGCAGTGTTTTGTGTTGTTTCACTTTAAATTTGTTTAAAAGGAAAAAGCTGAAAATTTAAATAGTTAAAAGTTGAAATGTGAATAGTTGGTTTTTGTATTATATTGTGGCGTGTTGGGGGAGCAGCTAGTTCTCTCCCATCATGCCTTGGGACATGTGCTGCTGTTTAGATGTTCTTGTTTTATTGTTTATGGTTACGTTACTTTTAACTGTTATCTTGAATGTTGTGTTTACGCTGTGGTGCAGAGTCACTGACAGTTGTTTTGTAGAGAGAGTGCTGTACCGTGAGTGACTTCTGTTGTGCTGTTGTTGAACCTTGAGGCACATTGTAGCACCAGCAAGTGTTTTAATAAAGAGCTCCCCCTACCAGCTTGGGGTTGAATAACAAGTTCAATCTCTCTCTGTGAGCTTCTTTGTTAAGATTTCTCTACATGCCACAATCTGATTTTTTCATTACATTTTATGTGGAGTGAATAAATAAAGGTATATTTACAGTGGCCCCAAGAGACAAAACACGTATGAACTGTGAAGCACATACAAACTCCAAAACATGTAAAAACTACAAAACACGTAAAAACTCAGAAGCACATAAAAACTCAAAACATGTACAAAACACAACAGAAGTGCTCCAGGATGCTAGGTGGAGTGTTGAGCTTTTGTTACCTAGTGGCTACACAAGCCAGCAAGTACCAACGACCAGATTTGGTGTGTGGTACTAACAGGTAAATGAACATTTTTTTTTTTTAATTATTTGAATATATATGAGTGCTTGTGTATAAATACACAAACAATACACATATGCTTTCAATTGTGTAATTTAAGTGATCTAGGTAGCTCTGTTTTGGAAGTTCAGTTAACGCTAGAAATGTGTTTTGGAGTTTGTACATGCTTTGGAATTTGTACATACTTTGTCTCTAGGGACCACCGCATATCTTTATATATAAACATATATAAGTAAAACCACTTTTTTTTTACATTAGTAATTCCTTTTGTGCATAATTTTATATTATTGTTAATAACAGTGTTGGGTAAGTTACTTTAAAATAGTAACTTAGTTACATTACTAGTTACTTCTCTCAAAAGTAACTCAGTTACTTCAAGTTACTCGTTACTTTCAAAGTAACTAGTTACTAGGGAAAGTAACTTTTACTAGTTTTACTCAGAATTCTCTTGTTAATGTGTTGCTTCCATAACTTTGCCAGTCTTCTAGCTTGCTTACTTGCCACAAGTGCACTGTGCCACCTACCAATAGAGAGGAAAAGATAATGTGCATATTTCCACGAGAGAAATCCCACGCCTGGACCGTCATTGACTGCTGCCATGATTCTAGCCTACGTCACAGCGTCATGTGCGCCTTTTACATCCAACACAAAAACTGCAGTCGTGGTGCTTTCGATTGTACTCAGAACTCGGAAATTCTGCCTTCTGAATAGGAAGATGTAGGCAACACCAGACTGCAGATGAGCTGCATACATGGCTGGACTGGGACAGAAAATTGGCCCGGGCATTTTGACTAGAGACTGGCCCACCATTATAGGAAAAATCATAAAGCCTTTGAATGAAAATAAACACTGTTGTGACAGTGATGTTCACTGTTTTGATGGTATATATGCATCAATCTATCAATCGTTTGTTGTAAGATTCAGATAATTATTTTTTAAAAGCTAGTCATTTTAAATGAGAATAAGAAAGAAAAGTATTTCTTTGTGCCCACCTCTCCCTGTTAATGCCCTACCTGGCCCCCTGGCAACACTTTGCTAGATCCGCACCTGCATAGTTACCAGCTGTCAGCTACATAGAAAAGGATCCTGGGGTTATTTGTCTCTCAGAAACAGTTCATAACTTCCCTTCAACTCATTTATGTCACCTAAAAGGTAAACCTGTTTCTCCATCACCTGTTCAGCTCTGATGATTCAGTAAAGACATCTCCTGGTTTCATCTTCATGTTTCCCTCTCACCAGATAACCAAACCGATATCATGACCAGCAGCTTTTTTGCAGCTGTGGCTCCAGAAAACATCAGCTGATACTAGAAATTAATATTAAATAAATTCTAACAACAGCTGATCAAGCTTAAACGTGCTGCTGTTGTTTAGCGCGACATCCGCTGGTTTCCTCTTTCGGCGCAAAGTGGGCGATAAACAAACAAGAGAGCCGATCAGCTGATCATTGATCAGTTTTCATGATTGAAGTAGAAACGGGAGAGGGAGGGGGAGAGAATGAGAGGAGAAGAGGCAGCTGTGCAGCAAAGACACAGAATAACTCCAGCTTTGTGCCTTTTTCATTGTAGCTGAATTACGGGACAAACTGTTCCTTTTCACCTCAATAAGAAACGCGTAATATTTTCTCTGAATACCAGACGGGACGGTTGGCAACTCTAATAACTTATGAACAAAATAAAGTTCAACATCATTAACTTCATAGCACCCACCCAGCTGTATAGAAACTCCGTCATGCTAGCTAGTACGCAGTACGGAAAAAGTCAGAATAACGAAAATAAACTCCCCCTAAACTTGGTTTATATCTGACCCAGATAGACTGCAGGTCATAACTTCTTACCTGAAGTTCAGTTCACACTTGGACCAGCGGCCGCCTCGGGTCTCTTTTCCTCCTGCGTCCCCTTTCTCTCATCCACCTGCTGGCCTCCACCACTTGCTAATTTTACTGAATCTGTGGAAGCGCCGCGATAGCCACCACACGAAGTAACGAGTAACGACCCTATCTAAATCCCAGTAACGACTAACGCGTTCCTGATTTTGGCATAATAACTAGTTACCGTGCTTGTTACCACAATAATAACGTAGTTACTGTAACGCGTTACTTAATAACGCGTTAGTCCCAACACTGGTTAATAATAAATTAATTAAAATAAAAAACACAACCTGAAGAGCAGGTTCGGAGGCGAAAGATCCGGCTCTTTTTAGTGAGCCGAGCCGAAAGAGCCGGTTCTCTAAAAAGAGCAAGAAATCCCATCACTAGTGTTTGTGTGTTCTTGATGTTTTTGTGTTCTTGGTGTCTTTGTGTTCTTGGTGTTTTTTGTCTTCTTGATGTTTTTTGTCTTCTTGATGTTTTTTGTCTTCTTGATGTTTTTGTGTTCTTGATGTTTGTGTGTTCTTGATGTTTTTGTGTTCTTGATGTTTTTTGTGTTCTTGGTGTTTGTGTGTTCTTGATGTTTTTATGTTTTTGGTGTTCGTGTGTTCTTGATGTTTGTGTGTTCTTTGTGTTTGTGTGTTCTTGATGTTTTTGTGTTCTTTGTGTTTGTGTGTTCTTGATGTTTTTGTGTTCTTGGTGTTTGTGCGTTCTTGGTGTGTATGTGTTCTTGATGTTTTTTGTGTTCTTGATGTTTTTGTGTTCTTGGTGTTTTTGTGTTCTTGATGTTTCTGTGTTCTTGATGTTTTTGTGTTCTTGGTGTTTGTGTGTTCTTGGTGTGTTTGTGTTCTTGATGTTTTTTGTGTTCTTGGTGTGTTTGTGTTCTTGATGTTTTTTGTGTTCTTGATGTTTTTGTGTTCTTCGTTTTTGTGTTCTTGATGTTTTTGTGTTCTTGAAGTTCGTGTGTTCTTGGTGTTTCTGTGTTCATGGTGTGTTTGTGTTTTTGATGTTTTTTGTGTTCTTGGTGTTTTTGTGTTCTTGGTGTTTTTGTGTTCTTGATTTTTTGTGGTCTGGGTGTTTTTGTTCTTGATGTTTTTGTGTTCTTGGTGTTTTTGTGTTCTTGGTGTTTTTGTGTTCTTGATGTTTGTGTGTTCTTGGTGTTTGTGTGTTCTTGATGTTTTTGTGTTCTTGGTGTTTTTGTGTTCTTCGTGTTTTTGTGTTCTTGATGTTTTTGTGTTCTTGGTGTTTTTGTGTTCTTGATTTTTTTCGGTCTGGGTGTTTTTGTTCTTGATTTTTTTGTGTTCTTGGTGTTTTTGTGTTCTTGGTGTTTTTGTGTTCGTGATGTTTGTGTGTTCTTGGTGTTTTTGTGTTCTTGATTTTTTTGTGGTCTGGGTGTTTTTGTGTTCTTGATGTTTTTGTGTTCTTGGTGTTTGTGTGTTCTTGGTGTGTTTGTGTTCATGGTGTGTTTGTGTTCTTGATGTGTTTTGTGGTCTGGGTGTTTGTGTTCTTGATGTTTTTGTGTTCTTGATGTTTGTGTGTTCTTTGTGTGTTTGTGTTCATGGTGTGTTTGTGTTCTTGATGTTTTTTGTGGTCTGGGTGTTTTTTGTGTTCTTGATGTTTTTTTTTTTCTTGATGTTTGTGTGTTCTTGATGTTTTTGTGTTTTTGGTGTTCGTGTGTTCTTGATGTTTTTGTGTTCTTGATTTTCGTGTGTTCTTGATGTTTTTTGTGTTCTTGATGTTTTTGTGTTCTTGATGTTTTTTGTGTTCTTGATGTTTTTGTGTTCTTGATGTTTATGTGTTCTTGATGTTTTTGTGTTCTTGATGTTTTTTGTGGTCTGGGTGTTTGTGTTCTTGATGTTTTTGTGTTCTTGATGTTTTTTGTGTTCTTGATGTTTTTGTGTTCTTGATGTTTTTGTGTTCTTGATGTTTGTGTGTTCTTAGTGTTTGTGTGTTCTTGATGTTTTTGTGTTCTTGGTGTTTTTTGTGTTCTTGATGTTTTTGTGTTCTTGATGTTCGTGTGTTCTTGGTGTTTGTGTGTTCATGGTGTGTTTGTGTTCTTGATGTTTGTGTGTTCTTGATGTTTTTTGTGTTCTTGATGTTTTTGTGTTCTTGGTGTTTGTGTGTTCTTGATGTTTGTGTGTTCTCGATGTTTTTGTGTTCTCGATGTTTTTGTGTTCTTGGTGTTTTTGTGTTCTTGGTGTTTGTGTGTTCTTACTTACAGATTATAGAATATATGCCCCAAAATGTATTTTGTAACGTATTCCGTTACGTTACTGAATGAAAGTAACGTATTCTGAATACTTTGGATTACTTAATATATTATCATGCTTTTTACAGCTACATGGGTGCACTATTGTACTATTGCTGTGTGATTTATTACTATTACTGAAGGTCCGTGGCTCCGAACCGTAGTAAAGGGACCTCTGGCTAATACGTCGTGTGCCGTGTCGGGCTCGTAGCTGAAAAATAGCTTTACTTTGTTGTCTGGGTCAAGTTTGAGACAGAGAGAGGCGTTGAAAGGCTGCTCCAACGGAATTTATTGTTTCGGAGGAAAACGCGAACACTGTGTACAGTCGAGTCTTAATAGCTTACTTACAACTGGGCTCGTCAGGCAGTCTTCTTGGCTGCAGTGGTTATTATTATATTTACATGCTTCCAGCTCCCGTTTCTGCTCAATGACAACTTGCACTTTTCCACTCTCCTTTTTCTCCCTCCTCGCGCTCACAGACACATAACGGCAGACCATTCTCCCTGCAGCACGGACTACTCTGCCCATGAGGCTACATTCCTTGGGGCTATGCCTGTAGCATTCTGCCTATTAGCTTAGCAGAACAACAACAACAACAAGGCGCTCTCTCACCCAGGAAACGCACAGTCGCAGAGAGAGCGTCACCCTGTAACCATGGCAACAGTAACGCTGCCGCCTGGAACAACAGAACATAGCTGTCAAACAAAACCCAAACAGTCCTGACCCGCGACAATATGAAACAGGAAAATACCGCCGTGTAATCCATTTATTTCAACAAAGTAACTGTATTCTAAATGCCACCTTTTTAAACGGTAACTGTAACGGAATACAGTTACTCATATTTTGTATTTTAAATACGTAACGGCGGTACATGTATTCTGTTACTCCCCAACACTGTGTGTTCTTGGTGTTTGTGGGTTCTTGGTGTTTGTGTGCTCTAGATGTTTTTAGTGTTCTTGATGTTTTTGTGTTCTTGGTGTTTGTGTGTTCTTGATGTTTTTGTGTTCTTGATATTTGTGTGTTCTTGGTGTTTGTATGTTCTTGGTGTTTGTGTGCTCTTGATGTTCTTGATGTTCTTGTGTTTTTGGTGTTTTTGTGTTCTTGATGTTTTTTGTGTTTTTGATGTTTTTGTGTTCTTGGTGTTTGTGTGTTCTTGATGTTTGTGTGTTCTTGATTTTTTTGTGTTCTTGATGTTTGTGTGTTCTTGATGTCTTTGTGTTTTTGGTGTTCGTGTGCTTTTGATGTTTTTGTGTTCTCGATGTTTGTGTGTTCTTGGTGTTCGTGTGTTCTTGGTGTTTGTGTGTTCTTGGTGTTCTTTTTTTTTTTTTTTTCGCCTGTCCCATTTGGTTCTTTTGCCATCAGAATTATTGTCTAAAGGCGAGGAAAGATGCCCAACGGATTTACTTTACCAAATTGACCATCCCAGCCTTCCCGTAATGGTCTATTTGATTCACCTTTTATTGTTTATTTTATTTATTTTCACTTGCTAGATACGGGACAGACTTGAATGAGGAAAAGAAAAGGGAGAAAGGAAGAGGGGGAAAAAACAGCGGAGAAGAGGGACGGGGATAAAGGGCAAAAAAAAACAAAAACCAACTAAATAAGCAGACAAAAAAAATACATATATCAATCACCTGGATCACCTGTTGAGAAAGAAAAAAGAAAACAAGCAGAAGAAAACGAGAGCAATACAATAAACAACATCACGATGATATATGGGAATATAACAGTAAATACTAAATATTAAACATTATTGTGCAGCACGTAATATCGACAGCGCACAGTGTGCTTTGAGGTAGGAGCCAAAAAGGGTGTAGTTTGTGTGTGTGAGCACCCGTGTGTACACCTATGAGCATGGACGCGCTTGTTTTTAAAAGGTTCCTTCATGTAATGATCTGCTAGAGGGTGTGGGGAGCCACAGCCCCGTCCTCCAGGGCATGAAGCAGGAATGGAGGAGATCAAAACTCCAGACATCCAGAGGCATCCAGAACACAAGAGACCAAGGAAGACCAACAGAGGGGCAGCTGCGCCACTATCCCAGAAAGAGCTGAGCAGAGTCCCAGATGAGGGGTCACTCAGCAGCCGCGGAGCAGAAGCCAGGGCGGGTTGCAGTGACGTGCCCGTGAGCTCCGCCGGCAGCCAGCTGTGCCAGAGTGACCGAGACCCAGGCCGAGAGGCCGAGGGCACCCCACCCCTGAAATAGCCCGAGCGAGCCCCAGGCTCCAGGTCCCGATATGCAGCCACCAAGGAGTGAGCCGGTGTGTACCTGGGCACCCATCCCCAGACACAAAGAACCACCAACGCACCAATGTCTGAGGGCGTCTGCCACTGGCAGGGGAAGTGGTGGGGGGAGATAGGCCTCCATACCTTAGAGCAGCGGTCCCCAACCTATTTTGCGCCACGGACCGGTTTATGCCCGACAATATTTTCACGGACCGGCCTTTAAGGTGTCGCGGATAAATACAGCAAAATAAAACTAGTACCGGTACCGAAAAAAAGAAGATTTATTCATAACACACGTGACAAGACCCAGGAAAACCGAGTTAACGATCAAAACGATAACAAAATAACGCTGAAAACCGATAAAAACCCTGAAAACCATACATTTCACACCCGAGCCTCAACTCTCGCGGCCCGGTACCAAATGACTCACGGACCGGTACCGGTCCGTGGCCCGGGGGTTGGGAACCGCTGCCTTAGAGGGCCTGAGATGTCCCCAGAGAGGTGGCGTCTGATACCCAACCTGACATATAGACACAGACATACAGCTGGAGATGGGGAGGGAAGGAAGGGAGGGGCAAGACCCCAGTAGGCACCCCCATACTCCGCAACCCGCCAGGGAAAGGGGGCCCAGGCCCATCCGGACCGGGGCCCAGAACAGCAGCGCCGCCCAGGCCCCACAGAGCCCGGGACAGCCCACCTGACCCCACCACAGAGAAAACTGCACCCACCCCATCATCCACTCATCTTCCAGACTACACAAGACAATAGACGCCAAGGCTGAGATTTTCCTCCACCTCTCCTGTATCTCCCCCTCCTGCAGAGTGAGTTCCTGAAGACAGGAGAGCTCCTGCAAGGTGTAACAACCCCCCCCCCCCCCCACCAGTTGAAGAGCCCCCCAGGTGGCTCGATGCACTGGCGGCACCCTGCGCTAGGGCCGGGCCCCCATACACCCACCTGCCCACAACCCCAGCAACATGCCAACCAGGACCCAAGCCCCCGAGGCCCAGCCAGGGCCCCAGCCCAGAGACGGAGAGCCCCCAGAACCTCACGCCTGTCCCGGACCCACCCAGGGGCAGCCAGGCTACCAGGTCAGTAACCCACGTCCGTCAGCACAGACCCTCCCCTAGCCCCGCTGCACGCAGCCACGAGGAAACCGTCACCTAAGAGCCAACAGAGCCCCTAATAGGCCATGACCGCTACCCCGGGTTGAGCCCCCCAAGGAAGATGCTCCTGGGGAACCCCCCCGATGCCCTAAGCCTGTCCCTACCCCTACACCAATCACAACAGCGAAGGTGGGACCAAACTATGACCCCCCACCCCCACTAGGTCATGGAGCTAATCAAAGGAGCCCAGAGCAATTGATCTGATGTGGTGGCAGAGGCTGTATCGAGACTAATGTAATCTAATAAATAATTTCTATATTGGTTAGAATTAAGATTATTTTTATTTTTCCAGTTCATGAGGACTGTTTTCTTGGCTATGCATAGGGCAGTTAAAACCATATGGGCTATATTCTTATCTGTAGTGACATTATCTAAGCTGCCCAACAAACACACTAAAGGGGAAGTTGGAATGTTACATTTCAGACACTTTGATAAGTCTTCACATATCTCGCGCCAAAACTTCTGAACTGGTGGACAGAACCAAAGAGCATGGATATAATTGTCCGGTGAATTGGTTTGACAGTGTGAGCAGTTGTTGGTAGACGTAAAGCCCATCTTGAACATCCGATGACCTGTATTGTGCACTCTATGTAGTATTTTGTATTGAATTAATTGAAGACTGGGATTTCTAATTAGATGAAAAGTTTTTAAGCAAATCTGAGACCAGAAGTTTTGGTCTAAGTTAACTGATAAATCCGCTTCCCATTTTGCAATAGGAAGTTATATTGATTCATCTGTTTTTGAAAGCATTCTGTATATTTTGGATACTAATTTTGGGGTTTTAAGAGTAAGAAATTGAACCACACTTGGTGGTGTTTGTAGTTCAACTTGACCCGGTTTAAATTTCTTTTTTACTATGGATTTAATTTGTTGATATTCTAAAAGTCTTTTCTTGTTGATCCCATATTGTGTAACTAGTCTGTCAAATGAAATAAATTCTGTTCCTTCTAGTATATGTTCTAAATATTTGATTCCTTTACCACTCCAATCTGAAAAGTTTTTCATATTATTGTTTTGTAATATATCAGGGTTGTTCCAGATAGGTGTACGTTTGCATGGGATTAATGAAGACTCTGTCAATTTTAGAAACTCCCACCATGCTGTCAGAGAAGAGCTGATGCTGATGCTTTTGAAGCATTCATGTCATTGGATGTTTGAGCTGATAAATGGTAGATCTGAAATCTCTAGATTATTGCAAAGTGCTTGTGCTACATCTAGCCAAGGTTCATCTAAGAGGGTATGTTTTAGCCATCCTGAGATAAACTGAAGCCTGTTGGCTAAGAAGTAGTGCTGAAAGTTAGGTAGTTCTAATCCTCCTTTATCCTTGGTCTTTTGTAGTGTTTTTCAGCTTATACGTGGGGGTTTATTTTTCCAAAGGAATTTGGACATACATGACTCTAGAGATCTGAACCAATCTTGTGGCGGTTTAGTTGGGATCATTGAGAATAAATAATTTATTTTTGGTAAGACCATCATTTTTATAGCGGCAACCCTTCCCATGAGTGATATGGGTAGACATTTCCACCTAGCCAGATCGCCTTCTACCTTCTTTAAAAGTGGGATATGGTTTAATTTAGTTAGATCTGCAAGCTTGGGAGAAACATTAATACCTAAATATTTTATATTTCCCAATTGCAGTGGTGTAGAAGAGGAATTATGGAAGGAGCAATTAATCGGAAGGACTGTAGATTTTGACCAGTTAATTGAGTAATCTGATATTCTTGCAAAAGAGTTTATCAATTCAATCACCCCAGAGATATTGGTTTGTGAATTTTGGAGAAAGAGTAACACATCATCCGCATAAAGGCTGATTTTATGTTCCACGTTCTTGCATTTTATGCCCTTAATTACTGAATTCTGTCTAATTGCTGCTGCTAGTGGTTCAATAAAAATTGCAAACCGTGAAGGGGAGAGTGGGCATCCCTGCCTGGTGCCCCTCAGGAGACAGAAGCTGGAGGATGTCTGGTCATTTGTTCTGACACAAGCTGTTGGGGAATTATATAATATTTTTAACCAGTTAATGAAAGAGGATCCAAAACCAAATTTGTGTAAAGTTGCAAATAGAAATTTCCAGTTAACTCTGTCAAATGCTTTTTCTGCATCTAAAGAAAATATTGTAGTTTCTAGGTTTTTACTGTATGAGTAGTCTATCAAATTAAGTAATCTACGTGTATTTGTTGATGAGTGCCTACCTTTTATGAAACCAGTTTGGTCAGGATGAATTAAGAGGGGGATTATTTTCTCCAGTCTCTTTGAGAGAGCTTTGCAGATTATTTTAAGGTCTACATTTATAAGGGATATTGGACGAGAGCTTGAGGGATATACAGGGTCTTTACCTGGTTTTTGCAGGAGATTAATGTTTGCAGAATTCATATTTGATGGAAGTCTGCCCTTTTCTTTGATTTCCAACAACGTTCTGTAAAAAATTGGTGCTAGAATCGTCCAGAATTCTTTGTAGAATTCTGCAGGAAAGCCGTCTGGACCTGGAGCCTTATTATTGGGCATACTTATCAGGGCTTCCTGGAGTTCACCTGATGTCAGTGGCGAATCCAGTGCCATTGCTTGAGTATCTAATAATTTTGGAAGAGTTATGTTGTCCAAAAACTGATCAATTTCATTTTTAGACGGGTTTATTTGTGGTGAATACAACATTTTATAGAAATCCCTGAAAATGTTGTTTATTTGTTTCGGTTCATATATTGTGTTCCCAGATGAATCTTGAACAGCACATATAGTTGTTTTTTCTTTATTTATTTTTAGCTGGTTTGCTAGAAATTGACCGGATTTATTACCATGTTCATAATTTTGTAAGCGTAGTCTTTGTACTAAGAATTTTGGGTTTTTTTTAATCAATTATCTCATTTAATTCTAGTTTTGTTTTGCGTATTTTGTTCAATGTTTCCTGATCTTGGTGGGACGCGTAGCCTTCTTCTAGTGATTTGATGTTTTTTTCTAATTCCTGAATATTTTTGTTTTCTTTTTTCTTTTTATGTGATGAGAAAGAAATTATTTTACCTCTCATCACAGCTTTCCCTGCTTCCCATAGAACAGAAGCTGATGTTCCGGGAGTGTCATTATAGTCTAAATATCAAGTCCACTCTTTTTTAAAATATTTAATAAAGTCTTCATCTTTAAGTAGTGATGTATTAAATCTCCAGTTTTTACTTGGCGTAGTATTATTCTTGTGCATTAGTGTTAAAGATACAGGACCATGATCGCTGACAGCTATAGGGTGAATCTCAGTGTCTGAAATGTCACTCAGCAGTGAGCTGCTGACCAAAAAATAATCCAGATGAGAGTAGGAGTGATGGACATGTGAGAAAAAAGTATATTCCTTACTGGTGGGGTGAAGGGAGCGCCATGCATCGCAAAGACCAAAGTCGCTCATATACTGTTTGATTATATTTGTGGATTGCCAATTATGCTGAGTTCCTGCTGTATTGAGCCTATCCATTTCTTCATTTAGTCCAAGGTAGAGGTCGCCTCCAAGAACAAGTGTGCCATCTAAGTGTTCAGAGAGTGCACTGAAAAAAACGTGAAAGAATGAGGGATCATCAACATTTGGACCATATACACTTGCAATACATAGCTTTTTATCAAGTATAGATAGTTTAATGATTAAGAATCTGCCCTCTGGATCTATAACTGTATCGAGTACTGTGAAATGAATATTTTTATGTATTAAAATTGCTACTCCCCTTTGTCTAGAATTATAACAAGCTGAGAACACATTAGGAAACTCAGGTGTTTTAAGTTCATTCGAACCTCTTGGTGTTCTTGATGTTGTTGGTGTTTGTGTGTTCTTGATGTTTTTGTGTTCTTGATGTTTTTGTGTTCTTGATGTTTTTTGTGTTCTTGGTGTTTTGTGTGTTCTTGATGTTTGTGTTCTTGATGTTTATGTGTTCTTGATGTTTGTGTGTTGTTGGTGTTTGTATGATCTTGATGTTTTTTGTGTACTTGGTGTCTTTGTGTTCTTGATGTTTGCATGTTCTTGGTGTGTGTGTGTTCTTGATGTTTGTGTGTTCTTGGTGTTTGTGTGTTCTTGATGTTTTTTGTGTTGTTGGTGTTCGTGTGTTCTTGGTGTTTGTGTGTTCTTCATGTTTGTGTGTTCTTCATGTTTTTGTGTTCTTGGTGTTTGTGTGTTCTTCATGTTTTTTGTGTTCTTTGTGTTTGTGTGTTCTTGATGTTTTTGTGTTCTTGGTGTTTGTGTGTTCTTGATGTTTTTGTGTTCTTGGTGTTTTTGTGTTCTTGATGTTTTTGTGTTCTTGGTGTTTTTGTGTTCTTGGTGTTCGTGTGTTCTTGGTGTTTCGTGTTCTTGATGTTTTTGTGTTCTTGATGATTTTGTGTTCTTTGTGTTTTTATGTTCTTGGTGTTTTTGTGTTCTTGATGTTTTTGTGTTCTTCATGTTTGTGTGTTCTTGATGTTTTTGTGTTCTTGGTGTTTGTGTGTTCTTGATGTTTTTTGTGTTCTTGGTGTTTGTGTGTTCTTGATGTTTTTGTGTTCTTGATGTTTTTTGTGTTCTTGGTGTTTTTGTGTTCTTGATGTTTTTTGTGTTGTTGGTGTTTGTGTGATCTTGATGCTTTTTGTGTTCTTGATGTTTTTATGTTCTTGGTGTTTTGTGTTCTTGATGTTCTTGATGCTGTTGTGTTCTTTTTGTTTTTATGTTCTTGGTGTTGTGTGTTCTTGATGTTCTTGATGTTTTTGTGTTCTTGGTGTTTTTATGTTCTTGGTGTTGTGTGTTCTTGATGTTCTTGATGTTTTTGTGTTCTTGGTGTTTGTGTGTTCTTGATGCTTTTTGTGTTCTTGGTGTTTTTATGTTCTTGGTGTTTGTGTGTTCTTGGTGTTTTTATGTTCTTGGTGTTTGTGTGTTCTAGATGTTTTTTGTGTTCTTGATGTTTATGTGTTCTTGATGTTTTTTGTGTTCTTGGTGTTTTGTGTGTTCTTGATGTTTGTGTTCTTGATGTTTATGTGTTCTTGATGTTTATGTGTTCTTGGTGTTTGTGTGTTCTTGATGTTTTTTGTGTTCTTGATGTTTTTGTGTTCTTGATTGTCATGGTTCTGGGTCATTTTGACCCATCATTTTCTGTTTCTTATGTTTTGGTGTTTTTCTATATTATGATTTATGTCTGATTCTTTAGCTATCCTGTTTTGACGAGTACTATAAATCGATGTTTCAGTTTGGCTCTGGTCATGAGTTTAGTTTGATGTTAATTCTTCTTTAAGTCTCTGTCATCTCTGGGTTCCATGTGTTATATTCTTTCTGCCTGCCTCTCAGTGTCAAGTCTGCATCTTCGTGATTTGTTTCGTGTTCTGCTTTTTTTTTGATAATCCCAGTCTGATGTCAGTGTGTTCAGTTTTACGTCTCCCCTGTCTCGTTAGTCTAATTTCTCCCAGTTGTGTCTCTCTCCTGTTTCCCATTCCCTGATTACTCCCCTGTGTATATACGCCCTGTGTTCTCCTTTGTTCTCTGTCGTGTTGTTCCCTCACCATGCTGTGCTGGCTTCCGTGCTCCTTGAGTTTCCAGGTTTCCCAGAGTTTTTGTTATTAGTTTTTAGTTTCTAGTGTGGTTTCGTTTTTTGCAAGTTTATGTTTTTGTGGAATTCTTTCTACTGCAATAAAGTAGCCTCTTTCAGTTCGAGTCCTGCGTTTGGGTTTACATCCTGCCTGCCACACAGCCGCACCAGGACATTCTGTGTTCTTTGTGTTTGTGTGCTCTTTGTGTTTGTGTGTGTTCTTAGTTTTTTGTGTTCTTGATTTTTTTTTTGTGTGTGTGTTTTCTTTTAAACACCTTCATGTCAGCTTCCCACACAAACACTTTTGGATCAGCTCTGCCATTTTAAAATCTTTTTTATCAGCAAACCTCAAGACTCTAAAGTTCCTGTTTGGACCACGATGACATTTTCAAACGGTCTAATTTTGCAGCCATACCATAATTTTTACTCTCAATCACAGAAAATTGCAGAAGCTGCATATAGAAAAAACAAGCGTAGCAAAAGTTTTTTGCTTAAACAGCGTAATATTTAATTTACTGAAAGGCTTGTTTACATATGAGAGTGGTTTCTTGGTAATAAGTAAATGAATAAACTGACATTTATAATTTGGATCAAGAGGGGACTGATGTGCATGAAGAAGAATGAACATCTTTAAGGAATACATGCAGAAAATCCAGCTGTGAGCTTGGTTTGGATTGAAAATTTTGAGATGAAGAATCAAAGATGAAAGCTTGATTATCACATTTTTTTTATTTTATTTTTTTACTTATGGCTCAGCCACACTAAAGTAAATATCTCCAGTGGCTGTTTCCAGATAATCAAACAGGCAAAACATAAAATCCAGAAGGAGAAACTGAAACTATAAATACTGGAACAGGAAGCTTGAAAACACACTAGACCAATGGGAGATGCTCGGACAAAGACTGAGGAGAAGACAGCACTGTAAGGGTAATCAGGGGAGTAGAGACAGGTGGAGAATAAGAAAGAGCTGAACAGAATCAGGTGACGAGACAAGGGAAGTGAAACATAAAGCAAAGCATAACAACATTCAAAATAAAGCCAGCAAAATGTGATAACCCAGATCAGATTTGAAAATATCGGATTTGTGCTGTTCACACTGTCATACCATGATATGGGTCGTATAGAGTCCAAAAAGTCGGATTTGATGCGCTTTCGCCTGCAGTGTGAACATAGCCTTTGGCTAAATCCGATATTTTCAAATCAGACCTGGGTCACTTTCGTATGTGGTACTCCAATACATATCTAATGTTTTAGGAGCCCGTCCAGCTTCCTGCCTCGTCAGCTGGAGGGCCCGAGGAGCCCGTCCAGCCCCAAGACTCGTCAGCGGGAGGTTCAGGGGAACCTAGCCAGCTTTCTGCCTCGTCAGCTGGAGGGCCCGAGGAGCCCGTCCAGCTTCCTGCCTCGTCAGCTGGAGGGCCCGAGGAGCCCGTCCAGCTTCCTGCCTCGTCAGCTGGAGGGCCCGCGGGAGCCCGTCCAGCCGCCAGCTTCGGCTTCATCCTCGCCTGGTCCGGCTACATCCTCGCCAGCTTCGGCCTCATCCTCGCCTGGTCCGGCTTCAGCCTCGCCTGGTCCGGCCTCATCCTCGCCTGGTCCGGCTTCAGCCTCGCCTGGTCCGGCCTCCGTCTCACCTGGTGCTGCGGGGGCCACGCAGCCTTCGGGTCCCGAACCGCCGCCTCGACATCGGCGGTCATCTGCCAGGCCGCTTGTTGGGCGTCATCGCCAATATGGACGACCTCCCAAACGCCGCCGCTACTTTCCGCGCGGCCGGCCTCTGGATTTGTGTCACCGCCGCCGTTGCCGTCTGCACGGTCGGCCACCTGAACTGTTTACCCGTTGCCGCCACTGCCTTCCACATGGTCGGCCCCCGGAAATGAACTGTTCTAGGCTCCTGAGTTGTCAGCCTCCGGGCCGGCCTCCTGAACTATGTTTTGGGACCCTGTTCAGGGACTCCAGTGTGTGTTGTGTTTTGGACAATTCTTTTGGATCACTGGAGCTTGTTTTTTGTTTGGTTTTGGTCCCTCCGTCCTGGACCCCCCGCTGCCCGCCCTGGGTTGGTCGTCTGTTTTTGTTTTGGGCTGTCTGGAGCCAGCCCTTGGAGGGGGAGGTACTGTCATGGTGCTGGGTCGTTGGCCCAGCGTTTTGTGTGTTATGATTATGTCCCTCTGTTCTAGTTATTCGGGTTCCTCCCCCCCTTGTGTCCGGTTCGGGTTCTAGATTTCCTGTTTTGTTCTAAAGGTCTCTGTCTGTCATTGTGTTCAGCTTGTCTCCTCCGCTCATCATGTGTATTGGGTTCAGCTGTTCTTCCCTCCTGTGTGTGATTACCCGATTACCTTGTGTGTGTATTTATAGTGGGTGTCGGTCTGTGTTTGTTGTCGGCTCGTCTGCGTTCTTCTGTGTATCTCTGCGTTCTATGCTGTTCCGTTCCTGTCTCTGCGTCTCTCTGTCCCGTACCCCTTTTGTATGGTCTCAGGTTTGTCATTTAGTTCTCCCAGTTTAGGTTTCGTCAGTTGTTTTGTCATGCCTCACTGCCTGTTTTTGCCACTGCCACCTTGTAAATAAACGTCACTCGAAACATCAGTCACTGCCGCATTTTGGGTCCTCCTTTTCTCCAACACCACACGGCTCACCCCACCAGCCGTGACACCTGCAGTGGGAACGTAGCCTAAATGCAGCAAAATAACTACACCAAGCAAATATAACCAAAACTAAAACCAGGGGGTAAGGACTCGTGAATAAGTACACTTCAGAAAACACATAAATAAATACAGACACCAAACAAACCCAAATCCAACTGAGCATTTAAATAAAGAGAACTTGACAGTCCAAAAACACTCAACAACCGTCACACTCTCAGACCAATCGGCAAAGGTTTGCAAAGAATTGAGTCTAATTATAGGTGATTGCCAACATGTTCCAGTGAATTTGAGTCAGTGTTACGGCCAAGAGGGCCAGGCTGTGTGTGTGGACTCAAGTGCAGACACAGAAGGAGGCGAAACTGATGTGAATACAGTGCTTTATTTACAGTGACTAATTTAATTACAATGCAAGACACTATGAAGGCTTTGAACTCTGTAGAACCGGAACCACGTAAGCTAGGGCAATAATTTTTTTTGCATATGAAACCGGAGGAGTTGTACTTACATCTTATGCCATCAGCTTGTCCTAGGTCACGGTTTCCTTCCACATATAGCTTTGCAAATATTGCATAAAAAGCGCTTGCAGGAACAAAAACATAATATTCCAGAAACACGCTTTGCCGATCCGATCAGCTGTTTGTAACACTTCCCACATTGAAACAGACATCAGCGCGAATGATCGCATGTCCGCCATTACCTGCCCGAAACCGGAAGTGACGCCATTTTCGCGGAAAATGTAGGTTTTTACTTGTAGGCCTTAAAATCCTATACTGGTGTTTTTATAAGTCATGTTTGACTTTATGCTTTTCTGAATAGTTGCTGGGATGCTTAGAACTCAAATTGCACTGCTTAAAATAGTTTATTTTGATGCACATGCTGTTTTCTTTGCAAATTTGCATCATAGGATTGTTTTTCGTTTTTCCTGCAGTATATAAAAAATGGTGTATCTCAAAAATAAAACTATGAAGACACTCAAAACAAATTTCTTGTTGATGTAAACTATTTTTGCAACTTTTTTGTATTTAAACCTCTTAAATTTCTCTAAGTAGAAATATATGTAAAAAAAAACCCAAAACGATTTTCAATTGTATTGTAGTTTATTGCACTTTTTTGCAATTTATGTAGTTACTATGGACTTAATGCATACATATTATTAAAATATGGGCTATAACAGTTGTATTGATGTATAGCAACTTGAAATGCTCCCAAAAATGGCACTACAGCATGTAAAAATATAAAGTAAGCTCTGGCAGCCTTGGTTCTATGGTAGGTCTTAAAGGGTTAATCACAACTGGACAAAAAACACATCATTGAAAAAAGGGCAAGTTAATGTTTCCTGTCCACTAGACTCAGAAACATGATATTTCATTTCCTGATACTTAAACTTCAGGCCTCAGCCCCTCTTTAGAGCCACGTTAGTACATGTGACACTCTGTCCCAGTTTGATCTCAAGTGGGCAGACCAGTAAAACAAATATATCACACTCAAGCTTTCCTGTGATGTCACCAGGACGTTCACATTTAATGAACCATCTGTTCACAGAGCAGATGATGAGCAGCTTGAGGTAAACCAGAGCAGTTTGAGTAGCACAAGCATTTATATTCCATGGATTCACTGGTTTTTAAATGTTGACTGTGAGTTGATACAAAGTTTCTTTTGGAATCAAAGGAAATTACCTGTAAAAAGCAAGAAATTATATTTACCTCTGACTTGTGTTTCACTGACTCTGCTGAGTTCTTGTTTGTCTGAGGTTGTGATTTAATTTGTTTTGTTGCAGTTTTGTTTTGCCTGTGTTTCAGGTGAGACTTACCTGCAACCTTCCAACAACTCCTCACAGGAAGCTGTGATAACAGAACTCTCACCTGCCAGATCGGCTGGTGGAGGCTAAACTTGCAAAGAAACAATGACTGGAAGCTGCTGGAAAACTGCAAACCTGGAGGTCTTCATTAAAAGAAGTGAACTTTTTACAGTGTGGAGTCGTCAGTACCATGCGGTGTGTTCGGCACCCAAAACTGGCACACAGGTACATCTCAGGCTATTGAAGTTTCTTCTGTAGCAGATAACATAAAAACCTTCAGCTATGTCATCATGTTGCCTAGCAACCACCTAGCAACAGGCAAAAGTGACTTGTTTTTTGTCGTCATTCATCTACAGCACCTTCTGAAAGTGACCCATGGCTTTAATTTTATGGCTCACAGTACTGCAGTGCAGTATGAGTATTAATGTGATGATGATGATCTGGAGGTTGATTCTCTGAAATGCAGATGTACTGAGTTATACAGAGTGACAGCAAGCAGTATAAAAATACTTCAGCGGAGCTGAATGATTATTTTAGTGAAGTTGCTCCGCTGCCTGGACTGAATGATATTATTATCTAGATATAAAAAAGTATTTATAGATATACAACAGTCTCAAGAGTCAGAGCACAAACAGACCCACACACGTGTAGGACTTCCTTTAAACCCCTTTAAGGCACATCTGCACTGGCTTCACCTTTCAAACCAGGAAGCTACACTTGTGCGGTGTTATGTTACACCCCAGCCCAGGGGAAACCGGTGTGCAACACAAGGAAAATAAAAAAAAAAGAAAGGAAAGTGCCCCCACACTCCCTGCTCTCAAGGAAGACAAACCAAAAACTGCCACAGATTTACAACATCCAGTCAGTTTATTAAGTCCCAAAAGGTAGCGGGCATCAGGGTGAGCATGTTATGGCAAATGCAGATGGACCCAGGAAGCAGAACGCACGGAGGCAGAGTTGCGGTGAAGACAGTTTATTTACAGTGAGGGGGAGGTATTTACAAGGACAAAATATATACAGTGTATGAATGGGGACGCGGAGCCAGGACGTGCAGGTGACGAAAACACACACAGGTAGTGCACTCGATTTGGTACTGTTTGATGCCAAAACCTCCAGACGGAAAACAAACCAATCGAGGCAAAATCCTAGGGAGGAAACAAAACTCCTTACAGTCACCAAAATAATCCAAGGGCTCCAGCAGGCAGAGGCAGAATTTCAGACACTCCAAAAAAACGCCAATACTCCGACACTAGTCTTCTGTCAGGTAGCTCCTAAAGAACACTTCTGAGGAAAGCATCTGATGAGTAACAGGTGTGCCAGGTTCAGTGACTCACTGCCCCGCCTACCTATACAAAAAGGGAGGCACCAAAAAACACATACAGACAAAAACACCACATAACCAGAACCCAACTCCTAACAGAGCATGGCCAAAACAACAAACAAAACTCTCTAGAAATGCAGTGCAACTGGCTTACCTACACGGAAAACCCCCCACCTGCCTCCCTAACCAAAAACAGGAGAAAAGGTTCCAAAAGAAAATGGCTTCTCACCTCTAAATGTCACAGACCCGGTTCCGGGGACTTGGGGTCCGTGAGCAGTGTGGACCTTTAGTATTACTATTGCTGTTGTTATTATTATTATTATTATTATTATTATTATTGTATTGGATGTATGTTTGCTGCACTGTGCTCTTGTGTTCCATGCTGGTGTGTGTACGTGTGGGTGTCTGCGGGTGTGGCTGAAGGATGAAGGACAGCCACCTGCAGGCCTGATGGGCGTGGCCCTGCCGGCTGCGGGTCACGCCTAGGTTCTCACACACCTGCTTCTGATCAGGCTCGTCGGGGGAGCTACTTAACAGTGCGATGGAGCTTCCTCCGGCGCAGGATCGTTGAGTTAGACTCCATGAGGACAGCGGAACACAGGACTGCAAGACACACAGGGTGTGCGAAGGCACTGGGGCAGAGAGCACTACACGGGGACTTTTGGGAAGAAGACACTACACGGGAGTCTGGGAAACTGGGGATTTATTGTTGTTTACTTCACCACCTTGTAAATAAACACTGTTGCACTGAAGAGTCCAGCGTTTGGGTCCTATTTCCCCATCTCCCCACGGTCTGCCAGCCAGACCGTGACACTAAATCTACTGAGTAAAAGTATTTACAACAAAACTATTTACAACACAGCAAAAGCTTCTCATTCCAGAATACAGATTCATATGTAGCCACATGCACAGTTCGTTGGGAACAGGAAGTAGTTTGGGGGCGTGCCGGTTCAGAAGGGTCCTCATTTATAGCCGGCCTCTCCCAGTCTTCCATCAATGGTCAGCCTACACCCGGAACCCACATAACATCAATGACACAGGACACAAACTATGCCGCCCTCTGGTGTGGCAGACAAAGTGCAAAACATCCATAACACTGAATCATAATATACCCCCCTATCCAAGATCAAACTTTTCGTCCTCAACGGGAAGTTTGATTCATGATCTAGACAGCGCATCAGCCATGACATTATCTAAGCCCTTCTTTTAACGGATTTCAATGTTAAAGTCTTGGAGGAGTAAAAACCAGAGCATGAGGCATTGGTTGCTGTTCTGCATCTGAGATAAGAACACGAGGGGGTTATGGTTGGAAAATACAATGGTTAGTAGAGGATTGGACCCAAGGTACACTTCGAAATGCTGCAAGGCGAGCAGCAAAGCTAAAGCCTCATTTTTAATCGTGCTATAATGTAGCTGGTGTTTTATGAATTAAAAAAACCCCAAAAAAACAGACAGGATGGTCAAAGCCATGTTCATCCTCCAACAGGAGCACGCAAAGTCAGGGTCAGTAAGTACAGGAGCACTGCAGAGGAAACTGACATGTCTCTGACCACACGAACGGTGACTTAGGACTGGCAATGCTGGTAAACGGGGCTACTACCTCAGAGAAGTTTTTGCAGAAACTACGGTAGTAACTGGCCATGCCTAAAAAACAATGCATCTTTCAATGCATTTGAGGAGCTGGGAAGTCTAATATTGCCTGCACTTTCGCAGCAAAAGGGAGGACTCGACCCTGTCCTACTTGCTTGCCTAGGTAGGTTACAACAGCCTTTCCAAACTCACATTTAGCCAAGTTTAGTGTCAGAGAGACATCACACAGGCGGTCAAATATTTCGCTAAGGGTTTTGAGGTGTTCAGTCCAGGTGGATGAATAGGCCACTATATCATCCGAATACACTTCACAATTTCGGACTCCACGTAACACAGTGTTCATCAGTCGCTGGAATGTGGCTGGGGCATTTCTTAACCCAAACGGCATGACGGTGTAGTGCAAAAAATGGTCAGGTGTAACAAAGGCACTGATTTCGGCGCACGTTTAGTTAACAGAACTTGCCAGTATCCCTGTGGATGTGAGCGCATCTTGATGTGTTATTGGCTGCTTTGGAGCATTGGAGCGTTACACTGCTACACGTTACACCGCTACACGTCACACAGCGTTTTACACCCTAAACGTGTGTTTAGGGTGTAAAAGCTTTATAAAAACAGCTTTTCTTGGAGGAGGTTATCAGTCGAACAAATCTATACCTTCATATGTGAAAACTAAGTGATGGAGGAGCTCTGTGGTGGAGCTGCTGCGCCTGAGGTGTAAAGGCCGACAAAGGCCTCTGCCACCCGCTGGCCAAAAAAACTTGAAGGAACCCGACCTGCAGCAGCTAGAAACCACAGTAAGAGGAGGTGAGAGGAGAGGAGTTGACTGCCTCCACCTTCCACAGCAGACTCAGGCGAGTCGACTCTGCATGACGGGCTGACTCCGCCTCCGAGGCCAGCATCCTGTGGTGAGGCTGTTAGAGCGCTTCACCCTGCTCCTCCTGCCTCCATATTGTCTCCTTTCCTGCCGTCGGCCTGTGATTATCTTCCCTCCACTGACGTTCAGCGTCTGATGCCGGAGGTGCTCAGGAGCAGCAGCGTTGCCGTCATCTGTCACGGCCCTGCTGCGCCCTGTGTTTACGCTCGGTGGGAGCTGCTCTTTGGTATTCAGTGGCGGCGATGGCGACAGTGGCAGGAGTTCGGTCAGCGGGCTGTCGCTTTAGCTCGCTCACACCGCCTGAACGCACAAACACGCTGACAGAGAGGGTGTTTATGCACATTTACACATGATGCAATACATGAAGTGTGTGTCTGTGTGCGTGCGTGTGTGTATGTGTGTGTGTGTGTGTGTGTGAGAGAGAGAGTGTTTGATGTGTTGCAGTCACAGCAGGAGGCAGAAAGGCCTGCAGTGTTTGTCAGGATGCGTGCGCACCTGTATGTGTCATGACATTGAAACAGGTGGAGGAGAACCAAGTGATGCAAGTCGGAATTTCACCACATTGATACCACATGATTGCTGATTGATGAGGTAATATTTAATAGATCACAGAAACTCAAAAACACCTTAAGCCAGTTTTAAAGAAAGCGCTGTGAATCTGCACCAACCGTTAAAAGCGTCCTCCTTCACCTGTGTTCCACCTCTGAGCTGAGCTTCATCAAATTTGTGCTGGTGTTCCGCATTCCTCCGCCTTGGCTCTCACTTCAGGGGAAACAGTAGCTATTACTTCAAGTAAAATAATGATAAGAAATGCAATTCCATTATAAAAGAATATTTTCATTTCACTTCATTTATATGCATTAAAGCCCAAATTTAAAAAACAAACAAACAGACTCTCCTGTTATTAGTGCTCCCTGTAACTAAACACTGAAAACAGCCAGACACAGTCATTTAACATCGGAGCCAATACTTAGCTCAAGCCTGTATCATTAGTGAAGCAGCTAATGTCAGCTAACATTAGCCAGAAGAAGTCTAGTTTTATCTAATAAAGCCCGTCTGACCAAACAGACGCGATATCAGCAGGACATTTGAATCTGATCCACTTTCTTCTGGCTAATGTTGACTGACCTGCTAGCATGAACTGGAAACTAACATCCTTTAAATTACTGCCATCTTGTGACGGCAGTTGGAAATTGTCTCTGGAAGCAGGGCTCCATGTTAAGCATCTGTCGTTTTGATAGCGCGTGTGTGTCCAGTTAACAGTGGCTAGTTTACATGTATGTTTTATGAATAAATGTCTGTTCTTTGATGAGAAACCGATGCTAACCACTGACCGCAGAGTAGTTAGAAGCTTAAACACCTGCAGAAGTAATATTATTCCATTTAACACTTTCACTTTTGATACTTTAAGTAAAATAGTGAGGTGTTTTTTGGCTAATTTTATGAAAGGAACGCATAATTACTCACAGAAAGGTGAGGATGTCCACGCAAAGCGCAGCAAGACATACAAGTCTGTCAGCATACAAGAATAGCATGAAAGAATAAAAGATCGGCAGCATAAAACCATGAAAAGGTGTTTTAATCTGGTCCAGTTTGTTAAACAGTGGAGGAAGATCATCATCAGGTTGCACGCTGCTGTTATAACGGCGTGTGCGCGTTATACACACTGCAGCAGGTGTGTGTGAATGCGAGTGCATGCGGCAGTGTTTGCAGCACCAAAGCCTCTGGGAGCTAAATGAAGATAAGGGGATGAAAACGAGGTGGGGGTGTTGGTGGTGGAGGTGGAGGTGGGGGGGCTAAATCTGCAGCTGCAGACTCACATGCTTTCTGACTGCTCTCCATCCACATTTTGTCTTTCATATCTGTATGCAAACACGCTGTAGCTGTCCTGGTGATGAAAGGAAATCGCTTTGATTGCTTCTGTATAATTTTTTGTTGCGAGTAGAACAATACAGGCTGCCAGCTTTGGTGTTGATGCAGTGTAGGTGTACAGAACAACCATTTAAAGTCATTCTGCTGCTGATGAAAAACACTGGATTCTCAGTTTTCTTACTTTGTAGTTCTGAGAATCCAGAAAAAAAAAAAGAATCTCACTCTATTTGTCTCTGCTTTTATAGTCTTTACAATCATTTGGAAATGCAAGGTTTTCACCTGACACCATGTACTAGTGCTCCAGTGTGAAATGTTCCCACAGTGTCTGCTGGCCTTGGATGATTCAATAATACATTCATCCTCACATAAAGGGAAAGTTTACGTTTTGTAGCTGAAAATCCTGAATAGAAACAAAGAAAGAAATCTTATTTTTTTCATTGAATTAGAAAAAGTAAAGTGTGGAAGCTTTACCAAGAGAGAAACTCTGAACAGAATCAGCAGTTTGTTGTTGTGCCGAAGTTAACTCTGCTTTATAGCTGCTGAAGTCTGTTTCTGTCAATTTCATGAATATCCAAAGACTATGCTGTGATTATGTAGATTATTATGAAGACAATAATTAATTATTATGATTTATAAAATAAAGATCTTATTATCAGCAGCCAGTTAACACAATAAACCTCTGGACCGTGTTTGTGCTGTTGGAGCATTTATAATTACATCATGTGACCAATATACCAATATATGGCCACTGTACTAACAGAGAGTCCAGGAGAAACTGGATGTTACTGAGTGTCGATTAGCCGGGGTTAATTCCAGCTGACAATTTGGTACATTATGGCACATTTCTGACTCCCAAAATTCAAGATAGTGGTAACTAGGGATGGGTATCGTTTAGGTTTTATCCGATACCGGTGCCAAACCGGTACTTTTGAAACGGTGCCGGTGCTTAACCGGTGCTCAAACAGGTCCTTAAAGAATGGAGAACACAAAATTGGTCCTAAAACCTCTCATGTTCAGCTGTTTTTTTGTAAAAAGATAACAATGTTAGCCTTTTCTGCAGCTATGGGGCATATATGGTATCACTCTTGGCTGGAAGCAGTGCTTAAACAATGAAAAAAACAAACTTTGTCCAAAAACCTCTCATGTTTAACTGTTTTCCACTTTTTCTTTGGTCATTTTAGCCTTTTTGGCCAGGGTGAAGGGAGTATCTGCCATCAAACAAGAAGACAGCCGCATGTAACTATGATGATGTTTGCTAGTTCACCTTACATGCATCAATGTAACAACGTGGTTAGCCTACTCAACGTAAATTACACACGAACAACATTAAGCTACTCACGCAGAGAAGAACGGCTGCTGCTGCCATCATCATCCTCATCATTTCTGCTACACTGGCAGGGCTAGGGGCCAGGACTCTACTCTTCTGGTTTTTGGGGGATGTTGCTAACTCCGGGTCCGATAACAGGCACCACACCCGCAGTAGATGCGCTCGGTGTGAGGTCTCGCAGCAAGCTATCAAATACGGCGCATTTCTCGGCTTTTAACAAAATGCTATGCGTCGCCAGGTGTTTCATCAGGTTCGAGGTGTTACCTCCTTTGCACAGTATCAGCTTAAAGCACTTGTTGCAGGCTGCTGAGTTTGCATCTTTTGCTGTGAAGTACAGCCAGACTTTTGACCACTTCGCCTTGGTCATTTTTAATCTGTAGCTCTGCTCTAAAAGAACGTACGTACCTGGGCCCGCCTACTATCCTCAGAAACGTAAAATGATTGGCTAGAATCTAAAGTGTATCACAGCTCAGGAAAAAAAAAGCATCATGGCATGCCATCATGGCACCGGATACCGGTACCCATCCCTAGTGGTAACCAAAACTCTAATTTCACTGGCTGGGCCCACGTCCTCATTTTAGGTTTGACAGCGTTTCAGTAGGTAAATGTGAATGGCTTGGACATGAATTGAGCTGTGGTTTGGGGAAGGCCTCGAAGGAGACTGGTGATGGCTCCCGGGCCTGGCAGATCCCCATGTACTAAATAGGAGTGAAGAAGTTAAAGAATTAAAAAGGGGAGAGAGGGAGGGTGGGGCACATAAACGAGAATGAACAGCTTGCAGAACTGGGGGAACCTATATAGATGAGAACCGGAAGGAGCGTATTTGGAGCCGTGGTCCCGCTCCTGAAATTCCGATACATAAACTCCAAATGATAAATCCACAACCAGTGGGTGACATCATGGTAGCCATGTCCATTGATTATGTACAGTCTGTCCCCAGGAGGTGCAACAACAAAAACAAAAGAACATCTTTACAAAATAAAAGTGTGGCAGCTCAGTTCTGTAGTTTTGTCAGACCCTGGAAGTCTCTGCTGATGCAGTGCATGTATTTTAAGTATTCAAAGATAAAAGCCACAGTGGATGCATTGCTTTTATTGTCTGCCTCCTGCCTGTCAACTGTAATTATATAGCAGTCACAGCATCAGTCCTGAGCGCTCAGAAACACATTTAAAAACTGGACTGTATCCATAACTACCACCTAGACTCTGTGTGTGTCAGAGGAAATATTTATGTGTGCGGGTGAAATAGCTCCTATTAGAGCTGTGGGTTGAGATAAAGGTGAAAAATAAAGTGCATGTAGAGACAGGGATGGAGGGAGTCTAGAAGACAGACAGAAAGACGAGCGGCAGATAGACAGCGAGATAGACAGGTAGGTTGGCTTTGCATAAACTCTGTAGGGACACATGGGTAGTATTAAAAAAGTTAAAAGAGAAAACCTAATTAATGTTATCTGAGCGTCCCCATGGAGGGAGTCGAAATTAAATTAAATTAAATCAATGTCAGCTCGGAGGAGGCAGCGAGAAAGTCTCCAATTACAGCTCAGAGCTTTGTTACCTAACCAACATGTCTCACACTGATACTGCCTCTCAGGTGTGCTTCTTCGTGTGTGTGTGTGTGTGTGTGTGTGTCTGCATGTGTGCGAAGACAAACATAAAACAGAATGCCGAAGCAGCAGCAGGAACAAGAGTTTGCTGAGAAAAGGTGCAGAAGGTGTTTTTTCTCTTTTAGAAGAGCAGTGAGCTCGTGCAGCTGGAACATCAGCTGTTCAGGTAATAACAGAAGAAATGTCAGCAGGTTGATGGATAAGACACAACGTACTCTATTTATCTGCAAATATGGCAAAATCCTAGAAAATTGCTGCCTACTTACAGCCTGAGCTAATCCAAAGGATAAAGAAGGTCATGGACATGAGCTTGTGGGGTTTTTTTCAGCCTGGTGTCTCCCGTAAATTTCAGTAAAACTTACAGGTGTAAAAAGGTCTCTGTAGAGGCGAGCTCCATCTACTCTACCTATGTGAAATTTGGTCGTGATTAAGCAGTGTATTCCTGGTATCATTTTCCCCAGGAATGTTTTCCACATCCTCGCCTGGGATACTGAGGTGTTCCCAGACCAGATCCAGCGGTTTCTTAGTCTACCTCTGAGCTTTGCATGCCCGTCAGATTCTGACGCAGAGAGAAGACAGTCACACAATAGAGAGAGTCATTAAAGGTTTGTTTGTCTGAGTGTTGAGCCGTGATAGATTGTAGGGAAACGCGTCCTCATCATACTGAACATGAGCAGCGTCTGTAGAGTGGGAGGGGAGACGGTTAGGTATGCTTTGTTTATTAAAGGGCAGTAACTGAAAGGGTTTGCAGGATGAAGTCTTATTTGAGAGTCCAAGCAAGCAGAGCTCAGGAGGAGGTACCAGTGGGCAGTGGAGATCTGTGAAGAGTGGGCAGTCAGGTGAGTGGCAGGTAAGCCTTAGAATCCACCAGGGGCATTTGCCTGTGTGGGTGACCAAAGCTTGAGACCAGTCAGAAACTGTGCCGGCCTCTTTTACCTGCAGTCTTGTTCTTCTGGTCAATACTGAGATATCATGAACACAGAAGACTAAACGATTCAAAGGCTCACTTTACTGCTACAGGATTTCCTCGGCCTGTCTGTAGGGCTCACAGGAAACTTGTGTCTTATCTGTATATTATCTGTATATAATCTGCTCTTATTGCACTTACTGCTTTTGCACTTCTGATTAGGTGCAAACTGTATTTCGTTACCCTGTATTTATACATGTGTAATGACAATAACATTTAATCCTAATCCTTGTATCTGAATCTGTTCATTTTGGTCATTATTGAGAGCTCAGGATGACAATTGAGGTAACATTTAAGCTTCACTTTAGTCCAGCACAGCGCTCACATTACCACTGACCCTGCAGATATCCACTGTCCAGATCCCAAAATTCATAAACTGCTCCCTTGGGGGCAACGACTCTTATTCCACCGTGTTCCAGCGAACCACAGCTTTATCCACATCACTTCACGCTTGGTGCAAACTGAGGTGGATTCTGACTAAGCCAGCAGAAGCACATCGCCTGAAAATAAAAGCAAAGGGATCGCGCCTTTCTCTGAACGAGACACTCTCCACTCACCCAATCAGATCCGTCATTATCACAAACACAGAACACACAACACTGCATCAACAGGACTCTTCACAAAAGGAGTCCACCTCTTCTTCAGCTCATATTCTCAGCAAATTTAGATCAGTCAAAGCAGAGAGGAAAAATCTCCTCTTTGCCCTCAGAGTTTGTCAGCCTAAAGGAACTAAAACAAGAAGGTCATCAGTCTTTATGTAAGCTAGCACCTTTGGTGGTCTGAACCTGATCCAGTTTCAGTTTGTGATACTAAGCACATTTAACATTCCCCGCAAAGGACACTTAACCAGAGGGAAGTGTTTTAGATTCATAATGATGAAGATGATGATAATTATTAACATATTATTACTCTTTCAGTCATCCTTCTGAGCTCCATGTGATGTCCTTATTCTAAAGTAGCATAATTTTCTGATTCAAATGTGATTTAACATGATCTGAGATTTAATTTCAGATTCAGTTTGGAGGAGAATTGATTTAGCGTGCAAGGTGGATATTAAACCTGCAGAGAAGTTGACGCTGGATGTCTGCAGCTTCAGATATAATTACACCTTAATTAAATGAACAAAGCTGAGTGTGAGGTACTGTAAAAGCAAGGAAAAAAAAGGTGAGAGTGGAGGAGTGGCGAGGACTCAGATGTGACGAATCAGACGCAGGTCAGCATAAAGTAATGAAGACGATTACAGCAAAGCAGCCTGGGAGGCCTCTCAGAAGACCTGACTCGGGTGACGGCACGAGGGTTAAGTCTGATCTTCATGTTCAGAGTTCAGTAAAGATCCATTTCTGTCCTCCACACATATAATCTGCACAAACTGACCACTGAGGCTCGTTACTGGACCTCAGGATAGCCTTACGAGACTTAGAAACGTAAAAGGTTCATATTTGGACTGTTTTCTGGATTTAAAGATTCATTTCAAATGTTTTAACTGAGAAAATGTACCATTTTAATAAAAATATGAGCTCATTCGAAGCAACTACAGGGCCACTTTTGGACTCTCACTGGAGAGGGAGTTACTTATATTGTTCACATGTTTGTCATAAAGTAGACAATTTAAAGTTTTGTTAGTAAACGTCATCATTTTAGGATGTTTTAGCCACGCCCACGAATACAGTCCACAACTGTGGGAACCACACTGCCAGTGTGGGAAGGTTACTTTTAAAATGTATTCCACTACAGACTACAAAATACATGCCCCAAAATGTATTTTGTCACGTATTCAGTTACGTTACTCAATGAGAGTAACGTATTCTGAATACTTTTCTGATTACTTAATATATTATCATGCTTTTTACAACTACATGAATGTACTATTGCTGTGTGATTTAAAACTATTCCGCGCGTATATAAAACAGGTCCGCGGCTCCGAACCGTAGTAAAGGGACCTCTGGCTAATACGTCTGGTTCCGTGTTGGGCTCGTAGCCGAAAACTAGCTTTACTTTGTTGTCTGGGTCAACTTTACTAGCGAGAGACAGAGAGAGGAGTTGAAAGGCTGCTCCAACGGAACTTATTGTTTCGGAGGAAAACACAAACACAGTGTACAGTCGAGTCTTCATAGCTTACTGGGCTCGTCAGGCACTCTTCTTGGCTGCAGTGGTTATTATTATATTTACATGCTTCCAGCTCCCGTTTCTGCTCGATGACAGTTCGTAGTTTTCCTTTTTCTCCCTCCCTCGCTCACAGACACATAACGGGTATGGCAGTCCATTCTCTCTGCAGCACGGACTACACTGCCAATGAGGCTACTTTCTTTAGGGCTATGCCTGTAACACTCTGCCTATTGCCTTCATATTAAATAATTTTTTCAAAAATAATTTTTAAAAATATTTCTTCACATCATTATGCGGGCTGCAAGTAGGGGTGACATGGGCTGCGAGATTGAGACACAGGCACTAGAGCCTCTTAATGCGTGTTTTGTTTGGGTTTCCACCAGCGTGGAATAGACCGTGTGCACGAGAAAATGCTAACTTCCTGGTTTGAGACCGGATGTAGGGTTGTACATTTCCGGTAGCTTTACTTTGTGGTCAATCGCTACCAGAGATGGGCAGTAACGCGTTACTTGTAACGCGTTACTGTAATCTGATTACTTTTTTCAGGTAACGAGTAAAGTAAGGGATTACTATTGCAAAAACGGTAATTAGATTACCGTTACTTTCCCGTAGGAACGCTGCGTTACTGCGTTACTAAAACCGTGATTTTTTTGCGAGAATGTCTCATGACAGTGACGTAAGCGAGTGCGACGTTCGTGACAACAGCTGTGTGCAGATCAGCAGTGGATCATATATCGAGTGCGGGAGAGAGTATGAGCGTGCAGCGTTTAAAGCGTGGAAGTACTGACCTTACTTTGAGTTTGATTCCACAAAAACTGACAAAAACATTAGTGTCCGTTGTGCGTGGGAAGAAAACTTCTTTTTACAGCGAAACCCCCCCCCTAAACTTCCGAGCAAGCACCGAGTGCGCTACGACGTAATGGGAAACTCACAGAGAAACTCGCGGATTCTTCAACTGACTGCTGCGGCACACCTGCACCAGGGTAAACCTCCGCCTACCCCACTCCTGCTTTACAGGTGAAAATAGAGCAACAGGACTGCTAGTCTTTGATTTTATTTATTTTATGCTGTGTTTTACTTGCATCTATTTGAAAGAGTGAGTGTAAACACAAAAAATATATATATTTTATGTGCTGGAATGTGCAGAAAATAAGTTTAACTGTTAAACAAATTTCTTCCAGTCAGTGAATGTTGCATATAATTAAATTTTGCTTGATGCATAAAGTTAAAAGGTTAAAACTAATAAAACAAGTTTTAAAAAGAGACTTTTCCATTTGATTACATTTTGTATGATGGATTATGCAGAAAAAGTAGAATTGGGCTGAAAGATCTATCACTCCCCCTCACCATGTCAGACAGCCCTGTGTCGACTGTGAAGATCTTCAAGTTCCTGGGTACCACCATCTCCCAGGACCTGAAGTGGGAGACCAACATCAACTCCATCCTCAAAAAGACCCAGCAGAGGATGTACTTCCTGAGACAACTGGGGAAGTACAGTCTTCCACAGGAGCTGCTGATCCAGTTCTACACTGCGGTCATTGAGTCTGTCCTGTGCTCCTCCATCACAGTCTGGTATGGTGCAGCCACTAAACAGGACAGGAGCAGACTGCAGCGGACTGTACGGGCAGCAGAAAGGATCATCGGTGCCCCCCTGCCCTCCATCCAGGATCTGTACCTCTCAAGAACCAGGAAACGGGCAGGGAAAATCATCACAGACCCCTCACACCCTGGACACAGACTTTTTGATCTGCTGCCCTCTGGCAGACGGTACAGAAGCCTGCAGACCAGGACCACCCGACATAGGAACAGTTTCTTTCCCCTCGCCATCTCCCTTCTAAACAGTTAACCTGTCACACTGCTCCCACTGCCAGACTGCAGCTGCACCTTATGTACATTCTGTAGTATTCATTCCACCTCATTTCATTTCTGTATTTTATGTATATAAGTTTAGATTAGTTATTTATAGTTGGTTTACACAGCTTTGTGTATGTATGTGTAATGTGTATATATAGACGTGTGTGTGTGTGTGTGTGTGTGTGTGTGTGTGTGTGTGTGTGTGTGTGTGTGTGTGTGTGATTTACATTGCTGTGCTTGAGAGCCACCATCTACCGAAACCAAATTCCTTGTATGTGTCTGCACATATACTTGGCCAATAAACACGATTCTGATTCTGATTCTGATTCTGACTTTATCACCTATTCAGGTTGTAAATCGTGTTTTTAAAAAGTAACTAAGTAATTAATTACTTTTGAAAATAATCAATCAGTAAAGTAACGGGATTACTTTTTTGGGGAAGTAATCCGTAATTAGTTACTGATTACTTTTTTCAAGTAACTTGACCAACACTGATCGCTACTGCGAAGATATACTCCAAAATCTTGTCCAAAACTCGAAAATGGAAAGATCGCGTTAAGTTACAAAGAACAGAAGGTGGGAACACTCACCACTGTTGTGTCATAAAAAAATCTAATGATCAATTTTGAGGTTTAAAGAGTTTAGATCGATCAGTTGTTTACATCACTCAACACAAGCAGAACTGCATTACTGCAGCAGAAGACACATTGTCCACATTCAGAAGCACATCTCTGTATAATGACTGGTCTTATGATTTAAACAGGCAAATGTTCAGCATTCAAACTACAGGTGAACAACAGTCAAACCAGATGTTTCCCCGTTATGTCGATATCAGCTAGTCAAGTACACACCTACACAGCATGTTAGCAAACCGTGAAAAAAGCCACACAAAAAATGAATGATTGCTGGTAAGGGTTTCTATACATTAGTATTTACAAAGGGTATGTTGTGACTTACCTTCAAAATTACAGCGGTCCCTCACTATAACACGGTTCACCTTTCACCTCGCTGTTTCTCAGATTTTTTAGTGCAAGTTTGCATGCTTATTTTTACGTCACATTGTGTCCTGCGTCCTGATCTCTGCAGACGACCTCCTCCGTGACGTCTCTCCTGTACAGTACAGAATCGCTGCATCGATCGCTAGCAGTGTGACTCTGAAGTGCAGTACTGTATGTCGACGAAACGTTTTGCACCGTCAAAAAATAAAATTGGCTACTTGATTTCACCTATCGCTGGTTATTTTTAGAACATAACACCCGCGATAAACGAGGGACAGCTGAGAAATATAACATTTGAATCCCTTTTCTCTTTTGCTCTGAGGCGCGGGGGTAAAATATTGACAAGTCGATGAACATCATTTACAGATATATTGGGTAAATGCCCAAGACATCTATAGAAATGTAAATCGCCGCTTGATTCTTTCATTTGCTTAACTTGTTTTGGACCATAAACAGGGCAAGAATAGGACACCGGAAACAAAGCTCCCCACAGGAGTTTCCGCACCGGAAGTAGCATATGCTAACGTGCACAAAGTTAATTACAAAAAATAGAGAGAGCATAGCCTAACATATGAAACAGGAAAAGACCGCTGTGTAATCCCTTTATTTCAACAAAGTAACACTATTCTGAATATCACCTTTTAAAACGGTAACTGTAAGAATACAGTTACTCATATTTTGTATTTTAAAGACATAATGCTCCCCAACACTGCACACTGCTGTTGAATTACTGAGTTTTTTTGTTTTATAGCCGGAGATGGTCACTATACACTATTAATGCTCTCCCTGTTTCAGAGTACTAATCTGTCATTTACAGTCTCATTCCACCGGTAAAAATAAGAAAGGCAACTTTTCCAAGTGCAAAACACTTTCAAGCAAACTTTCAAGCAATCCCTCAGCACTTAATGATGCTCTGAAAATGTATCCACGGATGAACAAACAAAGTTAAGACAGTTAAGACAAATCAATCTCAACATCATACATATTCCTCTGGAGGAAGCAGTTTATACACAACAGCAAAAGAAGAAGTTATCTTTACTTTTTAAAACTTACACAGCAGCTCAAATTGATATATTTTTGAACATCATTCTTTATAAATATTTATGATTCAAAACCTTCTGGTGACTGATAAATTCACAAGTTTATGTAATTATAGACTACATAAATGATGATATCAGAAGGCAGGTTACTGATGAAGAAGCCATAGGAGGGTTTAAACCTATATTAATCTCCCTTTGAGTCTTATAAAGGATTCTCTTCATTCTTACATTGAGTGTAACAATAAGTAAATAACTAGGCACAGGAAACTTAAAAGAAGATAGGAGGATGCAATAGAGACAACAAGGAAGACAGGGCTATTTATACACATGGATGATGGGAGAAAAATGAAACCCAGCTGAAAGTAATGTAGTTAAGTAGATTTTGGGGTAGGCTTTTACGTGATGTCCGTGAATGCAGCGCTAACATCCACACCTTTCCAGCTGATAATTAGAGGCCTTATAAGAAACAGCTGCGCTTCACTACCACAAGGAGGCATTTGGCAGTCCTTTCCCATCCAAAGTGGCCAAGAGTGTTAAGCGGTTAAGTATTGTAGAGCAGTTTGATTTCTCCAGGAAAGCTGCTCATTTTAGTATTGCCCTTTAGAGAGTGGATTGTGCCACACTGCTGTAGCCATGTTGTCATTTTGCAAACGTTTATGGACTGGCCTTAACTGACTCCTGGTTTTATTGTCTTTTACTCTGAATTGTTTGATATATTTTAATCATGTTTTTATAAACTATAACTGTACCTTAGGGAGTATTTGTTTCGTTTATATCTCTTTTACTGATTTGTTTAATGTTTTATATGTTTTGTTGTTTTGTTGCTTTGGTGGAGGTCATTTATGTCCACTGTGAGCGACCATCTTTGAACAGAGGCGGTGGCCTACGACATCAACTATCCATCTATAATCCAGTTTTGAGATCCCTTCCCAGGAATCTGACCTCAGGAAATCACATGATAGGGTGGGGCCAGGTTTCACAATGAGCCGATCCGAAACCCTGGCTGATTGTGACCTACTCCCGTTTTCACACCATGGCTCATGTGATTAGGTAGAGGATCATCAGGGGTCCTTTTGTTCCTCTTTGGGGGGAAACTCCCACGGGGTTTAAATCTGGGACTCCCCACCATTTGACCATTTGAAGAAGCTTCTTGGATGAGAGGTGAAACGTCTTCAAGCAACTTAAAAAAGTCCAGACGCTTTTCTTTCTAAGCTCCTTAGACTACGATGACCTGGATGACTGAGAACCTTCACAGACATATTTCCTGGGGTGTAACTCCCTCCCCAGGTGGCATTGTCAACATCCCTTAGTCACCTTCACTGGTTATCCCTTCGCGCCACCACAGTAATAATGACAATCACAGCAGGGGTCTAAAGCTCAAAGAAAAACCTAAAGGACAAATATGAAACGCAGAGGCAAGAAACTCACACTAAGCCATGATACAGCCAAGACAGTAAGTATAGTTGTATAGTTCAGTATGAAATGAAATCAAAGGAAACAGGAATCCAAACCCAACCAGCCAAATGTAAGAATTAAAACCTAACCAGACCCATAACTCATGCAGACAAATTGGAATCCAGAAGTTCCATAAACATCATCAGCCCCCGAGATCATGAAGCATTCTGCTTTTGGTCAGTAAGCTGATTTATTTGAGTTGGCAATGTAGATAATATAACTGGCTATCATCTGCATAGAATAGGAATTATTTGGCTTTAACACTGGCAAGCTGCAGTACAGTTATACCTATACAGGGAGTGCAGAATTATTAGGCAAGTTGTATTTTTGAGGAATAATTATATTATTGAACAACAACCATGTTCTCAATGAACCCAAAAAACTCATTAATATCAAAGCTGAATGTTTTTGGAAGTAGTTTTTAGTTTGTTTTTAGTTTTAGCTATTTTAAGGGGATATCTGTGTGTGCAGGTGACTATTACTGTGCATAATTATTAGGCAACTTAACAAAAAACAAATATATACCCATTTCAATTATTTATTTTTACCAGTGAAACCAATATAACATCTCCACATTCACAAATATACATTTCTGACATTCAAAAACAAAACAAAAACAAATCAGCGACCAATATAGCCACCTTTCTTTGCAAGGACACTCAAAAGCCTGCCATCCATGGATTCTGTCAGTGTTTTGATCTGTTCACCATCAACATTGCGTGCAGCAGCAACCACAGCCTCCCAGACACTGTTCAGAGAGGTGTACTGTTTTCCCTCCTTGTAAATCTCACATTTGATGATGGACCACAGGTTCTCAATGAGGTTCAGATCAGGTGAACAAGGTGGCCATGTCATTAGTTTTTCTTCTTTTATACCCTTTCTTGCCAGCCACGCTGTGGAGTACTTGGACGCATGTGATGGAGCATTGTCCTGCATGAAAATCATGTTTTTCTTGAAGGATGCAGACTTCTTCCTGTACCACTGCTTGAAGAAGGTGTCTTCCAGAAACTGGCAGTAGGACTGGGAGTTGAGCTTGACTCCATCCTCAACCCGAAAAGGCCCCACAAGCTCATCTTTGATGATACCAGCCCAAACCAGTACTCCACCTCCACCTTGCTGGCGTCTGAGTCGGACTGGAGTTCTCTGCCCTTTACCAATCCAGCCACGGGCCCATCCATCTGGCCCATCAAGACTCACTCTCATTTCATCAGTCCATAAAACCTTAGAAAAATCAGTCTTGAGATATTTCTTGGCCCAGTCTTGACGTTTCAGCTTGTGTGTCTTGTTCAGTGGTGGTCGTCTTTCAGCCTTTCTTACCTTGGCCATGTCTCTGAGTATTGCACACCTTGTGCTTTTGGGCACTCCAGTGATGTTGCAGCTCTGAAATATGGCCAAACTGGTGGCAAGTGGCATCTTGGCAACTGCACGCTTGACTTTTCTCAGTTCATGGGCAGTTATTTTGCGCCTTGGTTTTTCCACACGCTTCTTGCGACCCTGTTGACTATTTTGAATGAAACGCTTGATTGTTCGATGATCACGCTTCAGAAGCTTTGCAATTTTGAGACTGCTGCATCCCTCTGCAAGATATCTCACTATTTTTGACTTTTCTGAGCCTGTCAAGTCCTTCTTTTGACCCATTTTGCCAAAGGAAAGGAAGTTGCCTAATAATTATGCACACCTGATATAGGGTGTTGATGTCATTAGACCACACCCCTTCTCATTACAGAGATGCACATCACCTAATATGCTTAATTGGTAGTAGGCTTTCGAGCCTATACAGCTTGGAGTAAGACAACATGCATGAAGAGGATGATGTGGACAAAATACTCATTTGCCTAATAATTCTGCACTCCCTGTATGTATCATGAACTTGGGTGCTTACATTGTTTTTCCCAGGCACCACTTTAGATCATTTTACATACCGTATTTTCCGCACTGTAAAGTGCACTCTAAATTGTTTAATTTTCTCAAAAATCAACAGTGCACCTTATAATCTTCTGCGCCTCATGTATGAGTTCTGGTGCTTACTGCCCTCGAACTGATTTTTACTGAAGTTGGGCTAGCTGGTATATAATGATGTGCTATGTCAGGGCTCTAGACTAACTTTTTGCCATGGGCGTACCGGTACGCCTAACTTTAAAAAGTTAGGGGTACCGGCACAAAAATTAGGCGCACACAAATTTTATAATAATTTATATAATATAATGTGTTTTTCTGGATACACTGTGCTTTTTCAGCATTCAAAGATTGATGACACCGTGTCAGAGCACTGGCCATGAATTTCAGAAGGATCAGGCCTTAACTTAACAGAAAAGTTAGCAATAGTTCTTTTCCTATTACAGCTACATCCACTTCTGTCATGCCTAGGCTGCTCACTAGGGCTGGGTATCATCACTGATTTCTATAATCCATTCGATTCCGGTTTTCAAAGTCCCGATTCGATTCAACTTAGCCTCAGACAGTCAGAAATATTATAATTCTGATCATTTATCAGTACTGACTTCATCAGAATTGTGAACATCACAGCAGATGCCTTTGTGTGAAAGTAACTGAGAATAAAACACAGAAAAACATGAAGGAGATTTTCCTGGTCTGGCTTTTTATAGCAGATAACCTTAAAAATATTCTACAATGTTCTGCATATAAAGTTTAAATTTCTTCAGTATTGAACAACAGAAAAATAGGCTTTCTTGTCCGAGGTCATTTAAGTGAAAAAAAGAAAAAGAAAAGAAAAAGACAGCAGCCGACAGCGCTGTAAACAACGGTAGACTGGTGGGTAATAAGCGAATGAATAATACAGAAAACAGAGATTGGAGACGGGAAACTGTTCTTGAAGTACAGAGAGAGATAGAGAGAGAGCTAGCTGTGCATGAAGTGTGATTTTAATAGTCGTGGAAGCAAAACAGCAAAATTCATGACGACATTGATCAAATGTGAAGCGCAGTTTGCTGCTTCTTTTGCTGCTGGCTCGGTGAATTTTGGTTGGAGAGAGACAAAACCTGCAGCTCAGAATCAGCGCAAAAAGACGTAATCACAGCGCATTAGAATCGCTAAGCTCCGACAGCGTGTCCGTCTACGGGCCGTCGGGTGAGAAAGCCGAGAAAGACAAAGCTGATTCTGATGCGTTGGTTCCGCTCCGTGTTTACGTCTTTGTGTGGAATCCATGTACCTGCTCTCATCTGCTGTTTGGTTGTTGTTGAAATGGTTTTCGTGAGCTTTAATCTGAGAATCTGGCGTTTCTGGCAAAACACAGTTATATTTAAAAGTCGATTCAGGATTTAATGAATTGATATCGCTTTATTCAAGCTACTCACCTCCCACTTCCACCTGCACTTTCAACTGGACCACGGCCAATCAGAGAGATCCCGCCCCTTACTATCTCTGATTGGTTTAGTCCACGATAGGGGCATAATGTGTGTCTGTTGTTGACCACAGGGAAGGTTGCAGATTTTTTTTTTTTTGCTACCCGAACAGTTGGTCGCACAGGTGCAACCAAATATTTTTTTTTAGTCGCACCACTGAAAAATTTGGTCGCATTTGCGACCAAATTGGTCGCACTCTAGAGCCCTGTATGTGATCACTAGCAACACAGCTATGTTAGCATAACATAAACACAGTGAAGCTGGAGGAGGAACACTAACTTTTTTCCACTCCATAAAAGTTAATGTGAGGGTTCCCTATGGTTAGGGACAAATGCAATCACATGGCAGGATGCTGTAAACGGACCAAACTTCAGTCAGGAGAACAACTGAAATAATCCATCAACAATATGAGGTTAGTCATTATTATACTTCAACAACATGGGAATAGAGCAGCTGCGAGAGAATTCAACATTAATGAATCCGAAGTGGAGGAAGCAAGAAGAATGAGTTGAGTAAAGTTTGACTTATCTGATTTTGTTTCGCTTAATGCGCTTTATAATCCAGTGTGCCTTATGTATGAAAACGGACCTGTTCGTGGACAGTGCGCCTTATAATCCGGTGCGTCTTATGGACCGAAAATTATGGTATTTAAAGTGTGTTCTCACTACATCTTCCAGAAACTAGTGTAAATAATCCCAGCCAGGTTTATCTGAAAACAGCCTAAGAGCCATGTTTTGGGTTTAAATAGATGAAGCTACCTCTCCATTGAGTCTTATCATATGTCTGTATTATCAGTGGCATGAAAACCTGTTGTTCCTGTTCTGACAGCACTAAGAATCAACATGTCAGTAAGACAACACTGATACACCATTAGCTGCTTTTCTGCTTTACTTCCTCACTGATTTTGTTGTATGGCACCATACGTGACTCCTCATAAAAAGCTAATGACTATGTGCAGGCAAAAGCATTCAGACAGTTTAATTACAGAGTGACGTGCAGCTACAATACATTCTGTATGTCCTCAGCCTGAAAAAGGTAAGACTCAATGAAGCTTTTAAAACAGCGATGATCCTGCTGGGTGTTTGGCTCTACAGTGGTCCACAAGCACTGCACAGCAGACATTAAAGAGACACGATGCCTTTTCTTATCCAGACAGCTATTATAGGAGAGGGTTGATGAAACTCTGAGTGAAATTGTAACTTCAGCAGGGGATGACCATTACCGCTCATTCAGTGTTGATATGCTGCTCACACTGGGGACATTTACAGGGAGTGCAGAATTATTAGGCAAATGAGTATTTTGTCCACATCATCCTCTTCATGCATGTTGTCTTACTCCAAGCTGTATAGGCTCGAAAGCCTACTACCAATTAAGCATATTAGGTGATGTGCATCGCTGTAATGAGAAGGGGTGTGGTCTAATGACATCAACACCCTATATCAGGTGTGCATAATTATTAGGCAACGTCCTTTCCTTTGGCAAAATGGGTTAAAAGAAGGACTTGACAGGCTCAGAAAAGTCAAAAATAGTGAGATATCTTGCAGAGGGATGCAGCAATCTCAAAATTGCAAAGCTTCTGAAGCGTGATCATCGAACAATCAAGCGTTTCATTCAAAATAGTCAACAGGGTCGCAAGAAGCGTGTGAAAAAACCGAGGCGCAAAATAACTGCCCATGAACTGAGAAAAGTCAAGCGTGCAGTTGCCAAGATGCCACTTGCCACCAGTTTGGCCATATTTCAGAGCTGCAACATCACTGGAGTGCCCAAAAGCACAAGGTGTGCAATACTCAGAGACATGGCCAAGGTAAGAAAGGCTGAAAGACGACCACCACTGAACAAGACACACAAGCTGAAACGTCAAGACTGGGCCAAGAAATATCTCAAGACTGATTTTTCTAAGGTTTTATGAACTGATGAAATGAGAGTGAGTCTTGATGGGCCAGATGGATGGGCCCGTGGCTGGATTGGTAAAGGGCAGAGAGCTCCAGTCCGACTCAGACGCCAGCAAGGTGGAGGTGGAGTACTGGTTTGGGCTGGTATCATCAAAGATGAGCTTGTGGGGCCTTTTCGGGTTGAGGATGGAGTCAAGCTCAACTCCCAGTCCTACTGCCAGTTTCTGGAAGACACCTTCTTCAAGCAGTGGTACAGGAAGAAGTCTGCATCCTTCAAGAAAAACATGATTTTCATGCAGGACAATGCTCCATCACACGCGTCCAAGTACTCCACAGCGTGGCTGGCAAGAAAGGGTATAAAAGAAGAAAAACTAATGACATGGCCACCTTGTTCACCTGATCTGAACCTCATTGAGAACCTGTGGTCCATCATCAAATGTGAGATTTACAAGGAGGGAAAACAGTACACCTCTCTGAACAGTGTCTGGGAGGATGTGGTTACTGCTGCACGCAATGTTGATGGTGAACAGATCAAAACACTGACAGAATCCATGGATGGCAGGCTTTTGAGTGTCCTTGCAAAGAAAGGTGGCTATATTGGTCGCTGATTTGTTTTTGTTTTGTTTTTGAATGTCAGAAATGTATATTTGTGAATGTGGAGATGTTATATTGGTTTCACTGGTAAAAATAAATAATTGAAATGGGTATATATTTGTTTTTTGTTAAGTTGCCTAATAATTATGCACAGTAATAGTCACCTGCACACACAGATATCCCCCTAAAATAGCTAAAACTAAAAACAAACTAAAAACTACTTCCAAAAACATTCAGCTTTGATATTAATGAGTTTTGTGGGTTCATTGAGAACATGGTTGTTGTTCAATAATAAAATTATTCCTCAAAAATACAACTTGCCTAATAATTCTGCACTCCCTGTATAGCTCAGTGAAGCTGTGAAGATGAGTGGTTCAAAAGTGGTTCCGCATCTGGAAGCAGCAGGATGCCTTCTTGGACTTTATTCGTATTTCAGCAGACATAGTCACCATATATTAGGTAACAATACAATACAACAGTCTGTTATCAACATTGATGTAGTTTTTCTGTTTTCAGAGTCACCTTTGGCCTGGAGTCACACAGCTTCTGATAAGGGGAGAGTGATTTGGGCCGGATTTGGATTGCTGTTGATCACATTGTAAACCTCTGGCCTTGCTTTCCCCACAGCGAGCGCTGATTCCTCCTCTAATGACTGTGGGTGTGATTCACTTCATAGCTCGCCTCCGTAATTGTCCCCCACTAATGTTGTCCAATCACTCTATCTCGGATGTATCCTCTGACTTCACCTCATTAATCAGTGTTAATTATAAATGCCTTTTCTAGTGGCTGTTGTAATTGAATTAGTGCCAGGAGACCAAGGTAAAAGAGGTCAGCGTTGCAGCAAGTTCGGGTTTGTGCTGCTGCACAAGAGGGAAAAAAGAGCAACAAAAGAGAGAGAGAGGCAGAGAAGAGCAATCAGAGAGATGAAGTTTTAACAAGAAATAGGAATGAAGGCGTGGATGAGTAGAGGGCATGTAACAGGGAGGGTGATGAGAATGGAAATCATGGCAGACTAATCCTGAGAGCTTGTTGTAAAAGTGATTTCCCAGCAGACTGCATCTGGTTTGAATTGTCACACTTTCTCCACTTAATTTTCACACACAGGAATATTTCTTTTTACCATCCAATATTTGCCTCTCGCTTGAGTCTGCGGCACAGAGCAGTTCCTGTTCAGACATCATGATATAGATTCTGTGGGTTTCGTCTTAGTCTATTTCAGTCTGTTGTAGAAAAAAAATGCAAAGCTTCTTTGTAGGAGCTGTTATCTCAAACGCCTCTTGTGCCTTGTGATGTGAGGGTGATTGTGTTGCAGCCAAGCCAGTGCCACTGCAGAAACTCCTCCACTGTTTGTGAAATCTGGCGTTGGCCAGCATTCTGCTGCAGGCTGCGATTTCAAGCACATCCAGACAGCATGCTCAGAAAACTTCTAATGAACCCAGCTCACTACTTTAATGTCGCAACAAGTCAATGAGATCTCTGATAATAGACTGTTAATAGCTGCTAATCAACACAAACACCTATTTATATATGCATCTGTCCACCTCTCTGTGGTCATGGTACTCCAGTCATGCCTCTGCCTAACAAAACCCAGGACATTTCAAGTACAAACAAAAAGGATAATCTCCTCACTGTGTTCTGGGTCCAGACGATGCCTGGAAAAGCATCAATGAAGGGGACTCAGGAGGACCTGAACCATCTCAGAAAGGTCCTTTTAACACAAAGAGACTCAGCTCTGAACTCCCCTCTGGACATCTGAATGATTACACTCAGACCTCAAAGAAACAGAAAGTTCAAAGCTGCAACACATTGTCCTGGAGCAAGAGCTCACATGGAAAGATAGACAGAAAAAGAAGTAACCTCCAGGGTTAAAAATTAAGCCAACTTGGAAATGCACTCTGTCAAATTACCTGTTGAGGCTGGCTCCAAAACGGAGTAACGTACTTGGATTTAGAAATGATCAGATTAGATTTGATGGTCACAGGTCAATGTGACTGCAGGGGCCTCTTTCAGCATGATAATCAGGAGTGTTTTAGACATTTTTAGCAACATTTTAAGAAATCAGATCCTTCAAATTTCTTCAAATCTTAATCTTATCTGGGCATCTGTGGAGTGTGCTCGAAAACAAGCCCAAGCCACAGAGCACCAACCATGAAACTTCACATCCAGCAGATTCCACTCCCTCTGGTTCCGATCTTTGACTTGCTGCCCTCAACAGATGAGACTGTCTTACTCTGAGCAAACTCCACTGGTAGCAGAGTTTTTACAGTTCTGTGACTAATTACTTTCCCTGATGAGATTCATATTTTGTGACAGAAGTCTGCTAATTGCTGTAATCCTCCCTGCAGGTTTCAGAGTAAAATTATAAATGCAGAGTCTTCGTGTTTTGATCCATGTCACCTGAGGTTCACAAAAACCAGGACAGCAGCTTCAGCTCCTGCTCTGAAGGAAAGGCCAACCGAGGGCTAGTCTGAGGAAGCGATGCTGGTTGTTTGCTCCTTTTCCATCTAAATGAGTTGTATTTTTACCGGCTGATGCAGAGCTCCGTGTTCCCTCTGCAGCTCCTTTGATCTGTTTTGGCAAATTTGACATAATGAGGGGGCTGCATACTGCCCTTTGTGGCAGTGTGCTGGTTGGGTGAACACATCACAAATTGAATGCATTATTTAGTTTATTATAAGGAAGAAGAAGCTAGACATATCCTTAGCTCAGGCTTCATACTGCTGCTTGGTCCAGTGTTTACATGCACTTCATATTAAAGCACAAATTACCCAGAGATTACAGGGAAACTAATATGAATGTTTTTGAAGAAAAACAAGCAAAAAGGGAGTTTGATCATGTAAATCTTTTTGATCTAGATTTTTGATTCACTACAATTAAATCTGGATGCTTTTTATTATTGACAGTTAATTTTTTTTTTTTTTTTAAAGTGAGCTGTGACTTGTGAACTTTGTTTAGATTCTGAAGTGAGGCACTAAATATGCGAGAACCATTGACTCAAACCACTGACTATGGACAGGAGCTAAAATACCTTTTTACAGATAATTGTGTTCTCACTGAGAACCATTTGCTGGGAGTAAGGGTGCCCTCCGTTTGCGAGGTGCGCCTGCTGCTCGCGGCACAGGGAGGAGAGGGCGGGGCGGCGGGGCATTCTCTGGCTGGCTGGAGCAGTATCTAATAACCTCCAGGGTTTGATGTTTGATGATTTAACGTCTCACACACAACCTGTCGAAAGGGGAGGGGGGCCGGCTGCTTCCAAATACAGCACATTTCATTCTTAATGTTAGAAATCCAAGCCCATTATGTATTCATGATTTGAATCCTGGGTTGTGCGAAATCCCAGAAATAAACCCTAGACAAAGCATATCTGTGAACTAAGGTGTAGGTCTATTAGGTTATGTTGTGGCGATCCTCGAGTTGGGGGATTTGTGTTCATACTGGAGTGCAAAATTAAAACCAATGGAAGATGGACAAGAAAAGTTCAAAGCCATCAGGTGATCAGTTTAGAAAAAATAGAAAAGAAGAGGGAGGGAGTGTTCGCCCAGGGCGCCAAACAGGCTAGGACCGCCACTGATTCTGAGCTATCTTAATGTAATCTGACATTGCATATTTACCTTATATGTTTAATATATATGTTTTATACATTTAGCTGTTGAATAAAAACTAGAAAAAGTTGCATTTCCTGCAAAAATACTGTGTGAATGCCTTGTAGTGGAATCTGAAAAAAGCAGAAGAAGAACTATCTGCTGAAAACACTGTGTGGAAGCTTATGTCTTTGTTGAAAACTGCTTTATTTGAAAGGGTAGAGTGAGTGCAAGAGGAGAAGACGTAGGGCATCAGCTGCAGGTAGGATTTGAACCTGCACCACTTGGTCTCAAGGTGGCTGCTTATCTCACCGAGCCAAACTGGTTCGCAGGTGACTGAAACGATATGAAACTGAAAATTTTCCTTAAAAGAGGTGAAGATTCTTAAAATTCTGTTGAAAAGAGCAGAAGAGGCTGAGATTTGTGCTGAGAACAGGTGAAAAAGCTGAAAATTCTGCTGAAAAAAAGTGAACTTGTTGAATTTTATGGTAAAAAGAGTTGAAGAAACTGAGAGTTCTGCTGTAAACAGGCCAAGAAGCTAAAAATTCTGCTGAAAAGACTTGAACTTTCACTGCGATTTTCATAGCTCTTTGTACCTCCATCGCGGAGATATGACGAGAGAAGAAACGGCTTCATTTCCAGAGTTTGAAGGACAGATTTCCGCCCCTCAAACAAACGTAATTCATCGCTCAAGGGTAAGATAATTGTAAAAACTGCTTCCACTGTGAGTGTCAGCAGTGTCTGAAGATATATTGGCACAAGCCTCATGTCTTAACTTTGCTTCGTTAAGGAGATATGACGATTCGAAAATGCCTCCCGTTACAGAATTTCAGCTCTGAGTTTCACAACCTCCCCATAGACTTTGAATGGGGAGTTTTCAGACCTTTTTTCACTTTGAGGCAAATTGTGAAAAAACATAACTCGAACGATAATGATAGTGACACTGTCTTAAAGCCAACAAAAATACCTACGTTTCGATGTATAATTTGTGTGGGTTCAGTGAAAATTGAGTAAGCAACAGGAGTTTGTTCGTACATGAAGAAGGGTTTCAGAGCTTAGAGTGCACGCACTCTAACTGTCAGTCCATAGCAACGATAGCAACCCATGCAAATCCTCATAATTCATACAAAAGTTAAAAATTTATTTAAGGGAAATGGTAGAACTTATGGAAAAGCTGAATTAGACAGACTGTAACAAAACTTAATGTTTCATTGTATTTCATAATGCAATATCTAATTGCATTATGTAATTGTAATAATAATATAATAATATAGCTTCATAATGATTACAGGACATCAGACTACTTGTTCTTATTGCTTAATGATGCAGAATAATCATATAGAAATAAAAAACCTGAAGTTGTGCCCTATTTGAGCATGTTCCTTGCCTGCAGCACTAAAGGACTCCGCGAGAGACGTCTGTCTTGCCCTAGCAGTACCTACCCCTCTCCTCCTCTTCAGTTCACCTCAACATAAGCTCGTTATATTCTGTGATATGATTTACTCTGAGGTCTTTGACGAGGTTAGTGGTGTTGCCACAACACCTCACTGTCTTGCCACATGTATCGCAAACTACGTCTCGACTGATTGTGGAAGTAAAATACGTCCGCACATGACTCCATTTATGCTCAGCCATTGTTGTGAGTGCGCACGCCAAGCGGCTGCAACGCATTTCTCACATGACTACGACAGGTGGAAGAAGAAGTAGTTCCTTCCAATGTAGACAATCCAAATGATGTAGTTTCTTTCCACTGTGTTCCTGTTAATGATAAACTACAAATTTTCCCTAAATTACTAAAATATCGATATTTTAATATGAGAATTGATTCTAGAACATAAATGACTGGTATCGGAGGAATCGATATTTCAGTATCGAACCGCACATCACTAGTCCAAACTGCAAATGAATCGCGCATGAGTGAAGCCGCTGCTCCCGCACTGACTGTAACGCAATCAGTTCTTCTTTTACTGTTATGTTGTTTTGTGGATCACAAGGTTTAAAAATACTTAAACACACACATCAATATTTCAATATCGATCCGCACACCACCAGTGATTTGTTTGGAAGCGTGGGTTCGGCGCTGACATCCGTCGGCTTTCCGGCTAACTCGCCCGGCCTGTGGCCCGTTTCGGAGCAACGTGAGAGGAGCTGTGAGTTCTGCTAGCGAGCAAACCCGCTGGTTTTCGCTGAAGTGGCGGGCGGCCGGAGTTACTTCATAACTGGATTTAGCAGAGATAAGACGACTAGATGGATGGACGTAGCAGACCGTATGTCAGGTGTCGAGAAAACTGCTAGGAGGTCGTCAGCATTCGGTTTCTTGGAAGCGCCGCTGTGACGTTCGGTGTGTTTCTGGGATTGCCGGAGGAAAAGTGATGGATGCTGAGCCTGAGTAGTTGTTAGTCTGACCGAGAATGGACCCTGTTTGCACATAAACGATAATGAACAGATGGTAGAACTGGGGGAACCTATATAGATGACAACCGGAAGGAGCGTTTTTGGAGGTGTGGTCCCGCTCCTGAAATTCCAATACATAATCTCCAAAAAATGAAATTTAAAGTGAATTTTAAATTAAATGTGTTTCTTTTCTTTCTCCGTCAGAGTGCAGACATGTCTGCTGCCAGCAGTCTGCGATCTGAAGATCAGTTTCTGTGCTGCATCTGTCTGGATGTGTTCACTGATCCAGTCAGTGGACACAACTTCTGCAAAAACTGCATCACTCAGCACTGGGACATGAATGTTGTGTGTCAGTGTTTCATGTGTAAAGAGACTTTCTACATTAGACCTCAGCTGAGGGTCAACACTTTGCTGTCTGAGGTGGTCGCTCAGTTCAGACGTGAAGTTCAGCAGAAAGCCAGCAGCAGCAGCACAGAGCAACAAGCTGCCAAACCAGGAGAAGTTCCCTGTGACATCTGCACTGGAACCAGACTGAAGGCCCTGAAGTCCTGCCTGGTGTGTCAGGTGTCCTACTGTCACACTCACCTGGAGCCTCATCTGATAAAGAAAGGCCTGAAAAGACATCAGCTGATTGAGGCTGTGGAGAACCTGGAGGGCAGGATGTGTAACAAGCACGATAAACCTCTGGAGCTGTTCTGTAAGACTGACCACACATGTGTCTGCATGCTCTGCTCTGCTTTAGACCACAAGAACCATGAGTTTGTTCCTCTGAAGGACGAATACGAAGGAAAGAAGGCAGAGCTGGAGAAGACAGAGGCTGAAATTCAGCAGATGATCCAGAAGAGACGACTGAAGATTCAGCAGATCAAAGAGTCAGTGAAGATGAGTAAAGGTGCTGCAGACAGACAGAAAGCAGAAGGTGTTCAGGTCTTCACTGCTCTAAAGAAGTCTGTCGATAGAGGCCTGAAGGAGCTCATAAAGGAGATTGAAGACAAACAGGAAACAAAAGAGAAACAGGCTGAAGGTCTGATCAAAGATCTGGAACAGGAAATCTCTGAGCTGATGAAGAGAAGATCTGAGGTGGAGCAGCTCTCATGCTCTGAAGACCACCTCCACCTACTCCAAAGCTTCTCGTCTCTGAAAGCTGCTCCACCCTTGGTGGGTGGTGGGGACTGTGGTGAGAGCTGTGGCTCAGCTGGAGGAGACACTCAGGAAACTCAGGAAGAAGAAGCTGTCTGAGGCTACAGAGCTGAAGAAGGTCCAGCAGTATGCAGTGGATGTGACTCTGGATCCGGATACAGCAAATTCTAAACTCATCCTGTCTGATGATGAAAAACAAGTGCACTGTGGTGATGTGAGGAAGAAACTTCCTGACAACCCAGAGAGATTTACACGTTATTGTAATGTTTACAAACTCTGTTTGTAATCAGAGTTTCTCTTCAGGCAGATTTTACTTTGCGGTTCAGGTTAAATCACACTGTGTTCTCAGGATGGTTTCTGGACTGTGTGGCTGAGAAATGGAAATGAATACAGAGCTCTTGCTGGTCCTCCAGTCCCCCTCTGTCTTCAGTCTGGTCTTGAGATGGTGGGGGTGTTTGTGGATTATGAGGAGGGTCTGGTCTCCTTTTATGATGTAGGTGCTGCAGCTCTTATCAACTCCTTTACTGGCTGCTCCTTCAATCACAAACTCCACCCATACTTCAGTCCCTGTAACAAAGATGGTGGTAAAAACTCTGCACCTCTGATCATCTGTCCTGTCAATCAAACTGAGTCGATCAACAACAGATTTTATTTGATGAACTGATTGATTTTTATTGAAGGGAACAAATGAATATATTCAGCGTAAATACTCTACAGCCTCCATGTTTTCTAATAAAATATGATTATCAGGACTCTGATTAACACTTTGATTTGTCAATGGCTCCTTGTTCACAGCCATTGACATGTCGAAGAGGTTAACACGTGAGGAGCGGATCGAAATTGTGTTGATATCTAGTGAACGCAGTAACTGGGTCATTGCAGCAGATTTCAGTGCAAGACACCCTACGAGACCACCCATCTCCCATGCTACAGTCAGCAAACTGCTTGCTTCGTGAAACTGGTTCAGTGTTGGATTTGCCAAAATGTGGACGCAAGAAAACTGTCACTAATGAAGAAACATCAGTGGATGTCCTAGTTTCATTCAGCAAGAGCCCACAGCGTAGCACTTGCCGCATGTCACTGGAGAGTGGCATTAGTCGAACATCCCTTCGGCGGATATTAGCTACTCACAAATGGCACCCTTACAAACTCCAGCTACTGCAGCATCTCAACGAGGATGACCCAGATCGGCGCACAGAATTTGCAGAATGGGCAAAACAAAAATTGGAACAGGACCCTCAGTTCACGCAGAAGATTTTGTTCAGTGATGAGGCAAACTTTTATGTGAATGGTGAAGTTAACAAACAAAACCACCGCTATTGGTCTGACACTAACCCACATTGGATGGATCCCTCCAAGACTGTTGGAACAACAAAAGTGATGGTTTAGTGAGGTATATGGGGTACAACGATAGTGGGTCCATTCTTCATCAATGGAAACCTCAAGGCCACTGGATATTTGAAATTGCTACATGATGATGTGTTTCCCTCTTTATGCACTGAAGCTGGCATGTTCCCTGAGTTTTTCCAGCAAGATGGTGCACCACCACATTATGGGTGCCAGGTCCGAGCATTCCTAGATGAACAGTTTCCTGGAAAGGTCGTCGTGGGATAGTTGAAAGGCCCCCAAGGTCTCCCGATCTGACCCCCTTAGACTTTTATCTTTGGGGTCATCTGAAGGCAATTGTCTATGGTGTGAAGATACAAGATGTGCAGCACCTGAAACTACGGATACTGGATGCCTGTGCTGGCATTTCTCCTGCGGTGTTGCTATCAGTGTGTGAAGAGTGGGAGAAGAGGGTTGCATTGACAATCCAACACAATGGGCAGCACATTGAACACATTTTATAAGTGGTCAGAAACTTGTAAATAACTCATGAAAGAATAAAGTTACATTGAAACATGCACACCATTGTTTTTCTTGTGACATTACCAATAAGTTTGATGTGTCACATGGCCCTCTTCCTATTGAAAAAACAAAAGTTGTATCCAAGATGGCCGACTTCTAAATGGCCACCATGGTCACCACCCATCTTGAGGAGTTTGCCCCCTCCCATATACTAATGTGCCACAAACAGGACTTTAATATCACCAACCATTCCCATGTTATTACGGTGTATCCATATAAATGGCCCACCCTGTAGAATCGGAGACAGAGCCTTCAGCTTTCAGGCCCCTCTTCTGTGGAACCAGCTTCCAGTTTGGATTCGGGAGACAGACACTATCTCTACTTTTCAGATTAGGCTTAAAACTTTCCTTTTTGGTAAAGCATATAGTTAGGGCTGGACCAGGTGACCCTGAGTCCTCCCTTAGTTATGCTGCAATAGACGTAGGCTGCCGGGGAATTCCCATGATGGACTGAGTGTTTCTTCTTCACTCAGTATGTGTTTATACATCTCTGCATTTAATCATTAGTTATTATTAATCTCTGGCTCTCTTCCACAGTGTGTCTTTGTCCTGTCTTCCTTCTCTCGCCCCAATCGATCACAGCAGATGGCCCCGCCCCTCCCTGAGCCTGGTTCTGCTGGAGGTTTCTTCCTGTTAAATGGAAGTTTTTCCTTCTCAATGTCACCAAAGTGCTTGCTCATAGTCTGATTGTTGGGTTTTCTCGGTATTATTATAGTGTCTTTATCTCACAACAGAAAGCATCTAGAGGTGACTGCTGTTGTGATTTGTTGCTGTATAAATGGAGACGTGTGTGTTGCTCTGCACATATTTTGCACACGGGTTTACTTTGTTTGACCACTAAGATCCAAAGGATTATTTAAGTTATATTTCCCAATACTTAATATTATGAATACAATGTTTTAGCAGTAAAAATACTTTACACCATTTTATAGATGAGAATGAAAAATTATTTCTGTTCAAAGGTTTATGTATATTTAATTTGTATTTTGTGTAAGGTACCAATCAACGGAAATAAAATGTAAAAAAATTAATAAAATTATAGTATTGTTATCATTAAAATGATTAAAAGCATATATCTCATCAACCTTGCATGAAATCATTAATTCTATTTATCAATTTTTCATGTCTGCACAGTGTTTGTATTAATGGGTGGTGCCCAAAGTGATATTATTATTTATGTCCCATATCTCTGGTGGCACCCCTGGTGCTAAATGACAGAAAACAGACACAAAATGACTCAAACTCAAATTTATTCAGTTACTCATAAAACACTCATATAACAGAAAATATCTGGACCTAGTTATGTCAGTCAGTGTGACCTAAAATTCTTGATCCGGGCTCGGTTAAAACAAGTTTTTAGGGTATTGACTCACTGAACAACACCCTCAGTCCAAATAGAAATATGACAACAACAAAAAAAGAGAATAAATGATGCATTGAATATTCACACAATAAAACGTGTTTGATACTCTCGTATAGTCTGGTCCAGGGGTAGGCAACCTTTCTGACGGCAAGTGCCATTTAAAATTTCCTCAGAGGTCAGTGTGCCATATGATTGCATTAGCAATAAATTTAATAACGCTCTATATGAACAGTTACACAATATATAGAACCACTTAATAGAATTATATTTGTTTGCAGATGTTGGCAGCTATCAGCGAATAGTTATCAGCTATTTTGAAACAAATCCATAACAAGAACTCCATAACAGCAAATGAACTGCACAACAGAAAATACAAATGCTATTTATGGTCTCCTCACAACAATGATAAGAAAAATAAACTGAGCCAATATGGCATGTCTGTTAATACAGAGACACACATGTTAATGTAATCTCTGGTCTCCCACTCAGAGACACAGATCTCCGAGTGTCCAGCATTCAGACGGCTACCTGAGGACAGTCATGTGAGAGAAAATCTGCTCACACAGACATGTAGAGCCAAATACTGTCAATAAGGCCTCTGCAATGTTCTGAAGACAGTTAAACTTGTCAGGCAGTGATGTCCAGCAGGTGAAAATGCAAGCTCCATGAACACGCACAGCTGTGGATTCCAGCTGCTTCGATGTTGCATTAACTGGCATTAACTCAGCCAGTTAATGCGAGACAAATCTTGCTGCTCATTAAAGATTTCTGGTTTGATCAAAAAATAGAACATTGGTCCATACACCTGAAAGTCCCAAAAATCCATTGTGTCTCGAGTCTACGGATGTATCCGTGTGTTTCTGTGGTGCTGATGCTGTGCTGAGCGGAAAGCTCCTGAAGCTTTTGAAGTGTCGGAATGTGAAAAGCTAACAATGTCCCTCTCACCAGTAGGCTAAGTTATTTTTAGCCAATTACAAGTTGAATCTGGTAGTTGTGTTTGTTAGCTAAGATACCGTCATTAAGAAGAGGCACAACTAATGTGTCTATGCGAGCTGATTTGCGATGTGCACCGCTGGCGCAGCCATTTATTTTTTAATGCACCTTCTCAGATTAATTCACTGCGTGTCGTGCCCAGGGCAGTTTGACTAAAGACCAGCCCACCAGGTATTACAGCCATAAAGCCTTTGAATGAAAACAAATGCTGTTGTGACAGTGATGTACAATCTTGTTGGTATATGTATGATTTCTATACATTTTATGTCAGATAAAAACTTTGGTTGTAAGCTTCAGATAATTATTTAATAACAGCCAGACATTTTAAATGAGAATAAGAAAGTATTTCTTTGTGCCCCCCTCTCCCTGTTAATGCCCTACCTGCCCCCTTGGCAAAACTTTGCTAGACCCGCCCCTGCACAGTTACCAGCTGTCAGCTACTTAGAAAAGGATCCTGGTGTTATTTGTCTCTCAGAAACAGTTCATAACTTCCCTTCAACTCATTCATGTCACCTAAAAGGTAAACCTGTTTCTCCATCACCTGTTCAGCTGTGATCTCCTGGTTTCATCTTCATGTTTCCCTCTCACCACATATCCAAACCGATATCATGACCAGCAGCTTTTACAGCTGTGGCTCCAGCAAACATCAGCTGATACTAGAAATTAATATTAAATAAATTCTAACAACAGCTGATCAAGCTTAAACGTGCTGCTGTTGTTTAGCGCGACATCTGGCGGTTTCCTCTTTCTGGCACAAAGTGGGCGATAAACAAACGAGAGAAAAGCTGATCAGCTGATCATTGATCAGTTTCATGATTGAAGTAGAAACAGGAGAGGGAGGGGGAGAGAATGAGAGAAGAAGATGCAGCTGTGCAGCGTAATGACAGAATAAATCCACCTTTGTGTCTTTTTCCATTCTAGCTGAAGTCCGGGACAAACTGCGTCCCTTCTCAGCTCAACACGAAACGCGTAATAATTTCTCTGAACGCGGGACGATTCCGTTTTTTACGGGACAGTTGGCAACTCTACTAACTAACCTTATGAATAAAATAAAGTTCATTATCAGTTACATCATAGCACCCACCCAGCTGTATAGAAACTCCGTAATGCTAGCTAGTACGCAGTACGAGTTATTGTAACTGATTGTAAAACGTCAGCACAACGAAAATAAACTACCCCTAAACTTGGTTTATATCTGACCCAGATAGAGTGCAGGTCATAACTTCTTACCCTAACTTCTCCTCCTCCTGCCTCCCCTCTCCCTCATCCACCTGCTGGCCTCCACCACTTGTTAATTTTACTGAATCTGTGGAAGCTGCGCCATAGCCACCACCAAACAACTGAGTTATTTTTAAACACCGGCCAGGATCTGGCCAATCCACCACCTTTCATTGTTTATACCGTTACAAAGAAAAAAAAAGTCACCGGGCCACCGAGCAAATGCCTGGTATGCCCGATGACCAGTCCAGCTATGGTCGTGCCATCAGTTAACCCTTCGCGTGCCAACTGTGGCACGCGTGCCTAGGGTTGCCGACCCCTGGTCTGGTCTAACCAAGTGACCTAAGTGACCCAGCATTAGGTGATATTTTAGCATTTGTCACTTCTGGCTCCAAAAAAAACAAAACAAATGAAAAACAACATGGTGGTTGCCACAAGTCCAGAAGCTTTGTTGTTTATGTCACAGAGACCACATCTGTCTGTGTATAACATCTGGATGCCAGCAGCCTCCAGGCTGTACTCAGGGTTTAGACTGAAAATAGGTTTTTAATTGATTTTGTCTACAGAAAGTAAAATTAAAAAGATTTTTTTGTAAGAATGAACTCTTAAGTTTGCCCTGTGTTTTCTTTGTTACACTTCCTCATCTCTGGAAGCACAAAAACACATTTTATCATTTGTTGTTTGTTAAAGTCATGCTGACCTCACGCTTCTACAGCCAAATAATCTGAGATCAACAATGAGCTGGAGTTAGGAGTGAGCCCTGTGATGCTGCTCATTGGGAGTGTATTTCAGCTCCTGCTGATATGACTGATCACAGATCACAGCTCTGAGAACTCAGTCTGTGTATTCATAAGTCTTCTTCATGAGCTCTGAGCCTCTCTGTTTTTTTCTTCCTGGGAGACATGAGCACCTACAGGCGGTGAATTTAAATGTGTCGGCCAGGGATGATAAAGGCCGACTGTCCATCCATCTTCACTGCTCAGCAGGACAAGTGCTGCTGCTGCTGCTGTTGCTGCTGGTGGTGGTGCTGTTGCTCGACCACAATCAGAAGCACATCCTGAACCAGTATCAGAGCGACGTCTGTGAGCTGAGACACAGAGTCCACAATCTGCAACTATCAGTCAGCCACACACACACACCACACACACACACACACACACCACACACACCTCTCACACACACACACACACACACCCACACCTCACACACACACACGCACACACCTAACACACACACACACGCACACACACCTCTCACACACACACGCACACACACACCTCACACACACACACACACGCACACACCCACACACCTCACACACACACACACGCACACACCCACACACCTCACACACACACCCACACACACACACACCTCTCACACACAAACCTCACACACACACACACGCACACCTCACACACACACACACACACACGCACACATGATTATTTAAAAAAATAAGGCAAATGGATTGTTGGGATAAAAACTATAATTAAAATAAAAATATTATGTAAAACATTTTACTAAATGCTTCAAGACCACATAAAAATAACTCTCTAAATCAAAAGTTCAGAAAATAATAAATGTATATATATATAAATAAATTATATCTGATTACTCCCCCTAAAAAACCCAAATATTAAAACAATATTAAATAATTACATACACAGATTAAAAAGATTTTTTTTAAAAAGCAATAATTAGAACAAGAATCCTGAAAAAGAAATAAAATTACAACAGCATTATGGAGTTGGAGAGGAATTAGAAATAAAAGACATAATAAATCAATGTGATATATTCTAAAATAATAAAGGTAGATCAAAAAATATGTTAAGATGAAATTATAATAAAAAATTAATTAGAGTTATATGATTCTAAGTTTAATTTAATTTAATTATAAGTTTAAAAAAGGGAAATAAGGAAAAATATAACTACAGCACAAAAAGGTAAATAATAAAACGAAGAATAAAAATAAATTAATAATTAATAATGACAATAATTAAAATGTAAAATAAAAAATGAATATAAATAAAATGTATGATGAAAATATAAAATACCTGGGACATTTTCAATAATAAAAGATAAATAAATAAACAGTCATTACAGTAATAGCAGATCGTGTCTTTCAGTCAGATGACGTTGCTCTGAGGTCACACTCCGGGTCAACGTAAGGAGTAAACGCGCGTGCGTGGCGCTTGTTTGACGCCCGGAGAAAGGGAGAAAGAGAGAGAGAGAGAGCGAAAGAGAGTCTGAGTTTCGGGTGAGGAGGGGGTGAGGAGGAGGAGAAGGAGGTTTCGAGGCTTTCCTCAGTGCTCGCACGCGCTGGGCTTGCTGAAAGACGCACGCGGCTGCTACTGGAGTGGATCTAACCGGCGGGAGACGCACGTGCCGTTACGCACCGGGCAGCTCCGGTGTGTGTCTGTGTGTGTGTGTGACAAAGAGGAGGAAGAGTAGCGGACAGAGTCACATTGAGCCCGGAAAGTTGGAGTACAGCTGCGGAGTGATCGGTGGCAGCTGATGTTCTTCACCGACGACAGAGCTCCATCTCCGGGAGAGCCGCTCCGGAGCATGCGCTCCTGCCCGGACTCCCACTCTTCTTCGTCTTCTTCTGCGTCCCTGCCGGGGCTGCTGTGAGCCCAGGACGACGGGTTGGGAGGGGGGGTCCCACCGTGTCCGGGGTTCGTGCTCGCGCCACTATGCCGGTGGCAGTCCGCGCGATGTGCGGAGAGAGAGAGTGAGAGACCCCGACGCTCAGAGCGAGAGAACCATGACTTCCTGTGGGATTACAGCAGCACGCGACATGATCCTAATCGGCGTCGTCTGCCTGCTGCTCGTGCTCGGTGAGTACACCTCCGCTGCCCGCGTGCACGCGCACAGGTGAGGGCAGAGGCTCGGTTTGCGCCTCTGTCAGTCAGCTGGGTCTAAAGATGCTCTCGTGCTCTGAAACACCGAGTAACCGTCAGCAGGAGTACTCGGATACTCACAGAGATACTCCATTACAAGTGAAAATGTTGCAGTGCATGAAGTTAACTTTTAAATCTCCGCAGACAAACAGCGCGCGCCCTTACCCTCAGACCCATGTACCAGCCGTGACGTGTTAGAATAGTACAGAGTACTGTGTGTGCAGAGTACTGTGTGTACTCTGCTGTACCTTCTCTTTGGATTTCTATTATGTTTCTATTCAGTGTTTAATTTTTCATCACAGCCATAAAGAGCATCTTTGTTACATTCAGTAAATGAAGTATCTTCAGGTGCAGTACCAGGTGCTTGATACCAGGACTGAGGACAGCAGGTCTCGGGAACCTTTGTTCTGATCCTGAATATTTTAATCTGAACTTTTTACTGCTGCACAAACATCCACGTACCCCTGAAAGGTCACATCGTTACCCCGAGGTCCAGTAATTAGCTCTTTGTGTGGCCCACACCTGTGGGAGCTGTTCCTCTGCCCCTGGTTCTGAGCGCTGGTCTGATGTGTTGCAGCTTGTTGAGGTGGAGCTGTGGGGTGGGTGACACAAGCTCGTGGTGCTGGAGCATTTCTGTCTGCAGTGGAACAAACAGAGTGTGGAGCCGTGTTTTTTCGTGCCACCTTTTTTTTTGTGTCTCTGCATGAGAGCAGCACAGGATTTTGTCCCACTGTTCCAGCAGGGGGCGCCTGGTGCCCTACTGACCTAGCACTAACCACAGGAAAGTCTGGAGAGTCACCCAGGTTATTTTTTACAGATACAATGTGCAGATGTCCCCTGCAAGCACCGCGTCAGGTGCTGATAAAGTGTGAGATGAGGGGAGCCTGCAGAGTGTCCCACAGCTTCCATCAGTTACTCATCATAGGAGACTTAGTGAAGGCCAGCTCAGGTCTCAGGCGTCAGTCCCGGTCCAGTCAGCTTAAAGGTGTAGCATTGTCCACCAGCTCCAGCAGCTCCAGCACCTTCACTAGCTCCGGTTATGAGGTGGCTATGTTCCACAGTGCTCTCCTTAGACCAGGTGGACAGGAAGAGCCTCCTCAAGTGATTGTGAGGATTAAGGAGGACTTCAGGGACCACAGCCTGTGTGGGACATCAGTATTCACTGCAGACCATAGAAAGCATATTTTTATTTTTTAATTTTATTTTTTTTATTACTAAACTTCTGATCTCGCTCTTACGTACATGTTCACCTGGAGATCTGACACTGAGGAGATAAAATTGATGGATGACAAAAATGTGAAAATATTCAGTCATTGGAAATCCTTTAACCCAGCGGTCCCCAACCCCCGGGCCTCGGACCGGTACCGGCCCGAGGCCCGGGGGTTGGGGACCGCATTTCACACCTGAGTTGAGGCTCAGGTGTGAAATGTATAGTTATCAGGGTTTTTATCGGTTTTCAGCGTTATTTTGTTATCGTTTTTATCGTTTACTCGGTTTTCCTGGGTCTTTTCACATGTGTTATGAATAAATTTTCTTTTTTTCGGTACCGGTACTCGTTTTATTTTGTTGTATTTATCCGCGACACCTTAAAGGCCGGTCCATGAAAATATTGTCGGGCATAAACCGGTCCGTGGCGCAAAAAAGGTTGGGGACCGCTGCTTTAACCCACAGCAGAAAGCTTTTAAAGCCTGTCGCTGCTTTGTCACGTATCGATTTCTCTTGTGCCCTGCACATCGACAAAGTAAAACAATCCCGTGAAACTTTATTTTTCTGCTGTATAGTAGGGCTGCACGATTTTGCATAAAATGAGAATCACGATTTTTTTGCTTAGAATTGAGATCACGATTCTCTCACGATTTTCTTTTCCAGTATAAATATTTATTGCACTTATTAACTGCACATCAACTTCGTAACAGTTGAGACTGAACATAAAAACAATAAATAAACATAAAAACAACAAATGTCTCACATTTTGTCGTTGCCGCAAAATGTTGTACTGCTTTAAATTCCGTCTCCACCGTTGCTCGACACTGCGTGTATAGAGCAGGTAGTGCAACAATAGAAAAATAGTTGCGGAACAGCACTGTGTAGCGTTTGTCTAGGGTGTTGATCATTTTCCTAAATCCCTCGTTTTGCACAGTGTTGATGGGAGCCATATCTTTGGTCAGGTGATAAGTGATAGCCTCCGTAATTTCTTTGTGCCTGCGGGAGTTCGACGGGTATAGGGAAGCGCTGTATAAGGTTCCCGTTATTGATGTTTGGGTGGTTGACCGGGACGGATTTTCTCCTGTCACTTTCTCGTCATCCCTGACGTGTTCTCCGTTGTTTTTTTCCCTGCTAATTTTAGCATCACACGGCACAGCTTCTGTATCACGTGGTATAAGGCTCCGCCCTTGTCATTTGTTGAGCAGGAAGAGTGAGCGCTTGTTTTCATGCAGATTACGTCCCGGATCAAAATGCGGTACAATCGTCGTTGTCTTTTATTTAAATTATTTTTTTTTAATCGTTGTCATTTGGAAATGAGATCGCACATAAGTATGAATCGAGATCGCGATTTTCTATCGATTAATCGTGCAGCCCTACTGTATAGTTTTGTTTTTGTTCATCCACAGCAAAGATGTGGATGAACCCACAGTAACAGCCTCGTTCATGAATGTTTTCACACGGATTACAAAGAGTTTAGGTTCATGGTTAGTTGAGAGTAACGGGTTAACGGTCCACCTGGCTGTAACAGACAGCTCACCTGTAAGAAACAGCTGCCTCTTCGAGAGGTGGGCTTAGCTTTAGTTTTTGCACTGCTCTTCACATCATCATTGCTGATCTCACCACCTCAAACTCTGGGACGGCCGTCAGCTTTCTGAACTGTAAAGCCTTTCAGATGAGAGCTCAAACATCTGCAAGGACAAAAACAAGCTCAGCTCAAGCACCTGATGGTCTTCTTCAAATCCCAGAATCAGGAAGCTCTGAGACACATCTGACAGTTAGAAATGGTCCAAAGATGTTCTCCAGCTGTTCTGACTGAAGGATTTTCCTGCTAGAACTTTAGACAGAAAGAAAAAACTGAACAGCAGCAATATTTGGAGGGCAGGTTGAGGTATATCAGTTGTTACCTGCAGAGCTGTGGTTAGGCTCGTATGAACACAGAGAAGATGGAGGATAAGGGTGAAAATCTTCCTAAATGAAAGTTCACTTTGAGGTCCCTCAATGGGCAGAAGGCGCAAAGAAGATGCCAAACAAACCAAACTTCAGCCGAGAGAATGGGTGAGATGATTTGTCCACAGCATGAGGTCAACCATTCATGGTCTGGATTACTCGCTGTGAAAGCCATGATCCCCAGCTTCTGGTCCACATGTGAGGTTTCAGGAGCTGTACCAGGGACGAGGAAAATGGAAGGAGGAGCGTGCTGCAGCGCTTTCACTTTTACTTTGAAGGAGAACTACAGCTCTTTGCACTTTTATTTTGAAGAACCACAGCTCTTTGCACTTCTACTTTGAAGGAGAACTACAGCGTTTTGCACTTTTATTTTGAAGAGCTGCAGCTCTTTGCACTTTTATTTTGAAGGAGAACTTCAGCGCTTTACATTTTTAATTTCGAAGGAGGACTATGGTGCTTTGCGCACGCTTCTGTAAGGTGAAGCACTCAAAGACACCAAACAGAGCTGAAGGACAAAGATCTGAATGTGTGTTTGTTCCACATCGTGTTTCCTCTCTATAACACAGCCTTTATATTCATTCACAGAGTTATTATATGATTATGCTTCTGGTTATCATAGGTAATTTTTGGGACTGTGAAATGTCAGCGGCATGTAATGTAATAGTTTACTTTTACCCTCCTGCCTGGTTTTGTGCCGGTTAACTGTCAGATCGTGTTGTTTGTTGGCGTTCAGCATGTTATGTCTCTAAAATAATGACTCCAGCAGCTCACACACACACTTCCTGTTTCTGAAAACCCTCGAAATCCCACGAAATGCACACACCTGCTATCTGCGGCTGCCGACAGGTAAACATTCATTTATCTGGTCCCTGTGATGCTCGCTTAATTGGATTCACCCGCATGTTATTGTCTCTGCTGGATGGAAGCTGTTGAACTGCCTGACAAAGGCCACGCTCGACACAGATAGAGCTGAGTCTGTGCGCCCTGGAGGAGATGTGGAGCCGGATTAGTGTGGGATATTTTCTTGAGGACATCCGCGCAATGCCTTCTAATGTTTCCTATTTCAGTTTCATATGTTTCTGTCACAGCTAACGGCCGCTGGAACAACAATAACCTACAACAGGAAGACATATATGATATGATGCTCTATGAACATGTGCTGGCTTTATCCTCAGCTTCTTATCAGGAGATCATCTCATCTCGATCCGAGATCCATCACTGAGCCTTCAATCTGCAATCTGAGTCACAGCTGAGAAACTGAGGCAAAGCATACAGACACACCTCCACCTGCACCAGAGGAAAAGCCTGCCTGAGTCTGCAGAGACACACATTTATCTGACCAACAGTCCCATTAATATTTTGACATTTAGTTTTAAACGAGCTCTGTTTGAACTGATTAGTTTGCTATGTTAAAGAGATGGAAAAAGATCACAAAGAAGCAATAAGTGACAGTAAACAGGCGCCAAAAACTACAAAGAGACAAAAATATTGGAAAAATATTTAAAAAGACACACACAAAAATTTAACAAAAAGCAGAGCAGAGACACACGGTGACTCTAATGAGACACAAAATGACTGCAAATAGATAAAATGATCACAAAGGTAAACAGGAAGTGAGTGAAGCTAACACCTCTGTGTCTAACTCCCGCCTTCTCCCTGTTTTCCTGCAGATGTGTGCGTTTGTGACTCGGAGCTCGGCACCCCCGGCTGGAGGGAACCTCTAGACTGTGTCCGAGCCTCCGAGCTGTGCAACCAGAACAGTCAGTGCAGCTCGCGTTACCGGATCATGCGGCAGTGCCTGTCGGGCGGGGACAAGGAGCGCAGTGCCATGCTGGCCTCCAAGGAGTGCCAGGGGGCGCTGGAGGTGCTGCAGGACTCGCCGCTCTACGACTGCCGCTGCAAGAGAGGCATGAAGAAGGAGCTGCAGTGCCTGCAGAACTACTGGAGCATCCACATGGGCCTGACTGAGGGTAAGCCTCCCATGCTGGGCCCTGTCCAGAGCTAATAAAGCCTCCTGCTGCCGCCGATGGAGCACAGCAGCTTGCTGGTGTTTTTATGTCAGGTCTTCTCTTCACACGCTGAGGTCGTCTGTTGGCCTGGAGGGCAGACAGAAAGTAGAGAAAGTTTTACTCAGTGAGCACTTGCAAACAGCAGGTAAAGACGTGAGAGAGTGCAGGGGAGCAGCCTGAAGTCTGATGTGACAGGAAGTGTGTTTATTCAGGAGAAGCTCAGACATCATCACCAGAGTATGAAGAGATTTGACAGGAATGGGGAATGGATGAGTTACACTGTGTCTGCAGTGCGAGCCCTGCTGTTTTTCATCAGTATAATTTGAATTGGCTGGATTCTTCATGCTCCTCTGGATTGTCAGGGAAGCATCACTGATCCCTCAATCTCTGCAGGTTCTGCGTCCTGGGCAGAGTTGTTTTTCTGGCTGTTTATGTGTGATGGACAGTATACGTAGTGAAATTCTCAGCAGCACGAGCCACCCTGAATCTAATGACAATGGGATCGTGTCTGTGCAGTCAGGTTTGAGGGAGTTATTACTGATTGTTTGACAAAATTGCTGCAATCATGTTGATTAGTGGGTGACCTTTAACCTGGGCCAGCTGCTGGTTCAGATCGACTCATGTTTGTGCTATTTTTTTAGGATTACTCTTATTTCACCAAACTATTATTTTATTATTGATGCTGGAGTTTTAGGGCCGATATTGATAACCATCCCACCATCTACAGGGAGTGCAGGATTATTAGGCAAGTTGTATTTTTGAGGAATAATTTTATTATTGAACAACAACCATGTTCTCAATGAACCCAAAAAACTCATTAATATCAAAGCTGAATGTTTTTGGAAGTAGTTTTTAGTTTGTTTTTAGTTTTAGCTATTTTAGGGGGATATCTGTGTGTGCAGGTGACTATTACTGTGCATAATTATTAGGCAACTTAACAAAAAACAAATATATACCCATTTCAATTATTTATTTTTACCAGTGAAACCAATATAACATCTCCACATTCACAAATATACATTTCTGACATTCAAAAACAAAACAAAAACAAATCAGCGACCAATATAGCCACCTTTCTTTGCAAGGACACTCAAAAGCCTGCCATCCATGGATTCTGTCAGTGTTTTTATCTGTTCACCATCAACATTGCGTGCAGCAGCAACCACAGCCTCCCAGACACTGTTCAGAGAGGTGTACTGTTTTCCCTCCTTGTAAATCTCACATTTGATGATGGACCACAGGTTCTCAATGGGGTTCAGATCAGGTGAACAAGGAGGCCATGTCATTAGTTTTTCTTCTTTTATACCCTTTCTTGCCAGCCACGCTGTGGAGTACTTGGACGCGTGTGATGGAGCATTGTCCTGCATGAAAATCATGTTTTTCTTGAAGGATGCAGACTTCTTCCTGTACCACTGCTTGAAGAAGGTGTCTTCCAGAAACTGGCAGTAGGACTGGGAGTTGAGCTTGACTCCATCCTCAACCCGAAAAGGCCCCACAAGCTCATCTTTGATGATACCAGCCCAAACCAGTACTCCACCTCCACCTTGCTGGCGTCTGAGTCGGACTGGAGCTCTCTGCCCTTTACCAATCCAGCCACGGGCCCATCCATCTGGCCCATCAAGACTCACTCTCATTTCATCAGTTCATAAAACCTTAGAAAAACCAGTCTTGAGATATTTCTTGGCCCAGTCTTGACGTTTCAGCTTGTGTGTCTTGTTCAGTGGTGGTCGTCTTTCAGCCTTTCTTACCTTGGCCATGTCTCTGAGTATTGCACACCTTGTGCTTTTGGGCACTCCAGTGATGTTGCAGCTCTGAAATATGGCCAAACTGGTGGCAAGTGGCATCTTGGCAGTTGCACGCTTGACTTTTCTCAGTTCATGGGCAGTTATCTTGCGCCTTGGTTTTTCCACACGCTTCTTGCGACCCTGTTGACTATTTTGAATGAAACGCTTGATTGTTCGATGATCACGCTTCAGAAGCTTTGCAATTTTGAGACTGCTGCATCCCTCTGCAAGATATCTCACTATTTTTGACTTTTCTGAGCCTGTCAAGTCCTTCTTTTGACCCATTTTGCCAAAGGAAAGGAAGTTGCCTAATAATTATGCACACCTGATATAGGGTGTTGATGTCATTAGACCACACCCCTTCTCATTACAGAGATGCACATCACCTAATATGCTTAATTGGTAGCAGGCTTTCGAGCCTATACAGCTTGGAGTAAGACAACATGCATGAAGAGGATGATGTGGACAAAATACTCATTTGCCTAATAATTCTGCACTCCCTGTATCTGTCCGTCCATCCAAACATGTGTTCATCAATCTTTGAAGGTGAGCGCCTGGTTTTGGGTCCATGAGGCTTGGTTGGACACCTCCTGAATAACATGGATCTGCTGCTCAGTGAGCCCACCGCTCCAGAGGGCCTGGGGTTGGGTGGAGTGTGAGCTGGGCTGTTGACAAAAGTCCAGTATGGACCCCCAGACTGGACTCAGTTAATGATTTTTAAAATCCAGATGGTAGTTAGCTGTAAATACATGAAGTCAAAGAGTGTTGATTTTATCAATCGGTAAATCTTGTGTAAAGGCTCAGAGTAAAGATGCTTTACTACCATTTAGTTTCTATAATAACAGACAGCTAGCTGTAGCATAGCTTCACAGCATGTATTCGACATGTGACTTCAACACATCCAGGTCAGGTGTATATGAAACACAGTTCATACAGCAGAGCACTGTACCCCAGGCTGCCTGCAGACCCCCACAGCCGTCACACTGATGCCCACTGATGCCATCACACTGATGGCTGTGGGCGTCAGGCGTCCCTTCCTCTGCCATGTTTCACTGAAATCTGCAAAACCCAAAAACTCTCAGTCCAAATAAACCTGCAGCCACGCTGAGGTTCACCCGGGGCTGTGTTCCAAACTTTGTCAGCTCTGACTTTGTGATTTTACAAAGGGAGGGTGGCGTGTTTGTTTAGCTGTTTGGTTTTCTGCAGAGGAACCTAAAAATGATTTTGATCCTTTTAAAGTGTCCATCGCGAGCGCTCCAGCGGTGCGCCGACAGACGAGCCTCTGACGAGCCTCTGACGGCTTTCCGAGATGCTTCTTTGGGAATTTTAGCACAACAAACGAGCCGCTCACATGAAACGCTCGCTCGCTGCAGAGCTGCTGTGTTCTCAGTCACCTGGATAACGCCCGTGGCTCGTTCACATCCCACTGCCACACACACACACACACACACACACACACACGTGCACACAGACCGTTGGCTGGCCTAGTTTAGGTCTCGGCAGTGGCAGAGCTCATTAAGAGCCTTTGTCTTTGTTCTCCTTTCCATTGAGGATGTCTCTGTAGTGCCAGCAAAGCTAGCAAAGCCTCCACATCACACACACACGCTCACACACACACTCAATGCTGTGCGGCCACACACAGGCCGTGTGTTTAAGCCTGACAAAGTTGTAATGTACAGAAACACAAACATGCTGTCTGACACGCAGCAGAACAAACATCTATACCAACTAACACTGCACATGCTCACACGGCTTTCCTTCGTGCTGTGTTCGTGTGTCTGAGCTCTGCAGTGTGTTTCAGAGTCTTTTTGCATTAAATTGTCACATCTTAACCTAGCGATCAAACATCTCGGTCGCACACAGCTGAAGGTGGACCAGTGAGAAACGCTTTGACATCCAGAGACAGAGTCATGTGCAGTTCTTAATGATCTTCCAAACCTGTATTATTTCCTCTGCACTGATCTTGTTCACTAAAATCTCTCTTTTAGTGACTTTTAGCTCAAGCTAAACCAACAGTGAATGACTTTTAGGGAGGGGCAACGGGAGCGTTTCGTTTATTAGACAAAATCAAATGAGCTTGCCTTGTTTCCATCATCTCTAAAAGCCAAATTATAATCTGATCAATCCTCCAGCCCTGCTAGAGGCTGATGACCAGAAACACTGAGTTTATTCAAAGGCAGGACCTGAGCGTGAAAATTACGATGCTAGCTGTCACAGAATATGTCCAGCTTTGACCCTGAGAGGAGGTGGAACTGAAAGTCAGTCCTCAACTGGGCCCAACTTGCACAAAAGCAGAGGAAAAGGAAACAGGAGCCATGACTTCACACTTAAAGGTAAAGCTTGCAGAGTTCAGAAACCATCAAGCTCCCAACACGGAACCTCAGTAGAGGCGACTGTGCATCTGAATGACTTGAAAGTATTTGGCAGAAGTTGCTGTCCTCTTTCAGAAGAGCTGGAAGCCTCTTGGGGAGGTACTGAAGATGGGTGTCCAGGTTTGGTGAGATGTTTGAGGATTACCTGGTTACTTAGCCTGATGATGGACACCTGGATGAATTAGGGTTGGGCGATTGGACGAATTTATTTATCGTTTTTACAGGGGAGATTTATTTGCCCATCAGTAAGTTTGCTAATAATGATGGAGCTAATAGAAGCAGTCAACAGAAAAAAAAATAATAGCGCTGTTTTAACAGCACCCTCTTTCATCTGTGAGCAAATGCACCCTCAGACTGTGCCCAAATGCTTGTTGATGGAGCTGCAGAAGCTAGTGATTGCTGCATACTCAGCCGGATGGTGGACACGTACATACTCATGCAAATTAGTCGCGTTTGAGTACTTTGCTCGCACTATACGTCTGCACAAACAGCACACCACTTTGGTTACATCCTTAGGTGTACCTCTTTCATCTGGTTTAAAGCCAAAGAAATCCCAAAATGGCGACTTTATATTTTTTTAGTGCTGTCAGCGCTAACTAACGCGATTAACAATTAACCCATCTGGAGGGCTAATTGTTAATCCGATGCTACTGAGTCAAAATCCCTGAAATGTCTCTGTCAATGCATTTCGGGCAGTTTGTCCAAAGTTTGTTCATTCTGCACTCCAGATGGGTTGAGAGCGTTAAAAATTTTAATCGTGATGACCACGTTAACGCTGCATTAACGCTGCATTAACGCTGCATTAACGCGTTTCTTCCTGTCAAAAGGAAATTTTTCTTTCATGTTGTTGCCAAAGTACTTCCTCACATGGGGTCATGTGATTGTTGGGATTTTTCTGTAATCCTGTAGGGTCTTTACCTTACAGTATTAAAACACCTTGAGGTGACTGTTTTTATTGGTGCTATATATAAAATTGAAAATAAAATTGAATTGAATCAATAGTTATGTTTTTTTAGTGGCTATGAGGGATGATGATCAGTGCTACAAAGCTGTCGCATCAGAGACTACAGTCCTCTCCAAACCTTGAACAAGGTGACAACTCAAAGTTAAAAACTCAAACAGTGTTTGTGCACTTTCAGCTAATGAGCAGGATTTCAAGGGTGCAGGTAAATGGCTTGATGTGGCGCGCAGCCTTGAGTCATGAATCTTAAAAATGATTTGAACATGGCAGCAGTCGGTGCAGATTGCTACGAACGTCAGCGTGACTACAAAGAAGCTTTAAAAGGTTTCTCACAGGAAAGTTCATCTGCTGCTCGCTTAATTACATCCTGCTTCTGATGGGTTTATAGAAATTGTGCTCCTGTAGTTTTGGCTTCCAGCTATATTTTTCTTTCATGTGACACTGAACAAAAGATTTTCTCTTGCACTGTTTGTCTCGTTCATGCATGACGGGCAGGAGGGGATGTGTTGGCTTTTCATCTTAAAACTTATAATAGAAGTCAGGAGGAAGAACAGGTGAGACTGAAAAGACTCCGAAGTTTCTCCCAGTACGAGGTTCAGCCTGTGTTTATGTGCCTGGAGAGCCTGGATTTAGGAGACAGGTTCAAAACTCAGAGCTGTGGTCATCAGAGGAGCCAGTCTTTAACTACATAATGATAATAATAATAATAATAATAAGAACAACAACAACAAAAATGTCACTAAGAAAAAATGATAATAATGATAGTAATAATAATAATAATACAAATTTTACAATGACTGTTACATCACACACACAGAAAATCTACAAACACAGGAGTGAAACTAAAGTGTGCAGCAGACATCCAGTTTGAGATCTTTAATCTACTCTTAGGTTTTTAATCTGATTCATGTTAAAATTAGTTCTCGGTCTCAAACTTGGTCTTTAGTCTGATTTTCATTCTTACATGTTTAATCCAGTCTAAAGTTTTTAGCCAAGTCTTTATGTGTTATTCTGGCCTGAATCATCATCAGTAAATTCCAACCTAATCAGGATTAGTCCTGTCAGATTATTGGATTTTTGGCTGCTAATAAAAAATAAACCTTGAAACTAACACACAACGAAATGTCTTTTGTTTTGGAAATGAGAGGTTGGGGTCGCTGAGGGCCTCACATAGATCATCTAGTCCTTAGTGTTACATTTAGACCTGAGTCTTGTCTTTAGGCCTAATTCTGTAAATTTCAGTCTAATCTCTGCTCACTGCTAGGCTCAGCGCTGTGTTCAGGAGACCTTCCAGACATTTCTACATATTTCCGTGAAGAGTTTTCCTCTCGAGACTGCAATGCTTCCACCACGGAGGTTATTTGTGTGTTTTTAGTCAAAGATTTACTTTAATTGTTATTAAAGTTCATGTAGAGGGGCGAAGACTCGGTCACTGTGTGATGCTAACTTTCAGAAATAATGCTGTCACATCCTCTCTGAGTGCGTCTTCAGTCCTGAATGAAGTCTTTAATATGTGATGAAATCTTTACTTGTCATTGTGTTTCTGAGGGTTTATTGTTTAGTTTGTTGCCTCACTGTGGTTTTGGTTTCTGTAACGTGCCCACCTGCATTCCAGCAACAGGCAGTAATCGTTTCTTTTCTTGCAAATATTTTGTCGATCCTTTTGTTCAGAGCACAGAAAGAGAAAATAGTCAGAAGTGAAATGGTCTCTGAAATACCAGCATGCTCTGGAAATGTGTTTAAATTGCTAATTACACGTAGTTCACTCCTGCGTGACGCTGCTTTTATAGTCTGATACAGAGTCTTTCACTTAGTCTTAAATATGGTCTTTGTGAGTCACTTGAGTAAATCAGCAGCCTGTGGCTTAATTAGGAGAGCTGTGATTGACGGCAGCATCCAGGTTTCACTTTGCAGACTCTCCAGTGAGTCTCTCTGCCCGGCCGATCCTCCGAGAGCTGCCGGGAAGGTGTTGAAGGGAAGGGTGGAAATGAGTAATGAGCTGAGGGACAGAAAATTGGTTGTGGGTGGAGAGTCCAGAGACGGAGGACTGGAGTCTTTCCTGAAAGCTTTTCCTCTGGCATTCTTTTCATTATTCGTTCTTTGAGTGCTGCTGAGGAAACACTCACCCAGGAGGAACAAAGTGGGGTGACAGAGACTCTCAGAGGTTTCCTCCCACCTGTTATTATGTTCACTGTGAATGTGAAGGTGAGTGGAAGCACCTTAATAGGAGAAGGAAACTTACAAATTATCAGAAAGTGAGGCACAGAATAAAAACCTGGATATGGTTAGAGATGCTGAATAAATCTATTACCACAGTAGCTATGATGATGACGACTGATGTCACCACGACTCACCTGTGGAAAGACCTGCATCATCTGTTGGTTTAACATTTTGCCTGTCATTTTGTTAATATATTTCTTTATTTTATTTACACTGACTTAAGGTGGACTGATGATTGAGGATTTCATCACTTGGCCTGCAACACACATCTGTTCGCAAGACATAGCTATAGTTGCACACATTACAAAACCATGGCAAAGCTAATCCCATTACCAGGAATGGGTTTGGGGGGTGGGGTCACAAATCCATCTGTGAGCTCTTGCTTGTCAGATGAACGTGTAAAGCACTAGTCTACGGAGGCCTGATGGTATCAGATTTTTGAGTAGGATTATTTCAGGTAGTCAGGTATGACTAGAAGGTGAAATGTGATTTAATTCTCTGAGAGCTACAAGAGCATCCTCTTGGTGGGCACCAGTGAGTGGACCCGCAGTTGTTCTATCATAAAGGTAATATAGAATGGTAAGCAATCATCACGTCTTTAAACAGAAAACACCATTCAGCTTTTCCATCTGAGATGCAGTGATGATGACTGTAAGCCGGGGCCCGAGGGCAGAAGGATAAACAGCATCGAGGGCCTTAAGAGCAGCTGCAGAGGCATGCCCATAAATCATATCGCCATAATCCAGAACAGAGAGAAAAATGGCCTTAGCTACTTTTTTCTGTAAAACACAGGGAGGTTAGTTCTTTACAAAACAACACACGTCTGAGCTCCATCATTTTATTTTGTTTGCTTCCCTCATGGCTCTTATCGCACTTTTGCCTTGGACCAGACGTTCACAGATTTCTTTCCTGCAGACCTTTGCTTGACCCAGAATAATGTCCTGCTCATTGGTAGTAGCTTGAACCGGATTGGCTAAAGCAGAGGTTCCCAAGGTGTGGGGCCCGCCCCCTGGGGGGGCGCAGAGCTATTGCAGGGGGGGCGCGGTACAAAAAGAGAAAAAAAAAAAAAAAAAGAAAAAAAAAAAGAATGCTTGGACACTGCCAGCATAATGAACAGATTTTTGACGGGACTCCCACACAAAAGCAAAGCAGGAGACGAAGCATCGCCAAATATGTTTCCAAACCAACCTTCCAAGCCAAAGACTAGAAAATATGATGAAGCATATCTTCCCTTTTTCTTCACCTGCACAAGTGCCAAGGTAGGTCTCTGCGATAGAATTAGTTTTCCCTGCATTGGAAGCACGCGCTGGGCTCTCCAAATCACAGACAAACAGTATCCCACATTTTTTATTTTTAGTTCACATACATCATCCATCCATCCATCCATCTTCATCCGCTTTATCCGAGGCCGGGTCGCGGGGGCAGCAGCCTAAGCAGAGAAGCCCAGACCTCCCTCTCCCCAGCCACCTCCTCCAGCTTATCCGGGGGAACACCAAGGCATTCCCAGGTTAGCCGAGAGATATAATCTCTCCAGCGTGTCCTGGGTCTGCCCCGGGGCCTAATCCCAGTGGGACATGCCCGGAACACCAACCCCAGGAGGCGCCCAGGAGGCATCCTTGTCAGATGCCCGAACCACCTCAGCTGGCTCCTTTCGATGTGGAGGAGCAGCGGCTCTACTCTGAGCCCCTCCCGGATGGCCGAACCTCTCACCCTATCTCTAAGGGAGAGGCCAGCCACCCTTCGGAGGAAGCTCATTTCCACCGCTTGTATCCGCGATCTCGTTCTTTCGGTCACTACCCACAGCTCATGGCCATAGGTGAGGGTAGGGACGTAGAGCGACCGGTAAATTGAGAGCTTCGCTTTTACATTCAGCTCCCTCTTCACCACGACAGACCGGTGCAGCGTCCACATCACTGCAGCCGCCGCACCAATCCGTCTGTCGATCTCCGGCTCCCTTCTCCCATCACTCGCGAACAAGACCCCGAGATACTTGAACTCCTCCACTTGGGGCAGGAACTATCCCCGACCTGGAGTGGGCACTCCACCCTTTTCCGGCTGAGAACCATGGCCTCAGATTTGGAGGTGCTAATCCTCATTCCCGCTGCTTCACACTCGGCTGCAAACCGTTCCAGTGCGAGCTGGAGGCCATCACCTGATGAAGCCAACAGAACCACATCATCTGCGAAAAGCAGAGATGAGATTCTGAGGCCACCGAAGTGAAAGCCCTTGGCTGTGCCTAGAAATCCTGTCCATAAAAATTATGAACAGAATCGGTGACAAAGGGCAGCCCTGGCGGAGCCCATCACCCACCGGGAACGAGTCCGACTTATTGTCGGCAATGCGAACCAAACTCTTGCAACAGTTGTATAGGGATCGAATGGCCCGTAGCAATGGGCCAGACACCCCATACTCCCGCAGCACCTCCCACAGCACACCCCGAGGGACATGGTCGAATGCCTTCTCCAAGTCCACAAAACACATGTAGACGGGTTGGGCAAACTCCCATGCACCCTCAAGTATCCTTGAGAGGATAAAGAGCTGGTCAAGTGTTCCGCGACCAGGACGAAAACCGCATTGTTCCTCCTGTATCCGAGGTTCGACTAGCGGACGAACTCTCCTTTCCAGCACCCTGCCATGACTTTCCCAGGGAGGCTGAGGAGTGTGATCCCCCTGTAGTTGGAACACACCCTCCGGTCCCCCTTCTTAAAGATGGGGACCACCACCCCGGTCTGCCAGTCCAGGGGTACTGCCCCTGATCTCCACGCCTCTACAATGTTGCGTGGAGTTCACAAACACTTCTTGCAATAAATAACTACTCCTGACATTTTGGAGATGTTCACTCTTTATACAGTAAAGTAACAGTGGGATACAAATAATATCAGGCTGATCCTGCCACAATTTGTTCTCCCTGTCCAAATCACAGTATCCCACAGTTGTTTAGGTTTTTAAACCCATTTTGCACAGAGAGGCATTTTTGAAAAATTTATTGATAGCAATGTTGAATATTATTACACAGGAAAAAACAACTACACGTAAAATAATGACACCGTGACGCCTCTGCCTTTCTACATGGAGGGACAGTAACTGTGTGTGTGTATTTGTAAGCGTGTAAAAACTGAAGAAAATAAGATTAACAGTAACAGTATTTTGTCTCTGTCATTGTAGAAATTCATCTCATGTAAACAATAACGTGGCGCACAGCGTGACGTGAAAAAAGGCACATACCTTTGACGTTGCATGACGAACTCTGTATTCCTCGTCCACACGTAACGCAAAAACTGAGTTTTAAAACATCGCCGTTTTCGTTTATTCAAAACGCTGTTTACGTGTGGACGAAAGGCCCAAACGCATAGAATCAGCTGCATTTTCAAAAATACCATGTAGGTGTGGACGTAGTGTAAAAGAATTAGTAGTTTATTTCATTGCTACGTGTAATTTATTGCAGTTTACTTGTATTTGCTTAATTGTTTACTAAATGTTTGAGGTGTGAAATAAACCGCGACGGAGGTTATTTCACACCTCAAAATATGGGTGTGTGTGGTTGGGTGGTGGGGGGGGCGTGAAGATTTTTCTTGTAATACAAAGGGGGGCCTAACAAAAAATGTTTGGGAACCACTGGGCTAAAGTATCAAAAAGTTTACATCAGATCCCACTAGGGTTGGGCAACATGTAAAAATTTTCCAAGCGACAATTGTCAGTCCAATAACCGATGATAGGCAATATATTCGCGCATGTGTAGACTTTTTTGACGGGAGGAGCAATGTAATCATGCACAGACGGATTTCTGTGTTTGGACAAACTAATTGCCAAATTGCACACTGGAGGAAAAAGCTCAGATAGAAATGAACCGTTATCTCAGTGAGGAGGTCGTAAACGGAGAAGACGATCCACTGGCTTGGTGGAAAAGGCATGAAAAATGTTTCCCATTGATGTCACACATGGTTCGGAAATATCTGCGTATACCAGCCACAAGCAAACCTTCAGAACGGGTCTTTCAACACCACCTATTGTTAACCACCTGCACACACTGCCAAAACCTGATAAAGTAAACATGCTCGTTTTCCTGTCAAATATGTCACAAACGGTTGCGGGGACACAACGGGCTGGAGAGCACCGGCTTGACCTGGGACACATGAAACATGTTATGAATGCGCATGTTGTGCAGTAACTTGAGGCGAACAGACACAGGGTTAACAATGGCGTCTATGGCAAAAGGGCCAATGAACTGGGTTGACAGTTTTTTAGATTCGACCCATAGTGGCACAAAGCGAGTAGACAGCCATACCTGTTGTCCCACAGCATACGCCGGGGCTGGCGTCTGACGGTGGTCAGCGATCGCCTTGTTCCGTTCTTTAGTGCGGAGTAGGGCAGCTCGAGTCGCACGCCAGGCACGGCGGCACCTACGGCCTGTGAGCCTGCACAGAAGGAACGGTGTGCTCACCTTCGATAGCAGGAAGCAAAGGCGGTTGGTATCCCAGGGATGCTTCAAAAGGAGACTTGCCCATGGCGGTGGAGGTGTGGCTGTTATGCGCGTATTCAATCCACGGAAGCTGTTCACTCCAGGTTGATTGGTTATGGGAGGGCAGCCTCAAGCTCCTGGTTAGCCTGCTCAGATTGTCCATTACTCTGTGGGTGAAACCCGGAAGAGAGACTGACCTTTGCTCCCAGAGCGGAGCAGAACTCCCTCCACACTAGGAACGTAAACTGCGGCCCTCTGTCCGAGACGACATCCTCGGGGATCCCGTGGAGCCTGAACACGTGGGCGGTGAGGAGCCGAGCTGTCTCCAGGGCCGTGGGAAGTTTTGGAAGGGCGACGAAATGAGCGGCTTTGGAGAAATGGTCGACATGAGCAGATGGTATTG